>NW_026695214.1:0-687500 GCF_021218885.2 Marmota monax
TACTCAGTCAGCTCTGACCACAGAGGTCACTGAGAGCTGTGGGCCATGATTATTCTGGGTAGTGCAATCCATCCTACCTACGTGGACTTCACCCCCATCATGGCTCTGGGATCTTTGTAGCACAAGCCTACCTAGACACCCCTGAGGAGTCTGTGTAGTGCAATACAAAGTTTGCCCCGGCGGTACTCAAAAGGAAGGTGTCTGGGAGTTGCAGGCCCCCAGGGATTCTGGGTAGTATAGTATTGCCCTCTACCTCCATAGCCCTCACTGTGGAAGCCTCTGAGAGTTCCAGGCCACATGGACACGGGGCACCTCCAAGAATTCTAGGTAGTATAGTTCAGCTCCCTACCCTGAAGCCCTCACTATTGCAGATCCTGGGAACTGCAATTCCCCCTGAGGACTCTGGATAAGGTAGTCCAGTGTTTTGCCTACATGCCCCTACTGCAAGGGCCATGAGAACTGAAGGCCACATGCTTGTCTTGGGACTGAAGACCTCACTGTGGAAGCCTCCTGGAATTGCAGGCAGCACACTCACCAGTGTGTCCCCAGGAATTGTAGGTAGTGTAGTCTGACCTGCATAATGCAGAGCTCTCACTTGGGAGGCCTCAGGGAGTTGCAGGCTGCATACTAATGGGCAACACACCCCACCAAGGATTCTGGATACTGTAGTTAAGCTCTCAGTCCAACAGTCCTCACAATGGAGGATCCTGAGAGCTACTGGCACCGAGATTTGTGGGTAATTTAGTCCTGTGTTTTTCCTACTCACTGCAGAAAATTCTGAAACTAAAGTTCCCCCTTAGGATTGTGGGTAATGCAGTTCAGTGGTTTGCCCCTCACCACAGAGGATTCTGGAAGCTGCAGTCCCTGAGGGTTCTAATAATGCAGTCTAGTGTTTGGCCTGCACATTCCTGGTGAGGATCACAGGGGCTGAAGACCCCATGCTTTCCCTGGGACCCTGGAGATTCTAGGATGTGAGCTCTACCAACAAAACCATCACCACCAAATCCTCTGGGACTTACAGGGTTACAGGGTATGTAGGCATCCCCAGATATTCTGAGCATTGAAGTCTGGTATTCTGCTCTTACAATTCTCACCCCCAGAGGCTCCTGGGTAGAGCAGGCACCCAAAAGTAATTGGCAGCATAGTTTGATTTTTTGTCAGTACAGCCCTCTCTGCAGAGGTGTCTGCAAGCTGCAGGTCCCCAAGAATTATGGGTAGCACAGTCTGTCATTTGACCCATGCTGCCCTCCCTGCAGAAGGCTCTGGTAACTGCAATGAGGATTCTACAGTTACCCAGGATTCAGGTAGTGCAATCCATCATAATCTTTGCATCTCTCACCCTAGAGGCTCCTGAGAGCTTCTTGCTGCATTTTCATGAGCCGTTACCCTCAGGCCCCAGTGAGACTCCAGGCACTGGGCCCTCCCTGCACCATCTTGAGGGGGCATTTGCGTCCTCAGACACTCAAGCCATACAAAATACATTGACATACCATGATAATGAGCAGCCAAAGCCTCAGTAAGAAATACTGTTGTAAAATAAGTTCTCCTAAAATATTACCTGAGAAAGTAAAGAACATGGCAGAACTTACTTCTCAGCCCATCAGGCAGTGCACAGGAAGCTTCTTCCTCATGTTTTCCTCACATGGACCTCAGGCATCCTGAATCCACAGTAGAGCCTCCATGGGTAGGTGCCAAGGAGAAGGAAGCTCTGGTCCTCACCACAGACATATCCACCAGGCATCCCTAGTCCATGGTATCTTTCCAGTGTCTCCCCAGGATTAAAAAAAAGAAAAGAAAAAAACCTCTGGTCTACACCTTAGATAGAGCCTCTAGGAGTCCCTAGATGTGGCATCTCTCAGGTGGGTCCCCAGGAGAAGGAAGTTTGATTAGGGCACAGAACACAGCCCCCAAAAGCAGTTGATCACAGAAAGTTGTTCTGAGTGCCCCCTGCTGGCCACTGGGGGCAGTGCAGGATGCTGGGTGTTCACTGTTCAGAGCTGCACCCCCTTGTGCTAGGCACAATGAAGCTCTTCAATTCATAGTTGTGACTATTCCAGGTCATGATTTTGGAAATTGAAAAGAAATAGAGCCTACCTCCTATGTCTTGATCAGAATGGATGGAGATAGCAAGCAGCAAAGTTCATGGCCCATAGACAAAATTTCATTGATTTCCTATATTTCAGCTATCATGTAGGGGAAATAGTGAAATATATAAACTGGAATAAGAAAAAATTTAAAGCATTAATATTTAAAATAGAGACCCCAAATTTGAAGTATTTACATGTAAGTATTAAAGCACAATCATACTTCAGAAATTCTTGAAATGTTTATATAGAAATCAAATGAAATATAAATAAATACAGAGATAGTCTTTGTTCAGGTCTCAATATAATTAAGATGAAACTACCTCAAACCTGATCTGAAGATTCAGTGCATTCCAGAAATTCCCACCACGCTCTTTTTAAACCTAGACTAGACATCACTGACTTCAAAAGGACACACACTTCAAGAAGCCACACATATGGATGCCAGAACCTATCAAACTACTCTCTAGATTTTCATTTAAAATGGAAAACTGTAAAACTCTAGAAGATGTGCATGACCACATGTTTCATGATGAGGTTCTAAATACAACCCACCCCCAAATTCCATGAAAGCTATGGATGTGGCTCAGTGGTTAAGCACCCTGGGTTCAATCCCTGCTATCAAACAAACAAACAATAACAACAAGAAATCCATGAAAGAAAAACCTGATAATGTGGACTGTATTAAATTCCTCTGCAAAAAAAAAAATCATATTAAGGAAATGAAAAGACAAGTCAAACACTAGGGGAATCTTTGGAAAGTATATGTCTAAAACAAACTTGTGTAAAAAATATAGTAAGACACTCAACAATAAGACAACATAATGGGTAAAGATATGAACAGACAACTCACAAGAAAGATACAAGATGGTAAAGAAGCATAGAAATGATTCTTAGTATCACCTGTCATGAGGAAAGCACAAACTAAGACCCCAAGTGCACTGCACACCTACCGAGCTGCTAAGGTCTTTACTAAGTGTAGTATCAACCATGAGGATGATGAACAGCCACAGGCACTCTTGTGCGTTGCTGGAAGAGCACACAACAGTTCAACACTATCAAAAAACTGGGCATTTTCCCCAAAGTTAGACATGGTTTCACCACATGGTCCTAAAAATATAGACAACTGCCTAAAAATGTATATCGAGAATACAGCACACCATTACATATAGTAGTTCTATTCACAATGCCCCAATACCTTAAGCAATCAGGATGTGCTTCAATGGGTAATAAAATAGCATAACTGCTATGAATGCATGCCATGGAGGCCCTGGTGTCTCTGAGCTCCCCCAGGTCTCTACTCTGGACTGCCTTTACCTTTTCACACCTCACAGAGGGAAAAGTGAATTCTGAATAGAAACACCTGTAAATGCAGCTGATAAACTCAGGCTCAGTATGCAGTTACTGCCTATGGAAAGAGATTAAAAAGTTCTGGATGTGGGCGGTAAACTCAGAAAAATGCAAGCACAACAACCCAGGCCTGCATCTTTGTTCATAGGAGCTTCCTGGGGAACAGACAAACATGGAGGCAACTTCAGGATCCCCACAGAACCACATCTAGGGGAGAACCTGGAGGTGGTTGTCATTAGGGCCCCTATGTCTCACCTCTGATTAGCTTAGAGGACAGTATGCTACAGCTTCATACCTCCGTCCCAACTTTTAATTTCATCTCTTTCCCAGGTTGCAAATGCATCCTGAGCTTGGATTCTGTTGATTGATTAGCTTGTTTAATGTTGCGAAGAGAGCTATTCCACTACCTGGTCCTGATGCACAACCTCTGAAATTCACTGTTCTGGTTATTCAACATACATTTGCATATTTTAGCTAAAATACAGCCCATCATCCCATGTTTTGATCTAAAAGGATGGTTTAGCAGTTGTTGGGGTTTGCACACTCTGCCATCTGAGCAACTTTCTCTGTGTCCAGAGGCTGCAGAGGTGTTATCTGTTGTTCTAATTAACTTTTCCCTTCATTTTCATTGAGCCATAGTGGCCCTGAGGTTAGCAACTGTAGCTCCAACCCACCGAAATCCTGCAGGTCTCCTCTGGGTGAGCAGAGTGTCCCTGCCTCCCGGGGACTGGTGGCATCTCTGTGGGAGTGGAGCAGAACACGTGAGCGCCTCCTCAGGCTGGGGAGCCTGGAGGAGAAAGGGCAGAGCCGCGGTGCGCAGATGCCAGGCCCACAGTTTCCACTGCAGGATAAACCAAGCACCTTTCAGAAACCTACAACCTGGCTTCTGTCCGCAGGTACCTCCTATGGGTGACACAAACAGAGGACCTTTTTGGCAGCAGAGCATGGAGACCCGGAACCCCTGAAGCCACACCTGGGAAGGGCTAGTGCCCTCCAGGCTCCATAAAGTCAATTCAGGGCGCTGGAATGGGAGAAAGGGCTGCATTCCAGGTCGTGATTTCTGAGTTCTAATTCCGCTGCACCCTGGCCCAAGCCTGCATGGTTTGGCTATGTGATTTAACAACTCTGAGCTGTAGTTTCCACCCTCCGCCAGGCAGTGGCAGTGCTGTCCTGGTTCCCACCAGATGGGCAGCGAGGAGCTGGTGCTTTCAGGGTTGGAAAGCACTCTGGGGCTCTAGCACTGCCACCCTCTGTGCATGGATCCTGCTCCCCTCTCCATAGCTCTGTATTCAGCTTGTACTCACGCTTCAAGTCACTGCAGCCATAACGTAATTCCACATAGGTACTTGCCCATACTTCAATGTACCCCACATTGTTTGGAGAACCATGCAGTAAATGCCCTCATTTGCGAGGCTGGGGTTTGGCTCAGTGACTGAACGCTTGCCTCATATATGTGAGGCCCTGGGTTCAATCCTCAGCACCACATAAAAAGAAAATAAAAATTAAAAATAAAAACTAAATGCCCTCATTTGCTATTCCCCCTTTCAAGACTTAAACCTTTCTTTCAAGTTTTGGATCTGAGATTTCTCAGTGTCCGATGCAAGTAGGTTTGGTTTTTCCTTCATCTAAGACTGGGCCCTGCAATATGGTGGGGCCAGAAGCTGATAGGCATGATGTGGTGTTTACACATGATATTGAGGCTGGGACAAAGTTATGTCTAGGAATAGTGACTGAGCCTATGTAAGGAGTTTTGAGAACTGTTGAGTAAACACCCAGGCCCTGCCTCTCTGATCTTGAGTCTGAATTACCCAATTAACAGGTGGAATGGGAGCTACTTCTACATAGCATACATGAAAGCAATTCACAGGAGAAAGGCAGAAAGGAAGACTGCAGAAGGGATCTTACACTTGGCTGGGCTCTGGGCACTGCTCTGACCTGTGGCACTGCCACATGGGTAAGAAGCCCCGCCTCCTTACTGCCAGGAGGTTCCCTGTCCTACAGACACCAGGTTGTCCTCATCTTGGACACAAGAGTTTTCCACCAAGGCCTTCTGTATTTCAGCAGAAGTACAGTGTCTAAGCCCAATGGATGCTACTGCAAAGAGCAGGCAGCTGCAAAAGGGGGATGTGAAAGGCTGGCCAAGGGGAAGTAAATGCAGGTTTGCCCTTGCACAGAAATGGGCTTTCAGTGAAATGGGCTTTCAGTGGACACACTTTGTGCAATAAAGGGGCTAACTCTGAGATAAACAAAATTGATAAGTATTTAGCCAAACTAACCAAAATGAAACAAGAGAAGACTTACATAAATAAAATTTGAGATGAAAAAGGGGAAATCACAGACATTACAGAAATTCAGCAGAACATTAGGGACTATATTGAAAACTTATATTCCAATAAATTGGAAAACCTAGAAGAAATAGACACATACAACCTGCTAAAACTGAATCAAGAGGACATAGAAAACCTAAACAGACCAATAACTAGGAATGATATATAGAAACCATAAAAAATGCCTTCCAAAAAATAAAACCCTGGGACCAGATGGATTCTCAGCTGAATTCTATCAGACCTTTAAAGAAGAACTAAAGCCAATACTCCTCAAATTAATCCATGAAATAGAAAGGAATGGAGCACTTCCAAATTCATTCTATGAAGCTAGTATCACTCTCATATCAAAACCAGATAAGGACACATCAAGTAAAGAACACTGCAGACCAATATCATTGATGAACTTAGACTTTTAAAAAATATACCTAATAAAATATTAGCAAATCATGTTCAAGAACATACTAAGAGGATTGTACATCATGATCAACTTGCTTTTATACCAGAGATGCAAGGATGGTTTAATTTCCACGGATCAATAAATGTAAATCATCACATAAGTAGAATTAAGGGCAAAAATCATTTAGTCATCTTGATAGGTACAGAGAAAGCCTTTAATAAAATTCAGCACAAAATTTGTCAAAATAAAAGCAATGAAGAAACTAGGGATAGAAGGAACCTACCTCAATACCCTAAAGGGTATATATGAAAACACCTAAAGCCAACCCCACAGTAAACGGGAGAAAACTAAAAGCATTTCCTTTAAAATCAATAACAAGACAAAGATGTCCACTCTCACCACTCCTGTTTAATATAATTCTAGGCAGAACAATTAGGCAAGAGAAGGAAATAAAGGGATTAAAAATAGGAAAGAAAGAAGTCAAATTATCACTGTTGGCAGATGATTTGGTCCTATACTTAGAAGAAAAAAAACTCCACCAAAAGACTATCAGGGCTAATAAGCAAGTTTGTCAAAGTAGCAAGTTACAGAATCAACATAAAACATCAGTAGCTTTCCTATACATCAATAATTAATCTGCAGAGAAAGTAATCAAGAAAACTATTCCATTCTCAATAGCCTCAAAGAAAATAAAATACCTGGGAATAAATCTAACCAAGGAGGTGAAAGATCTCTACAATGAAATCTATAGAACATAGAATAAAGAAATTGAAGATGACTCAAGAAGATGTAAATACTTCCCATGTTCATGGACACAAATGTGAGCTTTCAGGGCTGGGGATTGGCTCAAGCAGTAGCATGCTCGCCTGGCATGCGTGTGGCCCGGGTTCGATCCTCAGCACCACATACAAACAAAGATGTTGTGTCCGCCGATAACCAAAAAATAAATATTAAAAAAAAAAATGTGAGCTTTCAAGGCCCCTTTTTTTTCTAATGTGGCTCACAGGAGTCAGAAAGGAGTGTACTTAGTACTGCCAACTCACCACAAAGCCTATCTTTCAAACATATCTTAAATAAGGCTGCAGATCCCTTTGCTACACAATGAGTCCCTCCAGCTAATTACAGCCCTGACCTCTAAGACACAGGCTCCGGAGCAGCGCAGACCCCTCTGCATTAAGGATGCGACCACCGCCTGCCCGGTCAGAGGGAGCTGTCGCTCTCCACCTGACCTTCACCTTAGGACCTTGGCGCCCAGTCAGAGTTCCGAAGGCGGCCATGGACGGCGCGCTCCAGGGCGCCCCTCTCCTCCGGGCCGCCATATCCGCAGCGCCATATAGCAGCGGCAGGAGCCTCTGCGCCCCGACGCCCGGCGGTCCCCCGCACGCTCCCATCCCGCCTGCTGCGCCCGCCCTCTTGCTCTCCGACGCCACCGCAAGACCGGAGCCTGCGCTCACCTGGGCGGAGGCAATCACAACGGACAGCAGACCCACAGTAGCGTCCAGGTGACCTAATGGTGTGCACGGGAGGACCAGCGGAAGAGAGAAGGAAGCGCGCCGCACTGGGCTGCCTGCCATTGCGCTTGGCCTCCGTCTAGCCCCCTGAGCCTCAAGGGCGGGGTCTCTTTCCAGGTCGCGATCTGCGCAGTCGAGCAGCTCGAGCTGGGATTCCAGGGTGAGAGGCCCCAGGCCCCTGTTGCTCACCCAAGTGAACTCCCAGGAAAGCTAAAGCCAAGGCTGCCCGGTGTCCTTGCAGCAGGAGGTTCCATAGAAAGGAATGGACTTGAGTGAGTCGGTAGACCATGGAGTCGGCTTCTTTGGGTGGTGCTGCTTGCTGCAAATGGTGCCCTCCTGTGAGCCCAAGCAGAGACACACTAGAAACCACTCACAGAGCTTAAGCAAAATCTAACCCATTGACTGTTGAGCATGAGTTAAGGCTCCAATGCAACAGTATCGCATCTCAGTGTCATAGGAACTTAATAACCTGTGTTTGCCAAGTACAAGTCCTTCCTAGTAACTTATTACCATGTGGTATTTTATAGAAGTTGACTGTGCTACTATTCTCATTGTTAAAACAGAGAAATGAGTTTTAAAATTATTTAGAAATGAGATAATTATGGAGGTCTGTGTTCTGTGTTAGTAATGATATGATACTTGGTTTCACATATCATCACCTAAAGGCCTCCAGAGCAGCCTCCTGTATTGTTTGGTAATTTTAGCAGGCCCCCTGTCTTGCAGAGTGATGCCAGTGTGGTGAGTTTTCTAACACTCATCCTTGAACCTCTCCATGCCAAAGAGCACTTATCTGGTCCTATAGCCCTGTGCAGTCACAGCCACACCTTCCACCTGAATACCTTTAGCAACCTCTTCAGCTTCAAGAGCTCAACCCTGAACTATTACTTTCTTAATTCCTCATTGTGACAAATTTTTTACTCTCACCCTCCATGTGAAAATTATGTGGTTTTTCTTTTTTGCCACAAAATGTTACCAGGATTCTACTAAAGTAACTTGAAAATTTAAATCATATCTTTCTCCTTTTAAAAACATGTGGTGAAGGGCTGGGGTTGTGGCTCAGTGGTAGAGTGCTTGCCTAGCATGAATGAGACACTGGGTTCTATCCTCAGCACCACCTAAAAATAAAATAAAGAAATGTTAATGAAACAGCTCCCAGTGAAAATGGAGATGCTAATCCAAAAGTCCTTCCTGCCCAGATTACTTCTTTGGCCCACCTGCGCCCCACCCTATATTCCATCACTGAAAGATAACAGAACAAAGGACAGGAATGGGGGAAAGCTGGATGAAGACCTTAGCTATAAAAAGGGGAACACATTCACCCTTCCATGGATTCCACCTCTTGGGTCCCCTTCTTCCTCCAGGGAGGGGAGAAGTCTTTTCTGCTGTCCTTTAATAAAGCCTCTATTTTCCACTCTGAACTTGCCTCAGCATGCTTCAACATTGGGAAAGCAAGGACTCTTCAGTGGTAAAACAGTGGTAACACATCTACAACTAAAAAATAAAAATAAAAACACAAAATAGTGACACCTTTTCCAATTCATAAAGCCTCTGTTGATGTCAGTATAACTTACAGACATTTGAGAACTCAGTGGCTACCATAGGTGGGAGATCAATATGACAACAATAGTTCCAAGGTCATCATCCACACATACACCTTGTATCTCAGACAAACTCAAAACAACCATCAAAAGTGTAATCCAGAAGCCCCTATGGAACAAGAAGCTCTTTCAGAGGGTCCATAAAATGAAAACTTTTCATGGTATAATACATTATTTGCCTTTTTATTATCATCATTTCATATTTGTATAGCAGAATTTGACCAGAGACTACCAGACTTAACCCAAGAAACTGAATGCAGAAGCAAATTTCAGGAATCTGGTATTTTATCATGCTAGAATTTAAAATATTTGCAAAAGAGTAAAACAATACTGCTCTTCTCACTTTTTTGATTATTATTTATAACAACTTTATGTTAACTTGTAATGCATTTATAAGTGTGTGTGTGTGTGTGTGTGTGTTGTGGTACTGAGGTGTGAGCCCAGGGATGTGGGCCACTGAGCTACATCCCCAGCCCTCTGTTTTATTTTGAAACCTAGGGTCTGGCTAAGTGTCCCAGGCTCTCCTCAAACTTTTGATCCACTTGCCTCAACTTCCCACGTCCCTAGGATTTATGAATGTGTGCCAATGTGCAATTAGTAAATTACTAATTGTGATAAGCAGAATAATGGTCTTTCAAAGATATATACATGTTTCATCTGTGGAAACTTTCAATATGTTATCTTAAGTGACAAAAGGGATTTTGTAGATATGATTAAGAATCTTTTGCTGGGCTTGGTGGTGCACATCTGTAATCCCATGGAGCTGAGGTTTATCTTGGGAGCTAGACATCAAGAGATTGCTGCCTGGCATACCTTCATTTTAGACCTGTGAAACTCATCTTAGACTTCTTACTACAGGAGCTAGATAATAATTTTTTGTCACTTAAGTCACTATCTGTGGCAATGTCCTTGAGCAGCCATAGGGAATTGACACAGTAACTCAAACTTTACTAAATTTTAATTCCCAAAACAATAAAAACTAATTAATGTCATCTTATGATAAAGGCTCTTTGTGATGAATAATGTTTAATAATGAATAAAGATTGGATTGTGCTCTGTTGCCCAGAATTCGTCTCAAATTCAAGACCTCTCAAGTCATCCTCCTGCCTCAGCCTCTGAGACAAAAAATTTAAGAACCACTCCTCTAAATAAATCCTGTGTCATTATGACTTGCCACCTCTCTTTTCACCTTGGTTCTTGCTGCTCTGAGTGCCTATAATGTCCTTGCCTTAATTAAAACCCTCACCATTGTTTAAGGTACATCTTAATGTGTACTTCATCATCACTCCAGCCAGAAGGCTCCCTCAGTCCTGCTTTCTGACATTCCATGAGGAGGTAACCATCTCTGCAAATCCTGCTCTCCACAATTCAAGGTCCCTGGCTCTCTACATAGACCCCAGCTATACTGCCATGATAAAATCCCAGGTTCTGGATGCTCCACCAAAAAGCCAAGATTCCCAGTAAGTACTGCTGTCGTAGACTCTAATTTACTAGCTCATCATGTAAAGCCCAGCATCACTGTGAGTCCTACCATCAAGAGAACCCCAGTTCCATTTTTCTAAACATAGAGTTCAGAGGAACTGACTGCCCTGCTGATACAGCTGAAGCCAGATTTAAAGATAGGTAGTTAGTGTAGTTACATAAATAGGGTCTAATATATGGAGTAAGATAAAGAAAATTGAGGCCATTATCAAAAACTGGAGTCCAAGAAACCAGAGCAGCATTTGGGGAAATTGAAATGTTAATGTCCCCATGGCCCGCCCGGAACTCATTCTAGGGAACTGTTAATGAAACAGCTCCCAGCAAACAGGGAGGTGCTAATAAAACCACCCCAGGCCCTTCCTGCCCAGATTACTCCTCCAGTCATCTATCTCCCACATTTTGGCTTTCCCACCTACATTCTGTCACTGCAGGATAAAGGGAAACAAAGGACAAAAATGTGGGAAGACTAAAAGAAGACCTTAGCTATAAAAAAGGGAAGACCTCCCCCATCCATGGATTCCCTTTTTCCTCCTGAAGGAAGTCTTTTCTGAAATCCTTTAATAAAGCCTTCCATTTTCCACTCTACACTTGCCTCGGCATGCTTCTCTGGTGTTATACTTCAATGTTCGGGGAAGCAAGGACTTGTCACCAGTAAACAGCTGTAACACTGCCAGTTATCAGTGATAAGTCCTGCTTCCCCACATGAAGTTTTAACATTAGAGAAGCACACCAAAGCAAGCATATGGCCAGGGTTTATTTAAAAAGGGGTAACAGAGACTTCTCCAGTGAGGGAGAAGGGGGCCATAGCTGGTATACTGGTATCCCAAGAGATGAGGTGCTCTGCCCTTTTTATATGTTCTAGAATTCCTTTAGGGTTTGACTCCCCTATGAACTTTAATACTAATATGATAGTCAAAAATACTGAGAGTCCTGTCATCATATAACCCCAGTTTCTTGTGATTTGCATGTAAATTCCACCAGACTAGAATTTCCTGGAAACATTTAAAAAAATAGTTCACTTGCTATATCCATAGAGAATAGCAGTCCTGAGAGTCATGCCATCATAGAAACCAAGTTCTCTTGCTCTCCATATACAGACCTGCAGAACTGTGAGTTCTGACATGATAGAACCCATTTCTCTGTCTCCAAGTAAAGCCAAGAAAACATGGCAGGCCAATTTATCCAACCTGTGTTCCCTGGCTTTCCACATATCTCATAGCAGCTCTGGTGTTTATGCTATTATAGAAAACAGTTTCTTTTCTCTACATAAAGATCAGTTGTCCTGCTGTCATAGAACACCAGTTTTGCATCTCTCATTGTAGACTCCAGGAGCCCTGTGCATTGTGCCATAAACAGAAAACCTGTTTTGTTGTTTTGGTTTTTCATGTACAGCTCAGACAGGATGGGAATTCTACCATCCCTTTGTTCTCTGCATGGACCACAGTAGCACTTTGAGTACTGTCAACATAAAATCAAGATCTCTCAATTTTCACCAAGAGGCCAAAAAAAAAAAATGTGAATCCTGTCATAATATAACCCCATTTACCTAGGATACATAAATCTCAACAACTTTGTGAGTTTCACCATTATAGTGTCAAATCTCAACTTGTCATAATAGAACCTCAAATCCATGAAACTCCACAAAGAGTCCTGCAGCATGGAGATTCCTGTCATCAGTACTCCAGTTCCTTGATTCTCCAAATATGATCATGAAGACTTGGAATCCCTGCTATTTTATTTCTCCTGTTCTCTGGCTAACCATGAAAAACCTAACATTTCTATAAGTTTTGTCATTATACAATTTGTCATTTTTTACTCTCCACAGAGATTCAAGTAGCTTTGGGTGTCCTGTCATCAAAGAAACCCAGTTCTATGACTCCACATTTTTTGAGGCAGCTTTGGGTATTAGGAAATCACAGATTTCAATTGACCAGGCCTCAATGGAGAGCCATGCAATCCTTGAGTCAGCCTTAATTTAAACCCTGTTGCCTGGATTTCAAAATAAAGTCCAGCAGCTTTCAAACACCTATCATCATAAACCCTATTTCCCTGACTCTCAAAGTAGAATCTGGCAGTCTTGCGTGTCTTGCCATCCTATAATGCCAGTTACCTGTCTCTATATGTAGACCCAGCAACAATAATCACATTGCCAACAAAAGAAACTCAGATCCCTGGCTGGCCACTAAAGAGTTTAGAAGCCCAGGGGTACCTACCATCACAGAAACCCATTTTTCTGTCTGCACAGACAGCTGAGCACCTCTGTGTGTTATGACATGAGAGAAACCCAGTTCCCTAGCTTTGGACACACAGTAGATCAGTCATTTTACTTCTACCAAAATTAAACCCTATTTCACTTGCTTTTCACATGGAGACCAGCATACCTTTTATAACTGCTATCATAAGACACTACTTATCTGGATCTCCAAGTAAAGTGCAGAAGACCTGGAGATCCTTAGAAAATACAACACCACTTTTCTGACTCTCTTTGTAGATACCAGCAGTTTTGCTTTCTTCCCATCATAGAAACTGGTTCCTTTTTCTACACACAGAGATCAGCAGATCTATGAATCCTGCCATAATGAAAAGCCAGTTATATGGCTCCCATAGACACAAGATGATATGGTAGGTTTTTCATCATAAATCCCAAGAACCATAGGTAGATCTCAACAGTTCTGGGAATTCTAACATATTATAAACAGTTAACTATGTTTTACATTTTGCTCACCAGGCTTTTGTATCCTACCATCATATAAGATGAGTTATATGGTTTTTCATAAAGTTCGGGAGCCAGTGAAACTGCCTATAATAGAAACCCTATTCTGTGGTTATGCACATATAGCCAGTATCTCTGAGAGTGGTACCATCAATAGAGCCTAAATTCCCCAGGTTACCATGTAGAGTACAGTACTGCTGTGAGTCCTGGTCTCACAGATATCAGTTCACTGACTAACTCTAATCCTAACCCCTGACCCTAACCATAACCATAACCATAACAATCTTACCTTAAACCTAACCCTGCAGTTAGGATTAAAATTGTTGAGCTACATTACCCATAATTCTTAGGGTAGTAGTTCCTTGGAATCTATGTAGCTAGGTGGCAGTTTTGAATATTGCATTGTCCCCAGTCTTGTGGTCCTTGAAGCTTTCAGGTGTTCCTGAAATGAGTGGTGAAATTGCTAGACTACATTACCCACCATCCCACATGGACATGTTTCCCAGAATCTCTGCAGTGTTCAAAGTGTGAGACTACCTTACCCATAATCTTTAGGTAGGAATTTCCCCAGATCCTCTACATTGAGAAGGTAAATCCAAGGAATACATTGCCCACAATTGTCAGGGTTAACACCCTTCAAGTGTCCATCAGTGAGCAGTCAAATTGGACTAATTTGACTGCTCACTGATGGCCAGTTTTTTATTGCACAAGTTTCCTAGTAATCCATACAGTCATCTGGTAAATTACAAGACAACATTCACCACAATACTTAGTGAAGTAGTTCCCAGGATCCTCCACAGTAAGAGGACAATTCCAAGGACTACAAAACCCACAATGCTATGACACTGTATGTTCCTAGATTTTCCTGCTATGTGATAAATTGCAAATATTCATTACCCACAATCCTACATGGAAAAATTTCCCAGAATTCTCTGAGGTGGCAAATTTTGGGATTCTATTACCCACAGTTCTTAGGGAGGAAGTTTCCATAATCCTCTATAGCAAGAGGAAAATTCCAATGACTAACTTTCCAGCAATTGTAAGGGGTAGAAACTGCCATGGTTGCCCATCAGTGACCAGTCAAATTGAATTACTGTGCCCATGATCCTTTGTGAATAAGTTTTTAAGGAATCACTGCAGTTTGCAGTCAAAACTTGGGACTACATTATCCACAGTCCTGGGAAGTTCCCAGGATCCTCAACAGTGAGGGGCATTCCACAGACTACATTTTCCACAATCCCAAGGGGTAGTAAGCACCAAGATTATCCAATGGGCAGTCAAATAGGACTACAGTGCCCACAATAATTTTTAACAAGTTTCCCAGGAATCCCTGAAGCAAGCAAATAAATTTGGAAATGTATTATCTCCAATTCTAAAGAGTTAGGAAGGTCCCAGAATACCCCATGTTGAGTGGTTAAACCCAGGACTAAATTAATCATAATTTAGTTATCCATAATTATCTATAATTTTCTAAAAAGAGACTCCAAAATTCCTCATTGTGAGGCCACTTTACCCACAATCCTACTATGGGCAGAAATTCCTAAGATTCCCTAAGTGATCAGGTAAAACTTGGGACTACATTACCTACAATCCTAATGGGAGAAAGTTTCCAAGATCCTCTGTCATAAGTGGTAAACCCAGGACTGTATCATGTACAGACTAAGGTTTAGGAACTCCTAATTCCCTACTGTGGGCCAGCTAAACCAGGGATTACACTACCCACAATCCCAAGAAAAAAGGGAAGCTCCCAGCATTGCCAATGCTTATCAAGGAAAAATGGGGGTTTGTTATTCATAAATCTTGGAACTGTATTACCTAAGGCAAAGATGTTCCAGGAACCCCTTGGCCTGTGGTAAACCTGACACTATATTTAAATCTTTATGGGGGGAGGAATCTCCCAGAATCCCCCAGTGAGTGATAAACCCAAGACTGCATTACCCACAATCCTTACTGGGAGAGTAACAAGTCCACAGGAAAGAAAGCTTCCACAAGTCCCCCACTGTGTAATACGTGGGACTACACGACCAACAATTCTATGGCACAGGAAGTTCCCAGAATTCTTTTAAAGGAGAGGGCAAAACATGGGACTACATTATCCAAAATCCTCAGGGAGGAGGCTCCCAGAATACCCAGCAGTGGGCAGGCAATTTGGACTACATTACCCATAATCCTCACTTGAGACCCTGCTGCTATCAGGGGAAAACCTGGGACATTACCAATAATACTAAAATGGAAGAAGTGGGATACTGGGAACTTCCTCCATTTTAGGATTATGGGTAATGGTGTCCCCCTCCCCCTCCGAAGTGGTTATGTCTAGAACTATAATACCCATAATTACATGGGCTCTAAGCACCCAAGATTCCTCAAAGTGAGCAGTAAATCTGAAATTACATTACTAATAATACTTAGGGGAAGGATCTCCCAGGACAGCCATCAGTGAGAAAGCAAATAATGGAACTTTAATTTCCAGAATTCTATGAAGACGCATTTTCCAGGATCTCTTACAGTGAGCAGGCAAAACTTGGGATTACATATCCCATAAAACTAAGGGGTAAGATGGCTTCCAGAATACCCAGCAGTGAGCAAGCAAATGTTGGAACTACAATACCCATAATCTTCAGCAGAGGAAGTTCCCAGGATTTCTACATGAAGAAGACAAATTACGAGACTACATTACCCACAATTCAAATAGAGAGAAAGCTCCCACAATTCCCCACCAATAGTATAAATTATATGAATACATTACCCAAAATTCTGAGGGGTGGAATTCCCCAGAATTCCCCTAAGTGAGTGGTATGCTCCCGACTACTTCACCCATCATCCTCAGGGAAGGAGGCACCCAAAATACCAAGTGGTGAGTGGAGAAATACTGGGACTATGTTACCCATAATACTAAAGGGGAGGAAGTTTCCAAGATCCTTTGCACAAAGAGGACAAATCATGGGACTACATTACCCACAATTCCATTGGGTGGAATTCCCAGAGCTGCCAAAGTAAGTGGTATGCTCTTTACTACTTCACCCACGGTCCTTATGGAAAAAAGGCTCACAGAATACCCAGTGGTGAACAGCAAATGTTGATACTATGTCATTCATGATTCTAAGGAGGGGAAGTTCCCAGAATTCTTTGCCCAGAGAGGCTAAATCATGGGACTACAATACCCACAAGTCCACAGGAAAGGAAGCTTCCCCAAGTCACCCATTGTGTAATAGGTGGGACTACATGACCCACAATTCTATGGCTCAGGAAATTCCCAGGATTCTTTACATGGAGAGGGCAAATCATGGGACTACATTACCCAAAATCCTCAGGGAGGAGGCTCCCAGAATACCCAGCAATGGGCAGGCAATTTGTACTATATTACCCATAATCCTAGGAGGGAGGAAGTTCCCAAGATCCTCTGCACAGAGCCAATAAATCATGAAACTACATTACCCACAACTCTAACAGGGGAGGAATCTCCCACAAGTCTCCACAGTTTGAATAAAACATGGAATTATATTACCCGCAATTCCATGTGAATTGGTAGGAGGAATTACCAAGAATTCCTCAACCTAAGCCATACACCTGTTAATACTTCACCCACAGTATTTGGGGAGGGCCTCCCACAATACCAAGCTAAGAGCAGGAAATATTGGGACTACATTATCCATAATCCTAAGGGGAAGAAGTTCCCAGGATCTCCAGTGTCAGTGGTTAAACCTGGGCCTATAGTACCCATGGTCTTTAGTGGCAGAAATTCAAGAGTACCTCTTGGTTTTGTAAATCTCACTCACCTTTGCTCTGTGGCTAATTTTTGCCAAGCCCTATCCCTACCCCTAAAATTACTCAGAATGCTCAGGGTATAAGGGAAAGCATGTGCATTCAGCTTTCATGGGTCTCCTGGCAGAGGTGTGTGGGTAAGATCAAGGACTACATCACCCATAATTCTTTCGGTGAGGAAGCACCCAGAATCTCCCAAGGAGAGTCAGAAAAACCCAAACCCTAACTCTATTCTTGTTGTAATGTAGTTCAGCATTTTGCTAGCTCTTCATGGGGGATCATGGGGCTTCATCTTCCTTAGGATTGTAGGTCATTTAGTCCAGACTTTTTCCCACTCACGGGAAGAGGTGGAAATAATTCATCTAAAGGTTTCTGACCCTGAGGACTGTGGGTAATGTAGTCCAGCATTTTGTCAGTTTGCTCCCATGAGGTGACCCCCCCCCCATAGATTGTGGGTAATGTAGTCCAGTATTGGTTCTCTCTGCAGAACCCAGGGAACTTCTGCCCCATTCGGATTGTAATGAAGTCCCTGTATTTTCTGGTTCAGAGGGGTTGATTCTGTGCACTTCTACCTCCCTCTCCGTGGATTATAAATAATGTAGTTCAGCATTTTGCCTGCCTGGGGGGTGGAGAAAGGGGGCTCTTGAGAACTTCCGCAACAGAGGCCTGAAGGCACTGTAGTGCAACATTTTGCTGGCTCCTGTGGGGGATTCTGGGAGCCTCTGCCACCTCAGGATTGTGAATAATTTAGTCACATGTTTTACCAGCTCACGTGAGGCACGGGAATCCTGTGATTTCTGTCCCCCAGGATTGTGGGTAATGTAGTCCCATGTTACAGCTCATGGTGAAGGAATTCCTATGAACCTCCCATTCCCACCTCCACCCCAAGCATTGTGGGTAATGTAGTCTAGTGTTTAGCTGGTTCTCTGTGGGGGATCCTGAAAGCTTCTTCCCCCTTAGGACTGTGGGTAATGTGGTCCCACACTTTGCTAGCTCACAGTGGGGAGCACTCCTGTAAGCTTCTACTGCCCCCTGAGAATTGTGGGTAATGTAGTCCAGTGTTTTTCCCACATACACCTCTGTCAGATGTCTATGTAAGCAGAGTTATCACCACAGTGGCTTCTGAGAATTATCAGACAAATCACTCAACTGTGTGCAGACTTACCCAGAATAAATATAAACAATGAAGCAACATTAGCATTAGCCCTCAGGCACTAGTGAGTCCCCTGTCCTGGGAACCCCAGGCCTCCCCTGCACTACCCTGAGTTTGTGCCTCAATTTCTCCTTTTAGTGTGCTGGGTTTTCTCCCCATAAAATATACCTTCTCCCCATAAAATATACTATGACAGTGAGCAGTCAAAGCCTCACAAGGAATACTTTCATAAAATTAAGTCCCACCAAAATATTACCTACAAAAGTAAAAACACAGCAGAGCTTCTTTCTCAGCACCTGGGATAGTGGACAAAGAGGCTTTTCCTCATTCTTCCCCCACCTTTTCCTCTGATAGACTTCAATTATCCCAAAATCACTGTGCCATCCACATGTACATTCCTAGGGGAAGAAATCTCATGGTACACAGGGTCCCTAGGTGTCCCCAGCCAAGGCATCTCCCTGTGAGGGTATCAAGGAAGCTCTGTCACAACAGTCATTGCTCCAAGGTGCCTTTAGCCTGCACCCATGGTCCCTTCCTGGGTGGGTTCCCAGTTTTGGGTTAGAGTTACTTCACTGTGGACATGGGCACCAGGTGTCCTCAGCTACAGCATTTCCCTGTGTGGGTCCTAAGGAGAAGAAAGCTTTTGTCACCACACTCATATCCCAAGGTGTCCACAGCAATGCTCTCCCCTAGTGGACCACAAGGGTGAGGGTTACAGCAAGTCTTGAAGGTTTGGGTTACCTCACTGTGGACATAGACCCCAGATACCCCCAGCCATGGAATTTCGCCAGGTGAGTCCTGAGAAGAAAGTTTGCTGTGGGAATAGGACATCCATCCCTGGCAGTCATATGATTCAAGGGGATTAGAAAAAGTCACTCTGAGAACCCTCTTCTGGCCATTGTGGGCAGTTGAGGATAATCAGTGCTCACTGTTCAGCATTGGCCCTGCGCCCCCTTGTGGCAGTCCTGGTGAAGTCTGAAATTCATGGTTTTGATTTTATGAGGCCATAATTTTGGAAATCAAACAGCAATAGAATCCACCATACCATGTTCATAAAGGATAAAGATAGAAAAAAAGCAAAATACATAGTCAATAAGAAAAAGTCAATTGATTTCTTATATATCAGCAAAACTATATAGGAAAAATTGGAATTTAAAAACTAGAATAAGAAAAAAAAATTGAACTATTCCATTTACAATAGCACCCCCAAAATTGAAAAGTTATATGTTTCAAATTACAACTATACTTTTAGAAAATCTTGAAACAATTGAAAGAAATCAAACAAAATATAAATAGAGATATTCGTTGTTCAGGACTCTACATAGTAAAGATGAAATTCTCCCACAGTTGATTTGCAGATTCAGCACAATCACACTCAAATTTCCAGAAATTTTTTTCTGAACCTAGAATAGATGTCACAGACTACAGAAGGACAAAGAACTCGCACATCTGTGTCACAACACCTGAAGTAGTGAGGAAATGTGATGCTGTGAAGGGATACACAGGTAGATATAAATGGAGATGAGTGGAGAGCCCAAAACTCACACATGCCTAGTGGCAGCTGATTTTGTCAAAGGAAAAAGACCTTCATGAAGAAAACAGCATCTACTGCACAGATGGTGTTGGAGCGTTTGGAAACCCTATGGGAGAAATGGACAGGGAAAACCTTTATAAGGTTCACAAAACTCACTCTAAATAGTCCATGGCATACATCAAAAATATGAAACTATAATAATTATAGTAGAAACTACTATGACCATGTTTCATATTGAGTTTTTATTTAAAAAATACAGCTGCAAAAATAAATCCATGAAAGAAAGAATTGATAAAGTGGACTTAATTTAAATTTAAATTGTCGCTGTGCATGGTGGTGCATGCCTGTAGTCCCAGCTATTAGGTAGCCTGAGGTGACTTAGCAAGACCCTGTCTCAAAGTAAAACAGTTAAGAAGAGCTGGGAATATAGCTCACTGGTAGAACACCCCTGTGTTTTATGCTCAGTACCAATTTTTTAAAAAATATTTTTATTAGTTATTGATGGACCTTTATTTATTTAATTGCTTATATGTGATACTGAGAATCGAACCCAGTGCCTCATGCATGATAGGCAAGTGCTCTACCACTGAGCCACAGCTCCAGCTCCCCCCAAATTTTTTTTAAATAAAAACATCTACTCTGAAAAATTCATATTAAAGGAACCAAAAAAAAAATAAGCCAGAAACTGGTGAAAATATTTGGAAAATACATGAAGTCCATCTAAAGTGGACTTGTATCCTAAATATGGTAAGAAACAATTGAATTAAAATGGGTTAATATCTGAACTGATGACTCAACAAATAAGATATGAAAATGGCAAATAAAGCATCTCAAGCCCCAATGCGAAGCTGCCACGTGGAGCTTTCTCATAGGGTGGTGAAAAACCATGCGCCAACTCTCCCAAATAAGGAGTTGTTTGTCACAGACCACAGCGGAGCCAGCGCCATCTTGTAATGGCGACCATAGTCTGCAGAAACGGCAGAAGCGGCTCACCACACCCCCACCATCGCTAGAGACGTCATCAAGAGGGTCCCAGGCCTGGCATCTTCTCATGCTGCTCTGAGGAGAGGGAACCCTGGGGCGTACCTAGAATCATGGCCAAGAGTGTCCCCAGGCCTGGCAACTCCCCCAGTCTGTTCTGAAGAGAGGAAACCCAGCGCCCTGGAGACTTGGCCCACCAGGGTCCCTAGTCCTGGCATCTCTCCAAGGCTGCTCATGAAGGGAACCCAGGGGCACACCTAGAGATGAAGTCCAGGAGGGTTTCCCAGCCTGGTGTATCTAGGGCTGCTCTGAGGAGAGGGGAGTTCTGTCCTCCCTGTGGAATGACCCATGTTGTCCAGCAGTCAAGATTCCTCTGCTCAGCTCTGAGGAAAAAACTCCCTCCTCATCCTGAGGGCCAGACAGCATACAAGGTGGAACCAAGGTCCTGCTCTCAGCCCCCAACAATGCTACTCACCTGAAGCTTGGCTGGGAGTCCAGATGTCCCCTAGGAGGGGAGACACCCTGCTGCTAGGGGAGACACCCCCTAAGGGGAGTCACCTCCCTCTAGGGGACAGACAGCTGCTGAGAGGGAAGGCAACCCCTGGTAGGCGAGATTCCCTGCTGGGAAGGAAGATGCTTCCGCCACCAACCTAGACAACCCCTAGAGAAGAGAGACACTCTGTTAGGAGGGGAGACACCCCTGGGAGTGGAACCACCCCCTAGAAGTGGAGACACCCTGCAAAGAGGAAAAACATCCTGATAGGAGGGCAGAGGCCCCCACTCTAGGGGAGATACCTCCCTGGGATGGGGAGACACCCTGCTGGGAGGGGAAAAGCTCCAGCTGGGAGGGGAGCATCTGGGCTTCCTGGGGACTCTGCTTCCTCCTCCACCCCAGGAGTGTTCCCACTGATGTCACTAGGTCTGGCTGTGCTGTCTGTGGCATGAGGAGGAGTGAAATCTCTAGAGAGTGAAAAGGGAGTCCAGGAGCCACCTCCCTGCACCCCAGCCTGTCCCCCACCAGGTCATGCCTGCTGTGGCCAGGCAGCCACGGTGACCTTTCTTCACTCCTGCACCTGAGGGCAGAGGCCAGAAAGAAGCCACCACAGAGGCATCTGGAAGTGGTCATTGACACAGGGTGACAGAATCCCACTTTAGGATCAGGGCTGTGAAAAAAAGCAGTGAAATCCCAGCCCATGGTGGCCAGTCTACAAGTTGGGACACCTGAATTCAGACCAAGCTGCAGCAGCATCTAGGAGCTGCAGGCTGCACCTGCCCCCTGTCTTGGGTGTCCCAAGAGAAGAACGTAGTCCACCAAGGTGCCTAGGCCTGGTGTTTCCCCTGGATGATCTGAGAAGGGAACTCCAGGCATCGCTAGGGACATGGTCCGTGAGGGTCACCAGCCTGGCATTTCTGGAGGCTCCTCTGAGGAGAGGAATCCCTGGCATCCCTAGAGACATGGTCCACCAGGGTCCTCAGGCCTGATATCTCCCCCAAGTTGCTCTGAGGAAAGGGAACCCCATGTGTCCCTAGAGACATGGCCGAGAGGGTCCCCAAGCCAGGCATCTTCCTCAGCCTGGTTTGAGGAGAGGAACCCCAGGCATCCGTAGAGATGTAGCCAAGAGGGTCTCCAGGCCTGGCATCTCTCCCAGGCTACTCTCTTTGGGTATCCCCAGGATGCCCTTAGAGATGTGACCTGTGAGGATTTTCTGGCCTGTCATCTTTTCTGGCTGCTCTGAGAAGAAGGGGACTCTGCCCTTCTTGTGGAATGACCCACCTTGTCCAGCAGTCAGGGTTCCTCTGCTCAGCTCTGAGAAGAAAGCTTCCTACTCAGCCTGGAGGCAACACAGATTCCAAGATGGCAACCAGTTCACGCCCTCAGCCCCTCTGTTTGCAAAACTCACCTGAAACTTGGCTGGGAGTCCAGATGCCCCCTAAGAGGGTAGACATGCTGCTGGGAGGAGAGATGCCCACCCCCATGACACCAGATGCCCCCCCAGCAAAGAGAGACACTTTGCTGGGAGGGGAAACAACCCTGGGAGTTCAGCCAGCCCCTGGGATTGAAGACACCCTGCTAGGAGGGAAGAAGCCACCACCATATGGGAGATGCCTTCCTGGGATGGGAAGACATCCTGCAGAGAGGGGAAAAGCTCCCACTTGGAGGGGAGCTGCCTGGGCTTCCTGGGGACTCTGCTTCTTCCTCCACCTCAGAAGTTACTGGGTGAAACCTGTTCCCACTGCTGTATCTAGGTCTGGTTCTGTTGTCTCTAGCACCAAAGGAGTGGAACCTCTAGAGAGAACAAAAGGGAGTCCAGGAGCCACCTCCCTGCACCCCAGCCAGTCCTCCACCAGATCAGGCCTGCTGCGGCAGGGACCAGGCAGCCACATGGAGCCCTGCTTCACTCCTGTGCCCAAGGTTGGAGGCAAGCAATGGGCCACCACAGAGGCCTCTGGGAAGTGGTCTTTGACACAGGGTGACATAACCCAACTTTGTTGGATCAGAGCTTTGAAGAAGAGCAGTGAAATCCTACCCCTTGGTAGCCACTCTCAAGGTTGGGAAAACCTGAACTCACCAAGCCTCAGCAGCTTCCTGCCCAGAGTGTCCCTAGAGATGTGGCTCACCAGGGACCCAGGCCTAGCGCCTCCCCCTGGCTGCTCTGAGGAAAGGGAAGCTGAGGTGTCCATAGAGATGTGAAGAAGGTCCCCAGGCCAGACATCTCCTCCTGGCTGCTCTGAGGAGAGGGAACCCTGGGATTTCCTAGAGATGCAGCCCACCAGGGTGGCCAGGCCTGGTGTCTCCCCCAGACTGCTCTGATGAGAGGGAACCCCAGGTGTCCCTAGAGACATCACTCACCATTGCGCCTAGGCCTGGCATCTCTTCTAGGCTGCTCTGAGAAGAGTACCCAGGCATCGCTAGAGACATCGTCAAGTGGGTCCCAGGCCTGGTGTCTCCTCATGCTGCTCTGAGGAGAGGGAACCCTGGGGCGTACCTAGAGTCATGGCCAAGAGTGTCCCCAGGCCTGGCATCTCCCCTATGCTTTTCAGAGGAGAGGAATGCCAGCAGCCCTGGAGACTTGGCCCACCAGGGTCCCTAGTCTTAGCATTTCTCCAAGGCTGCTCAAGGAGGGAACACAGGGGCACCTAAAGATATGTTCCAGGAGGGTTTCCAGCCTGGCATGTCCTGGGGCTGCTCTGAGGAGAGGGGAACTCTACCCTTCCTGTGGAATGACCCATGTTGTTGAGCAGTCAGGTTTCCTCTACTCAGCTCTGAGGAGAAACCTCCTTCCTCAGCCTGAGGGCCTAACAGCATCCAAGGTGGCACCCCAGTCCCGCCCTCAGCCCCCGACTATGCTACTCACCTGCAGCTTGGCTGGGAGTGCAGATGCCCCATAGGAGGAGAGACACACAACTGCTAGGGGAGACACTCCCTCTAGGAGAGTCACCCCCCTCCAGGGGACAGACAGCTGCTGAGATGGAAGCCAACCCCTGGGAGGGGAGATCCCCTGCTGGGAGGGAATATGCTTGCCCCCACCAACCCAGACAACCCCTAGGGAAGAGAGACACTCTGCTAGGAGGGGAGACACCCCCAGGAGTGGAGCCATCCCCTAGAAGTGGAGACAACCTGCTAAGAGGGGAGACATCCTGCTGGGAGGGCAGATGCCCCCACTCTAGGGGAGATACCACCCTGGGATGCGGAGACACCCTGCTGGGAGGGGAGAAGCTCCAGCTGGGATGGGAGCATCGTGGGCTTCCTGGGGACTCTGCTTCTTCCTCCACCCCAGGAGTGTTCCCACTCCTATCACTAGGTCTGGCTGTGCTGTCTGTGGCATGAGGAGGAGTGAAATCTCTAGAGAGCGAAAACGGAGTCCAGGAGCCACCTCCCTGCACCCCAGGTCAGGCCTGCTGTGGCCAGGCGGCCACAGTGAGCCTTTCTTCATTCCTGCACCGGAGGGCAGAAAGGGGCCACCACAGAGGGCTCTGGAAGTGGTCGTTGACACAGGGTGACAGAATCCCACTTTAGGATCAGGGCTGTGAAAAAAAGCAGTGAAATCCCAGCCCATGGTGGCCAGTCTACAAGTTGGGAAACCTGAATTCAGACCAAGCTGCAGCAGCGTCTAGGAGCTGCAGGCTGCACCTGCCCCCTGTCTTGGGTATCCCAAGAGAAGAACGTAGTCCACCAAGGTGCCTAGGCCTGGTGTTTCCCCTACGCTGATCTAAGAAGAGAACTCCGGGCATCGCTAGAGACGTGGTCCATGAGGGTACCCAGCCTGGCATTTCTGGAGGCTCCTCTGAGGAGAGGAATCCCTGGCATCCCTAGAGACATGGTCCACCAGGGTCCTCAGGCCTGATATCTCCCCCAAGTTGCTCTGAGGAAAGGGAACCCCATGTGTCCCTAGAGACATGGCCGAGAGGGTCCCCAAGCCAGGCATCTTCCTCAGCCTGGTTTGAGGAGAGGAACTCCAGGCATCTGCAGAGATGTAGCCAAGAGGGTTTCCCAGCCTGGCATCTCCCCCAGGCTGTTCTCCATGGGTACCCCTGAGATGACCTTAGAGATGTGGCCCATGAGGGTTTTCTGGCTTGTCATCTTTTCTGGCTGCTCTGAGAAGAAGGGGACTCTGCCCTTCTTGTGGAATGACCCACCTTGTCCAGAAGTCAGGGTTCCTCTGCTCAGCTCTGAGAAGAAAACTTCCTACTCAGCCTGGGGGCAACACAGATTCCAAGATGGCAACCAGTTCACACCCTCAGCCCCTCTGTTTGCAAAACTCACCTGAAAAATGGCTGGGAGTAGAGATGCCCCCTAAGAGGGTAGACATGCTGCTGGGAGGAGAGATGCCCACCCCCATGTCCCCAGATACCCCCCCCCAGCAAAGAGAGACACTTTGCTGGGAGGGGAAACAACCCTGGGAGTTCAGCCAGCCCCTGGGATTGAAGACACCCTGCTAGGAGGGGAGAAGCCCCCACCATATGGGAGATGCCTTCCTGGGATGGGAAGACATCCTGCAGAGAGGGGAAAAGCTCCCACTTGGAGGGGAACTGCCTGGGCTTCCCAGGGACTCTGCTTCTCCCTCCACCTCAGGAGTTACTGGGTGAAACCTGTTCCCACTGCTGTATCTAGGTCTGGCTCTGTTGTCTCTAGCACCAAGAGGAGTGGAACCTCTAGAGAGAACAAAGAGGAGTCCAGGAGCCACCTCCCTGCACCCCAGCCAGTCCTCCACCAGATCAGGTCTGCTGTGACAGGGACCAGGCAGCCACATGGAGCCCTGATTCACTCCTGTGCCCAAGGGCAGAGGCCAGCCATGGGCCACCATAGAGGTCTCTGGGAAGTGGTCTTTGACACAGGGTGACATAACCCAACTTTGTGGGATCAGAGCTTTGAAGAAAAGCAGTGAAATCCTAGCCCATGGTGGCCACTCTCAAGCTTGGGAAAACCAGAACTCACCAAGCCTCAGCAGCTTCCTGCCCAGAGTGTCCCTAGAGATGTGGCTCACTGGGGACCTAGGCCTAGCACCTTCCTCTTGCTGTTCTGAGGAAAGGGAAGCTGAGGTGTCCATAGACATGTGAAGAAGGTCCCCAGGCCAGATATCTCCTCCTGGCTGCTCTGAGGAGAGGGAACCTTGGGATTCCCTAGAGATTTATCCCACTAGGGTGGCCAGAACTGGCGTCTCCCCACAGACTTCTCTGATGAGAGGGAACCCCGGGCATCCCTAGAGACATCACTCACCATTGTCCCCAAGCCTGGCAACTCTTCTAGGCTGCTCTGAGAAGAATACTCAGGCATCACTATAGACGTCATCAAACGGGTCCCAGGCCTGGCATCTCCTCATGCTGCTCTGAGGAGAGGGAACCCCGGGGTGTACCTAGAGTCATGGCCAACAGTGTCCACGGGCCTGGCATCTCCCCCAGGCTGTTCTGAGGAGAGGAACCCCAGCAGCCCTGGAGACTTGGCCCACCAGGGTCCCCAGGCTTGGAATCTCTCCCAGGCTGCTCAGGGATGGAACCCAGGGGCACACCAAGAGATGAGGTCCACGAGGGATTCCCAGCCTGGGTTTCCCATGTCCTGGGGCTGCTCTGAGAAGTGGGCAGCTCTGCCCTCCCTGTGGAATGACCCATGCTGTCCAGCAGTCAGGGTTCCTCCGCTCAGCTCTGAGGAGAAAGCTCCCTCCTCAGCCTGAGGGCCAGACAGCATCCAAGGTGGCATCCAGGCCCCGCCCTCAGCTCCCCACTATGCTACCCACCTGAAGCTTGGCTGGGAGTGGAGATGCCCCCTAGGAGGGAAGACACCCTGCTGCTGTGGGAGACACCCCCTCTAGGGGAGTCACCCCCTCTAGCAGAGAGACAGCTGCTGAGAAGGAAGCCAAAGCCTGAGAGGGGAGATTCCCTGCACGGAGGGGAGAGGCTTGCCCCCACCAACCCAGACAACCCCTAGGGAAGAGGCACACTCTGCTAGGAGGGTAGACACCCCTGGGAGTGGAGCCATCCCCTAGAAATGGAGACACCTGGCTGGGAAGGGAGATACCCTGCTGGGAGGGCAGAGGCTCCCACTCTAAGGGAGACACCTCCCTGGGATGGGGAGACACCTGCTGGGAGGGGAGAAGCTCCCGCTGGGAGGGGAGCATCTGGGATTCCTGGGGACTCTGCTTCTTCCTCACCCCCAGGAGTGTTCCCACTGATGTCACTAGGTCTGGCTGTGCTGTCTGTGGCATGAGGAGGAGTGAAATCTCTAGAGAGCAGAAAAGGGAGTCCAGGAGCCACCTCCCTGCACCCCAGCCTGTCCCCCACCAGGTCAGGCCTGCTGCGGCCAGGGGCCAGGCAGCCACAGTGAGCCCTTCTTCACTCCTGCACCCAAGAGCAGAGGCCAGAAAGGGGCCACCACAGAGGCCTCTGGAAGTGGTCTTTGACTCAGGGTGACAGAAACTCACTTCAGGATCAGGGGTGGGAGGAAAAGCAGTGAAATACCAGCCCATGGTGGCCACTCTAGGAGTAGGGAAACCTGAACTCAGACCAAGCCCCAGCAGCTTCTGGGAGATGAAGGCTGCACCTGCCCCCTGCCTCAACTGTCCCAAGACACGGACATAGCCCACCAGGGTCCCCAGTCCTGATGTCTCCCCCAGGCTGCTCTGAGGAAAGGGAAACCCACGTGTCCCTAGACACAAGGCCAAGATGGTCCCCAAGCCAGGCAGCTTCCTCTGGCTGGTCTGAGGAGAGGAACCCCAGGCATCCATAGAGATGTAGCCAAGGGGTCTCCAGGCCTGGCATCTCCCCCAGGCTGCTCTCCGTGGGTACCCCCAGGATGCCCTTAGAGACATGGCCCATGAAGGTTTTCTGGCCTGTCATCTTTTCTGGCTCTAGCTGCTCTGAGGAGAGGGGGACTCTGCCCTCCTTGTGGAATGAACCACCTTGTCCAGCAGTCAGGGTGCCTCTGCTCAGCTCTGAGAAGAAAGCTCCCTACTCAGCCTGAGGGCGACACAGATTCCAAGATGGCAACCAGTTCCCACCCTCAGCCTCTCTGCCCGCAAAACTCACCTGAATCTTGGCTGGGAGTGGAGATGCCCCCTAAAAGGGGAGACACGCTGCTGGGAGGAGAGATGCACCCCCCCAGCAAAGAGAGACACTTTGCTGAGAGGGGAGACACCCCTGGGAGTGGAGCCAGCCCCTGGGACTAAATACCCTGCTAGGAGGTGAGAAGCACCCACCATATGGGAGATGCCTTCCTGGGATGGGAAGACATCCTGCAGAGAGGGGAAAAGCTCCCACTTGGAGGGGAGCTGCCTGGGCTTCCTGGGGACTCTGCTTCTCCCTCCACCTCAGGAGTTACTGTATGAAAACTGTTCCCACTACAGTATCTAGGTCTGGCTCTAGCACCAAGAGGAGTGGAATCTCTAGAGAGAACAAAAGGGAGTCCAGGAGCCACCTCCCTGCACCCCAGCCAGTCCTCCACCCTATCTGGCCTGTTGCAGCCAGGGGCCAGGCAGCCACATGGAGCCCTGCTTCACTCCTGTGCCCAAGGGCAGAGACCAGCACTGGGCCACCACAGAGGCCTCTAGGAAGTGGTCTTTGACACAGGGTGACATAACCCAACTTTGTGGGATCAGAGCTTTGAAGAAAAGCAGTGAAATCCTAGCCCATGGTGGCCGCACTCAAGGTTGGGAAAACCTGAACTCCCTAAGCCTCAGCAGCTTCCTGCCCAGAGTGTCCCTGGAGCTGTGGCTCACTGGGGACCCATGCCTGGCACCTCCCCCTGGCTGCTCTGAGGAAAGGGAAGCCAAGGTGTCCATAGAGATGTGAAGAGGGTCCCCAGGCCAGACATCTCCTGGCTGCTCCAAGGAGAGGAAACCTTGGGATTCCCTAGAGATGTAGCCCACCAGGGTGGCCAGGCCTGGCATCTCCCCCCACATTTCTCTGATGAGAGAAAATGCCAGGCATCCCTAGAGACATCACTCACCATTGTCCCCAGGCCTGGTGTCTCTTCCAGGCTTCTCTGAGAACAGTACCCCCAGCATCGCTAGAGACATCATCAAGAGGGTCCCAGGCCTGGTGTCTCCTCATGCTGTTCTGAGGAGAGGAACCCCAGCAGCCCTGGAGACTTGGCCCACCCGGGTCCCCAGGCTTGGCATCTCTCCCAGGCTGCTCAGGGAGGGAACCCAGGGGCACACCAAGAGATGAGGTCCATGAGGGTTTCCCAGCCCCGTGTCCTGGGGCTGCTCTGAGGAGAGGGCAGCTCTGCCCTCCCTGTGGAATGACCCACATTGTTCAGCAGTCAGGGTTCCTCCGCTCAGCTCTGAGGAGAAAGCTCCCTCCTCAGCCTGAGGGCCAGACAGCATCCAAGGTGGCATCCAGGCCCCGCCCTCAGCCCCCCACTATGCTACCCACCTGAAGCTTGGCTGGGAGTGGAGATGCCCCCTAGGAGGGGAGACACCCTGCTGCTAGGGGAGACACCCCCTCTAGGGGAGTCACCCCCTCTAGCAGAGAGACAGCTGCTGAGAAGGAAGCCAAAGCCTGAGAGGGGAGATTCCCTGCACGGAGGAGAGATGCTTGCCCCCACCAACCCAGACAACCCCTAGGGAAGAGGCACACTCTGCTAGGAGGGTAGACACCCCTGGGAGTGGAGCCATCCCCTAGAAGTGGAGACACCTGGCTGGGAAGGGAGACACCCTGCTGGGAGGGCAGAGGCTTCCACTCTAAGGGAGACACCTCCCTGGGATGGGGAGACACCTGCTGGGAGGGGAGAAGCTCCCGCTGGGAGGGGAGCATCTGGGATTCCTGGGGACTCTGCTTCTTCCTCCCCTCAGGAGTGTTCCCACTGCTGTCACTACTAGGTCTGGCTGTGCTGTCTGTGGCATGAGGAGGAGTGAAATCTCTAGAGAGCAGAAAAGGGAGTCCAGGAGCCACCTCCCTGCACCCCAGCCTGTCCCCCACCAGGTAAGGCCTGCTGCGGCCAGGGGCCAGGCAGCCACAGTGAGCCCTTCTTCACTCCTGCACCCAAGAGCAGAGGCCAGAAAGGGGCCACCACAGAGGCCTCTGGAAGTGGTCTTTGACTCAGGGTGACAGAATCTCACTTCAGGATCAGGGGTGTGAGGAAAAGCAGTGAAATACCAGCCCATGGTGGCCACTCTAGGAGTAGGGAAACCTGAACTCAGACCAAGCCCCAGCAGCTTCTGGGAGATGAAGGCTGCACCTGCCCCCTGCCTCAACTGTGCCAAGACATGGATGTAGCCCACCAGGGTCCCCAGTCCTGATGTCTCCCCCAGGCTGCTCTGAGGAAAGGAAACCCCACATGTCCCTAGAGACATGGCCGAGAGTGTCCCCAAGCCAGGCATCTTCCTCAGGCTGGTCTGAGGAAAGGAAACCCAGGCATCTGTAGAGATGTAGCCAAGAAGGTCTCCAGGCCTGGCATCTCTCCAAGGCTGCTCTCCATGTGTATCCCCGGGATGCCCTTAGTGACATGGCCCACATCCAGGCTTGTCATCTTTTCTGGCTGCCTTGAGGAGAGGGGAGCTCTGCCCCCCTTGTGGAATGACCCACCTTGTCCAACAGTCAGGGTTCCTCTGCTCAGCTCTGAGAAGAAAGCTCCCTCCTCAGCCTGGGTGGCACAGAATCCAAGATGGGGACCAGGCCTGTCCTCATCCCCTCCCCCTGCAGAACTCACTGAATCTTGGCTGGGAGTGGAGATGCCCCTTAAGAGAGGAGACACACTGCTGGGAGGAGAGATGCCCACTCCTATTACCCCAGAGGCCACCTTCCAGCATAGAGAGATACTTTGCTGGGTGGGGAGACACCCCTGGGAATGGAGCTAGCCCTTGGGATTGGAGACAACCTGCTAGGAGGTGAGAAGCCCCTCCTTCTAGAGATATGACCCACGTGGCTCCCCACACCAGGCATCCTCCTCAGACTGCTCTGATGAGAAGGGAACCCTGGGCATCCCTGGAGACGTGACCCAAGAGGGTCCCCACACCAGGTGTCTCCCTCAGGCCACACAGAAGAAGGGAGCCCCGGCATCCCTAGAGTCATGAACCAGGAGGGTCCCCACAGTGGCGTGTCCCCCAGCCCACTCTGAGTAGAAGGGAACTACAGGCCTACTTAGAGACGTGACCCAGGAGGGTCCCCAGGCCTGGTATCTCCCTCAGGCTGCTGTAAGGAGGAGACCCCCACAAGGGTCCCCACACCAGGCGTCTCCCTTAGGCTGCTCTGAGGAGAATGGATCTCCAGGTGTCCCTAGAGATATGATGCATGAGGGTGCCCACACCAGGTGTCTCTCTCAGGCTGCTGAGAAGAATGGAACACCAGGCATTCTTAGAGACACAACTCATAAAAGTCCCTAAGCCAAGAGTCTGCTGAGGCTGCTCTGAGGAGAAGGGAGATGCGGAGTCCTTGGAGTCATGACCCATGAGTGTCCCCAACCTGGGTGTTTCTCTCAATCTGTTCTGAGAAGAGAGCTCTGCCCCTCCCTGTGGAATGACCCAACACTCCCAGGACTGAGGCTCTCCTGGGTTGGTCCTGAGGGGGAAGCCAGCTCCTCACTCTCAAGGAGATGGCAGTAAAAATGGTGGCAAGGCCCCACCCCTGGTTGACCACACCCCTTTGGCCACCTACAGGAGCTGCTCGTGGCTCAGAGGCAGGGATTCTCTCGGCTCCCTGGTGAATGTCAGTGCCTTCTTCCACCCTCAGCAGTTACTGCATAATAAAACATGTTCCCACTGCTCTAACTAGGTCTGGCTGTGGCACCATGAGGAGTGGTAACTTAGGAGAGGAGAAATGGAGTCCAGGAGACTCCCTCCCTGCACTCCACCAGGCCAAGTTCTACAGCAGCCTGAGACAGGCAGGCAGAGGCATACAGGTAGGCAGATTCAGGGAGTCTAGTCCCTCTGCCCAAGGGCAGAGGCCAGAAACAGACCACCTCAGAGGCTTTTGGGACATGTAGTCTTTGAGACAGAGTGACTTAGCCAGGGACTGCTCCATTTTAGAATCAGGGGTTTTTAGGAAAATCTGTTAATTCCCAGCCCAGGGAAAGTAGAAGAACCTGAGCTCAGACCAAATTCCCAGTAGCCTCTGAAAGCATTCTAGGTCATTCAGTCTGCCCTGCCTATCCAGCTCTCACCATGGATGCCTCTTGGAGCTGCAGGCTACAGATTCAGGGTTCTCAGGGATTCTGGACAGTGTAGTCTGGTGCTCTGCTCACAAAGTCTTTGCCCTTCAGGACATGGAAGCTGTGTGCCATGTGCTGGCCCAGACACCCTGGAGAACCCTGGCAGTGGACTCTGGTGTTCTACCCATGCATCCCTCACCCCATAAGCCTAGGCGCTGCAAGTAGCACATTTACCCTCATATCCCCAGGATTCTGGGTAGTACAGTCTTGTATTCCATAATGCAGCCCAGCTGCAGAGGTCTCTGTGACTTCAGGCTACTCAGGCACCCTAGTGATTCTGAACAGTGTAGTCATTCTTCCCATTCAGCCCTCACTCCAGAAGCCTATGAGGACTTCATGTAGCACATTCACCCTCATATCCCCAACCAGGATTCTGGGTAGAGCAATCCAGTCTTCTACAATGCAGCCCCCTCTGCAGAGGTCTCTAGAAATTATAGGCTACACAGTCACTCAGGCATCCCTAGGGATTCTGGACAGTGTAGTCTGGTGTTCTGTCCATGCAGCGTCACACTACAGTGGATTCTGGGAGCTGCAAGCCCCCAAGGTTCATGGCTATTATAGCATGGTGCTATGTTCAACTGTACAGTGACTACTTAGAGCTTGGAGCCCCCAGGAATTCTGAGTATTATAGTCAGTTCTACTCAGTAAGCCCTGACCACAGAAGTCTCTGAGAGCTGTGGGCCATTGATTATTCTGGGTATTGCAGTCCATCCTACCTAAGTGGACTTCACCATCAAAGCTCTGGGATCTGTGTTGCACAAGCCTGCCTAGACACCCCTGAGAAGTATGTGTAGTGCAATACAAAGCTTTCCCTGGCAGTACTCAAAAGGAAGGCATCTGGGAGCTGCAGGCCCCTAGGGATTCTGGGTAGTATAGTCTTGCCTTCTGCCTCCATAGTCATCACTGTGGAGACTTCCAGGCCACATGGACACGGGGTACCTCCAAGAATTCTAGGAAGTGTAGTTCAGCTCCCTACCCAGCCACCCTCACTATTGAAGATCCTGGGGACTGCAATTCCCCCTGAGGATTGTGGATAAGGTAGTGCAGTGTTTTGCCTGCATGCTCCTACTGCAAGGGCTATGAGAACTGAAGGCCACATACTTGCCATGGTTCAGAAGACTTCACTGTTGAAGTCTTCTAGAATTGGAGGCAGCACATTTACTAGTGTGTCCCCAGGAATTGTAGGTAGTGTAGTCTGACCTGCATAATGAAGAGCTCTCACTTGGGAGGCCTCTGGGAGTTGCAGGCTGCATACTCACCTGGGCAACACACCCCACCAAGGATTCTGGATACTGTAGTTAAGTTCTCAGTCCAACAGTCCTCACAATGGAGGATCCTGAGAACTGCTGACACCGAGATTTGTGGGTAATATAGTCCTGTGTTTTTCCTACTCACTGCAGAAAATTCTGAAACTAAAATTCCCCCTTAGGATTGTGGATAATGCAGTTCAATGGTTTGCCCACTCACCACAGAGGATTCTGGGAGCTGCAGTCCCTGAGGGTTCTGGATAATGCATTCTAGTGTTTGGCCTGCACAGTCCTGCTGTGGATCACAGGAGCTGAAGATCCCATGCTTTCCCTGGTACCCTGTAGAGCCTAGGTAGTGTGCTCTATCAATACAACTGTCACCATAGAAACCTCTGGGACTTACAGGGTTAGAGGGTATGTAGGCACCCTTAGAGGTTTTGAGCATTGAAGTCTGGTATTCTGCCCTTGCAATTCTCATCCCATTGGCTCCTGGGCAGAGCAGGCACCCAAAGGTAATTGGTAGCATAGTTTGATTTTTTTGTCAGTACAGCCCTCTCTGCAGAGGTCTCTACAAGCTGCAATTCGCCAAAATTATGGATAGCACAGGCTGTCATTTGACCCATGCTGCCCTCACTGCAGAAGGCTCTGGTAACTGCAATGAGGATTCTACAGTTACACAGGATTCAGGGTAGTGCAATCCATCATAATCTTTGCATCTCTCACCCTAGAGGCTCCTGAGAGCTTCTTGCTGCATTTTCATGAGCCCTTACCCTCAGGCCCCAGTGAGACTCCAGGCACTGGGCCCTCCCTGCACCATCTTGAGGGGGAATTTGTGTCCTCAGACACTCAAGCCACATACCATGATAATAAGCACCAAAGCCTCAGTAAGAAATACTGTTGTAAAATAAGTTCTCCTAAAATATTACCTGAGAAAGTAAAGAACATGGCAGAACTTCCTTCTCAGCCCACCAGGGAGTGCACAGGAAACTTCTTCCTCATGTTTTCCTCACATGGACTTCAGTCATCCTGAATCCACAGTGGAGTCTCCATGGGTAGGTACCAAGGAGAAGGAAGCTCTGGTCCTCACCATAGGTGTATCCACCAGGCATCCCCAGGCCATGGTATCTTTCCAGGTGTGTCCCCAAGTAAAAAACACACAAATCTCTGGTCTACACCATTGATAGAGCCCCTAGGAGTCCCTGATGTGGCCTCTCTCAGATGGGTCCCCAGGAGAAGGAAGTTTGATTAGGGCACAGAACACAGCCCCCAAAAGCAGTTGATCACAGAAAGTTGTTCTGAGTGCCCCCTGCTGGCCAATGTGGGCAGTGCAGGATGCTGGGTGTTCACTGTTCAGAGCTGCACCCCCTTGTGCTAGGCACAGTGAAGCTCTGAAATTCATAGTTCTGACTATTCCAGGTCATGATTTTGGAAATCTAAAAGCAATAGAGCCTACCATCCTATGTCTTGATCAGAATGGATGGAAATAGCAAGCAGAAAAGTACATGGCCCATAGACAAAATTTCATTGATTTCCTATATTTCAGCCATCATGTAGAGGAAACAGTGAAATTTGTAAACTGGAATAAGAAAAATTTTAAAGCATCAATATTTAAAGTAGAGACCCCAAAATTAAAGTACTTTCATGTAAGACTTAAAGTACAATCATACTTTCAGAAAATCTCGAAATGTTTAAAAAGAAATCAAATGAAATATAAATAAATGCAGTGATATTCTTTGTTCAGGTCTCAATATAATTAAGATGAAATTATCTCAAACCTGACCTGAAGATTCAGTGCATTCGGAAATTCCCAACAAGCTGTTTTTAAACCTGGACTTGACAGCACTGACTGCAAAAGGACATACTTCAAGAAGCCACACATAGGGCTGGGGATGTGGCTCAAGCGGTAGCGCGCTCGCCTGGCATGCGTGCGGCCAGGGTTCCATCCTCAGCACCACATACAAACAAAGATATTGTGTCCACCGAAAACTAAAAAATAAATATTTTTTTTTAAAAAAAGAAGCCACACATATGGACACCAGAACCTATCAAAATACTCTCTAGAATTGAATTTAAAATGGGAAACTGTAAAACTTTAGAAGATGTGCAAGATCACATGTTTCATGATGAGGTTCTAAATACAGCTCCCCCCAAAAAAAATCCATGAAAGCTGGGCATGTGGCTCAGTGGTTAAGCACCCCCGGGTTCAATCCCTGCTATCAAACAAACAAATAATAACAATGACAAATCCATGAAAGAAAAACCTGATAATGTGGACTATATTAAATTACTCTGTAAAATCATATTAAGAAAATAAAAAGATAAGTCAAAGACTGGGGGAAACTTTGGAAAGTATATGTCTAAAACAAACTTGTGTACAAAATATAGTAAGACACTCAACAATAAGACAACATAATGGGTAAAGATCTGATCAGACAATGCATAGAAAGATACAAGATGGCAAAGAAGCATAGAAATGACTCTTAGAATACTTGTCATGAGGAAAGCACAAACTAAGACCCCAAAGTGTACTGCACAATTGCTAAGCTGCTAAGGTCTTTACTAAGTGTAGTACCAACCATGAGGATGATGAGCAGCCACAGGCACTCTTGTACATTGCTGGTAGAGCACACAACAGCTCACCACTATCAAAAAAAACTGGCCATTTGCCCCAAAGTTAGACATGGTGTCACCACAGGGTCCTAAAAATATAGACAACTGCCTCAAAAATGTACATCTAGATAACAGCATGCCATTACATATAGTAGTTCTATTCACAATGCCCCAATACCTTAAGCAATCAGGATGCGCTTCAATGGGTGAACAAATAGCATAACTGCTATGAATCCATGCCATGAAGGCCCTGGTGTCTCTGAGCTCCCCCAGGTCTCTAGTCTGTTCTGGACCCTGGACTGCCCTTACCTTTGTACACCTCACAGAGGAAAAGTGAATTCTGAATAGAAACACCTGTATATGCAGCTGATAAACTCAGACTCAGTATGCATTTGCTGCCTATGGAAAGAGATTTCAAAGTTCTGGATATGGGTGGTAAACTCAGAAAAATGCAAGCACAACAACCCAGGCCTGCATCTTTGTCCATCCATAGGAGCTTCCAGGGATACAACAGACAAACATGGAGGCAACTCCAGGATCCCCCCAAAAAAACATCTAGGGTAGAACCTGGATGTGGCTGCCATTAGGGTCCCTGTGACCCACCTCTGATCAGCTTAGAGGACATTATGCTACAGCTTCATACCCCCATCCCAACTTTTAATTTCATCTCTTTTCCACAGGTAGCAAATGCATCCTGAGCTTGGATTCTGTTGATTGATTAGCTTGTTTAATGTTGCAGAGAGAGCTGTTCCACTACCTAGTCCTGATGCACAACCTCTGAAATTCACTGTTCTGGTTATTCAACATACGTTTACATATTTTAGCTAAAATATAGTCCATCATCCCATGTTTTGATCTAAAAAGATGGTGCTATGGTTTGAATATTTTCCACCCATATTTTATGTTCTCAAAGCCCTGGCACCCAGAAAGTCCAGGGCTGAACAAACCACCCCTCATATTCTCTTTCAGCTCCTCTCTTGCCATCCATACCTTGGAACAGACCAAATATCTATTTTAATCTCAGCAGGGAGAGTCCCTCAGGAATGTACAGAAGAAGATACTCTACTTGGTCATGGTGTCTCACCTGTGCCCACTGGGCCCAGTTGGCCCTTTAAGGGTGTGAGCATAGAACAGGCTGGGAGCCACACCCATAAGAGTGATCCAGGACAAAGTCAGATGGGTGGAAGGGAAGGGGAGCTGGCTGTCAGTATACTGAGAGTAGACACCTTTCCCCATAGGGGCTAAGCACAGAGACTAAGGAGGGACCTCCTGCCTCCATCCAGATGACCTCTGGACACTGCACAGGTATCCCTTCCCAGGAGGTCCTATCCTACTCAAGGGTCAGCTGCAGGCACTTTAGTCCATTTTCCCCAAAAAATTGTCATGATGAATTAATTAGAAAAAAAATCAAATCAAAACTACTCTAAGATTTTATATCATGCCAGTCAGAATGGCAGTTATCAAGAATACAGATAACAATAAATGTTGTTGAGGATGTGGGGGAAGAGGCACACTTATACATTGCTGGTGGGACTGCAAATTGGTGCAACCAATCTGGAAAGCAGTATGGAGGTTCCTTAGAAAACTTGGAATGGAACTATTTCACTCCTCAGTCTATACCCAAAGGACCTAAAATCAGCATACTATAGTAATGCAGCCACATCAATGTTTATAGTAACTCAATTCACAATAGCTAAACTGTGGAAGCAACCTAGATGCCCTTCAATAGATGAATGGATAAAGAAACTGTGGTATATATACAAAATGGAATAATATTCAGCATTATAAGAGAATAAAATTATGGCATTTGCAGATAAATGGATGGAGCTGCAGAATATCATGCTAAGTGAAGTAAGGCAATCCCAAAAAAACAAAGGCCAAATGTTCTCTCTGATAAGTGGATGTTGATCCATATGGGATGGGGATGGGAAAAATGAAGGAACTTTAATTGGGCAAAGGAGAGGTAGGGGTGGAGAGGGAGCATGGGGGGCAGAAAAGGTGGTGGAATGAGGTGGACTTCATTACCCAAGTACATATATGACTCTACATATAGCGCAAGGCTACATCATATACAACCAGAGAAGTGAAAAGTTGTGCTGCAATTGTGTACAATGAATCAAAATGCATTCTTCTCTCATATATATGTAATTAAAATTAGTTAATTAATTTAAGAAAAGAAAAACAACTTTGTAGTTTACTAGCATCACATAAACATTTACATTTAGCCTGATTTTGTTTCTTGATTGTCATTCACTCCTGCATATCACAATCCTGGGAATCCAACCCCAGGCATCACATACTGTAGGGTAAGGCTCCACAACTGAGGTCCATGCACAACCCTGGGAAGTGAGCAGTTCAAGAATTGGAAGAATCCCACTGGGTATGGTAGCACACACCTGTAATCCCAGCAGGCTCAGGAGTCTGAGACAGGAGAATCTCGAGTTCAAAGCCAGCCTCAGCGAAAAAGCAAGGCACTAAGCAACTCAGTGAGACCTTGTCTCTAAATAAAATATACAAGATGGCTGGGGGTGTGACTCAGTGGTTAAGCACCCCTGGGTTCAATCCCTGGTATCACACACACACAAAAAAAAGAATTGGAAAAATCCTTTTTTCCCCAACACCACTAAAACCAAGAGATACAGCCTGAGGCACAAAAATTTATTCAGCTAGCATCAAGAGAAAGCCCATACTTCCTGTGGTACCTGTGTAAGCTGAGGCTAGCAAAAGGGAGGATGGCAGGTTCCAAGTGATCCTGGGTCTTGATCTCACAAGACTCTGTTTCATAAGGGGCTCACTCTGGTTCAGGCCCCTTGGTGGCTGGTGCAGGGTGGTGACCTTTTGTAAATTTGTGCACACAGTGCTGTAAGTGGTATAGAGCATGTGAGCCTCATTCCTGGTGGCTATGCCCAGGATCACTCTGCTTTTGATGTGAAAAGTCACAGAGAAACATGAGTGGGTAATAGAAAATGGCTTAAAAACAGTGAGAATCAGTAGTTTTGCACAGGTAGCTCCAGCACTCAACTGGGAGATGTATTTACTGTAGTTTATGTGCAGTTGAGACAAAACTTTTTTTAAAAAGGGGGGTTAATTGGTGCTTTGGAAAGTGTGAAAGCTGCCAGTGAACACTATTCCCCTCTATCAGGAGAAGTAACTGAAATTAGTGAGGCACTTGCAAAAAACCCAGGGCTTGTGAACAAACCTTGTTATGGAGATGGCTGGCCAAGGAAGATGACAAGTGACCTTTCAGAACTAGATGACTTAATGAGTGAAGAGGCATTTGAGAAATATGTGAAATCTATTGAGGAATGAAAATGGCACCCTAAATAAACTCATGCGAAGTAGCTTCAGTACAGTTGTCATAAGTTAGTTGGGGAGAGAATATTTAAAAAGGAACAACTCTCAACACTGCTACCGGGGAAGATACCCCCTTAACTTCCCAAGAATTGTAGATAAATACAACAATATGCATCCCTTTTACAATTCCTTATGATTTTATAGTAGGCTTTAGGCTCTGGTATTCAGAATTCATGACATTGATCTATGGTTAAAACTACTTCTAAAATTATGTAATCCAAGAACAATCTTGTTATAAGCCTTTATAGTATTGTATATTGTTGACAACCATCCCTGGATTGGGGTCAAGATACTTAATGATCTTCCCTTTGAAAAAAATTTGGGAGTGGAAAAATGTGTTTATCATACAGTGTCAGAAGAACAATACTGTCCTAATTTTATAATAGGCTGCATTTGCTGCTATTATTTTTATTCACTGAAGCAACAGATTTGCAGCAAAATAAGAACAAATAAAATATTCAATTTCAAAATAAAAAAGCAAAAAGAGGCTGGGGCTGAGAGGAAGCAAGCTCCTTGTTTTCACCCTCATTCCTTTCTTTCTTTCTTTCTTTCTTTCTTTCTTTCTTTCTTTCTTTCTTTCTTTTTTTTGGTGGGGGGTGGTACCAGGGATTGAACTCAGAGGCACTCAGCCACTGAGCACTGAGCCACAACCCCAGCGATTTTTTGTATTTTATTTACAGACAGTCTCACTGAGTTGCTTAGTGCCTCTCTATTTCTGAGGCTGATTTTGAACTCACAATCCTCCTACCTCAGCCTCCCAAGCCACTGGGATTACAGGCATGCACCACTGTGTCCAGCCCATTCTTTCCTTTCTTTAAAGGCTGAATGAGATAAACTTGACTTTTCCTTCTCTTTCCTTTTCCTTCTCTTCCTTTTTCCATGACCTTTAATTCCTCTCAGCCCTTTTTTTTCTACAAAGTGCCCCAGCTGTGTTCCCCAAGGATGAGCCAGAACACCTGCACTTAGGTCAAACCCCAGCCTCGGCTTCTGGAATCATGGGTACCACAGACTGCCACACCTACCTCTTTCTGATTTGAGGGGTCTGAGTTATCTTCCAAGTTGTTCCTCCAGATCCCATAAGAGCCTTCTCTTTGAATATTTGACTGTCCACTTGAACATGTTTCTTCCAACACCAACCAGAGTAAACACCTCAGCTAGAAAACAATTTCGTGTTACTAGCATCCCATACATGTTTTTGTTCTGACTAATTTTGTTTCTTTGGTTGTCACTCACTCCTTTGTTCATTCACTTTTTTATATCACAGTCCTGGGAATACAATCTTGGGCTTCAACACTCCAGGGAAAGCCTCCAGCACTCAACTCTATTCCAGCTCCAGGAAGTGAGCAGTTTGAGCTACAGAAGGCTTTGTGTTCCCATAAATATGGTCCCAGGGAATACAGCCTAAGGCACAAAGAATTTGGTTTTCTTCCTTAAACAGGATGCAAATTTATTTGATACCCATTTTAAAGAAACTTCCAGTGAATAGGGTAACTGAGATGGAAGAAAATTTTCCTGGGCAGCCCATGAAACCCGGTCTCAAAATAAAATATAAAAGAGCCTGGAGCTACATGTACTGTGCACCTGAGTTCATTCCTCAGCTTCACAAATCATAATTTTATTTTGTGCTTTCTTTCCTTCCCTCTACTACTCCTTCTAGTTTTTCTCTTTAATGCTGCCTTTATTCCAGGAAGAAAAAGAAACTAGACATTCCCTTTTCTATTTGTCCATAACTTTCTGTTCCTCTCTCCCCTTCTTTTTCTCCTCAGTTTTTCTGCTGTGTTGGCTGATAACAGGCCTGTAATTCCTGTACTCACATGATCCCCTGCCTCAGCTTCTGAAAAAGCTGGTACTACAGGCTACCACTCCTCTTGCTGGCACCCCAGCCTACCACACATATATTTCTTCTGGCACCATTAGTAGTTAAATTCTCAACTAGAAAAAAAATTATAGGTTACTAGCATCCCACAAAATGTTTCGCCTTATATTGTTTTCTGGTTGTCATTCATTCATTCACTAATTTATACTGCAGTCCTTTGAATTCATTCCCAGGAATCACACATCCCAGGGAATGACTCTACCACTGAGCTCCATCCCCAGCTATGAGAGTTTAGTACCTCAAGATAGAGAAAACTCAATGTATTTAAGGCCAGAGGACAGCTAAATATTAGTTAAGATGCTATAGTTTAATTTTTTATTAAGATCAATGGCTACAAGGAAGATATTGTATCAGTTTCAGATGCTGTATTATGAATATTACATTAATATTAAATATCATAGTATATCTATTATATTAGATTTAGATGCTATGATATGAATATTACATTAATATTAAAGGTCACAGGGCAGCTATTAGTTTTCAAAGATATAATGTGATACCATGTTAAGGGCCATAGCGCAGCTAATATATTGCTTTTAAATACTACTATATGGGTATCATTTTATTGTGACAGAGCACTATTATATTAGTTTCATATGCTATAGTACTGACATCATATTAATATTAAAGGCCACATGGCAGATATTATATCAGTTTAAGGATACTGTCAAGAGGACAGCTATTGTACTAATTTTAGATGCTACAATATGGATATTATATTAGTTTCAAAGGCCACAGGGAACTGTCACATAAGTTCTAGATACTACAGTGAGGATATTATATAAGTATTAATGCCACAGAGCCGCTCTTATATTAGTATTAGATGCTACACTATCAATAATAGTATTAAAGGCCACAATAACAGCTATTATATTAGTTAAGATGCTATGGTATGGATTTTATATTCATAATTAAGGTCACAGGGCAGCACTATGTCAGCACTAAGTCAGTATTAGATGCTGTCATATGGATGTCCTATTAGTAATAAAGGCCATAGGCAGCTTTTGTGTTAGTTTTACATGCTAGCATATGGATATTATAATCACAATAAAATCCAAAAAGCAGCTATTCTATAAACTTCAAATGCAATAATATGGATATTATATTAGTACTAAAGGCCACAGGGAAGCCTTAGATTTAGTATAGTTTTAGATATTATACTATGGATATTATATAAATATCAAAGCCACAGGTCATATATTAGCATTAGATGCTACATTATAGAATTCATATTAGTATTAAAGACCAGTGTTAGCTATTGAATTAGTTTTACATATTATAATATGTAGATAATATTTATTGTAAAGGGTGGATAACTATTATATTAGCTTTAGATGCTATAGTATGGTTATCATATTAGTACTAAAGGCCACAGCACCAGCTACTGCATTAATTTTAGCTGTTCTACTGTGGACATCATATTCATATTAAAGGAAACAGGGAAACTATTACACTGGTTTTAAAGGCTTCAGGGCAGGATTGTGTTATCTTTAGAAGCTATAATATAATATTAATAATAAGCAAAGGGGACAGTTAATATATTAGCTGTAGTTGCTATAGTATAGATATCATGTTAGCATTTCAGGCCACATATAGCTATTATATTATGAATATCATGTTAGTATTTAAAGTCACAGGGAAGCTAATAGAAAAGATGCTAAGGTATGGATATTACATCAATATTAAAGGCCAAAGTGCAGCCAGCTCCTATGGTAGTTTTAGATGCTAGTGCATGATATCAAAGTAATATTAAGGGCCACCAGACAGCTATTATGTTAGCTTTAGATATTACAGTATGAATAGCATATTAGGATTAGTTGCCATAGGGAAAGTATTCTATTCATTTCAGATGCCATAGTCAACTGATACCACATTAGTATTAAAGGCCACAGGGAACCAATTAAATTAATTTTAGATGATACACAATAAACATCATATTAGTATTAAAAATGACATGGATTTGGGGAATCTAGCTCAGCTGGTAAAGTGCTTACTTAGCATGCAAAAGGCCCTGCGTTCAATCCCCAGCACCACCAAAAAATATGTATATATGTGACATGAAAGCTATTACACTAGTTTTGGAGGACACTCTATGAATATTATATTATTAGTAAAGGCCACAGGGCAACAATTATACCTGTTTTACAGGCCATAGTATGATTGTTAATGATAAAAGGGAAGTTATTATATTAATTATTGTTGCTATTATATCTATTCCACAGGACAGTGATTATATCAGCATTAAATGCTATACCAAGACTATTATATTAATATAAAAAGCCACAGGGAATTAATTAATATATCATTTTCAATGCTACTGTATGGATGTCACATTAGTATTAGAAGTCCCAGCACAGCTGTTGTATTGGAGTACCTATTATATTAGTAGTAGATGCTACACTATGGATATCATATTATTACTAAGACACAGTACTAATTGCATTAGTTTCAGATGCTACAGTATGGATATTTCATCAGTATCAAAGGCCACAGGGAAGGTACCACATTAGTTTTAGATGCTATAGTATGGATGTTATATAGATATTAAATCAACCAGGCAGTTATTATATTAGTATTAGATTAGCATTAGATGCTAATACTGTATCACTATGTGTAGCACATTAGTATTGAGTGCCACGATGCAGCTAATGTATTAGTTTTTGATGCTACAGTATGGATATCATATTAGTATTAAAGAACACAGTGTAGCTATCGTATTAGTTTCAGATACTACTGCATGGATATTTTATTAACATTAAAGGCCACATGGCAGCTATTAGTTTTATATGGTATAGTATGAATATCATGTTAATATCAAAGACCACAGTAACAGACCACAGTAACACAGGAAGTTCAGATGTGGTAGCTGCCTGAAAAGGAGGCCTGACACTGAAGAGGCTCAGGCCCTGACAGTGACAATGGTGGAAAGCCCAGAGGACCTAAACCCACCCAATACTGTTGAGGTAGATGTAGAAGGGTGAAGACAGTCATGGCAAGTTGGCAAGTGAGGAAGTAAGGGGCAGAACCAGATCAAAGGAGCATGGAGAGTGTCTTCTAATAAGGTCAACTTCCCAGCTGATGAAAGTGTTCATGGACACAAGAGGAGAACATAATCAGACAGACACTTCTAGATTCATGCTCCTAAGCAAGAGAAGCAATAGAAAAACTAAAATGGATTTATGGACATGAGAGCATCAATGAACAATAGGGAGAGAACAGACAGGAGAGGAGATAAGGAAAGGAAAAATTCCAGGAACCATAAAAAGAACAATCCATAGTTGGGCATGGTGGTGCATGTCTGTAATCCCAGTGGCTTGGGAGGCTGAAGCAGGAGGATCATGAGTTCAAAGCCAGCCAGAAGGCTCTAAAAACAGAAAATAACTATAGGAAATAACTACTATACAGCAGAGAAAGTAACCATGGCTTGCAAGAGTTGGAGCATTCCCACTGAGAGTCAGGAAGTTCCCCTTACTGAACAAAAATTGGAATACTGACAAGAGATAGAGATTAATGGAATAGATGTCACTTTATATATATTGTGTTGGAAGGATGAAGAAGGACCCAAGTTAAGCCTTTCAATTATGATCAATTAACAAATGTGGTTTAGGGAGAAGGGGAGCCATCAGTGACCTTATTACAGAGACTCTGGGAGGCTATTACTAAACATATTGATATGGTTAGCCAAAGTAAAAGTCAGAGAAAATTATCCTTAAAAACAAATTCTTGAGGCGATGGGGTTGTAGCTCAGTGGTTGAGTGCTTGCAGAGCATGTGTGAGGCACTGGGTTTGTCTCTCAGCACCACATATAAATAAACAAATTATAGTCCATTGACAACTAAAAAAATATTTTAAAAAAATTCTTGACCCAATGTACCCCAAGACAGGCAGAAAAAACTCTAAAAACTTGACGTAGAACCAGGAAAAACCTTGGACCAATTAGTCCAGGTTGCTACAATAGTCTTTTATAATAGGGACCTAGAAAAAGAGTGAAAGGACAGATAACATGGAGAATTAGTGGCAGCCCTGCAGGTGGGTGTACCAGGATACTTCTCAGCTTTGTGTTTCTCTTGGGGAAGGAAGGCCATTTTAAGAAGTAATGCCCCCAGAGGTGTATATCCCCCAGGTCACCTCCTGGACATTGTCCATTATGTGGGGAAAACAAATGGCAGGATAGATGTCTTCAGAACCTATCAGAATGAGGCCATCACCTATGAGTTCCCATTATGGGTCTCTAGGGCTTCCTTCATGGCTCCCTGACTGAAGTACAACTCAAGGAGTGCCAGGTGACCTTGCTTATGGATAGATAATAGATAAACTTCCTTCTGGGCACAACAGCTTGATTTTCATTCCTATCCTTCTGTCCTGGACCTTGGTCCCATGATAAAGTAACTGTTCAGAGCATATCAAGCCAGCCCCTTGAGCAATATTTTACTAGACCTATTGCTTATTCATGGGGTTATTTTCACTTATTATCTCAATTAAAGGTCAAATTACTGTTACTACCTGGGAAATATTAAACTGAAAACTTCTTCCTAAGATGTTTCTTTTTAACTCTGTTAATATCTGCAACCTGCTAGTTTCTGCTTCTGTAATCATACTTGCTCAGCAGCTATGGCAGGAACCAGAGCTGCCTGGAGAAAGGGGGAGACATCAAGTCTACATATGAGAAAGTCTTAAAACCCAGATGTCTGTACTGTGTAAAAGATACTGAGAACAAAAGGCAGTGTTCAACTTTTTTTTCTTTCAGTAGCATTTTATATATATCAAATTATTATAACTGACACAGAAAGACATAAAATGCACAAATATGAAAAAACCACATCTACCAAATTTTTGCTTGTGCAAATTTGAGCTTAAAAATTTGTTTTAGTTAATTTTGTTTCTTTTCTTCAACAATATTTCAACAATAACACTTTAGTCTTAGTTTCTTCTTCATACTATGGAAATTTGAGCATTTTTTACCACTTTTTTCTCTTTCTTTTTTTTTAATTAAATTTTTATTTTTATTTTTTTTAGTCACACATGACAGCAGAATGTATTTTGACATATAATACATATATGGAATGTACATACATTAATCAATCAGTGTTCAACTTTTGAAGAACACTCCACTAAGCCCTTACTAGTGCTAAATAAACTGTGACCTTCTACATCTCCAAGTGCTGCTTGTCTCTTCCCATTGCCATAATTTTCCACAATGATATAACTGTGTGCCTCTAATGGAAATTGATATAGATCCTACAGTCTGATCAGACAATAATATAGTGGAAAGAACACAAATTGCAACTCTTGTTAAAACATGTCTTAAGGTCCCCTTATACTTCCCTCATCAGAAGCAATATCCTTAAACTAGAACCCAAGGAGGGATTAATACCCATTATACTAAATTTGAAATGATAAGGACTTTTGATATAGCACCAAGAATACTCCTATATTTGGGGTCTCAAATTTCCCAACAAATGGAGATTAGTTCAAGACCTTTGTATAAACAATGAAGCAATAGTCCCTTTGCATCCAGTGGTTCCAATTCTATATACTCTCCTTACCCAGATTCCCAAAGGAACTGCTTATTATTCTGTCCTCATCCTAAAGGATGACTTTTTTATGGATTCCTCTATATCCAAGTAGCCAACCTCTATTTGCCTTTGAGGATGCTACTTATAAGTCTGTACAAATTACATGAACAGTCCTTCCTCAGGAATTTAAAATTAGATGAACATTGGCACAAGACCTCATGGATACTAACCCTGAAACAGTGTTACATCAATATATAGATGACTTATTTATTTGGATCTTCAGAAAAATAGTTTCAGAGGGCACTGGCTCTCTAAATAAATAAAATAAAAGTATTGTGTCCAATTACAACTAAAAAATACATATTTTTTAAAAAGATAAAAATACTCTAAAGTAAACCTTAAGACATGGTTGTATTTTTTTGTCAAACACCTGCTTGTTTAATTATTTATACAGTTAATCACTTATAACTGAAATTCTTAGCTAATTCTATATTTTATCATAAGCTTTTTAATTTTTTTTAAATTTTTAGTTACAGATGGACATAACTTTATTTTATTTATTTTTCATGTGGAGCTAAGGATCGAACTCCATGCCTCACATGTGCCAGGCAAATGCTCTACCACTAAGCCATAACCCCAGCCTTTATTATAAACATTTATAACACAAAAATTAAATAATTCAAACTAACACATATTCAAGATATGGGCCACTTTTACATGTTTTATGTTGAAGTAATAACATATATGTAAACATTATATTTTCATGCTGTCTCTAGGTCCTGGATTTGCCTTCTAAAAACTTGATCATTTTAGAGAAAAAAAAATAACATTTTAGAGACTCTATTTCAATTCATGGCTGAATTTTCTCAAAAGAGTCACTTTGTAAAAAAAAAAGAGAGAGAGAGAGAGAGAGAGAGAAAAGAAAGAAAAAAAAAGTCCAATGGCATATTGACTCACTGTGACTGAATTTCTTAACCCAAAGAGTCTTTGTCTTTATTTTGTTTCTATACATAACCTTTAGCAGTAATAGAATCAAATATTTGCCACTGGGACAAAAAGTCAAAGAAAAGAGGAGAAAGCAGATTGGTGACCATAAAGAGTGACTCCTTCTGAGCAAAAGACTATAAAAGGACACAAACATCCATCTCCTCCATGGTGCCCTGCAGGAAGTAGTGAGCCCAGAGGAGCATAGGTAGCAGCACAGCTCAGGAGTGACCTTAGGTGCTGCTATGTTATAGGAAAATACTTTATCTTTTAGAAATCACAAAGAATTACTGGGTGCCCAAACTCTTGAATGCTTCCAAATTCAGCTAAACTTCTAAGTGATTTTATTATCACTGAAACTAGTCATGAAGCTTATGATAACTAAAGGATCTATGGGACTGGGGATGCAGTGCAATGGAAGAGTGCTTGCCCAGCATGCAGGAGGCCTTGAGTTCAACCCCCAGCACCACAAAAGGAACAAAAAAGAATTTGTGCCTTATTTGTGTAATCAAACAGAAAATGAATAATCACTGCCTCTAGGAAAATATGTTGGACCTGAAATACAGCTGAAATTATCAGAATCAAAATAATCTTATAGTGGCTTGCACAGCCAAATCATCATGAAGAGCAGTGTCACATCACAAAGCATATTCACATTAAGCATAGAACAAAACAACAAAAAAGGCTTTATTTACTGATGAGAAGAAAAATGGACATAATATAGTTAGGAAATTATAAACACATTAGAAACATGTGATACTGACATCAAGATCCCCCAGGATACTACAGGCACTTTGATACATGCCTGTCATCCCAGTTACTTTGGAGGCTAAGGCAAGAGGATCCCAAATTTGAAGCCCACCTGAGCAATTTAATAAGACCCTGATTCAAAATAAAATTTATTAAAGGAATGGGGATGTATATAGCTTAGTGCATATGTATACAACTCTGGGTTCAATCCCCAATGCCAAAAAATTCTCCAGGCCAGACATCTGATCAAAGACAACCATGTCAACCTCCCCAAAATAATTAAACTAAACCTGCTCTTTGTTTGGCTCACAACACTAATATGTCCAATTGCTTCTTCTACAAATTCACATGATAATATGTCCATCTACAACTACCAAATTTTTTTTTAAAGTTGGACAAGTTCTACTGCACAGAACTAGAAACCCAGAGGACATGGGGGATTTTCTAGTAAATACAGACACTGCAACATGACTCTAAAATAAGAAAACTGTAAATCAACCAATTAGCATAGAAAAACTTGGACTAGTGCTTAGAGGCTATCCCTCTGGACAAGAGCCCAGGATTACCAGGGCTTATGGTTGAGTGTCACCTGACCTTTAACAAATTCTAATTTCAAATGTTCATGATCTACAGAAAAGAAAAGAGAAAGAAGTGAGTTTCCTAAATTCATTTTACAGTTAAGGTATTTCATTCAATGAAGGATGTCAATGTTTATACAACAGGCATTATTTTGTGCACCACTGCAAACACACTGCAAATTACAGCAAGAAAGACTGCTCCTCCTAGCCTAGTGGGCGACAGTCTTAAGGAGGAGCGGGGTGTCTGGGGAGGGGGGGAGACGCTTTGGTGGAGCAGAGTCTGGAGGAAGGTGGGGGGCAGGGTCTGGAGGGACAACTGGTGGCAATGACAGCCTTGGTGGTTAGTTCAGAGCCAATCTCCAGCCCTCCATCGGGGAAAAAAAAAAAGACAGGCTGAAGCAGGGCCCATAGCGGACCTGATCCACTATCCGCCCACTGAATGAGGCTCCTGAATCCAGCGGAAGTAATTCCTCCACTGCCAGCTGCTGGGAGCCATTAGCCAAGCAGGTATGACAATTTCCTTGCCAGCGTACCCCATGTTGCTCAGTGGAAGGACTCGTGGAAATAGGACATTTTGCAGTTACATTGCATCTAAGGTGACCTTGCTCAAGGACCAGGGCATATCCGGGTTTAGGGTGTTCCTGGTTTAGGATGATCCGGGTTTAGGGCGTTCCCGGTTTAGGACTATCCGGGTTTAGGGTGGTTCCAGGTTTAAGGTTATTCCTGCTGGGAATAGGGCGTATCCTGCTGCCTGAGTTCCCCTTGAGTTCTCATGGGATTCAGACAGTATTTTTTGGGAGACAGAAGCCCAGTGGGGGTGGATTTGGGCAGAGAACGTGGATTTCCCCAGAACGTGATTGTAGATGGCTGGTGTGAGTTCAGGAATAAAGAGTTGCTGTTTGAATCTACAAGCTGTGTGGTGGCTCGTGATTTTGTGCCCAGCCAGACTGCGGCAGCCACCCACAACCACCTGCTCTGTACCGGCTGCCTAGAAGTGCTGCAAGTGGCAAGTATTCATTACATATGCTAAAAGAGGAAAGTAGCCTGGAATGATGGTCCATGTGTAATTTAGCCAGATCATGTCTTAAAAAAAAAAAAACTCAGGGGCAGGCAGAGAAGAAATGCATTATTATTATTAATCCCATTTCCTTTTATTCTAACTTTATCTTTGTCAACATTTTAATGTTCATCGGCAATTTAACTACTTGGCAGAAGCTGTAGAGCACTTGAAAACTAAAATATAAGATGCTGTTTATTATAGATCAATCAAAGATAAAGGATTTCTAAAATGAAGATGTAAGTCAGTGGAAAAGCTAGATTAGACACATAGAAACTTGAATCTCCAACATATTGGTACAGGCACTAACTTCCTTAACAAGAAATAAGTTCAAAAATAAAATCAGGAATCAAAGTGAGATGGCTTCAAATTAGAAAGTTTCTGCACAACAAAGGAAGAAGAAACATGAAAAGAGAGCTATATAATGGGGGAAAATCTTTGCCAGTTACTCTTCCAATAGGGGATTAATATCAAGACTATATAAAGAACTCAAAATACATATCACCAAAAAATTAATAACTCAATCAAAAATAGGAAAAAAGAACTAAACAGACATTTCTCAAAAGAAGTACAGATGGCCAAGAAATATATGGGGAAACAATGATCAACATCCCTAGCAATCAGAGGTATGTAAAGCAAACTTCATTGATGTTTCATCTCACTCCAGTTAGAATGACAAACATCAAGAATACAAATAATAAATGCTAGGGAGGATATGGGGGAAATGTTCACTCACACATTGTTGGTAGGACTACAAACTAGTGCAATCACTCTAGAAAGCAGAATGGCAATTCCTCAAAAAACTAGAGCATGTAACCCAGAGATTCTACTCCTTGGTATTTATCCAAAAGAACTAAAAATCAGCATCCTACAGTGATACAGGCACATCAATTTTATAGCAGCACAATTCATAATAGACAAGTCATGGGAAAAGCCCAGGAGCCATCAACAGAATGGATAAAAATGTGGTGTTTTCCTCAGATGTAAACACAATGGTGTTTTACTCAGATGTAAAGAAGATTGAAATTATGGCATCTGCTGGTAAATGGAAGGAAATGGAGAACATCATGCTAAGTGAAATAAACCAGACTCCAGTGAAGGGTTGAATGTTTCACTTAAGATGTAAAAGCTAAAGAGAAATAAGGAAATGTAAGGGAGGGATCCCATGAAAATAGACAGGTGTTCAATGGAGTAGAGGAAGGGGATTGACAGGGAGGGTGGAGGAAAGGGAAAGTAGAAATGCTGGGGATAACATGGAGCAAATTATATTTCATGCATGTATGCGTACATCAAAAGGACCCCACTATTGCATAAAACTAAAATGCATGAATAAAAACATTTTTTAAAGAGGGAAGATAGCCAGGCATGGTGGCACACACATAATCCCAACAGCTCTGGAGGTTAAGACAGGAGAATCATGAGTTCAAATCCAGTCTCAGCAAAAGCAAGGCACTAAGCAACTCACTGAGACCCTGTCCCTAAATAAAATACAAAATGGAGTTGGGCATGTGGCTCCAATGGTCGAGTGCCCCTGATTAATCCCTGGTACCTCCCTGCAAAAAAAAAAAAAAAAAAGGACACTCTCAATTAAACTGTGATTTTATCAACCAAAACAAAATGTGGTTGACTTTAGTTCCATGAAAGATGAGAAATAAAATTTTAATAAATTCTGACTTTGTTAGAAATAATGTGTTTAGGCTTAAATAACTTAGTTGTCTTAACACATACAATTTTTAATATTTTCCTACTTTAACATTGCAAGAAAAAAATGAAACAGGCTGGGGTTGAGGCTCAGTGGTAAGGCACTTGCCTAGCATGTGTGAGGCACTGGGTTCAATCCTCAGTACCACTACAAAAATAAATAAATAAAACAAAGTTATTGTGTCCATCTACAACTAAAAATAAATATTTAAAAAAGGGGAAAAAACATTAAAACATTAAGGAAGGAGATGGGATTGTGGCTCCGTGTTACAACACTTGCCTGGCACATGTGAGGCATTGGGTTCAATCCTCAGCATCACATAAATAAATAAAATAAAGGTATTGTGTCCATCTGCAACTAAAAAATATATTTTTTAAATATTAAAAAAAATTAAGGAAAATAAGTAATGGAGTACACTAAGGCTCCATCTTTTGGGGCTCAGGACCCTCCCTCAATGTTCCTCCTTCCTACATGTCAAGTTCCTCAGAAAACACCCAGGCTGGCCATTATGATGATGAGGGTCACAGCCGCAAGGAAGGGGCCCTTTATTAGGTGAGCCTTGCTGAAAGAGAAGAGAATGAGCTCACAGCCAGGCTCCCCTCAGCTCTCAGACCCAGGTTGGGGACTTTCTAGCCACCCTCCCCACATTTTCCTCATCTATCACTGGACCATCCAGAAACTTCTGAGGCCTCTCCCTGAGGCTGCTCTAAGGAGAAGGAAGCTCCGTGTATCCCCCAAGCTAGGCATCAGCCCAAGGCTGCTCTGAGGAGAAGGGTGTTCCTGGCATCCCTAGAGACATGACCCATGTGGGTCCCCAAGCCCAAGAGTCTGGCTAAGGCTGCTCTAAGGGGAAAAAAATCTCTGGGCATCATAGAGACATAAACCACAATGTACCCAAGTCAGAAATCTCCCTCAGGCTGCTTTGAGAAGGGAGCTCCAAGCATCCATGAGGGTATGCAAGCCAGGCATCTCCCTCAGGCTGCTCTGAGGATAAGGGAGCTCCTGGTGTTCATAGAAACATTACTCACAAGAGTCCCCAAGCCAGGCATCTCACTCAGGCTTCTATGAAAAGGGAGCTCCTGGTGTCCCAAGAGACATGACCCACTAGGGTCCCCAACCCTGGCATCTCCCTCAGGCTGCTCTGAGGAGAAGGGAGCTCCTGGCATCACTAGAGACATGTCCCATGAGAGTCCTCAAGTGAGGCTCACCCTCAGGCTGCTCTGAGAAGGGAGCACCTGCCATCCCTAGAGACATGACTCATGAGGGTCCCCAAGCCAGGTGTCTCCCCTCTGACTGCTCTGAGAAGGGAGCTCCAGGTGTCCCTAGAGACATAACCCAGGAGGGTCCCCAAGCCACACATCCCCCTCAGGCTGCTGAGAAGGGAGTTCCTGGAACCCCTAGAGACATGACCCATGAGGGTCTCCAAGCCAAGCATCTCCCTCAGGCTGCTCTGAGGAGAAGGAGGATCCTGGTGTCCCTAGAGACAGGTCCCCAAGCCTGGCATCTCCCTCAGGCTGCTATGAGGAGAAAGGAGTTCCTGACATCCCTAAAGACATGACCTCAAGCCACACATTTGCCTTAGGCTGCTCTGAGGAGAAGGAAACCCCAGACGACCCTAGAGGCATGACCCACGAGGGTCCCTAAGCCATGCATCCCCCTCAGAATGCTCTGAGGAGAAGGGAGTTCCTGGCATCCCTAGAGACATGACCCATGAGGGTCCCCAAGCCAAGAGTCTGGATAAGGCTACTCTAAGGAGAAAGAATCTCTGGGCATCATAGAGACATAAACCACAATGTCCCCAAGTTGGGCATCTCCCTCAGGCTGCTCTGAGAAGGGAGCTCCAGGCATCCCTAGAGATGAGATCCATGAGGTTATGCAAGCCAGGCATCTCCCTCGGGCTGCTCTGAGGAGAAGGGAAGTCCTGGAGTTCCCAGAGACATGACCCATGAGGGTCCCCAAGCCAGGCATCTCCCTCAGGCTGCTCTGAGGAGAAGGGGGTTCCTGGCATCCCTAGAGACGTGACCCACAAGGGTCCCCAACCCTGGATCTACCTCAGGCTGCTCTGAAGAGAAGGAAGCTCTGGGTGTACCTAGAAACATGACACATGAGGGTACTCAAGACAAGCATCCTCCTCAGGCTGCTCTGAGGAAAAGGGAGGTACTGGTGCCCATATAAACATGACACAACAGGGTCTCCAGCTAGGCGTCTCCCTCAGGATGCTCTGAGAAGAAGGGGGTTCCTGGTGTCCCTAGAGACATGACCCACAAGGGTCCCCAACCCTGGATCTCCTTCAAGCTGCTCCGAGAAGGAAACCCTAGGTGACCCTAGAAACATAACACGAGGGTCCCCAAGACAGGCATCGCCCTTAGGCTGCTCTGAGGAGAAGTAACCTCTGGGTGTCCCTAGAAATGTGACAACAAGGGTCAAGACAGGTGTCCCACTCAGGCTGCTCTGAGGAGAAGGAAGCTCTGGGTGTCCCTAGAAACATGGCACACAAGGGTCCCCAAGACAGGTATCCCCCTCAGGCTGCTGTGAGGAGAAAGGAACCCCAGGTGTCCCTAGAGACATGACTCACGAAAGTCTCTAAGCCAAGAGTCTGCTGAGGCTGCTCTGAGAAGAAGGGAGCTCCATGAGTCCCTGGAGGCATGACCCACGAGGGTCCCCAACCTGGGTGTCTCTCTCAATCTGCTCTGAGAAGGGAGCTCTGGGGCTCTCCTGGGTTGGTCCTGAGGGGGAAGCCAGCTCCTCACAAGGAGGCGGCATTAAAGATGATGGCAAGGCTCCACCCCTTGCTGACCACGCCCCTTTGGCCATGCCAGCTTAGGAGCTGTTCACAGCTCAGAGGCAGGGCCTCTCCTGGCTCCCTGGTGAATGTCAGTGCCTTCTTCCACCCTCAGCAGTTACTGAATAAAATCTATTCCCACTGCTGTAACTAGGTCTGGCTGTGGCACCATGAGGAGTGGAATCTCAGGAGAGGAGAAATGGAGTCCAGGAGACCCCCTCCCTGCATCTTGGCCCAGCCCTGCACTCCACCAGGCCAAGTGCTGCAGCAGGCAGGCAGATGCACTGATGGAGGCAGACTCAGGGAGTCCAGATACTCACTCATGCACCCAAGGGCAGAAGGCCAGAAACAGACCACCACAGAGGCTTCGGGGATGTGAAGTCTTCGAGATAGAATGACTTAGCCAGGGACTTTCCCATTTTAAAATCAGGGGTTTTAAGAAAATCTGTTAATCCCAGCACAGGATGGCCACTGTCAAGACGAGGAGAACCTGAGCTCAGAAGCAAACTCCCAGAACCCAAGGGCAGTTCTAGACAGTTCACTCCATCCTACCAGCCATCCTCTAGTAGTAGAGGTGTCTGGGAGCTGCCAGCCACAATGCCCACCCTTGACTCAGGGCAATCTAGATAATTCAATCTGTCCTACCTACCCATCTTTCACCATAGAGTCTCCTGGAAGCAATGGGCTGCACATTCACTCAGCATTCCCAGGGATTTGGGTCAGCATATCAGGTGTCCTGTCCACACAAGCCTTGCCATAGAGGACCTTGGGAGCTGAGTGCCAAGACTACTCTGCCATAGAGGACCTGGGCAGAGTAGTCGTCCTCTGACCATGCAGCCCTCCCACAAGAGACCTCTGGGAGATATGGACCAGAAGTGTATTTTGGCACTCTGCCATCCAGCCCTCAATGTGAAGGCTTTGGAAGACACAGGCCCCCAAGTTTTCTGGGCAGTGCAGTCTGGTGTTCTGCAGGTGCAGCACTCACTCTGGAAGCTGCAAGCCATGTGTTCCCCTGGCAGCCCCAGGATAGTGTGATCCATTATTCTACAATGCAGCCCTTGCTCTGGAGGCTGCAGATCCCCCAAAGATCATGGAAAGTATAGTCTGGTATTATGTTGGTATAGCCTCACCAAGGTGGCTCCTGTGGCTGTGCGCCCCCAAGAATTCTGGACACTGTAGTCAATTCTTCAGCCCTAACTTCAGAGGTCTCTGGGAGCTGTGGGCCACTTGGTGTTCTAGGTAGTGCAGTCTACCCTACCTTAGTGGACCTCTTCATCAAGGGTCTTGATAGCTGTCTGCCACATTTCTGCCCAGGTACTCCTGAGGACTCTGGGTAGTACAACCCAAAGCTCTGCCCATACAGCCCTCACAGGAAGATGTCTGGGAGCTACCATTCCCCCAGGAATCCTGGGTAGTGTAATCTGACCTGCGTTCATAGCCCATGCCATGGAGGCCTCTGGGAGTTGCAGGCTGCATGCTGGCCTGGGTGTCTCCCACCAAAGATTCTGGGTAGTACAGTTCAGCTCTCTCCAGTTCTCATCAGGGCGGATCCTGGGAGTTGCAGCCCCTGAGAATTGAGTGTACAATTCTCAGGGGCTGCTGATACACCCCTGCCAGGAGGACTATAGAAACTGCAAGCCACAAGCTTGCCCTGGTACTCTGAGGATTCTAGCTAGTATAGTCTGGTGCTCCACCAATGCAGCCCTCACCATGCAGGCCTCTGGGAACTGCAGCTGCACGTTCACCTGGGGATTCTAAGCAGTACTGTAGTCTGGCCTTCGGCCTGCACAGTTTTCACAGTGGACATCTCAGGGAGTTGTAGGCTGCACATTCTCCTTGACACTCCCCTGCCCCAGGACTCTAGGTAGTGGAATTCATTTCTCTCATCTAACACTCCTGATCATAGAGGATTCTGGAAGCTACAGCTCCCTAAAATTTATGGGAAATGTAGTCCAGTGTTTTGCCTGTACACCACAGAGGATCCTGGGAACTGGCAGACCTGAGGATTCTGGATAATGTAGTACAGTGTTTTACCTGCACACCCTACCAACAGGACATGAAAGCTGCAGGCCACATGCTTGTTCCGGTAATCTGAGGATTCTAGGTAGTGTCATCCAATGCTCTAGCAATGCAGTCCTCAACAGAGAAAGCTCTCAGAATTACAGGTTGCCCATTCATCCAGGAATCCTCACAGATTCTGGGTAATGTAGCCCAGTGTTCTTCCCACACAGTCATGACTATGTAGGGCCATGGGAGCTGCAGGCTATGCATTCACAAGGGCATGCTCAGGAATTCTGGGCAATGTAGTCTGCCTTTCTGATCTTGCAGCCTTCATCACAGAGGCCTCTGGGAGCTGCAGGCACCGAGAATTCTGTACAATGTACTCTGTTGTTTTGCCCTCACAGCAGAGGCTACTGGGAGTTTGGGGTGTGGTCCTGCACTCTGCCCACAAATCTCTCACTGTTGGGTTCATAGGTGCTGAGGGCTACACCCCAAGGATTCTTAGTGAAGCCAGATGACTACCCATACAGCCAGTACTCTGGGACTTGTCAGACAGCCCACCCCACTGTGAGCAGGATCACCCAGCAAAACCCACTATCATCCAGCTTCTTCTACAAAAAAATTTAGTCATGTAATGGTAAGAACCCTTTAATGCAACCGCAATGATATTTTCACAGTAGAAATAATCACAGATAATTCCTTAATCTCATATGCCCAATGAATACACAGATTTTTCCAATTGTTTCAAATTAATTTTACAGTTTTAAATATAAATAAATCTGGTTCATACTAGGAGCATCCATTGCATGTGATTAATGCATCTTAAGTCCTCCTTCCTTTTCTTTCCCTGTAACTTACCTACTGATAATAGTATGTAATTAATACTGCACATTTTCCAGTCTGGGTTGGGTTTGGTTAGGTTTTTCTTGCAGTGCCTGGATTTGAACCCAGACCTTCACACATGCTCATCACTCCTCCACCACTGAGCTAGAACTCCATCCATTAGATTATTCTTTTAACAGACACAAATACAATATTTACACTTAAAGTAATTTTGAGTTTTAATACATCCACTTTTTAATCAGTATTTTTCAAGTACTTTAACACTATAACAAAAGTGAGCCATAACCAGGCACAGTGGTGCATGCCTGTAATCACAGAGATTCGGGAGGCTGAGACAAGGGGATCTTGAGTTCAAAGCCAGTCTCAGCAAAAGCGAGGTGCTAAGCAACTCAGTGAGACCCTGTCTCTGAATAAAATACAAAACAGGGCTGGAGATGTGACTCAGTGGTTGAGTGCCCCTGAGTTCAATCCCTAGTACCAAAAAAAAATGAGCCATTATAACATGAATAAAAACAAGAAATGAGACGTGCATTAGCTCTTCCATCAGGCCCTAGTGTGGCTTCAGATGCTGGGCCCTCCTTGCTCTCCTTGCACCATCCTGACATTGTATCTGTATTTCCCCTTTCTGTCCTAGGATTTCTCCCCAGAAACACCCCCAATCCCAGCGAAACACTTTGACATGCTATGTTGGCAAGTGGCCAAAGCCTCAATAAAGGATACTTTTGTAAAAATAAGTCCGACTAAAATGTTACCAGGGAAAGTAAAGAATGTAGCAGGGCTGCTTCCTCAGCACACAGGGCAGCAGCGGAGAAGGAAGCTCTGGTCCTCACCATGGACACTGCCCCCAAGCATCCCAGGCCACAGTGTCTTCCCAGGAGGGTCACCAGGAGAAGAAAGCTATGGCCCTCTGGATCCTCATGCTTTTCAGGTGTCCCCAGGCCATGGCCTATCCCAGGTGAGTCACTAGGATAAGGAAGCTCTGATGCTCACTGTAGCCATGGCCCCCAATTGTCCCCAGCAGGGGCATCTCTCAAGGTGGATCCTGAGGATTAGGAATCTCTGGTCCTCACTGTAGGAGGTGTCCTCCCAGTGTCCCCAGCAGCAGCATCTCCCAGGGTGGGTCCGGAGGAGAAGAAACACTCCCCCCACAATCATCCCCAGGCTTCCCCAGCTGTGTGGTCTTCCCAGGTGGGTCCCAGGAGAAGGAAGCTGCTGTAAACACAGGACACCCACTCCCTGAAGGTGGGATCCTCACAGGAATAGGAGAGAGTGACTCTGTGCGCCCCCTGCTGGTCTGTGTGGACAGCACAAGACACTGGGCGCTCCTTGTTTAACCATGGCTAAGCGCCCCCTCATGGCAACACTGGTAAAACTCTGAAATTTGTTCTAATTACTCCAGGACATCAAACAGAAGTAGAGCATACCATCCCACGTCTTGATCTAAATGGGTGGAAATAACAAAAAGCAAAGTAAATAGCCACTGGGGAAAAAGTTTTTTGATTTCCTATATATTGTAAATAATGTGTAGGAGTTTTTGAAGCTTGAAAACTAAAATAAGAAAAAATATTGGGAGGGTGAGTACCGTGGATTGAACTCAGGGGCACTCGACCACTGAGCCACATTCCCAGCCCTATTTTGTATTTTATTTAGAGACAGGGATCACTGAGTTGCTTGGCGCCTCGCTGTTACTGAGTCTGGCTTTGAACTCGCAATCCTCCCATCTCAGCCTCCCAAGCCGCTGGGATTACAGCCAAGTGCCACTGTGCCCAGATAAAGCATTACCATCTACAATAGCACCCCCCAAAATTACAGTCCTTAATTAAAAATCTTAAAATACAAACGTACTTTCAGAAAACTTGAACACTATTGAAAGAAAACAAATTTAATATAAATGAATGCAGACATTCCTTGTTCAGGATTGGCAGACTAATATAGTTAAGATAAAGTTCTCTCAAACTTCTTCTAAGCTTTTTTTTTGAAAGGTCTATTTAGTTCTGCACATTTATGATCTGTTTACTTAGCTTTTTGCTATTGAACTTTTGGAGTATCTTATGTATGCTGGATAACAACCCCAAGCCAGATCTATAGATGATGAATTTTCTTCTTCCATTCTGTAGGTTGTCTCTGCACTCTGAGGAGTGTTCCTTGCTGTGGAATCAGTCTGATCTTTGCATCTGTACAGCACATAGGGGAAGCTGAGAAAACAAATCTGACACAGTTTCTTGGACTTTTTAATTTTGCAGCAGTGTGTTCACATGGGTGCCCATCCACAAGGAAGTCACCAGATCACAGTATGCACCCTGGCCTGAGTAAAGGGGTATGTGGAGGAAATGAGCATCCTGCTCCCCACAGAGCTGATTCCACAGGGTGGCATTCGTACCACATCGGTTGCCTCATCTGGGGAGTTCCACTGAGTACTCAAAGGAAGGAGATGTAAACTCACTTTCTCAGCACAGACGAACTTTACAGCAGCTGTTCTCCAATCCTTCTGGCTACCTGTCCTCTCTGGAACAGGCTGCTGTGTGCTTGGATCATACACAACCATCTCTGATTGTTCCTTAGGACACTGGGGGTCTCACATCAACCTACATATGCTTTTCTACTCTGCATCATTCAAAATCAAGAAGACAGTTCCCAAGTCTGTCAATTCACACCCGTGTTAAATTCCTAGGAAGATGGTGACCTACAAAATGAGGTCGCTCCTTTACATATTGCCCTGATTTTAGCAGTTGCTGGGGTTTGCACACTCTGCCATCTGAGCGACTTTCTTAGCGTCCAGAAGCTGCAGAGGTGTTATCTGTTGTTCCAACTTAACTTTTCCCTTCATTTTCATTGAGACATAGTGGCCCTGAGGTTAGCAACTGTAGCTCCAACCCACCGAAATCCTGCAGGTGTCCTCCGGGCGAGCAGAGTGTCCCTGCCTCCCAGGGACTGGTGGCTGCGCTGTGGGAGTGGAGCAGAACAGGTGAGCGCCTCCTGGGCTGGGGAGCCTGGAGGAGAAAGGGTAGAGCCCGTGGTGCGCGGATGCCAGGCCCACAGTTTCCACTGCAGGATAAACCAAGCACCTTTCAGAAACCCACAACCTGGCTCCTGTCCACCAAGTACCTCCTATGGGCGGCACAAACGGGGGCCTTTCTGGCAGCAGAGCGTGGAGACCCAGGACCCCTGAAGCCGCACCTGGGAAGGGCGAGTGGCCTCCCAGGCTGCATAAAGTCAATCCAGGGCGCTGGAGTGGGAGAAAGGGCTGCGTTCCAGGTCGTGATTTCAGAGTTCTAATTCCGCTGCACCCTGGCCCAAGTCTGGGTGGTTTGGCCATGTGACTTAACACCTTTGAGCTGTAGTTTCCCACCTGCGCCAGGCGGTGGCAGTGCTGTCCTGGTTCCCGCCAGATGGGCAGCAAGGATCTGGTGCTTTCAGGGTTGGAAAGTGCTCTGGGGCTCTGCAGCACTGCCACCCTCTGGGCATGGATCCTGCTCCCCTCTCCATAGCTCTGTATGCTTCGTGTCACCGCAGCCATGACGTAATTCCACATAGGTACTTGCCCATACTTCAATATACCCCACATTGTTTGGAGAACCATGCAGTAAATGCCCTAATTTGCGGGACTGGGATGTGGCTCAGTGACTGAGCGCTTGCCTCATACATGTGAGGTCCTGGGTTTGATCCTCAGCACCACATAAAAAGAAAATAAAAATTAAAAATAAAAACTAAATGCCCTCATTTGCTATTCCCCCTCTAAAGACTTAAACCTTTCTTTCAAGCTTGGGATCTGAGATTTTTCAGTGTCTGATGCAGGTGGGTTTGGTTTTTCCTTCATGTAAGACTGGGCCCTGCAATATGGTGGGGCCTGAAGCTGATAGGCATGACATGGTGTTTACACATGATGTTGAGGCTGGGACAAAGTTATGTCTAGGAATAGTGACTGAGCCTGAACCAAAATGTAAGGAGTTTTGAGAACTGTTGAGTAAACACCCAGGCCCTGCCTCTATGATCTTGAGTCTGAATTATACCAATTAACAGGTGGGATGGGAGCTACTTCTACACAGCATACATGAAAGCAATTCTCAGGAGAAAGGCAGAAGGAAGACTGCAGAAGGGATACTGCACTTGGCTGGGCTCTGGGCACTGCTCTGACCTGTGGCCCTTCCCCATGGGGCACTAAGCCCCGCCTCCTTACTGCCAGGTTGTCCTCATCTTGGATACAAGAGTTTTCCACCAAGGCCTTCTGGGTTTCAGCAGAAGTTCAGTGTCTAAGCCCAATGGATGCTACTGCAAAGAGCAGGCAGCTGCAAAAGGGGGATGTGAAAGGCTGGCCAAGGGGAAGTAAATGCAGGTTTGCCCTTGCACAGAAATGGGCTTTCAGTGAAATGGGCTTTCAGTGGACACACTTTGTGTAATAAAGTGGCTAACTCTGAGATAAACAAGATTGATAAGCATTTAGCCAAACTAGCCAAAATGAAAAGAGAGAAGACTTACATAAATAAAATTAGAGATGAAAAAGGGGAAATCATAGACATTACAGAAGTTCAGCAGAACATTAGAGACTATATTGAAAACTTATATTCCAATAAATTGGAAACCCTACAAAAAATACACACATACAACCTGCTAAAACTGAATCAAGAGGACATAGAAAACCTAAACAGACCAATAACTAGGAATGATATATAGAGACCATAAAAAATGCCTTCCAAAAAATAAAACCCTGGGACCAGATGGATTCTCAGCTGAATTCTATCAGACCTTTAAAGAAGAACTAAAGCCAATACTCCTCAAATTAATCCATGAAATAGAAAGGAATGGAGCACTTCCAAATTCATTCTATGAAGCTAGTATCACTCTCATATCAAAACCAGATAAGGACACATCAAGTAAAGAACACTGCAGACCAATATCATTGATGAACTTAGACTTTTAAAAAATATACCTAATAAAATATTAGCAAATCATGTTCAACAACATACTAAGAGGATTGTACGTCATGATCAACTTGCTTTTATACCAGAGATGCAAGGATGGTTTAATTTCCACGGATCAATAAATGTAAATCATCACATAAGTAGAATTAAGGGCAAAAATCATTTAGTCATCTTGATAGGTACAGAGAAAGCCTTTAATAAAATTCAGCACAAAATTTGTCAAAATAAAAGCAATGAAGAAACTAGGGATAGAAGGAACCTACCTCAATACCCTAAAGGGTATATATGAAAACACCTAAAGCCAACCCCACAGTAAATGGGAGAAAACTAAAAGCATTTCCTTTAAAATCAATAACAAGACAAAGATGTCCACTCTCACCACTCCTGTTTAATATAATTCTAGGCAGAACAATTAGGCAAGAGAAGGAAATAAAGGGATTAAAAATAGGAAAGAAAGAAGTCAAATTATCACTGTTGGCGGATGATTTGGTCCTATACTTAGAAGAAAAAAAACTCCACCAAAAGACTATCAGGGCTAATAAGCAAATTTGTCAAAGTAGCAAGTTACAGAATCAACATAAAAATCAGCAGCTTTCCTATACATCAATAATTAATCTGCAGAGAAAGTAATCAAGAAAACTATGCCATTCTCAATAGCCTCAAAGAAAATAAAATACCTGGGAATAAATCTAACCAAGGAGGTGAAAGATCTCTACAATGAAATCTATAGAACATAGAATAAAGAAACTGAAGATGACTCAAGAAGATGTAAATACCTCCCAGGTTCATGGACACAAATGTGAGCTTTCAGGGCCCCGTCTTTTTCTGATGTGGCTCAGAGGAGTCAGAAAGCAGTGTACTTAGTACTGCCAATTTGCCATAAAGCCTATCTTTCAAACATATCTTAAATAATAAACTTGAATAGGCAGGTGACAAAAATCAGGGAAAAGAAGTCATAAAGGGCATTTGGCTTCATGCCCTCTCCAGGTCCCACCTCCCAGCACGTTCAGCAATATGGAAGGTCCTTAACACCTGTCCTTTTGCTTTTCATTTAATGAATCATTAAATAATTGCTCATGGTGATCACCTGAAACTTCAGACCCTCAATCCTCCCCAAACTTGTGGGAGGGCACAAGTTCCAGTGAGCTAATCACAGAGTTGGTTCCATTGCACCCAGCCATCCAGAGCCACCCAGAAATCATAGATCATGGTTCACCTCCCTGGCTGCAAATAGACACACTGCTTCATAGATTCAAGGATCAGGAGTCCTACCAAGAGTCCCTCCAGCAGATCCCTCTGCATTAAGGATGCAACCACCGCCTGCGCGGTCAGAGGGAGCTGTCGCTCTCCACCTGACCTTCACCTTAGCACCTTCACCTCAGGGTTCCAAGGCGGCCGGGGGCAGCGCGTTCTAGGGCTGCCGCAGTCTGGCTGGGCACAATCAGGAGCCACTTGTCAAAAGAAACTAACTTTATTTTTAGAACCACACACGCCAAACAAAACAGCCTCTCAGGAAAAACCCTCAGAGCCTCAACTGCCACCACCGGCTTTCCACAAGCCTCTCTCTCCCACACAAGCTTCTCCCCACCTCCCACAATCCTCCTGCTCTTGAGGCCGATTGGCTGGGTCACGTGGGCGGAGTCAAAAAAGTCCCCCAATGAGCAGCTCCGTGGTCTGAAAGGGCAGGGAAACAGCCCAATGAGCATCACCGCAGAGGAGCCAATCAGCTAGATGTTGCTGGGGCCGAGGAGCCAATCAGCTAGATGTTGCTGGGGCTGCTGTGAGCCAATCATCAGCCAGCAGCTGGAAGTTTGCTGGCAGCTGGAAGTTTGCTGGGGCCCCTTTGGCTGTGGCTCTCAACATCTCCCCCTCTCTGTTTAAACAACAAGCATGTGGCTTAGGGACCATGCCTGTTAGGCAGTCCAATTCAACATATGGTCCTTACCCGTCATCGGATGAACTGACCTCTAGGCGTCAGCCTCCTGTCTTAGGTTGGTACCACTGCAATTGGATCATACCCGGTGGCTCTCAACATAGGGCGCCCCTCTCCCCAGCACCGCCGCCATATAGCAACGGCAGGAGCCTCCGCGTCCTACCGCCCCGCGGTCCCCCCCTTCGCCCCCACCCCCCGCAAGCCCCCGTCCTGCCTGCCTCGCCCGCCCTCTTGCGAGGGGGGAGCCCGCGCTCACCTGTGCAGAGGCGCTCACGACGGGCAGCAGACCCACAGTAGCGTCCAGGTGAGCTAATGGTATGCACAGGAGGACCAGCGGAAAAGAGAAGGAAGCAGTGCGGGCGCACAGGGCTGCCTGCCATTGCGCTTGGGCTCCGTCAAGCCCCCTGAGCCTCAAGGGCTGGGTCTCTTTCCAGGTCGCGATCTGCGGGTCCCGCAGCTGGAGCTGCGGTTCCAGGGTGAGTGGCCCCAGGCCTCTGTTGCTCACCCAAGTGGACTCCCAGGAAAGCTAAAGGCAAGGCTGACCGGTGTCCTTGCAGCGGGAGGTTCCATAGAAAGGAATCGATTTGAGCCACTGGGTAGACCATGGAGTCGTGCTGCAGATGGTGCAGGCCTTGTCTGCACACCCTCCTGTGAGCCCAAGCAGAGACACATTAGAAACCACTCACCAAGCCTAAGCAAAGCCCTATGTTACACTCGAATTCGGGACCCCCAAAAGACCACCAGAGACCCAAGATCCATGTAAGCCGCAAAGAGGTGTTTATTGCGAGCTAGCTTGGTCCTCCACGCAGGCACACACCAACTGGTGATGCTGCTTAGCAAATCATCACACACCACAGGAAAATCATAAAACAACTCTAAAACATGATTAGCACATTCACTGGCGGGAACAAGTTGGGTAGGGGTGATTGGTTAGTACAAGAGGGGAATTCATTTGAACTGATTGGTTTAAGCCAAGAGGGGTGTTCCTGCTGAACTACATGGTTTCCCAACATGTTATCAACAACCATAAACTACTGGGAGGGTCATCTGGCATGCCAGGTATTTCCCTGTCTCATGCTGATTGGTGGCTGCTAGGGGGCTGCTATGGTCCCCACCTAGCCTGACTGAGTCAGGGACATCTGGCACAGCAGATCTCTCCTGTTATTTGTAGATAAACAACTTAGCAGGGTGGGAATGTGCCTAGGAGTGCTCTGTGGGTCTTCCCAAGGACAAAGGTCATGTCCCTTCTTTGGACAGGTTTTGCTCTGAGGTAGAGGCTGGTTTTTCACCAACACGTTGATTGTTGAGCACGAGTTAAGGCTCCAGTGTAGCAGTATGGCATCTCAGTGTCATAGGAACTTAATAACCTGTGTTTGCCAAGTATAAGTCCTCACTAGTAACTTATTACCATGTGGCATTTTATAGAAGTTGACTGTGCTACTATTCTCATCGTTAAAACAGAGAAATGAGTTTGAAATTATTTAGAAGTGAGATAATTATGGAGGCCTGTGTTCTGTGTTAGTAATGATATGATACTTGGTTTCACATATCATCACCTAAAGGCCTCAAGAGCAGCCTCCTGTTTTGTTTGGTAATGTTAGCAGGCCCACCCCATCCATATGGCCCCCTGTCTTGCAGAGTGATGCCAGTGTAGTGAGTTTTCTGACACTCATCCTTGAACCTCTCCATGCCAAAGAGCACTTACCTGGTCCTATAGCCCTGTGCAGTCACAGCCACACCTTCCACCTGAACATCTTTAGCAACATCTTCAGCTTCAAGAGCTCAACACTGAACTATTACTTTCTTATTCCTCATTATGACAAATTTTTTACTCTCACCCTCCATGTGAAAATTATGTGGTTTTTCTTTTTTGCCACAAAATGTTACCAGGATTCTACTAGAGTAACTTGGAAATTTAGTGGATCGAACCCAGTGCCTCATATCTTTCTCCATTTAAAAACATGTGGTGAGGGGCTGGGGTTGTGGCTCAGTGATAGAGTGCTTGCCTACCATGGGTTCGATCCTCAGCACCACATAAAAATAAAATAAAGATGTTGTGTCCACCTAAAACTAAAAAAATAATAATAATAAAATATAAAAAATAAATAAATAAAAACATGTGGTGAGCCAGTGCTCTAGGGCATACATATAATCCCAGCTACTTGGGAAGCTGAGGCAGGAGGAGTCCTGGAAAGTTCAAGGCCATCCTGGGCAACCTAGCCATCCCTAGTGTCTCAAAATAACAATAAAATAAAGGGCAAGGAGAGATAGAGATCTTGCCTAGTGGCAGAGCACTTGCTGAACATGCAAGAGCCCCTAGGTTCAATCCTCAGTACTGCAAAAATAATAACATAAAAACAATATAGTGGACTGGGGTTGTAGCTCAGTGGTAGATCACTTGCTTTGCATGCATGAGATTCAAACTCAGTTGAGTTTGAATCTCAGCAGAACATAAAAATAAGTAAATAAATAAAGATATTGTGTCCATCTGAAGCCAGATTTAAAGATAGGTAGTTAGTGTAGTTAGGTAAATCGGGTCTAATATTGAGTAAAATCAAAAATGAAGGCCAGGCCAGCCAAGCCAGACCGGAGGAGGAAGCAGCCTGGCGCCAGCCAAGCCAGACAGGAGGAGGAAGCCCAGCCCCGCCCCGTGTGCTAGTCTGAAGGAAGCCCATCAACCCTTAAAACCCACCAGAGGGGGTGTGGCTACCAGCACGGTTTGCGCCTGATCCAGGTACCCGGTTTCCAACTCCCCCACCCTTAGCTGCAATAACTCAAAATGTTTCCCACAAGCTTTTGGGGGTTGTAGCTATCAACGCAAAACAACAACTGTACAGGCACCTGGTTTCTACCTCAGAGACTAGAGTAGGGAAGATACAGGTGGAAGCTCATTTCCTTTCACACTGGCTATACCCACCACCCTGAATACAGAGGCTCAAGCTAGGAATAGACAACGCCACCTACTGGAAGCAAGGAAAACAGTGTTCTGAGAGACTTTTTTTTTCTCTTTCTTTCTCTCTTTTCTTCTCTCTCTTCCACAACTTCAACATATGTGATACCAAGAGCTGTGCATGAACAACTGAATTACCAAAGTAATATAATATAGAGGAATTGCATATACCCCACTTTCCCCCCATTTTTTTTCTTTATTTCTATCTTACTTTCCTTTTCCTTCTCTTTTATTTCTCTTTTCTTCCTTGTTATTTTTTTTCTTTTTTTTTTCATTCATATTCTCTCTAACCCACTTTCAATCTCCTAACTTTTGCTATCTATACATAGGGTAACTATCTAAATACAGATAGGAGGTTGAGTCTATACATTCTTCCATAAATTACCAGTCTATTGGTGAGAGTTCTCCAAAGGTGCTAAGTTAGTTTAACCTCATACCCTCACTCCTTTCCCTCTAAGTATAACATCCTTCGTCTGAAATTAAGTTTTCTATATGCCACCAGATATGGTATGCCTTTTATGAAACTAATGAATATATTCTTAAGTAATAATTAAAACCAATATCTATAGACTTAGAATCTAATTATAAATGTATTAATAATGAAAACTTCTGCTTAGATGATGTATTGTTGATATTGGGAACTGTTAACATTGTCTTTCTCTGCAAAAGAGGGTTTTGGAGCTATACAAGAACAATACAAATATATAAGGGGAAAAACATTAACACAAAAGTTTCACAAAGCTAGAAAGAATCATGAGCAGTATGAAAAGACAAGGAAAGAAAGGACCACAAACAATACAGGTCAATTCAACATTAGATGAGGTAATATCTGCAGCTGATGGAATGTCAGACAAAGAGTTCAGGATATACATGCTTCAGATGATCTGGAGTCTCAAGGAAGACATTATACAGCAAATTCAGACAATGAAAGATCACTTTGACAATGAATTACATAAACAAATCCAAGAAGCAAAAGATCAACTCTATAGGGAGATAGAGGATATAAAAAACAAACAAACAGAAATCCTGGAAATTCAGGAAACAATAAACCAAATTAAAAACTCAAATGAGAGTATTACCAGCAGAGTAGAACACTTAGAAGATAGAACTTCAGACAACGAAGACAAAGTTTTTCAACTTGAAAAGAACATAGACAGCTCAGCGAGAATGTTAAGAAATCATGAGCAGAACATCCAAGAATTATGGGATAACATATAGAAACCAAACCTAAGAGTTATTGGGATACAAGAGGGTATAGAGGTCCAATCCAAGGGAATGAGCAATCTATTCAATGAAATAATACTAGAAAACTTCCCAGACTTAAAGAATGAAAAAGAAATCCAAATACTAGAAGCCTACAGGACACCGAATGTACAAAATCATAAGAGATCCACACCAAGACACATAATAATGAAGATGCCCGACATACAGAATAAGGAGAGAATCTTAAAAGCCACAAGAGAGAGGAAGCAGATTACATTTAGGGGTAAACCAATCAGGATAACTGCTGATCTTTCAACACAGACTCTGAAAGCTAGAAGATCCTGGAACAACATATTTCAAATGCTGAAAGAAAAAAGGTTCCAACCAAGAATCATGTATCCAGCAAAATTAAGCTTCAGGATTGAAGATGAAATAAAAACCTTCCATGATAAACAAAAGTTAAAAGAATTTGCAGCTAGAAAACCAGCTCTTCAAAACATCCTTGGCAAAACATTACAGGAAGAGGAAATGAAAAATAACAATGAAAACCAACAGTGGGAGGTAGTACAGTAGAGGAAAAACTAATCATAGAGGAAAAACAAATCATGTTAAGTAACATACATAATCAAATATGGCTGGAAATACAAACCATATCTCAATAGTAACCCTAAATGTTAATAGCTTAAATTAGCATTTAAGACATAGGCTAGTAGAATGGATTTTTAAAAAGATCCAACAATATGCTGCCTACAGGAGACTCATCTGATAGGAAAAGACATACACAGACTGAAGGTGAAAGGTTGGGAAAAATCATATCACTCATACGGACCCCGGAAGCAAGCAGGGGTGTCCATACTTGTATCAAATAAAATAGACTTCAAGCCAAAGTTAATCAAAAGGGATAAACAAGGACACTACATACTGCTCAAGGGAACCATACACCAACAAGACTTGACGATCATTAATATATATGCCCTGAACAATGGTGCAGCTACGTTCATCAAACAAACTCTTCTCAAGTTCAAGAGTCTAATAGACCACAACACAATAATCATGGGAGATTTTAACACACCTCTCTCACCACTGGACAGATCTTCCAAACAAAAGTTGAATAAAGAAACCATAGAGCTCAATAAAATAATTAATAATTTAGACTTAATTGATATATACAGAATATACCACCCAACATCAAGCGGATATACTTTCTTCTCAGCAGCACATGGATCCTTCTCAAAAATAGACCATATATTATGTCACAGGGCAAATCTTAGCAATTACAAAGGAGTAGAGATACTACCATGCATTTTATCTGATCATAATGGAATGAAATTGGAAATCAATAATAAAATGAGAAAGGAAAAATCCTACATCACATGGAGATTAAACAATATGCTACTGAATGAACAAAGGGTTACAGAAGACATCAAAGAGGAAATTTAAAAATTCTTAGAGGTAAGTGAAAACTCAGACAAAACATATCAAAATCTCTGGGACACAATGAAAGCAGTACTAAGAAGAAAATTCATTTCATGGAGTTCATTCCTTAAAAGAAGGAAAAGCCAACAAATAAATGACCTCACACTACACCTTGAAGCCTTAGAAAAAGAAGAACAAATCAGCAGCAAATACAGTAGAAGGCAAGAAATAATTAAAATTAGCGCTGAAATCAATGAATCAAAACAAAAGAAACAATCAAAAAAATTGACAAAACTAAAAGTTGGTTCTTTGAAAAAATAAATAAGATTGATAGACCACTAGCCACACTAACAAAGAGAAGAAGAGAGAGAACCCAAATTACTAGCTTACGGGATGAAAAAGGCAACATCACAACAGACAATTCAGAAATACAGAAGATAATTAGAAGTTATTTTGAAACCCTATACTCTAATAAAATAGAAGATAGTGAAGGCATCGATAAATTCCTTAAGACATATGAACTACCCAGATTGAGTCAGGATGATATAAACAACTAAACAGACCAATATCAAGTGAGGAAATAGAAGAAGCCATCAAAAGACTACCAACCAAGAAAAGCCCAGGACCGGATGGATATACAGCAGAGTTTTACAAGAACTTTAAAGAAGAACTAATACCAATACTCTACAATCTATTTCAGGAGATAGAAAAAGAGGGAGAACTTCCAAATTCATTCTATGAGGCCAATATCACCCTGATTCCCAAACCAGATAAAGACACCTCAAAGAAAGAAAACTACAGACCAATATCCCTAATGAATTTAGATACAAAAATCCTCAATAAAATTCTGGCAAATCGGATACAAAAACATATCAAAAAGATCGTGCACCATGATCAAGTAGGATTCATCCCTGGGATGCAAGGCTGGTTCAATATACAGAAATCAATAAACGTTATTCACCACATCAATAGACTTAAAGATAAGAACCATATGATCATCTCGATAGATGCAGAAAAAGCATTCAACAAAGTACAGCATCCCTTTATGTTCAAAACACTAGAAAAACTAGGGATAACAGGAACTTACCTCAACATTGTAAAAGCTATATATGCTAAGCCTCAGGCTAGCATCATTCTAAATGGAGAAAAACAGAAGGCATTCCCTCTAAAATCTGGAACAAGACAGGGATGCCCTCTCTCACCACTTCTACTCAATATAGTTCTCAAAATACTGGCCAGAGCAATTAGACAGACAAAAGAAATTAAAGGCATTAAGATAGGAAAAGAAGAACTTAAATTATCACTATTTGCGGTTGACATGATTCTATACCTAGAAGACACAAAAGGGTCTACAAAGAAACTACTAGAGCTAATAAATGAATTCAGCAAAGTGGCAGGATGTAAAATCAACACGCATAAATCAAAGGCATTCCTGTATATCAGTGACAAATCTTCTGAACTGGAAATGAGGAAAACCACCCCATTCACAATATCATCAAAAAAAAAAAAAATACTTGGGAATCAACCTAACAAAAGAGGAGAAAATTTATACAATGAAAACTACAGAACCCTAAAGAGAGAAATAGAAGAAGATCTTAGAAGATGGAAAAATATACCCTGTTCATGGATAGGCAGAACTAACATCATCAAAATGGCGATATTACCAAAAGTTCTCTATAGGTTCAATGCAATGCCAATCAAAATCCCAATGGCATTTCTTGTAGAAATAGAGAAAGCAATCATGAAATTCATATGGAAAAATAAAAGACCCAGAATAGCAAAAGCAATTCTAAGCAGGAAGTGTGAATCAGGAGGTACAGCGATACCAGATTTCAAACTGTACTACAGAGCAATAGTAACAAAAACAGCATGGTACTGGTACCAAAACAGGCGGGTGGACCAATGGTACAGAATAGAGGACACTGAAACCAATCCACAAAATTACAACTATCTTATATTCGATAAAGGGGCTAAAAGCATGCAATGGAAGAAGGATAGCATCTTCAACAAATGGTGCTGGGAAAACTGGAAATCCATATGCAACAAAATGAAATTGAATCCTTTTCTCTCACCATGCACAAAAGATAACTCAAAATGGATCAAGGAGCTTGATATCAAATCAGAGACTCTGTGTCTGATAGAAGATTGAGGAATTGTCAGACCTAGTACATTTGGGTTGTGTTGATCATCGTGCACATCTATGTATAACATCTCTCAGATTTAATGATTCCAGAAATACCTCTCAAATCATTGGACAGTACCTGGCCAGAAACTGGTCCATGGAAGCAGAGAAGTTGATCCAGACCCAACTGACACAAATTGCCATGTTGAACAACACTCGTGTGGACCCTGTGACATTGGGCCAATTTATGAATTGGCTGTCTTCTGCCTTTTCTTTCTTTAAGGAATGGGTGGGAGTAGGCATTTTTGGAGCAATATGTTGTTTTGGGGTTGTCCTTTGTCTGTGGCTTTTCTGTTGCCTAAGAGCTCGCCATAGCCAAGAAAAGGCTATGATCGTCCAGGCTTTTGCAGCCCTAGAGAATGGTATCTCTCCACAAGTTTGGCTTGTGCAACTTAAGCAATGATTTCCTGGGTTTTGGCCATTGCACCCCAAGTCATCTTTGACATTGCACTGGGTTTGGCATGCCCTCCTCTTCCTGCCTTCCCAGTTTTGGAAGGCCCATGCACTCTGCAGGCCTTGTTGCCATTGCACGCAGGTGGGCTTCCATGCTGGTGCTGCACTTTATGCTTTGGACCCTTCGTTTTCTCAGGGGCTGAGGGATGGTGTTGCCACTTCCAACCTCATAGTCACTGACCAGCTACTTGTAAAATCCCCTTTCCTTTTCACCGTCAGCACGATGCAGGATGCGAGGCAAGGCACTGCACTTGAGTGATCCGGTCTCCGGACCTCAAGGGAAGCATGTCCTATTGCATACGGGTTTGGCGTCCACGCCCTGTCCCACGAAAAAAGGCGTCGGCTGATATGGTGTCAGATCTAGGGAAGGCACCTCCTTAGGACTGAGCCATACATTGCAGCCATGTTTGCACAGTGGGATAGGACCTCTACTTTCGCCTGCATTGTTTTTTAAGAGATAAGGGGGAACTGTGGTGAGCCGTGTTTGTAGACCGTTGCCGCCATTAGAAGATGGCGCCGGTCTCCGTTGTAGATCTTGGTAAACAACTCCTTATTAGGAAAAGTTGGCGCGCTGTCCCTCAACACCCTATGAGAAAACCCCGCGTGGCAGCTTTGGATTGGACTTGAGTAAGCTTTATTAGGCTGTGTGTGGGGGCATGGAAAGAGTGCGCGCTTGAGAGAAGACTAGAGTTAAGGCCTGAATAAACCGCTGAAAGAAGAATCCTGTGTCGTGTCTTCCTTGCTGGCGAGGGGGTCGCGACACATATGGGTTTGAAGGTATTCCCACAAGTAAGCCTCAAGGTTTTTTACATTTGAAATAGACCTTAATGGTGCTCATTATTCATTAGCCTCCAGGTGTGGGAGAACCATTGTCACAGATGTAAGGATAGCTAAACTGGAGTTCTGGATATCAGCTGTTATGGATTTGAGCCAAAGCATCTTCTTTTTGGTCTGAAGAAATCGCTTTAGTTAGTCTCTCTGGAATCCAAATTGGCTGCTGTTCTTCCTTGTGTGGAAACACACAAACAGACCCCCGACTCCAGACAATCGCTGGGTCAGGACCTCTAATGATAATAACTGTAAGCTGATGCAGCTGTGGTGACAGCTGTAGAATACCAAATCTGAAGGTAAATGCTATCACCATAATTGAAAACTGGAGTTCGGGATATCAGCTGTTATGGATTTGAGATATTGCTAACCCTGCATTTCATTCTCTCTCCCTATCGCCGTCCCCTGGCAACCTCAGACGGCCCTGGGTAGTGTCCCGGACTCAAACTGCCACCGGGCCACACAGGGAGCAAGAGCCTGCAAGACTGTGCCTCCAGGTCGGGAGGGCAGGTCCAGGCTCGGGCTCGCAGCCGCAGCATCCTGCTCCCCGGGCGGGGGGCGGGGAAGGGCCAGTGCCACCCCTGCTGCCGCCGCCGGCTGGAAAGTCCCTGCTGCTGCACTGCGATCGGCTCACGCACGCGGCGGCCACCGCACCGCCTCACGCACCCTCCGGTGACAAAAGTGGTTAATAACAGCCTTTTGTTGTAATTCCTTCCCTGATAGTCCTTTCTCTTCTGAACTTTCTTCCTCTTTCTGACTAGAGTTCCTGGGCTTTTATCAACGTATGCCCTAACTGTTCTTGGTTTTACTGGGGTGCCTCCTTCCTTTAGCAATTTACTTAACACCCTTTCAGTTTGATTTTTACTAACTTCTAATCTCATATTTCTATAGTAAAGATAACACAATACACTAAAATAACACAAAACAAAAACACACTGTATCAATTTTTCTTTTTTCTTGAAATGGCCATCCGTCCTCTCGCCATATCTGCTTCCTCAGGGGCGAGCAGCTTTCCTCCCCCCCCCTATATATTTCTAGGGATGGGCAGCTTTCCTCCCGTCCTATCTATTTCTAGGGACGGGCAGCTTTCCTTGTCACTTACCCCCGAGCGTCCCGGAGTTCCCCTGTATGGGCCACCATTTGCCATGGTCCAGCTGGGCAAAATAACCGGGAGGTGACAAGCAACTTGAAGGTTGAAGCGGGAACTGCTTTATTACGGAACAACAGTGGTATATATACCTAACTGATTACACACAGCTTGACTCAGTTAGCATCATCCAGATACAGCAATCAGCCAATAAGGAATCCTCACCATCTTAATGGCTCCGTGGTGTTGCCTCACAAACCACTCCTCCTGGCAAACTGCCAGGCGCTATCTTGACTTGATTTGTGGTCCCCAACACATCCATCTTCTGCAGGCCCCTGCTGTAGTGAGGATAGGCTTCCTTTGAATTCTTTTTTTTAAATATTTATTTATTTATTTTTAGTTATATGTGGACACAATATCTTTATTTTATTTTTATGTGGTGCTGAGGATTGAACCCAGGACCTCACGCATGGCAGGCAAGTGATTCTACCTCTGAGCCACAACACCAGCCCTTCCTTTGAATTCTTGCTGCCACGACCACAGGGCCTCCTGAGGATGCACCTTCTGAACCTGCCACCCCCTGTGTCAGTACAGCTCCTGGAGGCAGGCAAAAGCTCTGTGGACATCCCAAGACATGCAGACTGCACTCCCAAATGGGGTCATTCTCTATAAGGACCTGAAGGCCAGAAACAAGGTAGGACAGGGCCAGGGCCAGATGCTCATGGCTCAGCACTACCACACCAACTTCCTCAATCCCTGCACCTTCTGTGAGCTCTGTCTCTGGCCTTGTTAAAAATAGGCCTTTCCCCTCCTCCCAGAGCAGCCTAGAGCTGCTGGCATCCCCATCCTCTGAGTCCAGGGGGACCCTGCAGGATCTGGAGAGCTCTCCATGGGCCTGCAGAGGCAGGCGACATCTGCCTCAGCCACATCCCCAAGCACGACCACATGGCTGGTTAGCACTGTAGTGCTATGGCAGAACCAGGGAACGCTATCAGGCTCAGTGATACAATCCTCCAAGCCCTGTTCACAGTAATGGGTGCAGTTCTGCCCAGGCCTCAGCAGCATTGTGCACTGTGGTCTTGACAGTATAGCTGTGCCAAAACTCCTATGCAGAGAGTTGGGCCTCACCAGCTATTTCCTGGACTGGCTGGTTGAGCATGCAGCACAGGTAATAGGTCTTGAAGGCAGCAGTGATGCCCTCGTTCATGAGCTGGATAGAAATTGAGGTGTTCTTAGGTAGGAACTCAACATGCCTGAGGTGTCACCCAGGTGTACAGGGAGGGTGGCAAGTTACACCATCCAGGAGCAGTAGGGCATGGTAGCTTTCCATGGTGGGACAGAAGGGTCCAGTGAACCATTTCTGGAAGATGTTAGGAGTCAGCCAGTCATGGTGGTTGGAGTATCAGACCACAGGCAGGCTGGCCTTGCAGCAGCCCTTGAGGGAGTGCAGATTCTCCAAGGGGCTTTAGCTTGAAATCACCAGAAGCACTGCCACCCAGTAGCAGAGTTAGGTGATACTTAGAAGTCTTGGGCCCAGCCCAGACACCCTCTCAAGCAGCCGCTTCCAGAACAGGCCTGTCTTATCCACATTGAAGGCCTGGGGTGGTAAGTAGCAGCCCTCCTTCAGGATGGTGTATAACTTTGGGTTATCAAGCAGCAGCCTGGGTGTCATCGTGGCATATCTTGAAATGGACAAACCAGCCATTGCTGGCCCCAAAGTTTTCAGTCTGAGCACTATTGCCCTGCTCTATTGAAGCCATGCAAGAAGCTGGTGTGTCTTGTCCTGGATAAGCAACATGCTGGCTCTCCATATGGCTCATCACCATACTCCAACAGCAGGTCAGCTGCCTGGCACTGACTGGAGTGGCCACCTGAGAACTGGCCAAGATCCGACCTTTGTTGACACGGATGGAGGCAACAGTGCAGATGGTCAGCCCCACGGCCCAGGCAGTCTGTCAGTTTCTCACCCTCCTCAAACCTCTGCGGCACCTCCACTTTCATATGTATTGTGATAGACTTCTGATTCCTCTTGGCACTGCCTTTTCTGACACCTGTAGTTGGGGGCTGCCTTCATTTTGCCTCCTTGCTCCATACACTTCAACAAGCTGTCTTCTCCCTGCCTGGAGCTGCTGTTGTGCCCACAGTGGTAGTCTCTTGCCCTCTCTTGTCCTCTCTCGCCACCTCCTCTACCTGTAAGAAGGAAACACATGAACTGTTTTTAATATTTATTTTTTAGTTTTATGTGGACACGATATTTTTATTTTATTTTTTATGTAGTGCTGAGAATCGAACCCAGTGCCTCACACATGCTAGGCGAGCGCGCTACCATTTGTGCCACATCCTCAGCCCCAACACATGAACTTTAATGTGTGACACATACCTGGCCATCCCATGCTCTTCACAGACCACCCAGCCCTGCCAACCACTGCTCCAGCAGCACACCCAGCCTCTTCTCTCTCCTACTAGAAACACTACAAACTCACTTCTCAGCCTTCTTATGACACTAAAAGAGGTCTTCTGGGGGACTCTGCTTTCTTCTTACACTGATGTAGGGTGGTCTAGGAACCTCTTGCCACCCTAAGGGAAAGAGAATTGGGAGAGCTTGACCCACCTCCAAGACACAGGTGAGCCACCTGTCTCCACACTTCTCATGCAGAGACATCAAGTATCAGTGAAGGGCACCTAAGGATGTCCACACTCCTAATTCCAGAAACCTATTAATTACTTTACATGGTAAAAGAAACTTTGTAAATTAGTAATCCCAAATTAAGTAGATTATCTTGGGTTATCCAGGTGGCCCCTAAATGTAATCACAGGAGTGCTAATAAGATACCCAGAAATATTTGACCAATGAAGCCTAGATCCTCAAGGAAGTAGCCTTGCTGATAGCTTGATTTTGGTTTAGTGAAATCCATTTCAATATTCTGACTGCCAAGACACTAAGATGAGAAAGCTGTGTGGTTTTAAAACACTAAATTTATAGTAATTTGTTATAGCAATCATTAGAAATTTAACACAGAAGGTAACCTCCTGAAAAGCTTAGAGTATGTGGTGTGAGAGAAGAATGACAGTCCTCTACATGACAGAGTAATGAAGTAAGACTGAAGCCAGATCCTGTCCATCCTCTGGTAGGGTCCTCCCAGGCCTCCCAACTCTGGGGGTAAATGTCACAGTTTCACTGGGTTCCTTGTGGCATCAAAGCCTCCTTCTCTCTTTCACTCACTCTAGACCACATCTCTAGGCAGAGTTCTTCCCCGTTATCTACATAGCTTGTTCCCCCATCTTCTACAGGTGTCTGTTCAACTATGACTTATCAGAAAGGCCCTACCCCTTGTATTTAACTGAGCCCTCTGTTGTGTCTCCAGACCCTGAAGTACAGAGAGTGGTGGGAGGCCACTTCCCACACTGTTCCTTTTGCATTCTGAACAATGTGACCCTAGCAGCTGATCAAAACATTAGGTCCTCCCCTATCCCGTGTTACTGGTATAGAATCCAGCGGCAGTCTACTACAAAGCTACATACCTAGCCTTCTTTCTTATTTTATTTTGAGACAGGGTCTCACTGAGTTGCTAAAGCTAGCCTCAAACTTGTAATCCTCCTGCCTCAGTCTTCCAAGTGGCTGGGATTACAGGAATTTGCCACAATCACCATTACAAATTTAAAGGAGTGCTTGAATGGTCTGTTGGTGGACTGGCTAGGGCGCCAAGGACAAATCCCCAGGGTCAGGAGCCTGGGAAGGCAGGGAAAGGCTCCTGCCTGTGTAACAGGGGTCCATTTCATGCTTAGGACATGACCCTTGCTGCTTCTGTCTCTGTGGCTTACTTTTAAACTGATATGTTTTTGTTTTGTTTTGTTTTCTCCCTCTCCCTCTCCCTAAACTTCTTCCCATACTAGGCCACATTATCTGTCCTTGAGCAAACCTGTACCACAGGAATGGAGTGATTCAGACTTCAGGGATGGCACAATAAGATCTAAAAAATGACTGTCTCCTTCAGCAACAGTGAGGCATTAAGAAACTCAGTAAGACCTGTCTCTAAATAAAATACAAAATAGGGCTGGGGATGTGGCTCAGCAGTTGAATGCTCCTGAGTTCAATCCCCAGTACAAAAAAAAAAAAAAAAAAAAGTCTCCCAAGTCTACAAGTGAATTACAACCCCTAACAGGGCACACCTAGAATGTAGCCTTTGAATCATCTCTTTAAAAATCCCTCTGTTGCAGTACTTGGTGGTGCATGTCTGCAATCCAGCAATTTTGAAGGCTAAGGCAGAAAGATCATTAAAGCCAGTCTCAGCAATTTAGCAAGGCCCTAAGCAACTTAATGAGATCCTGTCTCAAAATAAAATTAATACATTTTTAAAGGGTTAGGATGTGGCTCAGTGATTAAGTGACCCTACATTCAATACGTGAGATATATATATATATATATATATATATATATATATATATATATATATATATATATGCCATCTCTTTCCCAAGAGGCAGAATCAAGCATCTGGAACAGGAGTTCCTGTGTTTTGCCTTTGCTAGAAAATCAATAAAACTTATTTTTCCTTTTTTCTCAAAACTGTGTCCTCATTATTGGATTGGTTTTAGGGACTAGGATAGAGTTTTCAGTAACACCTGAAAGGGGCCCCAGTCCTTCTGTCTCCTGTATCCATGCCTTGACCTGCTCACCCACAATTTTAATTTTGCTCATTTCCCCTCTCCCTCTCCGGAGTGGCTTCCCAAGCCCTCTTGACATGCAAGATATGAGTGGAAATGGCATCTCGCAGAACCCAGGAGCCAGGAGCCCACAGCCGCCAGGAAGATACCTGCATTGGTGGCTGAGCAGGGGAGCCATCAGCCCAGGAGGATTGGGTGGTGCAGCCAGCCACTCTGGCCTTCCTGCCTCCTTTCCCTCTGGCTTTTGCCTGTTTTTCCTCTCTGGCTGTCCTTCCAGAATGGGCTCCCTTCAGAATGTCAATGTGTGTATATACTCTGGGAGAAGGGGCTTTTTTTGTTTCTAGAGGGAAGGAGGCAAGACAGCCAAAAGGCAAGGTCTCAACACCCCTGCCCCACCCCTACTCCCCCATTATAATTTTTTTAAATTACAAACAACTCTCAGGAAGCATGTGTCAGAAACTCATGTACCTCACAGAGGAACCAGGGGTCCCAATACTGACATAAAAGCCCAAAGTCAGATGCAAAACTTCTTAGTGACCTAGCCAGCAATACACTGGACAGAAAGCATCAGCAGTCTTTCAGCCTTTTACAAGTAAGTCTCTAATAAACCACCCCTGGACCTTGACCAAAAGTAGTTAATTGAAGGGTTGCTGTGTTTAGGGAGTCTAAAAATGGGCTAAGTAGACAATGCTAGGGAATTTACGACTTCCAGTCAACTTTTTGCCTTATTATCAAGTTTTAGATAAATTTTCCTAAAAACCAACTCTCCCTTTTTTTTTTTTTGTTTTGTTTTGTTTTTCTGTTTGTTTTGTACTGGGGATTGAACCCAGAGGCGCTTTACCACTGAGGTATATCCACAGCCCTTTTTATTTTGTTTTTTGATACAGGGTCTCCTTAAACTGCTTAGGGCCTCACTAAATTGCTGAGGCTGGCCTCAAACTTGTGATCCTCCTGCCTCAGCTTCCTGCAGTACCTGATTTCTCCATCTCTTCTTGCTATCATCTTTTTCCCAGTCTTTGAAAACTGTCAATCCATCTTACTGTATCTCTAATTTCTTCCCATGTCTTCTGTCTTACCTCTGTACTCCTGTACATCTCTTGAGTCTGGATGTCTGCACTTTTTTTTTAGAGCATTATATCTATACATGGTAGTTGAGTTCATTTAGACAAAAACCATACATGCAATGAATTTGATTTCAATCACTGTTTCTCCCCACCCCGTTCCCCAGGATGTAAAAGAGGAAGTCCAGTGGTCCATTTTCAGAATATAGTATTTAGCGTTAAATATAAAATTGGGATGTAAGGCAGTTGAAGGGGGGAGTAGAAAGTTACAAGCAGGCAACACCAGAATGAAAAATTCACAGCCCCTTGACAAACAGGAGGTGTGAAGTAAGGGGCCTGCCTGGCCAACAAAAATAAACTTCATAGGTGCCAAAATGCACCCAATCCCAGAAAGGCTTTCGGCCCACTAAAAACAAAGGAAGGTGGGAAGAACGACTAAAGGTATTTTTATTTAAATAATCCAATAGACAACAGTAAAACCTAGGCAAAGTTCTGGAAGATTGTGTACCCCATAGTATTCAGCCACTGAGGAAGTGGGAGAAAGAACTTTGAGCTCTACAGGATAAAATGCCAATTGTAATGGCTCTGGGGTGTGCCTGCTCCCACAGATTCCCGACCTTGCAGAATTGTCGCTTTTTGCTATATCTTGTGTCTCTTAGTCCTTTCTTTGGGCTTGAACAGGTGAGCGAGCGTGTTTCTTACAGTCCGTTATTCTTGTCTCTCCTCTCTCTCTCTCTCTCTCTCTCTCTCTCTCTCTCTCTCTCTCTCGTCCATCCGTTTCTGATCTTTCTGCCTCTAGGCAACAGTTCTGACTCTCTGACCCTCTCTAATTAGGTGAAATCCCTCTTTTAATCACATGGATTTTGCTGTTTACTTACTTTCACTGTCTCTGCTCAAGTCAAGAATCTGTCCGCACAGTCTCTGGGTCTCGCTTCCCTGTCCCTGCATCTGTGTGTCTGTCTCTCCTCTCTCACCCTCGTCAACTCCCGGCCCCAGTCGGCTCCTAAATTCTCATCCCACCAGCTTCAAGGCCTTTCAAAAGCCTGCTGCTCGGGCTGTTGCCCTGGAGATGGCCAGGTGGATCCCTGGTTACTATGGAGACTCTCGGGCCCACCCACCACCCAAGAGTACCAAGGAGCCTCCCGACGCTGCGCACGCGCACATGGGGCCCTGCCAACTACATCTCCCAGAAAACACCGCACTGAGCCTCTCTCCATTCAGAGGTCCGGGGTGGGGGGGCGGCGGGAAGGCCCTCCCGGCAGGGGGTTGCCTTGGAAACGGAGAGGCTGACGGCGTCCTAGTGAGGCCGTGATTGGTGCAGAACCCTGCAAATCCAGGGAGGGCCCATAGAGAATTGACGAAAATGTGGTAGGGGGCATGCGCGATCTGGAAGGCGGTACTGCCGTCCGTTGCCCCCAGAGAAGCTTACGCACGTCAGCGGAGGCCGGACGCCTGGATTCGAGGCGGAGAGTGTGGGAAGAGACGGCCAGGAGTGCGACTTCATTATTGCGGCCACCACTATCCCCAGGGGACGGGAAGAGGGAGTAGAAACGGAGGCGAGGGTGGAGGAAGGGCAAGGAAGGCTCGAGCTGTGCGCGGAGCATTCTGGGAGACGTAGTCTCGCCGGGGACGGGGTGGACGGCAAGTGCGCATGCTCGGGAACGCGGGAGCGGCCCGCTGAGCGCTGAGGTGAGGGGGGGTGGGGTCTCTCAACCTGGAAGGCTCGGGAGGAGACCGGGGCGGTGGCCTGGACTCGGGGGTCCTAGACGTCGACCGAGACCGGGAGAGCGGGGCAGACGTCCGAGCCCTCCCTCGGACGGCCCCTGCGCGGAGGCCTGTCAATCACCGTTCTTTGCGACAGGCTCTGGGAGCCTCGCTCCCGGTTGCCATGGCGGCGCCAGGACCTGCCTGGGCATCCCAGAGAGGATGTTGCCCGCCTCGACTGCTGGGAAATGTATTTCCCAGGGACTTACCGGCTCCCAGAAGACCCAAGTTTCTGTAAGGGTCTCAGGTTTACTTGGAACTCTTAAGAAGCAGAGATTTGGCCCACGGGATCAGGCGATCCTCGAAATCTATGCCACCCACAGGGCATGGCTGGGACAACAACCCATTAATAAACTCAGATTTTCACAGAACCCCAGCTGCAAAAGGAGCATCTCCAGCGGGGAAGCCAGCCCCATTTGCAGATGGGGAAACTGCGGTTCTGAGAGGCACAGGGACCTGAAATGAGCGAAATCAGAATCTTGGTCCATCCTTTCATTCTCCTGGTCCGTGGCCTGGGGGCTTTTGCGGGCCTTCCTAAATTCCCCCTTCACCTCCAACCCCACTTAAATCAGGGTGCTGAGAATGGAGTATTGTGTTTTGTGTTGAGTTGGGCTCTGATGATAGGGCTGAATAGGAGAGGGGTGCTGCCTGGGAGCTGTGACACACAAAAGTGACTGAATAGATTGAGATAGGGGACCAGGTGGAGCAAGGCTGCCGCCTGGGACCAAACAAAAGAGGAATGATGTTGGGGCCCTAGTAAAGGGGCAAATCTGAGAGAGACTGAGTGGGAGAGTAGACAGTAGTGAGGGGCTGGCTTTGGGTCAAGTGGAGTAGGAAGCAGTGGTGTTGATGCCTAGGTGGCAAGTGGCATAGAGGCCATCCACCACGTAGAAGGAGAACTGCAGGCAGGAAAGGGTTGATTGTGTAGAAGGAGGGCAGGGTTATTTGGCACAGTGGTGTATACCTGAAATCCCAGTGACTCCTGAAGCCGAGAGACTGCAAGTGCAAAGACAGTCTTAGCAACTTAGCAAGATCCTTTCTCAAGAAAATTTTAAAAAGGACTTGGGAGGTAGCTCAGTGAGCAATCCTGGGTTCAATTCCCAGTACCAACAACTAAAATAAAATGAAGAAGAAAGGCACGATTTGGGTAGAGAGGAGGTGTTTTCTAGGCTTAAGAAGCAGGCTGTTTTGGGAGGGGGGCTACCAGAGGTTCTGCACAGGCCCAGCAAGAGAGAGGGCCTGGGAAACAAGTGGCTCACCAGGGCTTCCAGCCCTACGGGTCCCTGGAGAGTGATCTGCCTGTTGTGCCTCAGTTTCCTCATCTGCCTTCCAGGTGGAGCAGGTCTGAGGATCAAACAACACAGCATACAGTAGGTACTCAATAAGTGTCCACTGCCACTGTCTGTTATTGCACCAGGCTCATCCTGTTACTTCCCTAGGGACAGATACTGGCCTGGGAGACGTGACCTGGTACTCCTGATGAGACCCACTGTGCTGGGCTCCCCAGGACACACCCCCCGAGAAGACGAGGAGCCTGTCATGGTGAAGCTAGAGGACTCTGAGGAGGAGGGGGAAGCTACCTTGTGGGATCCAGGCCCTGAGGCTGCACACCTACGCTTCCGGTGCTTCCGCTATGAGGAGGCAATGGGTCCAAGAGAAGCCCTGGCCCAGCTCCGCGAGCTGTGTCGCCAGTGGTTACAGCCAGAAGTGCACTCTAAGGAGCAGATGCTGGAGCTCTTGGTGCTGGAACAGTTCCTGGGTGCACTGCCCCCTGAGATCCAGGCCCATGTACAGGAACAGCGGCCAGGTAACCCTGAAGAGGCTGCCACCTTGGTCGACAGGCTTCGCTGGGAACTGGGCGGGCCTCGGAGATGGGTGAGTCAGTGACCTTGAATGGAGGGTCAGGGTTGAAGCACTGTCCAGCTCTGCCTCATCTTAGGGTGCTATGCTTGTCCAGACACACCCTGCCCCTCATGGTCAGGAAGTGGCCACCTGGGGGAGGCTGCTCAGGACAGGGTGTATTCTCACCAGGTCATTCCTGCATCACCTGGAGTCACATGGCTACATGGGCTGCAGGGTAAAGGAAAAGAGAGAGGGTACCAGGCAGCCCTGAGTGTAATAAGAGAGCATCTGTGCATTGTGCTTTTCCTCCCTGCTCAGGTCCTAGGGGAGGTAGACCCTTGGAGGATCTAGTCAGTATATATAGACTAGACAGACCTCTGGGGGTCCTGTAATGGAATGGGTGCCCATGAACCCCAGGTTGTGCCCAATCCCACTCTACTTAATAGGGGCATCTCCCCAGGTCACAGTCCAGGTGCAGGGCCAGGAGGTCCTATCAGAGAAGATGGAGGCCCCCAGTTTCCAGCCTCTACCTCAAACCAAGCCTCAACCTCCAGAACCTGGGCCTGAGATGCCCCCTGGAACAGTGCAGGAATTGCCACTGGGCCTTCAAGTGAAAGAGGAGCCAGAGGTTACCGAGCATCCAGGTGAGGCCAGGCAGGGTGGACAAATGGGGTGGGGGGGTTGTTCCTGGCCTGAGAAGTCTGAAGTCTACTTGGCCAGGTCTCTACTAGATGGAGTGGTTCCCATATGCCACTGGCCCCCACCTCCCACCAAATCAAGTTCCCCTCCAGCATAGCCAGCACTGTGACTATCTAACAAGCCAAGCCTGACTGCCATAGCTCATTTCCACAACTGTCCCCCAGCATGGAGCAGACTTTTGGGGTTTCCCTGTGAGAGAAAATGTGGATTCACTCCCCAGTGAGGTCCACTGAGAGTGGCTGGGGATCAGGCTCATATATAGGTGAGTGTGCTGACATATAATGATGTGCCTCCCCATTCACCTCCCAGGGAGAGTACCTGAGCCAGCCACCTACACTCCACCATTCCTATGTGGACCTTGTACAGCACCCCCTCACACACACACAGATGACCGTCCTACCTTTGTACACAGGGGTACAAAGTCACAGACCTGAGCCCACCTTATCCCACTGCAGCTCCACCACTGGCTTTCTAGGGTGCCCTGTTCACCCTACTCCCAGGCAGGCCCTCAGCTGCCCTGCCCTCCCCCACCCAAGCCTATGTCTAGGCCCTCCTCTGCCTAGAACCTGGCACCTGTCATACCGTCAAGAAGGGCAGCGGGGTGGGAAATCCCTTAGGCTACCTCACCCCACTCTTTCTCCCTAGAGTACCTGGAGTCTGGGCCTCTACCTGCTGCCCAAAAGGCTGTACCCGCCCTCTTACCTAAGGAGGCTCAGGTGAGCCCTGCACAGGACATGACCCAGTCTCTGCCCTAGAAGCCTCAGTGGGTGGGTGTCAGGTCCCTCCCCAAGCCCTGTGGGCACAGATGAACAGTGAACCCTGTGGTTTCAGGCCTATGGGACAGCGCTGGACCATGCCTATCCTCAGAGTGAGACTGGGCCTGAAGGGCCCTCATGGAGGGAGCACCCTGGGGCTCTGTGGCATGATGAAACTGGGGGCATCTTCTCCCCAGGTAAGTGAGACAAGACATGGTGGGGCTGGGTCCTCCTCATGGTCCACCATATCCATCAGCCCCACTCCTTGCTGTACTCAGGCAGCCCTCTCCAAGGTCTCCCTTCCCCATTCTCTAGACTGTCCTCTCCAGTGTTCAACCTCCTATAGCATCTTCTGCCCTCACCAACCCCACAGTTCCTCTAACTTCTGCTCCTTAACACCATGAAACCTGCTGAGAGTGGAGTCTGTGTTCCCACACCCACATCCCCTTCCAGTCCTGGAATCCTAGGTGAGTTGCAGACTCAAAGCTTGCCTCCTGCTGTCCTAGCATCAGGGCGAATAGCAGGCTACAGACAGGGCAGGAGAGACCTTCACACAGTACAGGGACCCAGCAAGGACAGACCAGGAGCCTTCCCAGTCACCCCAAGTCCCCCTCTTCCTTGGTTTGCTTCCTTGTGTGATATTCTTATCTCTTCACTCCAGTCTTCCATCCTTGTGCATTTCCACTCTACTTGTGAAATTTTCTTACTTATATCTTCTATATATTCTGTTACATTTCCATTTCTGTTAGAAAACTTTTAATCTCTAAAAGTGTTTTCATTCTCTGAATTGTTCATTTTTATAGTTGCTTCCTATTGTTCCATCAGTTGTAACATCTTCCTTTATTTCTGTGAGGACAGCAATAACTTCTTTTTTAAAGCTTTCTTTTCTCAATATAGTCTCTTTCCCTTCCAAATTGTTTGTTTACATGTAAGATAGGGAGGACACAGATTTAGCCAGGAGCTCTGAGCAAGAGGGTGAGGGGCTCATGGGTTGTAGCAAACAGGGCTGAGAGGAACATGGGGACTTACTCCATCAAGAAGATCCACCTTTTGGGGGTATGATTAAGTGACTGGAGTATGAGTAGATGCATTAAGAAATCCACAGGACAGTCTGGTTGGGCTACTCCCTGCTATGAGCATCCTTAGTTTCTTCCCGAGTCCCCATTCAGCCTCCTGCCTACATGCTTGTGGAGAAGATGATGTCCTAGCACTTAATCCTTCTGCCTTTCTCAGTGTGGTCCTCCCACTTTCCAGTAAACAGTCACAGCAGTGCATACTGTTGGCCAGAATCTGTGCAGACAGTCCGTAGCAGCAACATGATTGCCCCACTCATTCACCTATAGCCATAAGTACCTGGTATCTCCAACTCCAGAGCTTTTAGAAGCTTCTTTGGAGTAAACCAGTGTGGTTTTTTCCAACATCTCATCTTTCTCACTGCTAGTTTAGTGTTTACCTTTTCCAGTCTGCAGCAGTTACCATTTTCCCATTTTTCCAGAGCAGAAAATGTCAAATGTTTGTTTACTTCTCTCTTGTCTTTAAAAAAAATAAGGTTGGGGTTGTGGCTCAGTGGTAGAGCACTCGCCTCGCATGTGTGAGACCTGGGTTCAATCCTCAGCACCACATAAAAGTAAATCAGTGAAATAAAGGTATTGTGTCCAACTACAACTCAAAAATAAACATTTTTTAAAAAATAAATAAAATAAAATAAAGCTAAAATAGGCAGGCACAGTGGTGGCATGTGCTTGTAATCCTAGCAACTCGGAAGCTAAGACAGGAGGACTACAAGTTTGAGGACAGCCTTGGCAACTTAAAATTGCCTTCTCAAAATTTTTTTAAAAGCTCAAAGGCTGAGGCAGGAGGATCACAAGTTCAAAGCCAGCCTTAGCAATTTAGCGAAGCACTTAACAACTTAGAGAGACCCTGTCTCTAAATAAAATATTTAAAAAAGGGCTGGGGAGGGGCTGGGGATGTGGCTCAAGCGGTAGCGCGCTCGCCTGGCATGCGTGCGGCCCAGGTTCGATCCTCAGCACCACATACAAACAAAGATGTTGTGTCTGCCGATAACTAAAAAAAAATAAATATTAAAATTCTCTCTCTCTCTAAAAAAAAAAAAAAAAAAGGCTGTCTTTAAAAAAAAAAAAAAAAAAAAGGGCTGGGGAATGTGGCTTAGGGGTTAAATGCCCTGGGTTCAATCCCCAGTACCAAATTGGGATAAATAAAGCTAAAACAAAAAGAACTTAAGTTGCCAAGACTTGCGATCTTCCTGCCTCAGCCTCCCTAGTGTCTGGAATTAGAGGCACGTACCACTGTGCCCAGCTTCTGCTGTTATTTTTTTTATCAGCTAGGATTCTAGCTGGGCATGGTGGTGCATGCCTATCATCCCAATGATTACAGGCAGGAGGATCAAAATTTCAAGGCCATCCTCAGCAACTTGGCAAGGCCCTTAGCAATTTAGTGGGACCCTGTGTCAAAATTTTAAAAAATTTAAAAGTCTAGGGATGTGGCTCAGAGGTTAAGCACCCCTGGGTTCAATCCCCAGAATCAGAAAATAAATCAATAAATAAGGATTCTAACTCACTCTTTATTTATAATGTCCTTGTGTCATGGATGCTGATGCCTCCTTTTGAGGATTTGGAAATACTCATAGTATCCTTTGCAGGCAGGCCAGTTAGCTATATCTTCAGGTGTGAAGTCTCCCACTGGCTGGGTTATTGACAGCCTGCCCTCTGAAGTTCTGGGAGCTTCTTGTTTCCCCTACTGTAAGCCTCATCGTAGGTGTGGGGCTGCTAAAGGGCCCATCATAACCTTGAAGTAGAAGGATCATCTGGGACCTGGACCATTCAGTACAGACACCTCTGCCTGCAACCCAGCCAGAAGCAAGCAGCTCATTCTTGGCCAGGTTGGTGAGTAGACAGCTAATCCAACCCATTTCCACAACCCCAGCTGCCTGAGGAAGCCTGGCTCTTGCCCATGCTAAGCATGAACTCTACCACTGATTTATCCCCTTAGCCAGTCTTCTTTTTAATGTTATCGTCATGAGAATACTTTGAATAGATAATGCAGTCACGTATTAGAAAATTCAAAAGGTCCAAAAGAACATTCAGAAGACTGCTTCCCAACAGCCAACATTACCAGTTTCTTCCAGAAAGTTTCTGTATGTGTAGGATACATATATTGTCATATGCCACATAGTGATCTTGGGCAACCTGGTCCACAAATCCAGTGGTGGTCTTATAAGGCTATATTGCTTACTGGAGTTAGGAAAGTAGCTCAGTGGTAGAGCATGTGCTTAGCATGCATGATGCCCTCAATTCAACCCCCAAAATGCAAGCACACACACACAGAAAAAAAAAATATATTATATTCCTACTGACATCATAGCCATCACTCTGATATTTACACAACAAAACCACGCAATACTTCTCAGAACCATTCTGAGAAACATAGTTAAGCAACACATGACTATACAGACATATGTTCATTTTCCTTCTTTAAAACACATGTGGGAAAAAGAAAAAAATTTAAAAACATATGGCCAGTTGTGGTGGAACACACCTATAATCTCACTGACTTGGGAGACTAGAGGATTGCAAGTTCAAGAACAACCTGGGCAATTTAGTGAAACCCTGTCTCGAAAAGGTCTGGGGATGGCCAAGCACAGTGTCACATGTCTGTAATCCCAGCAGCTCGAGAGGCTGAGGCAGGAGGATCACAAGTTCAAAGTCAGCCTCTGCAAAAGTGAGGCACTAAGCAACTCAGTGAGACCTTGTCTCTAAATAAAATATAAAATAAGGCTCGGGGGATGTGGCTCAATGGTCAAATGCCCCTGAGTTCAATCCCTGGTACCAAAAAAAAAAAGGAAGGGGGGGGGGGCTGGGGATGTAGCTCAATGTTAAAGTGTCCCAGGATTCAATCCCTAGTACAAAAGAAAAAAGAAAGGGAAAGGGAAGAGAGAAAAGAAAAAACTCACATATGGCTTATTTCCACCTGTTCCACACCTGGCATTGCCCACTTCAACAAACAGCAGGGGGCACCCTAGGACTTTGAATGCACATAGAAGTATGCGCTATGGCTTACTGTGGACACACCATCCAGGTTCTTACTGGCATTCCTTTGGGCTGCTTTTCATTAACTCTGAAAAACCTTAGGCTGGAGAGACTAGCCACTTTTAACACAGATAGGAATGCAACTGTTGGAGAAATGTCGGAAAATAGAATTACTAGGGCAAAAGGTGGTACATTTACTGTTTTGAGGCCGTTTTTTAGTGGCTTCCCGTTTATGCTCACCAGTCATGCATGTGAACACTTGAGCCCCTGCATTGAGAATGTGGGAATGGTGAATGAGTTCAGCCCTACTGTGCATTTTTCTTAGAGGATACTTGTTTTATGGGGTTTCTTCACATCCTTTGACCATGTGTCAAGTCATTAGTCTTTTTTGTTGATTTATTGAAGCTCTTTACCGAAGAAATTAATCAGCCCTTTGCCTCTGGAGAGTTTTTCAGTTTCCCATTATTTTGACTCCGTATTGTTTTTTGTTAATTTCCTTTGATACTTCTAATACAACTGATGTTTATTTGAGGGCTTATTGATTTTCCATCACACACTATAATGCTCACCACTCTCAGTCTTCTGTATTTAACCTCCAGGATTCCCTTCTTTCCAGCTCATGCTTCTCAGTTGCCTTTGCTGACATCTCCTTCCCCATTCAGTGTCTTATCTCTGGATTGTTCACAGCCTGGCTGGGGTCTACTTCTCTCCTCCACAAGACAGGCCTCTGTTAATCAAATGCAGGCACAGGGCTCTGTATGACCTGTGTATACACCAGGCTCATGTTTCACCAAAGCCTGCATGAAGTCTATTCCTCCTGTGTGCCACAGGCAACTCAAGTCAGACACATCCAATTCCAGGACCAAAGTCTAGGAGCTTGTCTTCCTGCACCACCATCCCCCATCCTTTCCTGTGGGCGCTGCCTCCAGCCTTCCTCAGACCCACCCAATCTCTGCATGGCAGAGCCCATTACTGTCTACCCAGACAGTGCAAAGGCTGCCTGCCCCACTGTTGCCCTAGAGCCTTTCCAGAACCAGGCTGTTTTTTTCCTGCTTAAGTCAAGCCACGAAAGCCTTTTCACATAGCCCAGTCTCTTCTCATTCTGGGCTCTGTCCCATTGTCACCTAGGGGAAACCTACACGGATAGAATCCCTGCTCCCGCCTTGCCACCTATCTGCTCCTTTGGTCTGTTTCAAGCCTCTTCTAATTCATACTGTATGCCCAGGGCTGAAGTGGGTCTGGGCACAGAGGGCACTCTCATGAATGAGTGGGTCCCTCTTGTGCAGGGTTTGCGCTCCAGATGGACAGCGTCTCCACAGAGCCAGGTACTGTGAGCAACCACCTCCGTGTCCCCTGGGATATGGGCGCGGCCAGTCTCTCCAGCCGAATAGACTCTCCCTCCCACGAAGGTGGCTTTGTGCATGCAGTTGTGCTCCCCAGTGACCCAGGAAGTGAGCTGGACCCCACTATAGAGGCTGTCCGGCCCGGCATGGGACCTGCACTAGTTGCTGCCCGCTGGCGCACCCCAAGGGGCCGCAGCCGGGGACGAGGCCGCCCCAGCACTGGGGCTGGGGCAGCGCGGGGCGGCCGTTGCGACGTGTGCGGCAAGGTATTCAGCCAGCGCAGCAACCTACTGAGGCACCAGAAGATCCACACAGGCGAGCGACCGTTTGTGTGTGGCGAGTGTGGCAGAAGCTTCAGTCGCAGTTCGCACCTGCTCCGCCACCAACTCACGCACACCGAGGAGCGGCCATTCGTGTGCTGCGACTGTGGCCAGGGCTTCGTGCGCAGCGCGCGGCTGGAGGAGCACCGGCGAGTGCACACTGGGGAGCAGCCCTTTCGCTGTGCCGAGTGCGGCCAGAGCTTCCGGCAGCGCTCCAACCTGCTGCAGCACCAGCGCATCCATGGTGACCCCCCAGGCCCAGGCTCTGCACCCCCCGCCCCTCCTGGCGCACCAGAGCCACCGGGTCCTTTTCCGTGCAGTGAATGTTGTGAGAGTTTCACGCGGCGCGCGGTGCTACTAGAGCACCAGGCAGTGCACACAGGTGATAAGTCCTTCGGCTGCGTAGAGTGCGGCGAGCGCTTTGGCCGCCGCTCGGTGCTGCTGCAGCACCGGCGCGTGCACAGCGGAGAGCGACCCTTTGCCTGCACTGAGTGTGGCCAGAGCTTCCGACAGCGCTCCAACCTCACGCAGCATCGGCGCATCCACACGGGAGAGCGGCCCTTCGCCTGCGCAGAGTGCGGCAAGACTTTCCGCCAGAGGCCCACGCTCACACAGCACTTGCGCGTGCACACAGGTGAGAAGCCCTTTGGCTGTCCGGAGTGTGGCCAGCGCTTCAGCCAGCGTCTAAAGCTCACACGCCACCAGAGGACACACACTGGCGAGAAACCCTACCACTGCGGCGAGTGCGGCCTGGGTTTCACGCAAGTCTCACGGCTCACTGAGCACCAGCGCATCCACACGGGCGAGCGGCCCTTCGCCTGCCCCGAGTGTGGCCAGAGCTTCCGGCAGCACGCCAACCTCACCCAGCACCGGCGCATCCACACCGGGGAGCGACCCTATGCGTGCCCCGAGTGTGGCAAGGCCTTCCGCCAGCGGCCCACACTCACACAGCACCTTCGCACCCACCGGCGAGAGAAGCCCTTTGCTTGCCAGGACTGCGGCCGTCGCTTCCACCAAAGCACCAAGCTCATCCAGCACCAGCGTGTCCACAGCGCTGAGTAGCTCCAGCCATGCACTCACTGCTTAGTAAAACACCTACCTCACAGTGTTGTTGAGGCTGGCGGTGGCATAGGAGCAAGAAGGCCCCACCAGGGCCTGGCCCCCAGTAGGTGCTTAAGAAAAAGTGGACTGCCAAGCATGATGGTGCACACCTATAATCTAGCTACTTGGGAGACGGAGGCATTAGGATCAAGTTCAGGGCTTGCCTGGGCAGGACCCTGTCTCAAAAAGGGCTATGATGTAGTTCAATAGTAAAGAGCCCCTGAGTTTAATCCCCAGTAACAAATAAGTAAATAATAAACAGTAGACAGCTATTGGGTCTGCCCACTGAGTGCCTCTGCGCCTGCTCATTCTCCTCTGCCCACCTCCACTCCTAGGCTGGTACACTCCCTGTGCCTCTGCATGCCCCTGTGAAGGCCCTGCCACCCCTAGCCCTAAGGTGGCTCGGAACACACCCATCCCCTCTGTGGGACAGCCCTTTTATATGCCTCTGGCTACACAGAAGAAACACCCAGCAGGTCGGGCAGAGTGGTCACGGGCAGAAGTTCTTAGTCTTCCAGACCCACAGAGGAGAAAATGTTCTCTGTATCTGCCACACAGTGCCTGACCATCAATCAGGGTCTAGTCCAGAAAGAGTCCCAGCAGATATTTTAACAGAGATGCTAATTGGTATGAAGTGATTAGTGATTATTGCAAAAGCTAGTCAAGCTCAAGGAGAGACCGTCCTTGTGGGGCTTCTCAGACTCCCTTATAGTAGAGTCCCAGCACTTCTGACAGCTATAAGCCCAAGATTCATCCCACTTGAGCCCACCAGGATCCCTCCCGTGTTGGTGGGTGGTACTGAGCCTGGATTGTGATGCCTGATACCTGTACACCCAAGATCATCAGATGCAGCAAAACTGGCCACTGGCAGGCCACATACTGCCTGAAGACACATTTGTGAGACTCCTTTATACTTGGGAAGCCCTTTCCTAAGTTTGAAAGCTGGAAAGTTTTACCCTGAAATTCACATATTTCAAGACTTCCCTATTCCCATGTGTTTACAACCATAGTACTTAGGGAAGGATTCTATAGAAGGGACTCCAACTAGTTTGGAAAGCACAGACTACAGGCCCAGGTCCAGTTCCTCCATCCTCTGGTCATAATGTTCCCATCATTCCAGCCACAGGAGTAGTTCCTCCCACTCTGGCCCTGTGCACAGCCTGACAAGACTCCCCAGCACTGAGAAGCCCCCATCAGGAATGCACTCAGTGGGGATTGGGGATGTAGCCCAGTGGTAGACCACTTACTAGCATGCACAAAGCCTTGGATTCAACCCAAAGAAAGAAAAGGAGGGAGGGGAAGAAAAATAAAACAATGCATTCAGTGACAAGTAACAGAAAATGTAGCTGACAGCAGCTTGCATGTGCAGGTGCACATTCAGAACCCTGCAGACTTCAGGCCTGATGTTTCCAGGACACTGTGCCACTGGCTCTGTTAACCTAGCCATCTTCCGCTTCCACATATTGACCAAGCCCTTGACAGAGCCCCTCCTCCCTAACCCCACTGGTGGGTGCCTTGGGTTCAGGTAACACGGATTAAAGGATTCAGGTGCAGGGGGTAGGGTTGTGGCTCAGGAAGAGTGCTTGCCTAGCATGCGTGAGGCACTGAGTTCAATCCTCAGCATCACATAATAAAATAAAGGTATTGGATCCACCTACAATTAACAAATAAATGTTTTTTTAAAAAAGGGTTCTTGGGCTGGGGATGTGGCTCGCCTGACATGCACTGGACTCTGGGTTCGATCCTCAGCACCACATAAAAATAAAGATGTTGTGTCCACCGAGAACTAAAAAATAAATATTGAAAAATTCTCTCTAAAAAAAAAGGGGGGGGGGTTCTGGTGCAGCATGATCCAGTTTGAGCCCTAAGTCCCAGTCAGGGCATGAGTCAGCCTGGCCTTTACCTAGCATTTCCAGGAACAGCAACTTGGGCCTGTGTGTCCAAGCTTTTACAGGGGCATAGCTGTACCTTTCCCTTCCACTTGAAGTCATTTCAACCTTCAAAACTGGGGCCCTGGCCTATAAGCATATAAGCCAACCTGAGCCAGAGGTCACTCCTGTGACACAAGAGGGGTCATCCATCCCTATGATGACATTCACTATCCCCTCTGACCCCCAGACACTGGGCAGAATCCAAATCAGAAGAGTGGTCACTGGACCCTCAGCAGGCAAGTGTTACCATACGGTCAGCAGGGACAAGGGCCTGAACAGAACAGCTCAGCCCCACACAGTCATAGCCATAAAAGAAATCTGGCAAAGAAGTCCAGAAAGCCCTAGCAAGCAGGAACAGCGATAAAATGCCTGGCCTGCCTGTCCCTGAGCCAGTGGCTGGCCATACTGCTCACTCCCAAGCCCAGCACTCTCCTCTCAATGCTGATTCATGCAGTTATTCTCACCCCAGCTCTTCTATACACCTCCTTCTACACTTCTCAGCGTTGCTGATTATAGCTTCATCTCTGACCTAGCAACCTACAGCCTCCCTTCCCTGCCTACTCCTGCCCCTTCTTCTCCAAAACAAACCTGTCTTCCAACCTCCCAGAAGCTACAGTAAACACCCACAGTTGCACACACAGCCCAGCTCCTGACTTCAGTTCAACCATCCCCTTCTCCCTAGTCTGCACTCCAGGACCCAATTCTTCCCATGTTGTTGCATGACTGATGGTCCTTCACTGGATGGTGACATGTGAGGTCACAGACCATACAAGTCCAGCTTTGGCTAATTCAGCATCAACTCTCTGGGGGACAGATACCCCCTTCCTAGGTGGATCATCAGTAGATGGGCTTCAGCAACTAACTGGAGGATGGACACATGAACCAGGCTGGCCAGTAAGAACCACCCAGAGACTGTACTTAAACAGTCATCAACTCTCTTGAGGAAATGATCTCTATGAAAACAATCAGCCACAGAGCGGTGTGGCTAAGAATGGTGAGTATGAAAGAAGAGCAGGAGAGAAGGGGGGGGGGGGGGAAGGATAGGGGAGGAAGAGGGGAGGCGTGGGAAAAGGATAGGGAGAGTCTGGAGGGGCCTTGTGCGTCCCAGAACTAGCCACGAGAAGCCTGAGGAAACTGAGATGGACAATGGAAGTCCTGCTGGCACCACACCCAAGCTGTCTGAGAGTCCATCCTTGCCCCCCAAATCCTTTCCAAGACTCAGCTCTCAAGGGAAAGGCAAAAGAGGATGCCGGGGTTTTATGACCGGGTCAACTAGTAGGCTGGAGGAGCGAATCCGCCGAGGTGAGGGCTGCGGGCCAGTCCGGCAGGCTAGTGCTGCTGCCCTTTGGCAGAGGGCCAAGAAGTACACTAGCCTGACATCCCCCACGCGGCGCCGCCCCCGGTTTCCTTGGTGACGGCCGGAAGTCCCTGACTGGGCGCACCGTTTCCTCCCGCCCTCCTGGCGGGCTGAGCTGTGATTGGGTCAGAGATAACCACGCCTGCGGAACCCCGAAAGCGGTGGGGAGGTACCAAGGAGGCGGTGCCCTTTGGCGGGTCCCGGCGAGCGAAGAGTGCCCCATCCCCCAAGGGCCACTCTGGCCTGTAAACCTACACAGTAACCACCACTTTGTGGCACAATGTTTATCTTTAAGAGACAGGGTGTTGCTTTGTCGCCCGTAACTCCTGGGCTCAAGAGATCCTCCTGCTTCAGCCTCCGAACAATACGAATTTTCTGTTAATTTACCTCAATCGAATTTCCATGAGGAGACCTTTGGATTTGCCTTAGGACACTGAGGGGGCTCGACCCTGCAACCTCTGAGCAACAATCCTGTCCTCGCCCATGTTCTACCTTTGTCTGTGACCTTTTGGGGGCAAGGATCTAATCTGACCCACCACAATTGCGCTCCACTTGAATGCAACATTAAATGAACTCACGAAGAGCCAGGGGAAAGCACCTGCCCCACTCAAAGTTGGCTACAAGCATCACTTCCTGTACCGCCCGGCGAGGGTCCCCGGAAGTGAGCCCGGGACCGCTTAATCGTCACCTGCACAAACGGAAATACCCGAGCCCAGCCGGAAAAGCCCGAACCCCAAACCCCATCGCTGAGCAACGAGGGCTGCGGAGCTGCGCAGGCGCACAGCGCAGGCCCGGCAAGAAGAGCCGAAGCGGGCAGGCGGCGGAAACATCCGAAGCCGTGAGGCGCCAGAGGCCGTTGCCAATCTCTGCGCCAAAGCCTCTGCTACCGCGGAAGCCGAGCCTCCACCGGTACACGGCTACCACCACCGTGGCTGCCGCTTTCTCGTTCCACCCCGAGCCTCAACCCTTTGCAGAGGGAGCGAGTGAGCTCTGACCCGCGGGGACCAGGAAGCCCGGCAGCTGCAGCCTTAGCTGGGCCTCGGAAGACCTGAGCGGGCGAGGGGGAGGAGGGAGCGGCCGGGAGAAGGTGGGGCGGGGCCGATCGGGCCCGAGAATAGCCGAATCTGCCCGAACGCCGCCGAGCGAGACCGAGGCGCTGGGCCAGGCCAGAGCCGGACTACGGGAGCCGAGGCGGGCCGCGCGGTGGGCGCGGAGCAGCGCGGCAGGCCGGGCGGGCGGCGGCAGCAGCGGAGGAGGCCGCGGCAGCGGGTCCAAGGAGCGGAAGAGGCGCGGACGGCAGCGGGGGGCCGGGTGGCCGGGGTCCCGGGCCCCGCAGCGGCGGCGGCGGCGGCGGCGGCAGGATGATCAAGCTGTTCTCGCTGAAGCAGCAGAAGAAGGAGGAGGAGTCGGCCGGCGGCACCAAGGGCAGCAGCAAGAAGGCGTCTGCGGCGCAGCTGCGAATCCAGAAGGGTATTGGTCGGGGGATGGGGGTTGGGGCCGGGGGGGAGGGGGTCGGAGGACAGGGCCCAGGGGAGGGCAATGAGGGAGTCAGGAATGGGGAAATGTGGTCACCGAGGGTCAGGGATGGTGGGCCGCGGATGTGGCGTGTCGGAGGTCAGAACTTGAGGACTGTAATGCCGAAAGCGGGGTTAGGGTAAGGCGGCCACTAGGGAGGGTCACATAAGAGACCCGGTAGCGGGGGCTTGGGGTATTCTGAAGGCCTGACGTCTGGTATTAGGGCCCTTGAATCTGAGTATAAGGTGGGGGTGCGGGGGCTCGAGAGTCTGGAGGTCAGACCAGAACTTGGCTTTGGGGTGAAGGTCCAGAGGGATAGCGAGCACCGAGAACTGGGGAAATGAGTAAGAGACAGTTTAGTATATGAAGCTGGAATCGCTGGGAATCTGAGTCAGAAAAGGGCCCCAGACTCATGGGTTTGGGGGTTAGACAGCAGTTTGGAGTTTGTGGAGCTGGAAGGGATAGTGGGTGTCAGAGGCTGAAGAGGGGAAATTTAGGCTATCATGCTGGGAATCTCAAGAGTCACAAGGAGTGGGAAGGTGAGCACTTGAAAGTGTGAGGGTCAGACGGGAACCTGGGTTTGAGATGAGGAGGAGGAGTGTTTTGATACAGAGGGGACGATTTAGGGTATGGTGAGTCAAGGTCGTTGAGTTTGGATGGATGAATAAACACTGTGAAGAGTGGAAGTCATGACTGGGGAGCCTGGGGTTAGGATGTTCAGAGGCTGTTAGATGCCAGGACTTTTAGAATGGGGGCCACATGAGAGTGGAGTCACTTGGGGAACTGAGTTTGGGGGTATTTAGGGCTGTGAATTTAGTAGAATTAGTGTTCACCTTGGCCCAGGTGGTGGGACAATTAAAGATGCATGTTTTCCGTGTGCTGTGTATCCAGAAGAGCCCACCTAGAGACTGGAACAGAGAAAGCAGAGAATACAGAATGGGTTAGAGGTGAGGTGTGGAAACATAGCGCAAGACAGAGTCCATAGAGTCTGTGATGAATCCATCAGGACTTTCTGACACCTGTGCAGAGCTCCCTCCTTTCTCTCATGAGCCTCTTCCTCCCTCTCTGGCCTCTTTCTCTGCTGCCCAAATGCAGACATAAACGAGCTGAACCTGCCCAAAACCTGTGACATCAGCTTCTCAGACCCGGACGACCTCCTCAACTTCAAGCTGGTTATCTGTCCTGATGAGGTAAGTGTGGCCCAACTTGTACTGGCCAGACTCCCAAGAACAGAGCAAGAGAAGGGATACTTTGGCTCTGCAGGATGGGGCCCTACCACCTTCTCTCTTCCCTCCCAGGGCTTCTACAAGAGTGGGAAGTTTGTGTTCAGTTTTAAGGTGAGTCCCAAATGGGCAGAGGTAGCTCCATGGACTGAGGAGGCAGCATCTGAGGCCCTGTCAGGCACCTACTCACCTCCTTTTTCTTTTCCTGGAGCCAGGTGGGCCAGGGTTACCCACATGATCCCCCCAAGGTGAAGTGTGAGACAATGGTTTATCACCCCAATATTGACCTCGAGGGCAACGTCTGCCTCAACATCCTCAGGTAAGGGCACTGGCCCTCCACTTCCTTCCCCAGCCCTACCTGCCAGTCCCCCTTATAGCTAACTGCATCACTCTCCATCCCTTCTCTCCCCCTTATGGCCTGCATCCCTCTGTCCCGTTATCTCCAAGTCATCCTCCTAATGGCCCAACCCGACTTTTTTCCATGGCCTGTCCTGCTCCCTGCCTCCGTAGTTTCTCAAATCCTCACTCCTGCATGCCCTGACCCTGACCTATTCAGTACCACCAGAGCCTGTAGTGGCCTCCCACTCACCAGCCTGACCCTGATGCTCTCTGCCCACAGAGAGGACTGGAAGCCAGTCCTTACGATAAACTCCATAATTTATGGCCTGCAGTATCTCTTCTTGGTGAGTAGGAGTGGGCATTTGGGACTTGGGGAGGTTGGCTTTCTTCCTCTCTGGCCTGTTGACCCCCACTTGTACTGGTCACAGGAGCCCAACCCTGAAGACCCACTGAACAAGGAGGCTGCGGAAGTCCTGCAGAACAACCGGCGGCTGTTTGAACAGAATGTGCAGCGCTCCATGAGAGGTGGCTACATCGGCTCCACCTATTTCGAGCGCTGCCTGAAATAGGGTTGGCATATACCTGCCCCCGCCAGGGCCACCAGCCCAGGCATTCCCTGCAAATATTTATTGGGGAGCCACGGGGTGGGGGGGTGGGGGCAACCGGTGGGGGGAATCCTCTGCCTTGGCCTTGCCTCCCCTCTCTGCTACCTGCCCCTAGTTATTTTTTTTTTTAACCATCACGTGATTATGGTCGGCGCTGTCTCCCCCCCCCGACCTGCTCAGCGATGGGAAATGAATTGGCTTGTCTAGCCCCCCGCTGGGTGCTGTCCAGCCCCCCACTCTGGGCTGTGGGGTGGGTGGGCAAGGGGCCTGGGTAACTGGGCCCAGGCAACCCACCTCTCCACCACCGGAGGTCCCACCAGGCTATTAAAGGGGAATGTTACTGCATGGCCTCTGCCTCTTCCTTCTGTGGGATGGGAGGGTCAGGTAAGGTCCTTCAGGGGTCTGAAGGGGGTGAGGGCAGTGGAAAGTGGATGGTCGCAGGTGGGGTGGCATTTGGTCACCCTACAAAGACTGGCTGGTACCTGGGATGGCCTTGGGTTGGGTGGGATGACGCTTGCTCTGGGGTGAGGAGGGCAGGCCTCTAATCTGTGGCTTCCTGGCACCTGTCAGCGCGTAGCATCTCCAGCTTTGCCCCTTTTTGCCATGTGCGGGACACGGAGGGGGCTCCTGTTTGGCGCTGTCCGAGGCCTCAGGCAGAAGTCAGGGTTGCACGGATGAACTGTGCCCTAGACGGTGGCACGGGGGCCCTCCAGAATGTCTAGACTGAAGGCACCCAGAGATGCACTTCTCGGCTGCGGACGCGACCCGCGCCCTAGCTCGGTTCACTAGGGCGGGACTCCGACCCAGGGAACGCCCTCGGACCTTTGGCAAAGACACGGGAACTGGTGCGCAGGCGCTTGGGCGCAGGCCTATCTTAGTGCGCGTGCGCGCCAGCTACTTCCCAGCATTCCGGGTGTGGGTGGGGCCTGTGACGTCAAGTCGTTTAATCCGGAAACGGCGGCGGCGGAGACGACAGAACCGAGAGGCCTTCGTTAGTGGGTACGCCAGGGATCTAAGCAAGTGGCGCGTGACCCGGAAGCGGAAGCAACTCCCTGTGCCTGCTCCGGTGAGTGGCTCCTGCTGGGCCTCAGGTCCCGGGTGGGTGGCGGTGTACCAAGGTTTCTCTAGGCTTAGGTATCCAGGGTCAGGCTCCTCCCTGGGACCCAGTCCTCATCATCTGGGCCCCCCACACACACACCGCCTTGCCCTCGTTGCGACGGGGCCCCCGACGTTCCAGACCCAGCCCTCTGTGTACAGGGTGCCAGTGCCTCCGACTGCCCTCCGGAGTTTCCTCAGCAGTCGGGGACCCCAATCCTGGTGCCATTGTCCACCCTCAGAGCCCCCAGATCCACCTTGTTCGGGGCTTTCACCCATCCTGCCCTCTTTTTGTGCTCAGGGTCTGTCTTATCCCGGCATACCCATTCACCCATTTCCAGTCTCAGTCCGTGGAAAACCCCAGGGCCACACCCCTGGGTCTGAAAGGGGAGCCCAAACTTCCACACCCTGAAATTGCTGGGAAAGGTGAAGGGGCTTGGGCTGGCATAATGGAGAATTTCTTTTTTGACTGTCCCTGAGGGGCATTCTAAAGCTCGTATCTCTGAGGCTTTGTTCACACCTCCTGTCCTCACTCCAGTCTCCCTATGTGAGCCTGTTCTGCCTCTTGCCCTCCTTCTGGGCACAACACCCTATAGCTGCCCCTCACATCTGTCCCAGGCCTGCCAGCGGGCTCCAGCCACCATGGACCTGTTGTTTGGGCGCCGGAAGACACCAGAGGAGCTACTGCGGCAGAACCAGCGGGCCCTGAACCGCGCCATGCGGGAGCTGGACCGGGAGAGGCAGAAACTAGAGACCCAGGAGAAGAAAATCATTGCGGATATCAAAAAGATGGCCAAGCAGGGCCAGATGGTAAGTGCCAATGATCAGGGGCAAAGTGCCAGCTCTCAACCAGATACTGTTGTGATGACAGTGGACGAGACAGGACACCAGAAAACAAGTCCTTTGAGGAATGCTGAGTAAAGGATGAAGAGGGCTCCCTTAGTTTGGGGATCTGGAAGTCTTATCTATGGAAGTGCTGTCAGCCAAAGTGTGAACAATCTTCAGATCTGGCAAGGGAGTGCATCCAGCAGACATTGGAGAGCCTTAGCAAACTGGGGGCCAGACTGCTCAGAATTAGCTCTATGAAGGGTTGGAGCACAAGAGTAATGTTTGGCCAAAAGAAAGGAAGTCAACTAGTAGGGAGAGCACTAAGAAGGGAGCAGAGCCTTTAAGGGGTGACTTTCTGAGCAGCTGTAAAGCGCCAGGAAGATGTTTAGTCTTAGTTTTGTAGTACTTGGGAATCAAACTTAGAGGTGTTTTGAGACCGGTTCTTGCTAACTTGCTGAGGCTAGCCTCAAAACTTGGGATCTTTCAGCCTTGACCTTCCAAGTCAATGGGATTACAGATGTGCACCACTGTGTTTGGCTTGGTATATTTCAGGACACAGCCTTCGCTGTAGGCTTTAAGTGAAAGAGGCAAAAGAGTTTTTGATGTTTTGTTGTGCACTGGGAATTAAACCCAGGGTCACTTTGATCACTGAGCTACTACATCCCCAGTCCTTTGAGACAGGGTCTTGTTGAATTGCTGCAGTTGGCCTCAAACTTGCAATCCTACTGCCTCAGCCTCCTTAGTGCTGGGATTACAGTTGTGCACCACTACAATTGGCTATGCAGGTTATTTTTGCCCCTCACAGAGGCAAGCACTCTGTGAGGGCTCCATCCCCCGCAATGAGGCAGATTCTTTGTGTAGAGTGAATTAAAGGAAGTCTGGGCCTGCCTTCCAACATCTAGGGATCAGGAAGACCTTACATGATAAAAGGGTAAGCTGGGCATGGTAGTGCATGCCTATAATCCCCAGCAGCTCAAGAGGCTGAGGCAAGTGGATCATGAGTTCAAAGCCAGCCTCAGCAAAAGTGAGCACTACGCAATTCAGACCCTATCTCTAAATAAAATGCAAAAAAGGACTAGAGATGTGGCTCCATACCCGAGTGCCCCCCTCCCAGTTCAATCCCAGTTCAATCTACCCCCTGCTTTAAGAAAAAAAAAAAAGCTTCCAAAAAAAAAAAAATTAAAGAGGGCTAGGGATGTACCTCAGTGACAAAGGCCCCCAGGTTTAAATCCCTGGTTAAAAAAGTGACCCTTCGGGGCCGGGGAAGTGGCTCAAGCGGTAGCGCACTCGCCTGCCATGCATGCAGCCCAGGTTCTATCCTCAGCACCACATACAAAGATGTTGTCCGCCGAAAACTAAAAAATAAATATTAAAAATTCTCTAAAAAAAAGAAAATCTCACAATGATAAATTAAAATCTTTTTTTAAAAAAATGACCCTTCTATTAGCCAGATAAAGATCTTTGGCGACCCCAATATTAAAACATAATTTCATGACCTCATCTTTGATACTTCCCTATTCCGCAGGATGCTGTGCGCATCATGGCAAAAGACTTGGTGCGTACCAGGCGCTATGTACGCAAGTTTGTGTTGATGCGCGCCAATATCCAGGCTGTGTCCCTCAAGATACAGACACTGAAGTCCAACAACTCAATGGCACAAGCCATGAAGGGTGTCACCAAGGCCATGGGCACCATGAACAGACAGGTATTTCTTTCCCAATTTCTCTTTCCACCCCACCCTACCCCCACTGACCCTACTGACCCAAGTCACCCTACCTACTTCCAGCTGAAATTGCCCCAGATCCAGAAGATCATGATGGAATTTGAGCGGCAGGCAGAGATCATGGACATGAAGGAGGAGATGATGAATGATGCCATTGATGATGCCATGGGGGACGAGGAGGATGAAGAGGAGAGGTGTGGGGAACTGGGTGGTTAAGGTGGGGATGTTTTCCTGATCCTCAACCTGTGCATAGTTCTGAACAAGTTCCTCCTCTTCCCTAGTGATGCTGTTGTGTCCCAGGTCCTGGATGAGCTGGGACTAAGCCTGACAGATGAACTGTCAAGTGAGTGCTGCAAACTCTCAAGATTTCCCACCCACAGCCCTTGGCCATTCTCCCTACTCTAACCCTAACTTTTCCCCTTTTCAGATCTCCCCTCGACTGGAGGCTCACTGAGCGTGGCTGCTGGTGGGAAGAAGGCAGAGGCCACAGCTTCAGCCCTGGCTGATGCAGACGCAGATCTGGAAGAGAGACTCAAGAACCTAAGAAGAGACTGATGACCCCACTGCCAAGGGGGATGTCCGGAACAGACACCCAGGGTCTTTACCATGCCCTCTGTAATAAAATTGGACACTTAATCCCAAACCTGTGTGAGTAGCCTCACATGGGGTTAGGCCTTATGTCCTTGGGACCCAAATTCCATACTGGTTGGGGTTTGGCACTAGGTTGGACAAGCAGCTGACCTGGCATACTCAGAGATTTGGGGGCCCTGCTATCTCTGACCCAATGGCAAACTCCCTAAACAGTTTAACACCCAACAAGGTTTGACCTGGAAGTGGCTTGATGAGAACTTAAAGACAGTCCTAGCCAACTACACAGTGGGCTCCACTGGAATGCACCCAAAGAGTAGCTTGAGAGTCATAGGACAGACTAACTAGTGTCAAGAGGCTAAAAGAAAAAACTGGGACAGACTGGAAATCTCAACACACCAGGTTGGCTATGGAACCCCAATTTGACAATGGCTATAAGCTCAAAAGCACTCATTAGTAAGCTGCCCCGGGGCCTGCAGCCCTTATCAGACACTAGTGTATATCCACCACCCTGTACATATGACCTCTTCCTCCAATGCCAAGAAAAGCCTGAGGGATGTTCTTCGCCACACCCAATTCAGGCCCTCTGAAAAAAAGGGCCCCTGGGAGCCAAGTGCTTGATGGAAGTAAGGAGTATACGCAGGCAGAAACCAAGCCCCAGGACTATAGCCCCCAACCAGCCAAGGCCTGAGGAACTGGTGAAGTTTTTATTAAATCCATAGAAGTAAAAACCATTTTTGTGAGGGACTGGGGATGGGGCCACCAAGGAGTAGGAGTTAGGCCACCAGGGTTGGGATAGGGATGGGGTAACAGGACAGATCAGAGCTGGGCTGGCCAGGCCATAAGGGCCCCAGCTTCAGGGGCCATCACCAGGGCCTCCAGACAGCTCCTGGGAACTTAGGCCAGCACTGGGCAGGCTCAGCGGCGGGGGCTCCACCAGCACAGCAGAAAACTTGGTGTCACCGAAGGCCTCATTCATGCGCGTCTCGAAGAAGCGCTGCAGGCCGATGATGGACTGCACATCCGCCTTGTCCTGGGACAGGCAAGGGTGCACAATGGGTGGGTAGTCCCTGGCTTCCTCCTCCCGCTTCCCCCACACCCATGCCCTCATTCTACCAGGCTCACCTCTGTCAACTTGTTGAACTGCTTGAACATGCGGCCCACATCCTGGGCAAACTCTTGGGGGGAGCTGTAAGGGGGTGACAATTTCTCCTGGAGGCGAGCACGAATCAAGGTCAGGTCCAGGGTGCCACCAGGTTGCTCCTACAGGCAAGAGACAACATACACTTCTGACCTTTGACAGTGGGAATCCAGCATACTCCACCTCTACTCTTAGACCCTAGGAATCAACATACCAGAGAGAAAGTAGAATCGGTAGCCAGCTGGTGCAGGGGGCGGCAGGGTTCATGGCAGAATAGTGCCAGGAGAACACGCTCACATTTCTACAATAGATGTCAGAGCTATAATACAGAACATAGATCAAACCCACTATGCCAACCATATCTCAGCAGCTCAGCCCTTACCCTCTGGTTGGCTGGTGAGAGCTTAGCAACCACGCCAGTGTTGTCGCCACCATCCAGGCTAAGGCTGCCATCCTCCTCCTTCAGGTCAGGGAGCACATGGCAGAGGGAGCAACTCCACTCCTCCCTGGGGTGAAAAAAAGGAGGGAATGCACAGGAACCTGCCCAGTTATCATGCCTTACCCAGACCCCACCCAGCCTCATACACACCCTGGCACATCCTGCAAGGCAGGCAGGTGGCAGTCCAGATGGAAGCAAAACTCGCACTGGTTGCACATGACCAAGTCACCTGGCTTCTGGCATACACGGCAAATGGTGGCACTGTCATCCAGGGTACCTGGGCCACCAGCTGGGGCTGAAGTACCCTCTGGAGCCACCACCTCTAGGCCTGAGCTGGTGCTGCCACTAGGTGAGGCCAAGCGGGGACCTTCAGTGCCAGAGCCCTCAGCCAGAGCCATCAGCACAGGCTTGGTCTCAGGGCCCTCAGTGGCAGCAGGAGGGGCTCCAATAGCAGCCTCCGTCTCTTCCTCCTACAAGGCAGTGAAAGGTGTTCAAGAGAGAAGCCAGCCAGACCCCGGTGACCAAATGCCACCTTCCAATGGTCCCTTGGGACAAGCTCACCTTAACAATAGCCATGCCAGGCAGGGGCGGTGCACCAGGGGCTCCCGGAGGCATGCTCCCTGGCTGACCAGCAGCCGCTGCAGCAGCACCACGTTCAATAACTATGAGGTTGTAGTCCTCAGTGGTGCTGCCTGGAAAGACCTTGAAGACGGGTGGCTGGCTATCAGCTGTAAGGTCCAGGTCCAGGCGTTCGAGGCTCACCCGTGGCACCTTCCGCATGAGGCCGCTCACCTCACCCTCACCTGAGCGGGCTCTATAAGTAGACCTTGGCTTAAGCATCCACTTGTCCCTATCCCTCACCCCACCCCACTAAGGACGGCCACTCACCGCTTCATGCCTGATACATGTGGTTCTGCACTTGAATAGGGATCATCTATTGAGAACACAAATATGAAGATGACAAAGTGGGGTAGGCACAGGGCATTATCATGTCCTCTCACCCTGCCCCCAGAAAGACGCACTCACCTGACCCAAAGCCATAACCTTCCTGTACCTCCATTGGCTGCAAACAGAGCAGAGCAAGAGAACCTCAGTCTCAATTCGACCCTATGCCCTGCCTCTCCCTGGGTCCTCTCCCCTGCTCACCTGGCCGCTACCAGAGCCTTGCTTGCTCAGAGGCCCTGGAGCTCTTGGAGGAGCCATGGGCCCAGGGCCCGTGGAATTGCTACCAGGACGCTCAGCCACAATCTTGCCTGAAGAAAAGAAAAAGCTAAGTAGGTACAGTCTCTAGGGTGGCACCAAAGTAGAACAAGGGCAAAAACTGGAACCCACCAAATGCCTCGGCACTCTTGGTCCAGGCGTTGAGGTCCCACTGAAACTTCATCTCACCGTGTGGCTCCACGGGATCCACAATCATCTTGAGGGCTCGGTGCAACTGAAAATAGATCTGGTGGGACAAGTAAGTGGGACATTAACACTGGACAACAAATAGAACCCCAGAGTGCAGAGGTCCACCCAACCGTAGCCCACCACCACACACCAGCTTCTTAGAAAGCAGCAGAGCTGTGTTGTTGTCACTTTCCAAAGCCCAAGAGGCAAAGCGCAGGATATGCTCCTGATGCTTCTGGATCTTGGTCATGGTCCAGTGCTGCCTCTCCAGACGCTCCTGCTGCCCTTCAGTCACTTTCTGTGGGTAAAAGGGAACAAGGTCAGCCAGGAAAGCAGTGGGTACCCAGGTACTCCTCCACCTGCACAAGGTTTACCTGGGCATCATTGACCAGCACTCGGCCACGCTTGTTAAGCTCCTTCATGATCTGCAGGATGGCCATCTTGACATCCACCTGCACACGCTTCTGCACATCAGATACCTGGCGGATCCTAGAGGACAAGGTAGGTCAAGCTGGGAAGTGTCTTACCCAGGGTTCCCCACACCTCTCACATCCACACTTACGAGCTGCGAACCTCCTTGGTGCTCTTCTGCAATGTGGCATGTTTGTCCCCAAGGCGCTTCACCAATGAGGCCAGGAGCTTGCGCTGGTTCCTCACTGCATCCTCCAGAAACTGGTACCTGAGAGCAAAAAAGGTTTACCTGAATGCTGAGCCCAAGAAGAAGTGGCATCCACCCACCCGCTGTGCTCTGGGACTCACTGGTGATCCTTGTGGGCGTTGAGCTGGCAGTCCCGGCAGGTGAGGGTATCACAGCTCTCACAGAACAGCACAAGGGGTTCATGCTTATGCACATTGCAATACACAGTACGTTCACCATCCCGAGACTTGGCCGGCCCTGAGAAGTTAAGAACCATGAGGCTGGACCCTACTCTTGGCCAATTCTAACTGGGCCAGTAGACAGGGCTTGGGATATTTCCTGACTATTCTATTGAGAAAGCCTAGATGGCACATGGCAGTGGCTGCTCCTTGCTCCCCAAACAATCTCCCCCAGCTTGCTCAAGAAAAAACTCCATTTCTATTAGCTTCCATGAGTGACAATAAAAGATTAATGATGACAGCCTGTCAGGGCTGGGGTTGTGGCTCAGTGGTAGAGTGCTTGCCTGGTTTGTGAGTCACTGGGTTCAATTCTCAGCACATTAAAATAAATATAAAATATATATGTATTAAAAATAAAGGCTGAGATTGTGACTCAGAGGTAGAGCTCATGCCTGGCATGCATAGGGCACTAGATTCGATCCTCAGCACCACGTAAATAAAGGTATAGTGTCCACCTACAACTCAAAATTAAATATTTATTTTTTTAAGTATTTATTTGCAAACAAATAAGTGGCTGGGGTTCAGGGGTAGCGCACTTGCCTGGCATGTGTGGGGCACTGGGTTCATTCTCAGTACCACAAATTAACAAAAAAAAAAAAAAAGAAAGACAGCTTATCAATAGAGAATTCACTACTCTCTCTACTTGAAACTTATCCGGGTGATTGTTCAGTGTTCTGCCCACCTACAAACCATCTTCCAATTGGCTACCTTTCTCCTCTTCATTGTTGTCTTCCCTCTTCCCTAACAAAAAGAATTCCTTACAAATGAAAGACCCTTAGGATACCCAGCTGAGACTTCTCAAAGTAGGAGATAAAATGTTACAATGGGACTCTCAGAATGTTACAGGTTCACTCTCTGGGGCAGGGTCCTGGTGTTAAGAGTAATAACACTAAAAACCAACAAGCCAATAACTCCCACACCAGTCTCCCCATTAGAAAATCAGGCACATCAGTCTCTTTCCTGCTCAACACTAATCAAGCCCTAACTATACTGATCAGGCCTGAATTATGTAGCACGTAACAGAGATCAATCAGGCCTGAATTATGTAGCACGTAACAGAGATCATCGCTTCTATGCAGCCCACCTCCTTCAACACTGGCCAAGAACCTGAAAGCTGGGACCTCTGCAGATCCCTGCCCATTCCTCCCAGTTCAGCTTCTCAGGACCCACAGCTCTCAAACTCCACTATCACACAAACCCCTTTCCAACCCAAACCCACATACTCAGAAAAACCTACAAATACATAACTAAGCTTTAGGTAGGATACGTCAGCCTCAACAGCTGACATATTCTAGTACTCACCATCAATGATGGTCCAGAAACCCCACTTTCCCCAGTGCAAGTCTAAAGCCAAGTGCCAGGGATCCCAAAACCCAGTAAGCACCTCATATCTTGTTTTTTATGTAACTGCATATGTTCAGCCCTTCACCAACCTGGGCCCTCTCTGACAGGGTGCTTCCAAGAGGACCTTCTTGAATCCTTAGTACCCCTGTAGCTGAGGGACCCTATGCCTCCCCTACCCCATGGCCTTTTTTTTCCTTCCACCTAGGCCCGCAGAGAGATTGCAAACCAGAGCCTAGGCAGAACTATTTTTGAGTTCTGCCCTCAGGCTTTTTGGAAGGTACCACCCTAGAACCCACCTCCAGATGAAAACCAACACTATAAGCAACTAAAGACATACACAGGGCAGCTCCAGCTACAACCCCACCACATACCAGTAGAGCGCACAGTGTGGTCCTTAGTGTACTTCACCCGCTGGTGAGCCTCCACACATGTCTCACATAGTGGCTCAGAGCACTCCACACAATAGCTGGTGGCTGGAGCATTATCCTCACAGCTAGTGCAGCACTGTCAGGGAAAAGACAGGATCACAAAAAGCAGGACAACCTGACAGATCCGGGTTTACCTCCCAGGAAATACATCGCGAGAATATGGTGGGTCTGTTCCTCAAGCTAGGCAACCCACCAGGGCTGTGATAGTACCTAGAAAGTAACAACTGGAGCTGGTACTAGGTTCCTCTAAAGCAGAACGCACCTGGTTCGCATCTTGGGCATCGGAGGAAGCCTTGCTGCCACTATCCCGCATGAAGTAATTCTCCACGATGTCTTTGGAGAAGCATTGTTGCTTGCACACCGGACAGTCCACCACTGTGAAAGGCAGAGGGGCAGGGATTTGAGAACGACGCTCCCTTGCACCTAGGCTGAACCCCCATTCTCCAGCGGAAGCGACCCTCCACTCCCCGAGCCAGATTTCCTCCAACTTCATTCAGACGCCCATCTCAGGCCCCACTGTTACCACCAAGGCCCACCACCCGCTCAGGCCAAACCCGGTCGCGGCCCCTGTACGCTCGCACAGGCGCAGTCCGGGGTCTCGGCGGCGCGTCCGGATCAGGGGTTGCGGGGAGGGGGAGGGGCGCCCCGCCACCCGGTACTCACCGGCGCCGTCGCCCGCTGCGCCGCCATCCCCCGAGCTATTGGGAGCGGCAGGCGCTGCGGGCCCGAGGCAGGCACTACAGGCCGAGTGCAGGCAGGGGAGCAGTCGCGGCTCCCTCTCCGGCCGCAGGCGCTCCCGGCACACGCCGCAGTGCTCCAGCAGCTCCAGAGCTTCGCCACCGCCCCCCGCAGGCGAGGACGCAGAGGCCGAGGCCGCGGCCGCGGCCGAAGAGGCGGAGGAGCGCTTCTCGCCGCCCGCCGAGCCTTCGCCGGGGCCAGGACTGCCCGAGGCAGCGGAGGCCGCGGCCGCTGAGGCCGCCGCCGCCGCCGAGGCCGCCATTCACACGCCGCCGGGGGCGCCCAGGGGGGAGGAGGGGCGCGGGGCCCGCCGCGCAGGCGCAGACCCACTCGCCGCCAACGGCTGGGCCGCCGCCGACGCCGCGAGGCCGAGCGCCGCCACGCGTCTCTTGGGGTTGCCGCTGGCCGCGTGCAGGGCGCTGCTGAGGCAGGGCCGGCTGCTGCCTGATCACCTCGCAACGGCGCCACCCAAGCCTCCTCCTCAGCTACCGCCGAGACACGCGCCACAAGCTCCGCGTACAGCCGCCTGACCGCGCGCCCGCTCGCAGAAAGAGCCGCGGCTTGGGGGCGGGACAGAAATAACTGGCGCCGACGCCGACGCGCACGCGCGGTGAGCGCCGAACGCCCGGGGGCGGGGCTCAAGCCGGGCGCCGGGGCCAAGCCCGCGAGTACGCACGCGCCCGCGCGGGGTCGGCCCACCACGGCCAACCCCACTTCGGCACGACCTGGAAGGGGGCGTGGTTTCTTTGACGTCACCGCCGCAGCTGAAATCGCGAGCAGGGCGTCTGCACTGTTCACGGAGCGTGATTTCTGCCTAGCTCCACGTCCCCATCGAACGCGCCGTGGTAGGCTGCGTTCTCGAGCTTGGGCATTGCATACCTCCACTCAGTCCCCGCCCTTCGGTTGGGGTTGAGACGTCTGCCGCTACGTCCCCACGGCTTCTGGAGAGGGGGCGGGCCCAACGTGCAGTGGGTGTGGCGCAGGTGGAGGGGCGTTTGGCTGGGTTCTGCCTCGAGGTGGAGGCAATTGTAACCTCAGTATTGTTGAATTTTGGAAACATGGAAATCCACTAAGTGGGAAGCAGGCCAGTTCGTAAAGTTCTGCCCAAACCCCAAAGACTCCTTGTGTTTTAGCCTGCCCTATGTCTTTTTTTCCCATGTGGGAGGGCCGGGTGCGGTGGTTCCTGCCTGTAATCCCAGCGGCTCTGGAGGCTGAGGCCGGAGGATCCTGAGTTAAAAGCCAGCCTCAGCAATTTAGGGAGGCCCTAAGCAACTCATTGAGACCCTATTTCTAAATAAAATGCAAAAAGGGCTGGGGATGTGACTCAGGTGTTAAGCGCCCCTGGGTACATTCCCCAGTACCAAAAAAATAATGTAGAGAAGCAGGTTCTGTGTCGAGATTATTTTCTTGAGAGAAAAAAGGGTCTGGAGGAGAGCAGTCCCACAGAGGGGAGCAGGATCTGGCGGGGAAGATTCCGGGTCAAGGCGCGAGCTTGTGACTAAAGCTATCTGGGGAGCAGCGGGACCCGAGGAAAGGGGACCCTGCAGGAACTCGGCAGGAAGAAACGCCATGGTCTGCGGCTTTCTGCAGAGCGCTGGAGACAAGGTCTCCGGGGCTGGCCGCCAGGCCAACGTGGCCTTTATCGCGGCGAAGCTGGGGACCGCGGGCTTGTCCCCGCCCCTGCCTTTGTTCTGGCTCTGCTGGGCCGCTCAGTGCCCTCCCCAGTGCTGCCCCGCCGCCACGACCCGGCCTGGACCCTGGCTGGCGACTTGGACAGTCGCAGAGGGGCGCACGAGCGTCCTCCAGCCACTTGGGCGGCTGAGGCAGGAGCATCCAAAGTTCCAGGCCAGCCTGAGCAACCCAGAGAGATCCTGTAGCCAAAAAAAAAGTGGAAGATGGTAGTGGCTAGCCCTGGAGCTGCCCCCAAACATCTGCACAGGGAGAACAGTTCAGGCAAAAACAAAGGCAAAGATTCGGAGGCCGACTAGGATAAGCAACTGGTAAAGTGAAAAGCAGTGAAGTGAGGGGTCTGTAGGGATTGCCCAGAGAGGTGACTGTACATCCAGCAGGTCCTAGAGAGAGGTTGGATCCCCGGCACCCTATGTTGGCTGTCCCTTTACAGGCCTTCCTCTGAACCCTGGCAGAGCCCCCCATTCCCATCTCCTAGGTCCCCAGTGTGAGGCACCTACACAAGCTGGTGACAGGCAGTGTCAATAGCAGGCCTTGGAACATCCCCTCACCACCCGGCACCAGGCTGCTGTCTCTGCATCATCCAGAGGAGGAAAATGAAGCTTTGGAAAGTGCTAGGACAGCACTGGAGGAAGGGAGAGCAGGCAGTCCCAGGAGTAGACCAGGGACTGGCCAAACAGGGCCAGGGCAAGACCTTTACTCAGGTCTTCTCTGAGAAAAGCTGGGCAGCCAGAGGCCCAGAGGGATAGGACAGGTCAGGCGTGTGCCTTGGCCCTTTCCCCAGGGAACCCAGCCCTTGCCCTCTGTACTCCCTGCTCACCCTCTGAAAAGACTCACTCCTTGGTCCACCAGGAGTAATCTGGCCTTGCAGACAGGGCTTCGAGGGGGGAAAACAATGTGCAGGGGCTGCTCAGACTGCATCCAAACCAGCTGATGACTGCCCACCACCCCAGTTGGAAACCTGGCCACAGATAGCCACCTCACCTCTCCTCCTTCCCTAAACTCCACACCTGTGTCTGGTCCTCCCTTCTACCCTTAGGCATCACCCCAAACCCATGCTAAGGAGGTCTTGTGGCTGCATCACTGAATGTGTCTCTGTCGTTTACAGGAACACTCATCATTGGATTTCAGGCCTAGCTGGATAAACCAAAATGATCTCATCTTGGTATGTTGCATTTTATCTGCAGAGACCCTTTCTAAAGTTTATATTACAGGTGTATCTTCTTGCGGGGTACATATTCAACTCACTATGCCCCTATCTTGTGCTTATTTGTGTCCCCAAAAAGATATTTTGAAGTACCTGTGAATATGAAGTTATTTAGAAATAGGGCCTTAGCAGATTTAATAAAGTAACGATGCGGTCATACTGAAGTAGGCTAATTTTTTTTTTTTTTGTACCTGGAATTGAACCCAGGGGCACTTAAGCACTGAACCACATCCCCAGCCCAGCCCCAGCCCTTTTTATATTTTATTTAGAGATAGGGTCTCACTGTGTTGCAGAGGCTGGCTTTGAATTTGTGATCCTCTTACCTCAGCCTCCCAAGTCTCTTGGGTTACCAGCATGTGCCACTGAATCCAATTGGAATAGAGTAAATCTTAATCTAATATGACTGGTGCCTTTAGAAGAAGATATGTGTACACAGGGAAAACACTTGTAAAAAGATAGAAGCAGAATCCTGGGCATGTAATCCTGGCTACTTGGGAGAATGAGACAGGAGGGTGGCAAGTTCATGGCTAGCCTCAGCAATTTAGTGAAAGCCTGGGTCAAAATTAAAAGGACTGGGGATGTAGCTCAATCAAACCCCCATGGGTTCAATCCTCAGTACAAAGACAGCAATAACAGTAAAGGGCTGGGGATGTGGCTCAGTGGTAGAGCACCCCTGGGTTCACTCTCCAGTATCCAGTACTGAAAAGGGGAATAGACAGAGATTGGAATTATGTGTCTGGAGGCAAAGAAATGTTGGCCAAGAGTATTCAGAAACCATCAGACAGGCATGGGACACAGTCTCCCCCCATAAATTCCCAAAGAAACCAACACTACCAAAAACTATCATTCAGATTTCTGGCCTGTGGAACTCTGAGAGAATAAATTTTTGTTGTTTTTAAAAACGCAGTTTGTAGTATTTTGTTTGGGAACCCTAGGAAACTCACAGCCTCTCCTCTCAGTCACTGACACTCACTATTCAACTTTCTATCTCTATGGATTTACCTATTCTAGAGATTCCCCTATGAATATTTTTTTCTTTTCATTTTTAAAAAATTCATTGCTGTTATTGCTGTTCCCCCACCTCTTTTTTTTTTCCATTTTGTTTTGTTTTTGGTGTTGGTGTTGTTTTCATACTGGGGATTGAACCTCTGAGCTATACTCAGCCACTGAATCACATCCCCAGCCTTATTTTGTATTTTATTTAGAGACAGGATCTCACTGAATCACTTAGTGCCTCACTTTTGCTGAGGCTAACTTTGAACTCATGATCCTCCTGCCTCAGCCTCCTGAGCTGCAGGGATTACAGGCATGCACCACCATGGCCAGCTTGTACTTTTTTTAAAAAAATATATTTTTTTAGTTGTCAGTGGACCTTTATTTTTCTTTAATATTTTTAGTTGTTTAGGGCACTCACCACTGAGCCACAGCCCCAGTCCCCCACCTATACTTTATATGCCATTTTCTTTCCTTAATTGCCCATACTGTCCCTACTGCCTCCTTTTCCTCATCCTTTCAATCCTCTAGCAGGATTGATGCATGGAAACCTCTGAATGGCCATGGCTTAGACTACCCCCTGCTACCTAACAGGGAGGTCCATCACAGGCCTTCCTGGTGGACTCATTGCCCAGTGAAGACTCCAGGCAGCCGCTCTCCACCTGTGCTCCCTGTGATACTGTGACGTACAGCCTTACACAGACAGGATACCCTTGCTGACATCTCTCTGGGCTTATACCTAGAAAGGAAATTGTATATGTCAATTTGACTAGGCCAAGGTGGTCCCCAAGTATTTAGTCAAATACTATTCCAGATGTTTTTGGTTTGGGGTGTTTTTGTTTGGTATTTTTTGTTTGTGCTATTTTGGTTTTGTTTGTGGTGCTGGGGATTGAACCCAGAGCTATAGAGTACTTTTATTTTTTGAGACAGCTTCTTGTTGCCAAACGCTCCATCCTTGTTCCTGATGCCAATCCAATAACAAGGACATGGTTTTGAGTAAAAGGAAAATGGTTTATTGCTTTGCTAGCAAAGGAGAAACGTGTGTGTGTTAAAGAGGTGACTCAGAGTTCTCAGTCTAGAGTTGTTAATTCACTTGTTAATTTGGGAGGTATTCATTTCTGTGATCTTCCTGTACCATCCCCAAAGTCTGTATTACTTTGTTCCTGTGGTGGGTGTGTGTGCTCAAGGACAGATAATTCTGCCTAGGTTGGGAAACAAAGGTAATTTTCCCGGAGGTTAGGGAGTGGGGAGTAATTAGGGAGGAGCAGGGACAGAGGAAAAGAAAGAAACGTGTCCACTTTAAAAGTGGGGGGGGGGGGCTGGGGTTGTGGCTCAGTCTTAGAGCTAGCTTCGGGGGGGCTGGGGTTGTGGCTCAGTCTTAGAGCTAGCTTGGGGGGGGCTGGGGCTGGGGTTGTGGCTCAGTCTTAGAGCTAGCTTGGGGGGGCTGGGGTTGTGGCTCAGTCTTAGAGCTAGCTTGGGGGGACTGGGGTTGTGGCTCAGTCTTAGAGCTAGCTTGTGGGGGGGGGGGGGCTGGGGTTGTGGCTCAGTCTTAGAGCTAGCTTGCCTAGCACCTGTGAGGCCCTAGGTTCGATTCTCTGCACCACATATAAATAAAATAAATATATTTTGTGTAACTACAACTAAATAATAAATATTTTTTAAAAAAATAGGTTTTTTTAAACCTATTTATCCCCAGCAGGGCTGGGGATATATAGCTCAGTTGATACAGTGCTTGCCTTGTATGCCCAAGTCCCTGGGTTAAATCCCCAGCACTACTAAATAAGTAAATAAACAGATTGCAATTTTAAAGCATAAAGTAGACCACTGTTATTGCTTTGGTAGCAAAGGAGAAACACGGTTGAAGCTGCCCTGGAACTTGTGATCCTCCCATACAGGTATGTGCCACCAAGCCCAGCTCACTATAAAGTCTACATCTAGTCTGAAGCTAGAGGATCACAAGTTCAAAGTCAGTCTCAGCAGTTCAGCCAGTCCCTAAGTAATTTAGTGAGATCTGTCTCAAAATAAAAAATAAGAAGAGCTGGAGATATGGTTCAGGGGTTAATCCCTCCCTAGGTTCAATTCCTGGTACCAAAATAAATAAATAAAATATACAGTGGTAGCACATGGTGGAGCATACCACGTAATCCCAGCAACTCGGGTTGGGGCAGGAGGATCACAAATTTAAGGCCAGCCTCAACAATTTAGTGAGGTCATAAGCAACTTAGCAAGACCCTGTCTCAAAATAAAAATTAAAAAGAGCTGGAAATGTGGCTCAGTGGTTAAGTGCCCCTGACTTCTGTGGAAGGAAGGAAGGAGGGAGGGAGGGCTGGGATATAGCTCAGTGATTAAGCACCCATGGATTCAATTCTGAGTACCAAAAATAAAAATAATAAATACATTCACAATACCTTGCAACCACCAACTCTATCCAGTTTTACAATATTTTCATCATCCCAAAGAGAAACTCCAGGGGCTAGGGTGGAGAGCACTTGCCTAGCACAAAGGGTTTGATCCTCAGCACCACATAAAAATAAATAAATAAAATAAAGGTATATTGTGTCCATGTACAACTTAAAAAAAAAAAAAGTGGGGGGAAATTCCATACCTGTCAGCAATTACTCCCCATTCTGCTCTCTCATTAACCCCTGGCAAATACTACTGTGCTTTCTGTCTCTGTTGGACTTTGGGATGGAGAGTGTTGTTTTCTGGTTCTTTGGGTTCTTTTTGGAAGAGTTAATTTTGTTTCTAGGTTTGTTTTGTTTTGTTTGTAGTATCAGGGATGGACCCAGGGCGTATGCTAAGCAAACTGTATCATTGAGCTGTATCTCCAACCGGGGTCTATGGACTTTTTTCTTTCTTTTATTTATTTATTTTTTTCTTCCTACTGTAGGTAGATGGTTTAACCTTGAGCAGGTGATTAGGGGTAGGGGATGGACATATATGTATGTTGTACTGCGTTTTACAGGCAGTACAACATACATATATATCAAAGAGAGTTCATAAGTCACAGGACTGGGAATCACAGGGAACTTTATCACAAAAGGCAAACATCTGGAAAATGGAAATTGGTGAGCCAAACCTCGCCCAGTAATAGTTAATTATAACTCTTTAAGGAAAGGATTGTTTCAAGGTCATGTAACACCAATCCCTTGTGATCAGATCCTCACAACCCTCACATTGTGACCAGGTCATCTGAACCCTCACAAAGGAAATTTGCTGAAGGCTATACAAAGGGTAAGAAAAGCCAGGTGGCTCACCCTGGCTCTGGAGGCTGAGGCAGGAGAATCAGTCTCAGCCGGTGAGGCACTAAGTAACTCCATGAAACCCTGTCTCTAAAATGAATACAAAATAGGTCTGGGGATGTAGCTCAGTTGTCAAGTGCCCCTGAGGTCAATTCCTGGTACCTCACAAAATAAAAAGGGTAAAAAAAACACTTAAAGAGGGAATGAGAAACTAAGGTAAGAAACCAAAACCCTTAAAAACCCCAGACTCCATAAAAGCCACTCCATTCTCTGAGGCTGGGTTTATGGCTCAGCGGTAGAGCACTCACGTAACGCGTGAGAGGCCACATGTTCAATCCTCAGCACCCCATAAAAATAAATAAATAAATTGGGGCTGGGATTGTGCCTCAGAGGTAGAGCACTCCCCTAACACGCAAGAGGCACTAGGTTGGATCCTCAGCACCACATAAAAAGAAAATAAAGATATGTCCATCTATAACTAAAAAATAAATATTTTATAAATAAATAAAGGTCTTGTGTCCAACTAAAAAATAAATAATAAAAAAAAAAGCCACTCCATTCTCTTCAGAGGCCGTCTGTGCAGTGCCCTACAGTGTACCTGATCCTCATTTCTCATTTTTCTAATAAATTCATGTCTATACTTTGTGCACCTCTGTTGAATTCTTCCTAGGGGACCACAAGAACTGGTGTTTTTGAACACCTCCCCTACCCCAACCCTGCCACACACACACAGCTGCTTTGGCTTCATCTTCTGCCACAGGACTAGGGACTAAAACCTTGTGCTCTACCAGTGAGCTACATCCCTGGGTTTGTTTTTTTTTTCCTTTTCCTTTTTTTTTTTTTTTTTTTTTTTTGGTACCACCAAGGATTGAACTCAGGGCATTTAACACCTGAGCCACATCCCCAGGCATTTTTAATTCCGGGTCTTACAGTTGCTTAGGACCTTGCTAAACTGCTGAGGTTGGCTTTGAACTCACGATCCTTCTGCCTCAGCCTCCTGAGTCACCAGAAATACAGGCTTGTACCACCAGGCCTGGCCATAACTCTCCTTTTTATTTCTTATTTTATGAGAGAGTCTTGTTAAGTTGCCAAGGCTGGACTTAAACTTGCAATCCTCCAGCCTTAGTCTTAAGAATTCCAGGGGGACTGTGGCTCAGTAGTAGAGCGCTTGCCTAGCACATGTGAGGCACTGGGTTCAATCCTTAGCACCACATAAAAATAAATAAAATAGGGGCTGGGGTTGTAGCTCAGTGGTTGAGCGCTTGCCTGGCATGCATGAGGCCCTGGGTTCGATCCACAGCACCACGTAAATACATGAATAAATAAAATAAAGATATTGTGTCCATCTACAACTAAAAAAATTCTTAAATAAATAAAAAAAATAAATGCATTCTATCTATATACAACTATATAATAGATTTTTTAATTGAAAAATAATTTTTCCTTTTTTTTTTTTTTGGTGGTACTGGGGATTGAACCCAGGGCCTTGTGCATGTGAGGCAAGCACTCTACCAACTGAGCTATATCCCCAGCCCGAAAAATAAATTTTTTTAATTGAAAAATAAAAATAAAGAATTGCGGGGCTGGGGATGTGGCTCAAACAGTAGCGTGCTCGCCTGGCATGCATGCGGCCCGGGTTCGATCCTCAACACCACATACAAACAAAGATGTTGTGTCTGCCAAAAACTAAAATAAATAAATAAATAAATACTTTAAAAAAAAAAAAAAGAATTGCTGGGAGTCCAGGCATGGGCCACCAAGCCTGCAATTGTCTAACCTTTTGATGGAGGTTTATGATATGTAGAAATATGTATAGTGAGTACCCCAGAAAACCAGCTTTGATATTAAAAACATTACTGGCTATCGTGAGCCCTTCATTCCCCTATAGCTGTTATCCTGACCTCCTAGAAAAATTTGCCCATTCATGAACACACATGGGGTTTTCACTTCTCTGCCTGGCTTCTACCCTAAATGCACATCCATGTGGCCACATGTGGCCCTAGTTCCTTCCCTGCCCTGCATGTGTACAGTCTCATTATATAAGTACCCTGCAATTTACATTTTTAAAAAATATTTTTGTTTTGAAACTGTCTCTTAATGTGTTGCCCAGTCTGGACTTGAACTCCTGGGCTCAAGCAGTCTTCTGGCTTCAGCCTCCCAAGTAGCTAGGGCTACAAGCAGGCCCAGCCTGCACTTCCTTTGACTGCATTTGGGTTTCCCTCCTGCTTGTATTGATATAAATGCAGTTACTATGTGCAGTATCATACACAGTTTTTGATTGAGTATTTCTCAAGTTGTCATGAGGAGCTGGCAGGTTTTAGCAGAGGGAGGCATATCTGACTGCCACTTCAACATTTCATGTTGGGAATGTATCGGTGGGAGTAAGGTGAAAACAAAAGATCATTGTCCCTGTAGGTTGCTGGAGAAAGCACTGGCTCTTTTCATTTACTCTTTGGAATCTCTGTGATTCCTCCACTAGTTTCTTGTGGCTTCTCTAACACTACCACAAACTCGATAGCTTGAAACAAAAAATTGGTCTCTCACACTTCTGGAAGCCAAAAGAAGATTATCTCTGCCTCTTCCAGCTTCTGGTAGCTTTAGGCATTCCTGGGCTGCATTCCTGGGCTTGTGATTGTATCACTCTGATCTTTAACACCACCATCTTCAAATCTGGGTTCTGACTCCAAATGCATCTTCTTCTGCCTGTCAGTGATATGGTCTAAATTATGTCCCCAGTCATTCATATGGTGAAGCCCTAATTCCTAATGTGATAGTATTTGGAAATGCAGCCTTTGGGTAATAATTGGGTTAGATAAAGTCAAGTGGGTGGGGGCCTCATGATGAGATTAATGTCTTTATAAGAAGATCTGAGAGCTCTCACCTCTCACCCCAATATGCAAGGAGAAGTATCCTCAAAATCATTGCCACCACCTTGATTTTAGATTTCACTTCTAGAACTGTGAGTCTATATTTTCACAGCCTCTCTATTATAAGAATGCTTGTCAATTTACATTTAGGGCCCACCAAATAATTCTGATGATGTCCCCTTTTCAAGATACTTAATCATTATTACAAAGACCATTATTTCTAATAAAGTAACACTTAAAGGTTCCAGGAACTAGAGTCACTTTCAGTTTAGTGCAGTTGCTATATCACAGATGGGAAACCCAATTCTAGAGAGGAAAAGTGGTCCATCAGAGCACCTTAGCCTGTATGAATCCAACCCACTCTTGGACCGATTGGCTGTCTTCACCTCTTCTGTCTACTGCCTTCCCAAAGAAGCTATGTCTTCCATGAAGGGCAAGGATAGAAAGGGACAGTAGACACCCAGAGTTTCGTACTTTCCCCTGCAGAACGGAAGCAGGGCACCTAGGAGAGAAGGCATATTCGAGGATTCCAGGCAATGTCTGAGGTGAATCTGAAATACCTTGATACGCAATAAAGTTAAGACATGCCTCAAAATGGTAGAGATATGTTAAAAGGACACAGAAGCGAAATTTGAGGATACAACTTCAGCATCAGAAAGAACTGTGACCAAGCTGTGAGCCATGGGCACACCTGTAATTTCAGGTTCTTGGAGGCTGAAGCAGGAAAACTGCAAGTTCAAGGACAGTCTAGGCAATTTAGTGAGACTCTGTCTCAAAATAAAAAATAAAAAGGGCTGGGGATATGGCTCAGTGGTAGAGCTTTTGTCTAGCATGTTCAAGGCCATGTGTTTGAGCCCCGGCACTGCAAAACAGAGAGAAAGAGTCTGAAAAATATACCCATCTGTTACCATATCATGCTGCCTTTTAGCTACTCCTCATTCTGAGAACTTGGCATCAATCTTGCCTTTCCGAAGGGAACTCTATTTCAGGGGAACATGTGGCCCCAGCTCTTGCTTATAGAAGAATGCATCCTGATAATTAGATGCTAAAATATGAAAAACATAATTTCTCAAGCCAAATTCCCCAGAGCATGCCTGAATTATCTACTTATGTTTACACAGGAGGCTCCTGGTATTAATGTGGCTGCCTTGGGTACCTGAGCAGGCAGAGCATACTCAGATGTACATACCTATCATAAAATTTAATTTATCCATTGGGCAGAAATTAATAAAAAAGAACAATTATACTTTTTTTTTTGAGAGAGAGAGAGAATTTTTTTTTAATATTTATTTTTTAGTTTTCGGTGGACACACATCTTTATTTTATTTTTTTATGTGGTGCTGAGGATCGAATCCAGAGCCCCGTGCATGCCAGGTGCGTGCACTACCTGAGCCACATCCCCAGCCCCCCAAAAATAACAATTATAATCTGTAATATTCTGTAATAAAATTATCAGCATTAATACTCCTTTTTTTTTTGTACTGAGGATTGAACCCAGGGGCATTTAAACACTGAGCCACATCCTCATCCTCAGCCCTTTATTTTTAATTTATTTTTGTTTATTTATTTTAGTTATAGATGGACACAATTCCTTTATTTTATTTTATTTATTATTTTAATGTGGTACTGAGGATTGAATCCAGTGCCTCATACATTCTAGGCAAGAACTCTAACACCAAGCCACAACCCAAGTCTGTATTTTCGTTTATATTTTAGACTTTTTTAAGTTAAGTTGCTTAGGGCCCCACTAAGTTGCTAAGGCTGGCCTCAAACTTGTGGTCCTCTGCCTTAGCCTCCCAAGCTACTTGGATGACAGGCCTGCACCACTGTGTCCAGCATCAGCATCACTAATCTTGAGCTTTGGGACAATTTTTACACAAAACAAAATTATGTGAACACAAGCACAGTGATAACCAAGATAGCTATGGACAACTAAGGGGCAGGATGTGCACATTGCTAAATGTCAGACAAAGGAATAATTCATGCCCCAAGCAGGGCAGCTGGAATTTTATCCCACTACTCATAATGACATTCAATTTAAACTTATGAATCCTTGCAGCTGGGCACGATGGTAGAGGATTATAATGCTAGCAGCTTGGGTAATCCTAGCAGGAGGATTGTGAGTTCAAAGCCAGCCTCTGCAACTCAGCGAGGCCCTAAGGAACTCAGCAGATCCTGTCTCTAAATAAAATATAAAAAAGGCTGGGGATGTGGTTCAGTGGTTAAGCATCCCAGGGTTCAATTCCTTGTACCAAAATAAATAAGTAAGTAAATAAATAAATAAATATAAAATGGTTACTTTCCCCCCAGCCACTCTGGAGGCTAAAGCAGGAGGATCACAAGTTCAAGGAAAACCTGAGCAAATCAGTGAGACCCTGTCTCAAAATAAAAATAAAAAGGTGGAGAATGTGATTCAGTGGTAGAGTACTTGCCTGGCATGCACAAGGTGCTGGGTTTAATACCCAGTACTGAAAAATAATCAAGGCCTGAGGAGGGGCTGGGGATGCGTGCAGCGGGGTTCGATCCTCAGCACCACATACAAACAAAGATGTTGTGTCCGCCGAAAACTAAAAAATAAATATTAAAATTCTCTCTCCCTCTCTCTTTTTTTTTTTTTTAAAGAGAGAGTGAGAGAGATAGAGGTAGAGAGAGAGAGAATTTTTTTTAATATTTATTTTTTAGTATTTGGCGGACACAACATCTTTGTTTGTATGTGGTGCTGAGGATCGAACCCAGGCCGCAAGCATGCCAGGCGAGCGCGCTACCGCTTGAGCCACATCCCCAGCCCCTCTCCCTCTCTCTTAAAAAAAAAAAAAAAAAAAAAAAAAACAAGGCCTGAGGATGTAGCTTGGTGGTGGGATGCAACTGGATTAAAACCCTAGCACAGCAATAAGAATAACAAAAGAGGAGGAGGAGGAGGGGGAGGGGGAAGGGAGGGGAGGGGGAAGGGAGGGAAAGGGAGGGGAGGGGGGGAAAGCTGGGACAGGGCCTGTGGGTCCAGCAGAGGCAAGGGCCAGAGCAGCCTGGGAGAGGGCCCGGCAGGGGCCAAACCCCCTACCTGTCAGGGTCCATGGGCATGTGTACCAGGTATGCCAAGTAGTGAGGAAGTGCCTGGGGATGGGCCTCTAGGAACCAATCCTTGTTTATTATAGATGTTTTTTGGTTAAAAGAAGAGACTTAACCAACAGCTTCAACACAATGGGCAGAGAGGGAGTGACTGAGGTCAGGTGTGGTACAGGTGGCTTTTCCTACTGTGCTGGTTGTGGCTGCTCAGTTGCTCACCTTGGTAGTGAACCACTTCTCAGACCAGATGCTCCTGAATGGAGCAGTGTAAGCTGACAAGATTAACAACATCTAGGTGGCACAGGAGCCCAAAGGAAAGTGACTGAGACAGCAAGGGCAGGGACCAAGGCTGTGTTGTGTGGTTGATGTGAACTGCCCACAATGTGCACAGTGGTAGTAAAGTCATATTAGTGGGGAACAGGAATCGGGACAGCGACTCACAGTAAATGGGTCAAGGGAGCCCACCAGAAGGATGGAAATGGAGGGTGGTGAGGTTACACCACATGGTAAATCTTACCAAGGATGATTGGATTGTTCACTTGAACTGAAACAGCTGTCTGGAGGCAGCATGTGAAGGCTTCAGGCCACATCCTATGGGCAGGGAATTCCTAGCCCCAGGGCATCCAGTGAAGGTCTTTCCTGAGTTGCTCTTTTACATATGAAAGCTCTTTAAACCTTTTCTAACTTTCAGACATTCTTTGCCTCCACCCCTCTCAGTAGACTCTTAATCTCTGGATGCCTTTACTTTTCTGGTAAATGCTAAAGGCACCAAGCCTAGTCCCACCCATTGCTTCTACCACCTCCACAGAACTCTCCTGGGACTCCAAACTCCGTTATTAGGAGGCCCGTAGGGAGTGTCAACTCAAGTCTTGAGGTTTCCATTTTTTTTTTTTTTTTTTTTTTTTTTAAATATTTATTTCTTTTAGTTATTGGCGGACACAACATCTTTGTTTGTATGTGGTGCTGAGGATCGAACCTGGGCCGCACGCATGCCAGGCGAGCTTGCTACCACTTGAGCCACATCCCCAGCCCCGAGGTTTCCATTTTTTCCTCTGTGGCTCAACCCTCCTCTGCTGCTACTTGCCTTGCCAGAGACCCCTCTCAGAATCTACCCCATCTGCCTCATATGGGGAGGAGTTTCCATGGAGCATGATCAGCATGCTCCATGGATCCTGAATCCTGGGACCTGCCTCCCACATCTGGCACAGACCAGACTCACAGAATGGGACTTGGGTATTAGTTTTTTCTTCTAGACAGTAATAGCCAGAGAGGGTGACCCTGGATGATGAGCTCCCCTGGTAGTGATGCAGGATGGAGAGAGGCTGTGAACCGACACAGCTAAGGGGCCCTGGAAGATGCCTTGGTGGATGCCTTTGTCCACTGATCCATGCCTCAGTCAGTGTGTAAGGGTAAAAGAAATTGAAGTTAAAGCATAAAAATTAAAGGGTAAAAGACCGGGTATATAAAGTTTCTAAGCTGCAAAGTCTGAGTTAAAATATAAAGGATTAGGTATTGTTAGGTTTCTATGCTACCTGCAAAACCTGAAATTCCTGTAGTTGTTAAGACAATGATTGGAACCTCCCAGTAAATATTCCCCCTGACTGCTTGGTTGTTTAATAATTCAGGGCTCTGTGTGATCTCCCAAGTAGGCCTTGCAGGGCCTAAACCAATCAGTTTAAATGTGTACCCCCGTTTAGAACTGACCTATCACTCCCGCCTGACCTGTTCCCGCCAATGAATGAACTAATCATGTTTAGGAGTTGTTGCTTGATTTTCCCGTGGTGTATGATGATTTGTTAAAGGAGACTGTGATGTATGTAAAGTCCCACCCTCCCAAAAAAGTGTACTTAAGCAGTGCTCAGCCCCTGCTCGGGGCTCTGGGCTGTTCTCCCTTCTTGAGTGGGCACGGAGCCCTAGCATGCTAGATCAATAAATCCCCTTCTGCCAATTGCATGAGTGGTCACTTGGTGGTCTCTTTCTCCGACGCTTCGCCGGACCCTTACAAGTGATAGACCCAACTGATCTTTTCTTTTTTTTTTTTTTTTAAAGAGAGAGAGAGAGAGATAATTTGTTTTTAATATTTATTTTTTAGTTTTCGGCGGACACAACATCTTTGTTTGTATGTGGTGCTGAAGATCGAACCCGGGCCACACGCCTGCCAGGCGAGCGTGCTACCGCTTGAGCCACATCCCCATCCCCAACCTGATCTTTTCTTAAAAATTGGGAGCCATCTCGCCATAAAGCCATGAAAAGATAATTTCGGCTTTACTATAAATTACTACAAATTCTGAACCTGCTTGGAATGCCTGCCCTGGCCTTGAACTCACCCCTGCCTGGCTCTCTGACCAGATAGCAGCAGATAGATCTCTTCTGATGACAGAGAGGTGGCCTGGCGAGGCTCACATATACTCCTGTCCGGGACAGTAACGAGAATCCTTCTGTCCTCTGTTCTGTTCTGTAGGGAATTCCCCTGGAAGGGTAGAGAGGTGCCGACGGGCACGCACGCGCTCCTACCCCGGGAGCTTTCGCAAGACAAGACGTTGCATTGCTCCTCTGTTTTTCTGTTTCGGCGCCGGGTTTCTGTTTTCTTGTGTTTTGTTCTGTGTTCTATATGTTTTTTGTTTGTTTGTTTTTGTGCCTTTTGTTGTGTGATTTCTGTGGTAAAAACTTAAGGATATTGGACGTGAAAATGGGTAATAAAGCAAGTAAGCCTGACACCCCTTTGGACTGTGTTTTAAGGAACTGCAATGAACTTTACCCCCCTTTGTTAAGCAGGTGAGAGAAGCCCCTAGCTGGCTGCTGGAGCACACCCACTGCAGAGGGCAATGCCTGCTGGGGATATGAGAACTGAGTATCTCCCAGGTTAACAAGTGAGACTCCTTTAAAACCCCTTGTCCCTCCAGATCAAGAGAGTCGCAAGCTTTGGGCAGAGTCCCCTGTGTTTCTCCTTTGTTAGCAAAGCAATAAACCTCCCTTTTTCTTTTTCTCAAAACCCTGTCCTCATTATTAAATTGGCATTAATTGGCTTCAAGGTCAGGAACTGAACTTTCAGTTACAAATTTTGATACCAACCCCCCCCCCCCCGAACTTTTTGAGAGCTGACTACTGAAATGTTAGGAGATGGAAAGTGCCAAACCAGAGGAGCTAATCCTGTAAGTAAAAGGAGGGACTGAGGGACTCCCAGCAGCTGCCCAAGCCCTGTTGCTTCAGGGAATTCCCTCCTTCCTTCCCTGCACTGTAAGGATTATGCCACCTCTGTCTTCTTAAAAAAAAAGAGAAAGAGAAAAAGGGGACACTAAATGCAGTAAAGTCGCCACCGAGACCCTTGATTTTACATTTCAGGTTGCCCCTCTGTGAAAACATCTGGTCCCCTTTTGGGGACATCTATGGTGCCACTGGTGTAGGAGATTTTTCTCTTATCTTCTCTGTTTTAAAGGTTTCTGTCTGTCATCCATAGTCTGGAGCTCCTTTCTGTCTGTCTGTCTTGTGTCTTTGTTTCTGGCCCTTTAAGACATGGGCAATAGCAGTGTTGATATTATAGATTGTTTCTTGGGAATGATCTTGGCTGAATGTGTGTCTAAAAGATGATGTTTCATTGTAACAATCTGGTATCTGAATGGGTTTTGAAGCATTGCACAATCTTGCAGTTAAAAGTTGGGTTTAGGTAATTGTTTAGTTTATGATTTCAGATAATTCATGCCAGAGAACTTAAATACTTAGGATGGAAAACTAAAGAACTCTACTTCCAAGTTGGCAAGTAACTTCCCAATCATTCAGGTTTTTGTTTTTTTTTCACCAGTTTTGAATTGGGTAGCCTGGGAAGATGTCACTGTGGGTACCAGTGCATTAATTTGGACAAGGATAGTAAATCATAGTATGGGATCTGTTGACAAAACAAGATGTAAAGATATAGAATTTTGTGAATTGTATCTTAAATTTGTATCATAATTTTCAACATCTGAACCTGAATATTATGACTTAAGGTTAAAATGCCTTAGGCCTGAGGTGTCTGCTCAGAACAGCAGCTTTTCCCGGCTCCTTCAGACCTCAGCCAGGACTTAGGTTGAAATGCAAATGAAAGAAGCCTGCAAGCTCAGTAGGAGACTCATCTGAGGCCTAAGGGGAAAAAAAAAAAAAGTAAATTGTGTGGTATTTACTAATTACTGGCCAGTCATTTTTTCTAGGACTCTTGTTTTTTTTCCTTAGATTCTGTATTTTTTTGAGCTCATGATTTTGATCCTACAGACCTAGGTTAATGTTTTTCTGATCAGTTCTATCTTTGACCAACTGTGGAGTTTCTGAAACATTGCAATGGAGATTTCACCTGCAAAAAGCTACAAGGCCTTTAATATTGTTATGTGTGCACACTTGTGTTATGTGTTGTATGTCTATATGTACATATGTCCGTATATCATATATATGATATACAAATTAACATATATAAGGAGCGCTCATAAAAACAAATTTAAAAAGTGGATCCAAAGATCTTTAATTCATGCGATTTAAATGGTTCAATTTAAATTGGATAAACAGATAAAAATTAATGTCTTTAAATTTAAGCTTACAAGTTTTCTTTTCTTTTTAAGAGAGAGAGAGGGGGAGAGAATTTTTTAATATTTATTTTTTAGTTTTCAGCAGACACAACATCTTTGTTTGTATGTGGTGCTGAGGATCGAATCCGGGCCACACGCATGCCAGGCGAGCGTGCTAACGCTTGAGCCACATCCCCAGCCCCGCTTACAAGTTTTTCTAGGTGTTCAAAAAAACTAATAAAATATTAATGTCTATAAAATGTCTAATATGTCTTGGTTCTAGGACTTTTCTTTCAACAAGAAAAAATGGTTAACACTGTTCAATACATTTGTCTGATATTTTGATAAATAAGTAAAGTAAATTTGATATGGGATTACTCATTCATGAGTACTTTTGTTAGATATCTGATTTATTTACTATATAAGTTTGTATAAGTTTGTTTTTACAATCGGTCATGTGTTAAAAAGACAAAATTTTCTTAAAACATAAGTTTACCCATAACATTGTGTTTATTAAGTTTTATTTTTTTCTAGAGCAAGCAACCATAAAAATTAAGCAACTGGTTAAATAAGAACTGTTATTTTAGAGCATTGTACTGCCATTTCTTTAAAAGCTAAACTTGGTTAATATAGAAACATCAATGTAATTGTGATGCTATTAATGTGCTCATATCTTCCAGGTATACAAGTCTATAAGGTAGAAGCTTTAAAGAGCATTATATCAAGCTGGTGTTCTAAAGTTGTTTGGTAAAAAAAATATATTGGGAATTTATTTACCTGTTATCAATAAGATATGTAAAGTGTTATGTTACTTTTTACATTGGGGAACAATTTAAATGTATTTTTAAGTTAATGAGAGCCTAATCTATGTAAAGGTTAAAAACTTTCAGCCTTTCTTTAATTCATGTTTTAAATGTGATATCATATGGTGTTAGCTAATGTTCATGTGACCTCAAACAATTTATGTAAACTTTGTAAAATGATATTTAAAAAGCAAAGATCAGCTTTAGAACTAGAACACTTAAGATTTATAAAGAGCCCTGCCTTACCTGAGACAATGTAAGAGTAAAAGAAATTGAAATTAAAGTGTAAAAGACCGGGTATCGTAAAGTTTCTAAGCTGCAAAGCCTGAGTTAAAATGTAAAGGACCAGGTATTGTTAAGTTCCTATGCTACACCCCCAAAACCTGAAATTCCTGGAGCTGTTAAAACAATTCCTGGGACTGTCCAGTAGATAAATAACCTAGGACCCTGTGCAGTTTGGCACGTAGGCATTCAGGGCCCAAACCAATCAGTTTGAATGTACCCCCCCTTCCCGCCCGACCTGTTCCTGCCAATGAATGTGCTAATCAAGTTTGAGAGTTGTTGTTTGATTTTCCTGCGCCTCATGATGATTTGCTCTGATGTATGCAGAGCCCCCGCCCTCCCCAAAAAGTGTACTTAAGCACTGTTCAACCCCTGCTCTGGGCTCTGGGCCGCTCTCCCTTGTTGAGTGAGCTTGGAGCCCCAGCACGCTGGATTGGATCCTCAATAAATCCCCTTTTGCTGTTGCATGAGCCGGTCTCTTGGTGGTCTCTTCCTCCGACGTCTGCCGGACCCTTACAACAAGGCTCTGTGTCCCATCTTACTACATGTGAGAATGACTACAAAAGCAGTAGGCCAGATTTTAGTTCATTTAAAGTTATGTTCAAAAGTTGTTTTTTTGTTTTTTTCTGTCAAGATTACTAGGATCTCAAACAGGGGATATAATGTATAACTCAGCCAAAATTCAGGGTAGCTATTACATGAACTAAATGTTTTTACTCTTGTTAATTTTATTTTGTAATTTCCTTATAAATGGTCTAAAGATTCCCTGTTAGTGTTTTACAGAAGTGTTGCTTTAAGAACACAACATGGGTTAATTTAAGATAATAAGCCATCACCTACAAGACAGATATGATAATACAGATCCCAATTAATAAAAAAGATAAATAATTGTAAAGTTATAGACATTAAAGCCCAGTACTCTTAATATAAGGCTGTTAAAATTTATTTGCTGGATGTTTAAGATTAAGTTTTAAAATTAAAGTTAAATTAAAAGGGCCAAAAAAAAACAATATTTGGCTCTTGCCCTCTGAGTCAGTCTGAATCCAGGGAACAGGGGACTTCTCTAAAGAGCTTTGCAACTCTGGGCCACATAACCTCCTGAACAGGGAGATTAATGAGACCAGTGGAGGACAGAAAGCCAATCAGTGCATTTGCTGTGAAGAGGAGGGTCATCAGAGAAGGGAGACATCCCTGATGCTTCTGAGGGAAGCCACATGGTCCAGCAAGACCTGGACCCATACTAGCGCAAATAGCACTAGCAGAACTGACAAGCTGCTCTCAAGTTTCCCCAGGACTCCCAGGGAAACTCCGCTGACTGTTAACAATAGATAGAAACAAAAGTCAGTTTGACTGCTTCATCTTAAACACCTAGCAAAGACATTAAAACCAAAACACAGGGGCTGGGGATGTGGCTCAAGCGGTAGCGCGCTCGCCTGGCATGCGTGTGGCCCGGGTTCGATCCTCAGCACCACATACAAACAAAGATGTTGTGTCTGCCGAAAACTAAAAAATGAATATTAAAAAATTCTCTCTCACTCTCTCTCTTTCTCTCTGTCTCTCACTCTCTCTTTAAAAAAAAACACAGCCATTCCTGGGCATTTTAAATAATAATGATGACAATAATAATAATGATAATAATATTTTAAGGTATACACTTTATGTTAACCTCCCAAAATAAGTAAGACTGGAGGCTGAAAAGAAGGATTCTCAGACAGAAATGCCTGATAACTATAAAAAGAGACTATCAAGAGGAGCTGCCAGAGACAGAAGTTTTTAGTTTAAGGCCCACAGATATTCCTAACCTACACAGGTAGGCTTGGTGTTTGCTAGTTTGATTATCCAGCCCTGAGTAACAGAATTAAAGGTTTCTCTATTAGACACAGAGGTCACACTAGTAAAAGGATTTTGCAAGATCAGATGACATTAAATTATTAAACTGTACCTTATGGGGAGGGACAACTGTAACCCTAAAAGTTAAATGTTGTACTTACAGTCCTGATAACTGGGGATGTTAAGGCCTGGTGAGGGAACTTCTGCACAGTGACATGTTCCAGCTGCTGCGACATTTATGCAGTACTCATGGTTTTTGTTTCTCTCATAGAAGCACCCATCCCCAGATGACTTTACAACCTGTTCTTCCCCAACCAGACTTCAAACCAAACTGACTTCTAAAAGGGAGCTCATGTCCCTCACGCCATGCCCCCTCACGTCACCCCCTCTCAGCTCAGAAGAAGCCAAAACGAGCAACGCCCCTCTTCTTACAACAATGGAGCCAAAAATAGACTGTCAATATAAGTAATTAATTAAGTCAGATCAAATCAGGGAGACAGGTTTTGGGTGAGTTCTAAAAAGTTGGAGACTGTTGCCTGAGGGATTAAAATTCCCTCAGTGCTCTTCTCCTACCCTATCAAATATTTGAAAGGGACACATAAGAAAAGGGGGGAATGATAGACCCAACCTGATCTTTTCTTAAAAATGGGAGCCATCTCGCCACAAAGCCATGAAAAGCTAATTTCGGCTTTGCTGTAAATTACTGCAAATTCTGAACCTGCTTGGAATGCCTGCCCGGGCCTTGAACTCACCCCTGCCTGGCTCTCTGACCAGATAGCAGCCCTCTCTGAAACTTAGAGACACCTCATAAATATTGGCTTTCCCTGGCCAGACAACGACCCTCTCTGAGGCTCTAATGGTCCTCATAAATTCTGATGTTGGGGCCAGCAAAAATGTAAACTACCATTCGTGTGATGCTTGTCAGAGTTCTGTTATCTGTAACCCCCCTTTGTGTAACTTTCTGGGCTATAAAGCTGGGCTGCAGGAAAACTGCTGTTGCTGTCTTGATTCCCACAGTTTTGGGTGGGAGAGGCAGCCCGGCCGGTCAAAATAATGAGCTTGCTTTAATTTGATTTTAATTGGAGTCACTGGTCTTTTCTTGCGTCCTGGTCTAACAGCAGCTCAGGGAGCCCAGTCACGCTGGAGCTCAATTTCTTCTACTCCTTTCAGATCTGTTTGGTACCTACTTCTCCCATCTTGGGCCTGGCCTCAGATTTTCAATATATACAGGCCACGTAGCTCTTCCCTGGTTCCTTAAACTGGTGTCCTCTACTGCAGTCATTCATTCCTCAGAACACTCACATGAGCTGGGCTCAGTGGCACATGTCTGTAATCCTAGGGAGACTGAGGCAGGAGGATCACAAGTTTGAGGCCAGCCTCAGCAAATTAGTGAGACTCTGTCTCATAAAAATAAAAAAAGGACTGGGGATATGGCTTAGTGGTTGAGCATCCCAATTCAATTTCCAGTATCTAGTGCAAAGCAAGAAAGTACAACCACTACAATAAGGTCTTGGGAAAAAGAAGCAAAATAAATATTTGCTTCAGGCTTGTGACGCTGGAGGCCACAGTTCTTGGGTGCCCTTGACTGCCTGAGAGTGGTCAGTGTTTGGTTCTTCCCACCCAGACCCCTCCTGACCTCCTGGTCCAGGTCCTCCATCTTCACGTCTTTCTCAATCACCAGACCTCTTCCTTCAGGGCTGAGAACTTCGCTGAAGCTACTTGGATTTTCCCCTTACCTTGAGTCTATTGGGCAGACCTTCTGAGTTTGCCGCCTAGGTAGGTCCTTTGTCTTCCCTGTAGTCCCCTTTTACATGCCAGTGGGACATGCCTCTCTCCACAGTACCATTCTGCAACTCAGCCCATAGTTCCTGGACCTGCCTTGCCCAAGGGAGAACCACCCTCTTTCCACCACCCTTGCAGTTGCCCTTCCCAAACTCAGCTGGGCCTCCTCCAGTCATGCCTCTCACTTTTACCCCAAGGCCCAGTGCTTGTAGGATGGAGTAGTGACAGCTCCTCTGTGAGGTGCCTGATGACTGTTGGAAAGGCAGAAATGAAGCATTTGATAAGAGGGAGGTGAAGGGTTTGTGTTCATCAAACAGGAGAACAAACAGATTCTTCCTGTGTGGAGGCCCTGGGTCTCCCGAGGGTACTTCTTTTCTACTGCTACTGTAACACAATACCACAAACTCAGTGGCTTAAACCATTGTCTTTTTCAGTTCACCATTCCGCAGGTTGTCTGCTCTGGGTCTCACAAGCTGCAACTGAGGTGTTGGCCAGGGGAGCTCTTACTTGGAGGCTCTGGGGAAGAATCTACTTACTCCAGCTCATTCAGATGGTTGGCAGAATCCAGTTCCATGCTGCTGCAGGACTGAGGGCTTTGTTTTCCTGCTGGCTGTTGTCCAGGGCTCTTCTCAGACTTCCAGTCTTGCGTTCCGTCATCTGGCACTCTTTACCTTCAAAGGCTCTTTCTCTTTTGACTTTCAGAACCCCGGAAAGTACCTGGGAACTACCTAAATAATTAAGGTTCATCCTCTATTTTAAGATCAGCTGATTAATAACCTTAATTACAACTACACAGCCCCTCTCACCATGCAGTGTAATTACTCAGATAATATGATCACTTTTACAGTTTCTGGGTACAAAATCGTGGAGAATCTTGCAGGGTCAAGCTAAGTGAAAGCCAGGGCAGGGTGAAGCATCTGCCTGTTCCTGTGTTAGAGCAGCAGGCACCAAGTTGAAAGACACAGAGGATCTCTTACCCTGGCAAACCTCCTGGACAAAAGATGCGGGTTGGTTTGAAGTCAGGGAGGACGCTGAGGACATCTAAGCTGTGTGAAAGGGTGCTACAGATGGAGAGAATGACTTGAGCCAACCTCCAGGTGGGCTCCAGCCAGGGACCTGAGGATGAAGAGTAATGACCTGAGATGAGAGGGGTTGTCAAAGTAATAGGAACAGATCCAGTGTGTGTGTGTGTAGGGGGGGGGGGCCCACATTGGAGGGTTCAGAGTCTGAACAATGAGACCAGGACTAGACCCGTTGTTGTTTCTGGGGTTTGCATGCATGCCGTGCAAGTGTGGAGAGCGTGGTACCACTGCGTGACATCCCCAAGCTTTTTACTTTTATTTTGAGCTCGGGTTTCACTAAATTACCCAACTGGCTTCGAACTTGCAATCCCACGTGGCTGGGGTTACAGGCCTGCACAACAGAGCCAGGCCTCACCTTCAATTTTCCTGTGCCCTTTTCAGCCAGGCAGAATGCGAGCTGAGTGACAGTTCTGGCCCCGCCCCCACCCGTCACCAGGGCGACGCCGGAAGCGTGCCCGGGTCCTAGATCCCTCGCGTCGCTGCCGCCCCGGCTTCGGCGATGTTTTGTGTGTTTGTTTCCAACTCTGACGAGAGCCGGAAGTGCGGCCTGGCGGCGGCGGCAAAGAGCCACAAGAACTCAGGAAACGTGCTGCGACCTAGCGCTCCGCCTGCCCTGCCACGGCCCGGGGTTCCGCCGGCGTTCTGGCCCGGAAGTGCGGCCTGGGAGTTGGTGAGCAGGAGGCGGCCACTGCCGGGCCCGGAGTCGGAGGTGGGGTCGGGCGGGCATCCCCCTGCCGCAGGGTCGGCGGGGAGGCCGGGACGTGCTAGGGGAGGGGCACCTGGGCTGGGCTCGGAGCGCACGCTGCGAACGCGAGGGGGCGCTGCAGGATCGGAGCTCCACGCAGGCCAGGGTGCAGCGGGGGAACCCGGGGTGGCGGGGCTGCAGCGCGGGCGGTCGCAGCGGGTCAGAGGCGGCTCCGCGCGCGGGGCAGGGCGCCAGCCGTGGTGCCCAGGGCGGGTCGCGGCTCTTGGAGGACAGCGCGTGGGCGAAGACTGGGCTACGAGTGTGCGACGCCCGTCCCAGGAGGGTGGGCCTTTGTTGGGAGGAATCCGGGACCGCCCCGCGGCCTCTGGGCTGTGGAATCAGAGCCCTCAGGGAGCAGGGCGGGGCGGGGCGGAAGAAGAAAGGGTTCAGGCCTCGCGGGTTGCAGCACACATTTGTGCCCCGCCCTCCTTTCCTGCACCGTGAAGAAGGGTGCGGCTGGCGGAGACCAGCCTTTGTAGACGCAAAGGCTTGGCTTCTTTGAGGAGGGTTCTGAGATCAGAAGGGTCCTGGTCTGTTAGGTCCGTACAGGCCCCCTCTGGCTGATGTGTTGGGGAATAAACCTGGAGGTGGCCGATGTGGAGGGAACCAGCAATGTTACTTCATCGGTAACTGGTGCATAGTGGCTTGGGGGTCTTGCTGGAAGATGATTTTTGCAAATGGGGAGGGAAGAGTTGAGACTGAGACCCCCAACAGATCTTTAGGGTATAGGGGCAGGATTAAGTAGGGCTCCACTCCGGGGTTGTGACCCTGGAGAGACAAGTTGGTGGAGAGTTGTCTCAGGGTTTGTCGATTCTCCTTCTTAGACCAGAAATCTGTACGTTCTGGGTGTAAGATGACCCGAGTAAACTACCCTATTCCATAGACAGAAAAACAGGCCCAGTGCCCTCTGGTCACCTGCTTGATGGGTGAAGTAGCAATTTCTCAGAATCCCCTGGAGGTACCCCCCCTTCTGGTGACTGAGGCTGGGCAGTGCCTGGATCATAGGGTCACAGTTCACAAGAAGCATGAGGATTGCTCAGCCATGCTCCTTACATGGCTTCACACCGGCTGTGGCCTGCTGGTGCTTCACCCTTACCCATCCAGTCACATGGTCCATAGATAACGCCTCTCTATGCCACACACCCTGGGGCACCTGTCCAGCTGTTGACCAGCTTTCTACCTTCACTCTTATGTGACCAGGCATACTCCAAATGGATCTGACCAGGAAGCAGATGTGCCACCTGTGAAGACCTGCATATTCCAGTTAATGTAACCCCATTCTGGTGCAGCATTCCTGGGTCAGCACAGGAAATCAGCTGCAGTAAGATTGAGAAGTACAAAGGGAAGACCAAAAAAAGAAAAACAGGCAGAGTGGAGGCCACAACTAGCTGAATGAACACTGGCTAGTGTTTCTGTATGAAGATCTGCTAAGTGAGGCAGGGCAGCTGGTCCTAAATGGGGGTTCCTAGCTCCTCTACACAGAGCTACACATTCAGAGGGAGAGTGGAGGCTACTTAAGGATGGATGGAGATATATAGCTATAACTGGGGGGTTGAACCCAGGGGCACTTAACCACTGACCCACATCCCCAGCCCTTTTCATATTTTATGTAGTTATGGGGTCTCCTTGAGTTCTTAGGGCCTTGCTAAGTTGCCGAGGCGGCTTTGAATTTGAGGTCTTCCTACCTCAGCCTCCCCAGTGGCTGGGATTACAGGTATGCACCACCGCACCTGGCTACTTAAGGATATTTTAATTGGGGTGGAGTGGGCCAAGAAGAGGAGGAGGTAAGCCCTGCACCTTCAGGGATGGGGGAACACCTGGGAACTGATATGCCTAACCCTTTTCCAGAGGGATGTTGGGGGCTGTGGAGGCAGAGGGCATTGCAGAAGAAGACTTGAGGTGGCTGAGTCCTGTGTGTTGTGAACCAGGACTGTGAGGGGCTGCTGGGGAGATATGGGGTGGGCAAGGTCTAGAGTGCAGTGCACCCTTGGCCCTGCCCTGCTACAAATTAAGGGCTGAGGAGACCTGAACACTGGGAGAGGAGAGTCCTGGGCTGACCTCCTCTCCCGGTTCTGTTGTCCTATGTAGATGGCGGCTGCGGAGGCAGTGCACCACATCCACCTGCAGAACTTTTCTCGATCACTGCTTGAGACCCTCAATGGACAGAGGCTTGGTGGGCACTTCTGTGATGTAACTGTGCGCATCCGTGAGGCTTCCTTGCGAGCACACCGCTGCGTGCTGGCTGCAGGCTCCCCCTTCTTTCAGGACAAGCTGCTGCTTGGCCACTCGGAGATCCGCGTACCACCAGTGGTGCCTGCACAGACTGTGCGCCAGCTGGTTGAGTTCCTCTATAGCGGCTCCCTTGTGGTGGCACAGGGTGAGGCTCTGCAGGTGCTCACAGCTGCATCCGTGCTTCGCATCCAGACAGTAATAGATGAGTGCACACAGATTATCGCACGTGCTCGTGCCCCAGGAACCCCTGCACCAGCCCCCCTGCCAGCACCGGTGCCCCCACCGCTGGCACCTGCACAGCTGCGCCACCGCCTGCGTCACTTGTTGGCTGCACGACCCCTTGGGCACCCTGGTGTAGCACATAGCCGCAAGCAGCGCCAGCCTGCACGTCTTCAGCTGCCTGCACTCCCAGCCAAGATAGAGGGTCCGGATGCAGACCCAGTACTTCCAGTCCCTGAGGATAGAGGTGAGGATGAGGAGGACACCGATGGCGAAACCGACGGCGAGGATGGTGAAGGTGGTGGCCCAGGTGAGGGCCAGGCGCCCCCTTCTTTCCCTGACTGTGCAACTGGCTTCCTCACTGCTGCTGCGGACAGCGCTCGAGAGGACCCACCTGCATCTGCTGGCCTCACTGACTATGGCAGTGCAGGCAGAGATTTCCTTCGCGGGGCTGTGGTGGCCGAGGACGTGTTTCCAGAAAGCTATGTATCTGCTTGGCACGAGGAGGGCGGCACTGCCACAGAAGGCTGTCCTGCTGAGACCCCTGCCCCACCGGACTGCTCCCTGGCAGGACCCCGTGTGCCTGGCGTGAAAACCTCAGGAATGCCTGTAGCACTTTTCCCCTTTCACCTGGGCACGCCGGGGCCACCCCAGCCAACCCCTCCCACACCATCAGGGCCAGCTCCTGCACCCACATCCACATCCACCTTCTACCCTGCACTCCAGCCTGAGGCCGCCCCCAGCACTCAGCTTGGGGAAGCCCTGGCCCCGCCTGTGGTGCCTGCCAGTGCCCCTTCAGGTACCCCTGTACGTGTTCCCGGAGCAGAGCAGCCTGCCTACGAGTGTAGTCACTGCCGTAAGACGTTCAGCTCTCGGAAAAACTACACCAAGCACATGTTCATCCATTCTGGTGAGCCCAGGGGATCCGGGAGGACCACCTTTCTCAGCCCCTTGGTCATTGGAGATTCAAGCCCTAGGGGCAGTTGGGCACTGATGTGGTTTTGTTGCTTTTGGTTACCCCAGGGGGGCTGGAAATTGAACCCTCCAAATATGAGGCATGTGGGGGGGAGTCTCATGTGAGTAATAGGTACTCTTGCCTGTGTCTTCCCCTCCTGTTTTGGGGGATGAGGAATCCTGAGCCTGGATAGGGTGCACACCTGTAAATCCAGGCCTTTGAAAAGTTTGTGGTGGAGCCTGGAGGGGGGCAGGAGAGATGGAGCAGGGATTGGGGTATGGGGGTAGAGCTCCAGGTAGTCTCCTACATCTCTCCAGCTGTTCACTAGGTGGTTGGGGCTTGAGGTACAGTCAGGTGTGTTCCCTGACCTAGGAAGAGTGGGGGAAGCTGGCAGAGGGGCAGCTGAATGAAGGCTGAGGAGTAGCCCTTTGGGCTAGAGGAGTTTTAGGAGAAGACATGGCCACAGTATGTGAACCGCACAGGCCCCTAGAGGGGAACCAGGCCTCAAAGACCATGGGGAACTTCCTTCTCATCTTGGCCAGGGAGCAGTAGAGCAGGAAGGTGGCTGGGATGGTGGCGGGTAGGTCCTGGGTAAGGTTGTTTCTAGGGGACTGGGTTGGGACAGGAGGATGGAAAGCAGAAGCTGGCCAGCCGGCAGAGCTGACCATTGGCGGGAAAACCAAAACCATTACAGTGGGAGTGAGGCCGGAGGCTCTTCAGGGGCCAGAACTTGGGATTTGACTCTGAGGCGTGGGAAAGCGTCGGTGTTGTCTCAGTTGGGGAGTGACCGAGATGTCACAGCTCAGAATCTCCATCTGGTTGCCCTGGGAGGACAGGGAAGCTGGGTGCTTGGCATGCGGAATGCTGCCAGGACCCCAAGGTAGTGAGTGCCAACCTTGCAAGACATGTGTGGCCTGAGCCAAGTGGCCAAGCCTGGTTGGTCTGGAGACAGGCGCCCTCAGCCCACCCCAGCAGGCGCTGCCCTGGGATCCCTTGGTGCTGAGATGAACGTTGTCAGCGCACGATGACTGCCTCCCCTGCAGTCCAGGGTGACGAGTGCAGCCTCTCACCCTGGGGACAGTGCAGTGGCGACAGTCAGGATTCTGACTGGGGATTCCAGCAGGAAGGGGCACATGTGCCCTGATCTCCCCTTGCCCAGGCATGCTGGGCCTTACCAGACTGTCCTTAAAATGGTAACTGGCACAGCGGGGTGCAATGGCACACCTCTTTAACCTCAGCAACTCAGGAGGCTGAGGCAGGAGAATCACAAGGCTAGTCTGTGCAACGTAGTGAGGCACTATCTCAGATACATTAAGAAGGTTGGCCAGGGGTGCACATCTGTAATTCTAGTGGCTGGGGAGGCTGAAACAGGAAGATCTCCAGTTCAAAGCCAGTCTCAGCCATGGTGAGGCACCAAGCAACTCAGTGAGACCCTGTCTCTAAATAAAATTCAAAATAGGGCTGGGGGTGTGGCTCAGTGGCCGAGTGTCCCTGAGTTCAATCTGTGGTACACCCCTCCAAGAAAAAAAGGGCTGGAGATGTAGCTCAGCCGCACAGCATACCTGGACTCAATCCACAAGATAAAAAAGGGAAAAAGAATGGTGATTGGCAGTCAGAGAGTTCAGAAGGCTCTACCTGTATAGGCCCAGTGAAAGTCCAGGGAGCTCCTAGTGGGGAGTCCAGACACAAGTGGATATTCCAGGGCAGGGTTCCCTGCTGGGGCCTACTTGCTGGACAACGGCACCCTTGGATGAAGGTGTGGGTCCAGGAGAGGGGCTCGCTGTGGAGCAGGAGGACTCCAGAATTGGGAAGTTTCCCTGACAGGCACTTAATCCTGGGGGGTCGTGGCTACTTAGGGAGGGGAGAGGACCAGAGCCCCTGCCATAACGGGTGCCTGGGAGAGCTGAGTGGTCCGACGCATGTTCTGCCCTCCTTGTCCCCAGGTGAGAAGCCACACCAGTGCGCAGTGTGCTGGCGATCCTTCTCTCTGCGCGACTACCTGCTCAAGCACATGGTCACGCACACTGGCGTGCGCGCCTTCCAGTGCGCAGTTTGCGCCAAGCGCTTCACACAGAAGAGCTCCCTCAATGTGCACATGCGCACACACCGGCCGGAGCGTGCTCCCTGCCCCGCCTGTGGCAAGGTCTTCTCGCACAGAGCGCTGCTGGAGCGCCACCTGGCTGCGCACCCTGCGACCTGACGCGGGATCTGGCTACACCCACCAGGAATCGACTGCGCCCCCACGCAGTTGGCTACTGCTGCGTTCCGTGACCGCCACTCCGCTCTTCCCTGCCCTATCCCTTTCTCCAGACTGAACCTGGGGCCCGGCCTATCACTCCTCTCTTCCACGTCCTTGGACCCTCTAGGTAGGGCAAGGTCCATAAAGGGGACAGTCAGAGACCTGGCCACGAAGAACTGGACCATTTCCCGTCTGAAAGTAGGCTCACAGGCCCGAGGAACTGGGTCCGGGTTTAAATCTCTGGTGTTGATTTGCGCGCGCCTCCCATTAGCTGTAGGGTGGGGATACAGCTCTGTCTGAATATTGGTTGAACGATGTCCCTGGGCCCCACTTGGCACGACCCCTTCCTCATCCAGGGCCTGAGAAAGCCCAGATGGACCCATCATGGAATAGGTCAGACCTTGGAACTCTCACTTCTCACTCTATAATAAAAGAGTCTGGTCAGTGCACACTGCCATTGTAGACTGGCTGGGCTAGGAACATCAGGCTTCGGCATCCACGTTTCTGGGCAGCACCCTGCCATGGGATTCTGTTCTGGGTATCTAGGGTGAGTTGCATATATGACTGAAGGTCAGTTCACTCAGAGCTGTAGGCCAGGCCCTCCATCTGAAATGAGGGGCACCACAAAACTCACCCAGGGGGTCCTTTGGAGCCAGGCTGCTTCAGGGTATGTGAGCCCAGGATACCTACCTTTGTTCCCTTTGTTTCCGGGTGCCAGGTACTAGAGTGCAGTGTGAATTAGTTGGCCCAGGGCTGGGTGGATGAAGGTGGCCACCCCAATTAAGATGATGTCACAGGACCTTGCACATCAGACCTCTGCCAACCCAGAGGGGTCACACTCCCCCTTCTCCCAACTCCAGTGCACTGACAGCTCCTGGATTGGGTACCCTGCTTTAAGGATTTGGATCCAGTGGAGGGGGTTATAGCCAGCAGGGCCATGCCCTAGTCCTACTTGTCACTGCCTCCAGAGGCAAGGGGAAACCACACATCACAGGAAGAGTTCAGCTTCTGAACCCCAAGCTCAATCCCTGTTGATGTGGGGGTGAGGCAGAGTCCCAGTGCAGGCCTGTGGTGGACAGCTAGGCTTGAGTTCAGGCATTGCAGGTGTTCATTTTCTGAGCTATTGCTGTGCACCTGGAAGGAGGTTAGGGAGGCCTGATCACTGGGAACAAGAGGCTTGACCCAGCAGAACCTCATCTCCCCAAGGGGTCAGTGAGTACTGCAGGAGGACCACCCAGTGAGGTCAGCAGAGCGTCTGAAGCTTTTCCATTTGACTTGAATGAAACACTTCCAGTGCCGGGATTTCTGACTGTCTCCCAAATGCCTAGAATATAGTAAGCATGGATGGAAGTACTCCATATACTTGTCCCCACACTGGAAAGAGAACTAGATAAGCAGGACAAGCAGAAAGGAGACTGGCATTTGTGCTCAAGAAGAGAGACCTGGGGGCCCTGAGGCCTGCAGCAGAGAGGGGGACAGGCCTGGTAAACAGGCCAGAAGGGCTGGGACTATACACAAGACCAGGAAGAGAAAACAAATAGGAGGAAAAGAGCCGAGGGCGGAGCAGCCACTGTCAGTGCCTGGGCCATCATCTGGGGGAGGGGTGGACAGGCTGCTCTGAGGGCAGGAGGCCAAGGCCAGGAAACCCGGGGACAGAGGTGAGAGTGCCTTCCACAGCCACTTCTCCAAGGACAGAGCTGGTGCCATGGGTATCAGGCAGTGGCTGGCCTTTCTGCTGTTCTTGCTGCTTCTGCTGTGGGGTCTGGAGCAGCCCATATGGCTACCGGCTGTGGCACTGACCCTGCGGTGGCTCCTGGGAGACCCTGCCTGCTTCCTGCTGCTTGGCCTGGTGGTATTGGCACAGCCCTGGGTCAGCTCCTGGAGGTCCCACTGGCTGAGCCTGGTGGCTGTGCTTCTGACCCTGATTCTATCGCCTGCCCGGCCACCCCCAGGGCTACGCTGGCTGCCTGCAGATATGGCCTACTTGGCCAAGATCCTCTACCTAGGATGGAACATCAGGACACAGTTGAGCCGACAGCCTCCCGACACCTTTGTGGATGCCTTCGAGCGACAAGCGAGAGCACAACCTGGTCGGGTGTCCTTGGTGTGGACAGGGCACGGGGCCTGCTCGGTCACCATTGGTGAGCTAGATGCCCGGGCCTGCCAGGCAGCATGGGCCCTTAAGAATGAGCTGGGCAAACCCACAGGCCTGGGTGTCAGGAAGCCAGCTGCCCTCCTGGTACTGACTTCCCAGGCCATTCCTGCTCTGACCGTGTGGCTGGGGCTGGCCAAACTGGGCTGCCCAGTGGCTTGGATCAACCCACATGTCCGGGGGACACCCCTGGTGCACTCTGTGCTGAGCTCTGGGGCACAGCTGCTGGTAGTGGACACAGGTGAGGGCCCCAGGGCCAGTGGAGGAGGGAAGGGGATAGGGGCAAGGGTTGGACTGAAGGTCAGAAGTTCTGGTGGGGGGTGGGAAGAGAGCCCTTTGCTCCCGTCTGCTCATGTCACAGATCATTAGGGTCAAAAGTTGGCATAATTGGAAACGAATCCTGGGGCCAATGGTTGTGATTTTTCCAAAATTACTGTTTCAATCCTTCTTTGCAAAAAAGAAATAAAATTACTAATTATTGAATTCTTTGCCCAAGAATGCTAGTTGCTGTCTGCCTCTGGGTCTTGGGTACCCCGCTTGACCTCACAGGTAAGCTTTGCCTCAGTTTTCCTCTGGCCATTCCTGCAGATCTTAAAGAGAACCTGGAAGAAGTCCTTCCTGAGCTGCAGGCTGAGAACGTCCGCTGCTTCTACCTCAGTCATGTCTCCCCTACGCCAGGTGTGGGGGCTCTGGGGGCTGCCCTGGAGGCTGCTCCTTCTGACCCAGTGCCTGCTGACCTGCGTGCTGAGGTCACATGGCAAAGCCCTGCCCTGTTCATCTACACCTCAGGGACCACCGGTGAGGGTACCCCTCAGCCCCAGCCCCGCCTCTTACACAACCCTGACTTGTCCTGTGCCTGCCACTTGTCCTCTGACACCTGCCTTCTGATTCAGACATCTGGTCTTGACTCTGATTCCCAGTGTGATTTGGGTGGTCAATGCAGAAATCCTGCCTCTGTCCAATAAATGGAACTGAAACCCTACTGACCGTTAGTCTTTACCTATTACTCCCTATTGGAATTCAGCCTCAGAATACAGCCACAAATTCCCACTTGACCCCTCTGAGGCCTGAAGCCCAGTGCCTGACTGGAGAGCTGCCCCTCGGTTATGGGCTCTTCCGTGCTACCCTTTCACCACTCCCCTTCCCACTCCTTCCTTCCCCAGGGCTCCCAAAGCCAGCCATCCTCTCACATGAGCGTGTACTACAGATGACCAAGATGCTGCCCTTTTGTGGGGCCAGAGCTGATGATGTGGTCTACAGTGTCCTGCCTTTGTACCATGTGATGGGGCTTGTTGTTGGGATCCTCAGCTGCTTAGAGCTTGGTAAGCCCTTCTCTGAAAATCCCTCCAATCAGTGGAACCATTGGAGTGGGTGTCAGGGTAGGGTGGTCACGGCGACAACCCAGTACCCCAGGTTCTCGTGTGTGTGTGTTGCTTGGGGATTAAACTCACTGAGCTATACTCCAGTCCTTTTTATTTCTGCTTTTGAGACACATTCTCACTAATTTGCTGATGCAGGCCTCAAACTCACAATCCTCCTGGCTTAGTCTCCCCAGTCGCTGAGACTATAGGCATGTTCCCCTGTGTCTAGCTTATGTGTAAATATTTTTAAAAAATATTTATTTTTTAGTTTTAAGTGGACACAATATCTTTATTTTATTTTTATGTGGTGCTGAGAATCAAACCCAGTGCCTCACACATGCCAGGCAAGCACGCTACCACTTGACCCACATCCCCAGCCCATATAAACATTTTTATCACAGAAATACATGTTTGTTTGTTTGTCTGTACTAGGGATTGAACTCAGAGGCACTCAGCCACTGAGCCACATCCCCAGCCCGATTTTGGATTTTATTTTATTTAGAGACAGGGTCTCACTGAGTTGAGTTGCTTAGCACCTCACTGTGCTGAGGCTGGCTTTGAACCACAATCCTCCTGTCTCAGCCTCTTGAGCCACTGGGATTACAGGCATGCGCCACCCTGCCTGGCTTAAATGTATGTATTTTTAATTCTTTTTTAAAGTTGTAATTGGACACAATACCTTTGTTTTATTTATTTTTATGTGGTGCTGAGGATTGAACCTAGGGCCTTGCATGTGCTAGGCGAGCGCTCTACCACTGAGCCACAACTCTATGCCCTAAACATGTGTATTTTTGAGACAGAATCTTGCTTGCTAAGTCACTCAGACTTGTCTTGAACTCCTGGATTCAGGAGAGTATCTTGCTTCAGCCTCCTGAGCAGCTGGGACTACAGTGTGTGCCGTGATGCCCAGCTTCTTGTGGAAAGCTTCAAACACACAAAAGTACAGATGATTTGCTGGTGTCTTATATATCCTCGCCCACCTTCAACACTTGTCAACATGGTGCCAGTTTTATTTCTATATGTACTCTTCTTTTCAGATTATTTTAGGGGAAATTCTAGACTTTTTTGTTTGTTTTGTGGTACCAGGGCTCAGCAACTTAGTGAGGCCCTAAGTAACTTAGCCAGACCCCATCTCTAAATTTAAAAAAGAAAAAAAAGAACCGTAACCATTTGTACTATTTTGTGTCAAGTCCATATTCAAATTTCCCCAATTGCCTTTTTTTTTAGTTGCAGATGGACATAATACTTTATTTATTTTTATATGGTGCTGAGGATTGAACCCAGTGCCTCACACACACCAGACAAGCACTCTGTCACGGAGCCACAACCACAGCCCTCCCCAATTGCTTTTTTACAGTTAAAGTCTCCGTGTTCGTTTACTTGTTAGGTGTCCATTCCTCTTTCCTCCGAGATTTCCTGTAAGATTAAAAGGCCTTCTAAAGGGTTTTTAGGTTCAGTTTCTGCTTTGTTTTGCTGTTTGTTCACATGCTGGGGCTTGAATCTAGGGACTCGGACATACTGAACAAATTCTCTACCACCAAACTATACCCCCAGCACTGATTTCTATTATTTCTGACAAGAATCTTGGTGAGGGGTGGCTGGTGATTCCTCCTTTGTCACACCGGGGGCACTTATGTCTGTTACCTGCCTTAGAGAGGTTGAGATGGACTGGGAAATCTCTCCATCAAGGTTCCCTAGTTGCTTCTTTTGCAATTCAGATGTTTCCTTAGGGATTGGAAGCAAAACTGCCAATTTCAGTGACCTGGGTTGTGTTTTCACAGAGAGCATTGTTACTTTTCCCCAAAAAACACAGTCTCAGAGAAGACACGTTTGTTACCTCACCAGGCACACAAGCAGCTACCCCTTGGGTGCAGGATGATGAACCAGATGCCATATAGGGGTCAGGAGGGAAGAATCACTTTCCTGGAGTGAACACAGTGGCCCCAAAATATTATCACTGATCCATGTGCCATCTGTCAATACTATATGCCCTCCTACCAAACCTCCCATCCAATGACTCACCTTCCTCCTCGCCCATTCTCCCATCCATCTCTCTACCTACTTACCTGTCCATTCATCCACCCTCACACCTACCCATCCATCTTTCTATTCACCCATCTATCCAGGTACCCACCCACCCCTGCCACCACCCACCCATCCATCCATGCATTCCCCATCCAATCTATCTACCCACAAGTCACCTTTCCACCCACCCACCATACCCATCCTCCCACTTACCCATCTACTTTACTAGTCATTCACTTATCAAATCTGAGAATGATTCATCGCCAGCCCTATTTGGCAGTGTCTACTTTATACCAGGTACTGAGCTTTGCACACTTCTGGAAACGAGACTTGAATCCAGGCCTCCCTATACTCTTCTCAGGGGAGTAGTCCTGCTGGGCCAAGACACAGAAATGAGACGGACATCGTCCTGTGTTCTAACGTGCCACAATCACACATTCAAAGCAGTTTCTCACAGTTACTCGGAAGCATGATTTGAAACTCCCTCCTTCTCTTCCTCCCAGGAGCCACCTGTGTCCTGGCCCCCAAATTTTCTGCCTCCCGCTTCTGGAATGATTGCCGGCAGCATGGTGTGACAGTGATCCTGTATGTGGGCGAGATCCTGCGGTACCTGTGTGATGGTCCCCAGGTGAGGCTCTAGGATGAGGTTTCATGTTGAATACTCCAGGCATGGAATCCCAGATAATATCCCAAGTAGAATTCTTAGACAAGATTCAGGTACTGGTAGGGGTTGGTTGTTTCCTCCCACAGCTAAACACTCAAGGTCACTCCAGGTGAAGGGATCATTTCACTGGGCTGCATGAAATGATCGCACAGAGACAGAGGAACACCTTTATCTTTGGGTCTTGTGATGGCTCCTCTGACCTGAGAGGTCTGTGGAAAGAGAGAGAGGCACATGCTGAACCCTTTATTGGGGAGAAGCCATTCAAATGAGGCCAGGGGTCAGGTTCCAGGGGGTTGAGTCTAGCTTTGTGTTGTCTACTGTCAGCAGGCCGACTGACATCTAGGAAGGCCATGCCCATCTCATGAGCTGTGTGGGGATCACAGGCAGAGCCAGCGAAAAGACCAGAGCCAAGCTCGCCCAAACAGAGGGGCAAAGTGGGTTCAGTCCACTTTGTGTGCTCGGTGCTCATAGTTCACACACACAGCCCATGACTGGCTCGCCACATCTCCACATTCTCATGGCTCAAGGCTCAGGGGCTCTTGGTTCCTATGTGGCAGCTCCCGACAGTTGGCACCTTTGGTCCTATGGGGTGTAGCTCAAAGGTAGAGCATGCATTTAGCATGTGTGAAGCCCTGGGTTCCATCTCCAGCACCCTGGGAAAATTCAAGTGTTGAACTCACCCAGGTTCCTCAGGTAATTCATTGTGTATAATGAATTATCCACAAGGTTGGGGAACTTTTGATGATTAGCTTGGGCAGGTGACTTTACCAGTGTCATCATTTGAAAAATATAGATAAGAATAGCCCCTACCTGAGGGGGTATTGTCAAAATTAAATAAATTAAATATATGTAAAGTGCCCAGACAGGGTGTAGCTCAAGGGTAAACTCACATCCTCCTACAGAGCAATAAGGTGTGGTTCCCAGGTAACTATCTCTAGGCAAGGTCCCCAGGTATCCCTCCCAGTTAAGGTTCAAGGTAACTCCGAGAAAGGCTTCAGGTAACTGCTCAAGATGAGGCTTTAAGTCACTCCCCTGGTTACCTTCAAATAAAGGTTCCTGAGTAAGCCTTCTAGGTAAGGCTCCCTTCTAGATTACCTTAGGTGACCCCTGCCAGGTCAGTTCCAGGTAACTACCCCCAGGTGAGACCCCACATATTCCTCCTCAGTAAGACCCCCAGATGGATGTGGTCTGCAGTCAACCTAGGTAGGCCTCCAGATAACCTAGGAGCGACCTCCAGGTAACTTTCCTGAGGCAAAGCTCTCAGGTAACTTCTACAGGTAACTCGGCAATAAATATCCTGAAGAACCTCAAGTAGGGGCTGGGGTCAAAGCGCAGTGGTAGAGCACTTGCCTAGTACCTGTGAGGCACTGGTTTGATTCTCAGAACTACATATAAATGAATAAAATAAAGGTCCATTGACAACTAAAATAATAATAATAATAAAAAACAATCCCAAGTAGATCTAGTTACAGGTCATCCCCCAGGATAACTCCTAAGATAAGGACCCAAGATAGCCCCCTCCCCTGGGAAAAGGTTCCTGGACATGCTGTCTCCTCCTCACTCTTCTTGTGATGTCTTTGCAGCGACCAGAGGACCAGACACATACAGTCCGTCTTGCAATGGGCAATGGACTGCGGGCAGATGTGTGGGAAACCTTCCAGCAGCGTTTCGGTCCCATTCGGATTTGGGAATGCTATGGCTCCACGGAGGGCAACATGGGCTTTGTGAACTATCCGGGGCACTGTGGGGCTGTGGGCAAGACAAACTGCCTCCTGCGAGTGAGTGGGTAGGGCACCCAGGTTACAGTGGCCTTGAGGCTGACCCCAGAGGACCTCTGCCAATGCCCGCTACCCTCCACCCCAGGTACTGTCTCCCTTTGAGCTTGTGCAGTTTGACACAGAGGCAGCGGAACCTGTGAGGGACAAGCAGGGCTTCTGCATCCCTGTGGAGCCAGGTATGGAGGTAGTTTTCTCTGGTGTTGGGGGAGTGGACACCCTGGTGGACACTTGTAGTCTCCTCCTCCACCTCTGCAACAAGCGGCCCAAAGCCTTGAGATCGGTGCCAGCTGGGGGTGTCTGCAGCCCTCATCTGATCTCCCAGGCCCTGGGTTGTCTGACTACACCTGGGGCCAGCCCCCTGCCTCAGTCTCTCGCTCTCACTATGGGGTCTCTAGGTGTCTGAGTTGTTTTCTTGAGCTTTCTGCGGGGGTCACAGCCTCTTGGGCATCAGTCCCCTGTCCTGTACCTTCTCGTCTTCTCTCCTGGGGCCTGGCCAGGACCTGGCCATGTCGGTCTTCCCACCGCCATTTTTTTCTTGCCCATCCCCTGTCGTCCCTTTCCTGTTTCTCACGGGTTCCCCGAGGCCCCTGTGTTTCGCGTCTGTCTGCCGGTGCCCGTCTCCCCGGGGTCTTTACTCCTGCTCTCCTCCCCGTGTTTCTGCCTCTCCGCTGCTGGTGCCAGGTGAAGAGTCCACCACCCTGGGGAAACTGAGGCGGGGCTGCTGGCGGCCGAGGTCCTGCGTCCCTCTTTATCCTCTCCTCCTCCTCCTGCAGGGGAGGCCGGTCTCTTGCTGACGCGGGTCCTAGGCCGCCACCCTTTTCTGGGCTACCGCGGGCCCCGAGAGCAGTCGAAGCGGAAACTGGTGTCGGACGTGCGGCGCCGGGGCGACGTTTACTTCAACACCGGGGACGTCCTGGCCCTGGACGCCGCAGGCTTCCTCTACTTCCGTGACCGCCTGGGAGACACCTTCCGGTCGGGGCCGGGCTGGGGGCGGGGCCGGGCTGGGGGCGGGGCCTCGGGGCCCCAGGGACCCGGAGGAGACGGCGCTCGGGGGGAGGCGGGGCTTCCCCCCTGCGGGGGCGTGGTCCCAAGGCCCGGCTCCCGCCCCTGCAGATGGAAGGGTGAGAACGTTTCCACCAGGGAAGTGGAGGGCGTGCTGTCGCAGGTGGACTTCCTGCAGGAAGCGAATGTCTACGGCGTGGGTGTGCCAGGTGCCAGGAGTTTGCTTGTTTTAAACCTCCAAAAGCTTTGTGGGCGGAGGGTGGTTATTTCGATTCTGCCAGGGGAACTGCTGTGACACAGTGGTTTAATGTCCAGTGTCACAGCCACTGGCCAGGTTGGAGGGCCAGCCGAGAGTGACAAGTGTGCTTCCCAGGGTGCGAGGGGAAGGTGGGCATGGCTGCCGTGCAGCTGGCTCCGGGCCAAACTTTCGATGGGCAGAAGCTGTATCAGCATGTCCGTGCTTGGCTCCCTGCGTATGCCGTCCCGCATTTCGTCCGTGTCCAGGTAAGCCAGGGCGGGCCGCCAGGAGAAGCGGGTGAGGGATCGCGGCCCAGGGTTTCACAGAGGAGTTTCACAGTCGTCGTCACCATCACCGCCCTGTAGGAGGTACTGGAGATCACAAGCACGTTCAAATTGGTGAAGCCCCGTTTGGTGCGTGAGGGCTTTGATGTGAGTGTCATCGTTGACCCCGTGTTCATACTGGACCACCGGGTCCAGGCCTTCCGGCCCCTGACAGCAGACATATACCAGGCTGTGTGTGAAGGAACCTGGAAGCTCTGACCACCTGGCCAGCACTCGGGCCCTACGGGGGGGGCAGAGACCAGTACCCACCCACTGTGGCTGTGGGCGAAAGATGCGACTCATGCAGTCCACGGGGAGAAATAAAGAATGTGCCCACGCTTCTGCCCTGGTAAATGATTTATTCACTCAAATCACTCGCTACAATTTCACTCTAGACGTTCTTAATCAAGAAAACAACAATCCTTAATTCTAGGCACTGCAATAGACATAATCAATTCACAGCAAACAATTCTAGATTAATTCTAAGCAGTGCAAACACACTTAATCATGATGTGCTAAGTTCAAGTGTCAGATCCAAAGTCTCAAGCCTTGGGCTGGGCTACACAGCTCAGCGGCAGAGCACTTGCCTAGCATGCATGAGGCATGGGGTTTGATCCTCAGCACCACATAAAAATAAACAAATAAAATAAAGGCATTGTGTTCATCTATAACTACAAAAAAAAATTAAAAAAAAAACAAACAACCCTCTCAAGCCTTAGGCTTTAAGTCCAGCAGATGCACACTCACTCAGACTGCGGTGATCCGGTCAGGAACCAAGGCAGGCTTCTCCTGGGGTGGAGCTGATGGCCAGTTAAGGAGAGGGTCCTAGGGACAAGTTGCGGCTATCACCAGGGTCAAGATGTGGTTGTAAAGTTTGAGAGTGGTGAGGAAACTGCAGAGGATCAGCAAATGGCAAAAAGTATTGGGGTGTCAGGTCCTCATCAGGCTCTCAGAGTGAGGACATCCTTGTTGGCTGGATGGCTGAATGTCTCTGTTCATTTGCTCTATTATTTATACCAAATTTTGGGGCTTTTGACCCCCCTTTCAATCCTTATCAACTGCCACTGGGATCTCTCAGTGACAACTGGTCTGGTGGTCCCCAACCTAATCTTTCCACCTTTCTCTCTTATCAAGCGCTTTTCCCTCTAATCAGTGAGGACAGCCTGCCAGAGGCTTCACTCTGAGTTTATTAGGGTGGGAAGAAGTGACTTGTTTGTGGCTGAGGGCCATACTGGAGGGCTCCTTTAGGTGTGCCTGGTGAGACTGCATGATTCAAACTTGAGTTTTAAAATGGAGTTGCTGGGGCTGGGGTTGTGGCTCAGCGGTAGAGAGCTCGCCTAGCACATGCGAGGCCCTGAGTTCGATTCTCAGCACCACGTAAAAATAAATAAATAAAATAAAGGTAAAAAATAAATTGGGGTTGCTTAGGTTCAGGCCTAAGGCCATCCTCACATCCACACCCCTGTCATCTCCATCTTGGACCTGCATAACTGCGTTGTTATCCCAGCAGGGCTGGCAATGACTCTGGGTTTTGCCACAGCAAGAATAAATTCGACTGTGAACATAGAAGTCTGTGTCTAGCTGGCTAAGGAAACAGAGAAGCAGCCAGGCTGGTGGCGCACGCCTGTAATCCTAGCAGCACCAGGAGGACTGCAAGTTCAAAGCCAGCCTCAGCAATTTAGCAAGGCACTAAGTAACTCATCAAGACACTGTCTCTAAAGGGCTGGGGGTGTGGCTCAGTGGTTAAGTGCTGCTGGTACTATCCCTGGTACGAAAAAAAAGAGGAGGAGGAGAAGAAGAAGAAAATAGAGAAAAGCCATATCCCCCAGTGCTCCCCAGGACCTTACTCCAGAGTCCTCTACCAGAGACCTGATTTTGGGGAGGAGGGGAGGTCCCGTTTGGACAAAGCCAAAGATATGAGAGCTGCTGCTCCAAGAGAGTTTCGACTCCATCTGTGGGTCTTTTGGGCTTCCTGAGGCTACAGGGCCTGGGTTGGGCTGGTGTAGTAGAAGGGAAGGATGCCCTGTGACCTGCGGCCTGCAGGATGTGGGGAGAAATGTGAATAGGTGATCGGAAAAGAGTGGAGGGCACTGGCCTAGGACAAAAAGGGAGTGGACCGTTCCAGGCAGGGAGCAGCAACACGTGCAATACCCTGAGGAGTTTGGGGCCGGTGGGGTGGGGAGGGCATGGAGCAGACATAGGGTCGCCAGCCTGGGCTCCTGGGAGACGTCCCAGACCCCAATCTGAAGCCTTTAGAAAATGACTGGAAGTGTTTCCTGGGACATGGTGGGTACTGCAGGTGTGGGGGGGCCTCCTCGCGGTCCAGCGCTGGAGCGCTGCGCGCGGCCTTTGCTAGGTGCCAGAACGGGAGTGCCCTCCGGCGCCGCAAGAGGTCGGTAGGTGCCACCTCCAGGGCGAGCTGCCCTCAGGGTCCCGGAAGTCCCCTCAGGCTCTTGGCGACCAGGTGCCAGGTCCCCAGGCTGGTCCTCCCATCTGGAGCGCAGAGGTGCCATCTGGCGCGGTGGCAGCTGTGGGTGAGCCGGCCTCCGCAGAAGCAGCTGCGGCTCTGCCTTGAGGCTGGATCTTCCGTGGGGGATGCTGATCTCACCTCTGGGGCGCGGACGGCGAGAACCACATAGCAGTAGCACCTGCATTAGGCTGTCCCGGGGCAGCACTCTGGGTTGAAGTTCCTTTGAGCCCTTGAGGGAGCCTTGGCCTCCTGATCCAAGGGCCCACAGGAGACCTGACCGGCCTTTGAAGCCAGCAGCAGAGCCGTAGTAGCTCCACAAACTTCCGCCTGGTAGACTCTGAAGCTTTGCGGGTCAACTTGGGGAGAGGACCGACTGCACCTCTCCCAGGTTCTGGTCCTGTCAGTTGGGGTCTGGCTCTGAGAATCTGTCATCTGTGCCTGCTGGGCATTGTGACCGACTCCCGTTGTTGTCATCTGCCCTTTCTCTGACTTTCCCAGCTGATGAGGTTGCTTGTGCTCCCCACAGAACTGCGGATCCTTTACACAACTGGTCTGAGATCTGGGCCCACTGGGGTCCAGCTCTCCTCCCCGGCAGAGAGTAGGTCATTGCATTCATTCACATTCCTGTTTGTCCCAGGAGGTCAATAGCCTGGCAATGAAGGCATTTATAGCTGTGTGGATATGATAGTAGAGGCTCGAACTTTGCCACCGACTGGGGCCCAGGGTTGTCTCCTGTTGCAGACACCATTTCTCTTAGGAAGGACTCTGGTCAGAAAGGGAGCTAGAAGTTGTATGAACATAGCAGCAGGAGCTGGCCATTACTGTTGCAACCTCAGCTTGCTCCCCCCGGTACACAAAAGGTCTGATATCATTTGACAGTGGGCACCTAGCAACAGAGGCTGGCCCTCTGGATGGCTCTCCTGCCATGAACTTAGTAGGTCATTGTTACATTAAGGTCTTTGTACCCTCTGAAAGCAGATAGCAGCCCAGGGGGAGGTTGGAGTGCATGTATGAAACAGCAGAGGTGGGTGCTGGCCACCTCCGCTGTGGTCCTGTGCCTGTCATGTCTTATGACCATCCATTGAGATCTGACAAGCCCTGCTCTCTAGGCTTCCCCGAGCTCCTGCACAAGGTTGCCCTTAATCTCGTGCTACCCTTTGTCCAGGTATCAGGATTTTTGCATGTACCACACTGTGAGTGGGTGTTAAATTTTAGTTGTCTGCAAATAAGTAATGTTGCATTCCTGTGGCAAGAAGTTTGAGGAGTCCTGGGCAGTGAGGCCATGTCTCTGTATTTCCTACTATCAGAAAAAGCCAGCATCTGAAATGTGGACTGAGGAAACCACCAGTGAACAGATTACCAGGTGACATGTTCCAGATGCAGAGGAGAGTGGGAATGGTGGTAGATTTGAACCTGTCTTTGGATCCCAGAACTTGCAGCATGAAGAAAGGCAGCCACTTATTGGCTGCATGACCTGGGGCAAGTCCCTAGAACCACCTGCCCCCACCCACATGCCTCAGTTTCCTCTAATTTAAAATGGGGCAGATGTCTACCCCATATTTACCTTGAAGGATGTTTGAAAGGATGTTACCTTGAAGGATGTTTATCTAGAAAGGGGAAAGGAAATTTTCCCATAAGGGTTAACTAGTGTCTTTGCTTTTGGCATCTTTGCTCTGATGTCACTCAGGGCCTCAGTTTCTTCATCTGCAGAGTGGACATGTATCACATCCCACGACTAAATACTTACGGTCACTCCAGGTGAACTGGGCTGGCATGAAACAATCACACAGAGACAGAGAAATACCATTTTCTTTTTCTTTCTTTTTTTTTAAAGAGAGAGAGAGAGAAGAGAGAGAATTTTTTTAATATTTATTTTTTAGTTATTGGCGGACACAACATCTTTGTATGTGGTACTGAGGATTGAACCTGGGCCGCACGCATGCCAGGCGAGCGCGCTACCGCTTGAGCCACATCCCCAGCCCGAGAAATACCATTTTCTTGGGTCTTATGACAGCTCCTCTGATCTTAGATGTCCGTGGAAAGAGAGAGAGGAGCTGAACCCTTTTATTGGGGAGAAGCTATTCAAATGAGGCCAGGGGTCAGGTTCCAGGGGTTGAGTCTAGCTTTGTGTTGTCTACTGTCAGCAGGCCGACTGACATCTAGGAAGGCCATGCCCATCTCATGAGCTGTGTGGGGATCACAGGCAGAGCCAGCGAAAAGACCAGAGCCAAGCTCGCCCAAACAGAGGGGCAAAGTGGGTTCAGTCCACTTTGGCACTCAATGCTCGTAGTTCTCACACACACACACACACACACACACACACACACACCCCATGGCTGGCTTGTCACATCTCCACATTCTCATTGCTCAAGGCTAAGGGGCATCTGGTTCCTATGTGGCAGCTCCTGACAGACATGTTGTCTGTCTTGCCTGTCATTTGAGAGAATCATCATAAACAACTATAGGAATAAACTTGTGTCTGAGAACACTCATGGGGTGCCTGGGGGTCAAGCTAGGGCTGGTACTTTTCAATCGACACCTTATCTTACCCTTTCATGTGAGAAACTAGTGGGACTCCATTTTTGAGAAACCAGCCTCTACCTCAGCGCAAAGCCTGACAAAGGAAGTGGGTGTGACCTTTGTCCTTGGAAAAACCCACAGAGCACTCCTAAGCACATACCCACCTGCTGAGTTGTTTGTCTACAAATAACAGGAGAGATCTGCTGCACCAGGTGTCCCTGACTCAGTCAGGCTAGGTGGGGATCCACAGCAGCCCCCTAGCAACCACCAATCAGCATGAGACAGGGAAATACCTGGGATGCCAGATGACCCCCAGTAGTTTATGGTGGTAGATAACATGTTGGGAAACCATGTAGTTTAGTAAGTACACCCCTTGTGGTTTAAACTAATCAGTTCAAAGGAACCCCCCCTCTTGTACTAGCCAATCACCTTTACCCAACTTGTTCCTGCCAGTGAATGTGCTAATCAATGTTAAGAGTTGTTGTCATGGGCTGGGGATGTGGCTCAAGCTGTAGTACGCTCACCTGGCATGCGTGCGGCCCAGGTTCGATCCTCAGCACCACATACAAACAAAGATGTTGTGTCCGCCGAAAACTAAAAAAAATAAATAAATATTAAAAAAAATTCTCTCTCTCCTCTCCCACTCTCTCTTTAAAAAAATATATTTAAAAAAAAGAGTTGTTGTCATAACCCACTTGAATCTAATGTATGAAATGATATGTCAAGAGCTTTGTAATGTTTTGAACAACCAATAAAAAAAAAAAGAGTTGTTGTTTGACTTTCCTGCGGTATGGAATGATTTGCTGTGTGATGTTGTGATGCACAGAGTATCCCCCAAAACCTATAAAATCTCCCTGGACAAAGGACCGGGACCATTGCATCGGGAACGGTTGTGAGTCCAGGCTCGAGCTGGCAATAAAGACTCTTGTGATTGCATCGGATTCGGCTCCTGGAGGTCTACTGAGGTCCCATGAATCTGGCATTACAAATGCATCCCATACGGTAGGTTGTAATGGTGTTCCACTTTAAGGTGAAGGTAGCTGCAGTTGAGAGAGGTTATGAGTTATTTAGCAAACCCTGTCAGTGCAGGTGTCAGGTCAAAGGGCATAAATGTTATAAACAAGATCTCATTCTGGATCCTCAGACCCATCCAGCTTGAGTAATTTATACTTATGCTAGGCAAGCATTCTACCACCGAGCTACAACCCTAGCCACATCCTCAGCCCTTTTAATTTTGGAGACAGGATCTTGCTAAGTTACACAGGCTGACCTTGAGCTTGTGATCCTCCTGACTCAGTAGCTAGGATTACATTATTGTCTGGAGTCTTATTTGCTATTTTTGAAGACTGAGCGATCCATTACATTATTTTTATTTATTTATTATTTATTATTAGGTACTGGGGATTGAACTCAGGGGCACTCAGCCACTGGGCCACATCCCCAGCCCTATTTTGGATTTTACTTAGAGACAGGGTCTCACTGAGTTGCCTACCGCCTCACCATTGCTGAAGCTGGCTTTGAACTCATGATCCTCCTGCCTCAGCTTCCCAAACTGCTGGGATTACAAGTGTGCACCACCACACCCAGCCATTATTTTGAATTATGTCTTATTTGTTGACAATGCTGTTAATACCCAACAGTGTGATGAATGGGATATGGGGCAAAGAAAAAGGCAGACCAGGTCTACCCACATATTGCTGGTGTTCTTCTGGTTACTTCTAAGCATACACCTCATTTTTGGTTTATCAACCTAATAAAGTTCCTGATGATATGAATTCCTGCTTCATAGTCTTTCTCCACATTTTATTATGTTGTAGTCATTTTCTTTTTGGGGGCTCAAAAATATTGTTGTTTATGTTGCAGATGCTTTTATCTAATACTTTGCTTTTGTAGAAAATCTATTTTCTATGGGTTGAGGATATAGCTTAGTTAATAGAGTGCTTGCTTTGAATGCATAAGGCCCCTGGGTTCAATCCCCAGCACCACCCAAAAAAAGAAAAGAAATAAAACCTATTTCTATTAGATTTTTAAATGTGTTGTCAAGGAGTTATTCACAATATTCATTTTGATGTCTCTCTGTGGATATAATTTTTTTTTTTTTTTGGTGAGGGTGATTGAACCCAGGGCCTTGTGCATGCAAGACAGCCACTCTACCAACTGAGCTATATCCTGGCCCGGATACAGTTTAATCTCCTTTTTTAAAAAATATTTTTTTTTAGTCATAGATGGACATAATACCTTTACTTATTTTTAAACTTTTTTAGTTGTATATGAACACAATATTTATTTTTATGTGGTGCTGAGACTCAAACCCAGTGCCTCACATGTGCTAGGCAAGCGCTCTACCACTGAGCCACAACCCCAGCCCCCTTTAAAAAAATTTTTTTTTAAAATATTCTTTAAGTTGTAGATGGACACAACACATTTATTTGCTCATTTTTATGTGGTGCCGGGGATCACACCTAGTGCCTCACACATGCTAGGCAAGTGCTCTACCACTGAGCCAAAACACCAGCCCCCAGCCCCTTAATAAGTCTCCTTTTTTGATAGTTTAGCACTCAGGTTCAAAATGCTTTAATCTATTTTATTTATTGGTCTTTTCAAAGAGCTAGCTTTTGGATTTATTTGTTCTACAACTTTGTTGTCTACCATCATGTGAGTTTCTGCTTTAACAAGCTTCTGTAGCCTGGAGAGAGACGGGCCAGAGGACTATCCTATTCAGGGTTGTGATGCCCTTGTCTGCTCTGAAAACAAAAGGCTTGTAAACTTGCACCAGCAACATAAGTTATGAACTGCCTTCGCCTCCACACTCCCATTGTTTCATGGTTTTAGGCTTTTACCCTAAACAGGGTCTCTCAAGCCCTGGAATTGAGTCAGGTTAAGGGGCCTCCTATGCAATTTTTTTTGTGTGTGTGTGTGTGTGTGTGATGGTACTGGGGATGGAACCCAGGGCCTCAAGCATGCTAGGCAAGTGTTGCATCATCAAGTTACACCCACAGCCTGCTCTATGCATTTCACAACAGATTCTACAGTCCTCTAAACTTTTGACTGGTTGATTTTCAGGGCCTTGCTAAGTTGTCCAGGCTGGTCTTGAACTTGCGATCCTCCTTTCTCAGCTTCCAAGTAGCTGGAATTATAAGCATGTGCCACTGAACTCCCTGCCTCTTTTTACAGTCAGGAACCTGGAAAACAGAAAATAGATTCTACTGCAAGACACAGTCTGGGAATTAATTCTTGGCCTGCTAAGTGCAGCAGAGAACAATTTGCAGAGAAATATCAGTTCTTTTTTGATCCAGAGCTCTTTTCAGGAGAATATCTGAATCATTAAATTTACTTGTCATTTTATTTCTTCTTTTTTTTTTTAAATAATTTTTTTAAGTGTAGAAAGAGAGAATTTTTGAGAGAGAGAGAGAGAGAGAATTTTTTAATATTTTTTTTTTTAGTTTTCGGGGGACACAACATCTTTGTTTGTATGTGGTGTTGAGGATCGAACCCGGCCGCACGCCTGCCAGGCGAGCATGCTACCGCTTGAGCCACATCCCCAGCCCGTCATTTTACTTCTAAATGTATTAGATAATGACTAGAAAGACCATCAAAAGGTGAAATATAGTGTTACTATGTAACTTTGGGGGAAAGTTTTCTAAAACACCTGCACCATTTTATATTCCCACCAGCAGTATGATGGTTTTAATTTCTCCATGTCCTCCCCAACACTTGTTATTGTCTTTTCTTATTACAATCATATTAGTGAGTGTGAAATGTTATGAAGAGTTTATACAGGACCCAGATTCACCCCCTCCATCACCACCAGGGATGGAACCCAGCCACCACACCCAGCCAGGATCCACTTTTCTGATCATAATCCATTAAATTTACAAATAGGAAGATCTAATAAAGTTAACTATTTGACAAGACATTTCCCTCAAAAGTGCTCTGGGAATAGAGTGAATGACCAGGAGCTGTAGGAAGCAGTCTTCCTGATAAAAGGCTGAGGTGGCTCCTGGTTCCTGTTGGAGGACCGGACTGGTTTGAATAATTCTGCAGGCTAGAGGGAATTGAGACCTGCTACTCAAGCCTAAGCAGGAACTGTGCCTGGCCCATTTACCAACTTGTTTGCTTAGGCCCTTATCAATGGGAGCACAGTGGGGTAGGGAATGTGCTGTCATCCAAGGACTTCCTCACTGGTTTCAGACATCAAGGCAGAACATAATACTGGGCTTGAATTTTAGCTCTTACACCACACCACAGATGCTTCCAGAGTGAGGCAGACCCAGGTCAAATCCCAGCTCGCCAATCATGGGGTCAGCTCTGGCAGTGGAGAGTGTTTCTGGGCCCCAAGTGGGCTTAACCAGAAGCCCCGGAAGTGAAGAGTCTTGGAGGAAGACCTGGGTGGGGAGAAGGAAAGGCTCATGGAGTCACCATGAAGATCAGATGAATCACAGGGGGACCTGGTAGAGAAGCAGCAGCTTGAGTTGGTATGAAAAGGCACAGTCCCTGGAGAGGCAGCTCAGGGAACGGAGCAGATGAGTGGGCACCACTTCAGGCCTGGCCTGGCCTAGTTTCTCATGAGATGATGTAGATTCTACAACCCACTCTGGAGGCTGACAGTGCTGCTGAGTTAGCTAAGGCCAATGCAGTGGATAAACGACTGAAGAAAAGAAGTGAAGACATGAATGGATCACCTGCATGGAGATCAAACCAGGTATACAAAGTGACACACAGGGTGGCACATATGAGCAACTGTGGGCTCTATTGACATACACTAATTACCTTCTGTCCACAGATTTGAAAAGGAAATAATGAGAGTCCACAGTGTTAAATTGTTGGGAACTCTTGGGGATGCAAAGTAAACTGACCCCAAGCAAGTGTGGAACACACTTTCATGTGCCCATCAAGAACTTAAAAATCTGGGGCTGAGATTGCGGCTCAGTGGTGCAGCACTCACCTAGCACAGGCGGGACCCAGGTTCGATCCTCAGCACCACATAAAAATAAAGGCATTGTGTTGTGTCCATCTACACCTAAAAATAAATATTAAAAAAAAAAAGAACTTAAAAATCCCTGGCTGGGGTTGTAGCTCAGTGGTAGAGCGCTTGCCTAACACATGTGAGGTACTGGAATCGATCCTCAGCACCACACAAAAATAAATAAATAAAGGTACTGTGTTCATCTACAACCAAAATAAATAAATAAATAAAAAATCCCAGCCCACTTTTCTAGATTTTTAAATTTAAAAAACTTTTTAAATTTGAGAAGTCAGTATTAAACATTAATCTATTAATGTATGCATGCTATCTTTGACTTAAACTAATACTACAGATAATATAGAAAAATCATATATTTTAGTAAATTATTTAATTTCACCCAGATGAACAATATTCAATAAATGCCTTGTTTTAAAAAGCATTTCTCAGCTAAGTACAATGGTGCATGCCTGGAATCCCAACAGCTCAAGAGACTGAGGCAGGAAGATCATGAGTTCAAAGCCAGCCTCAGCAACTTAGGCCGTAAGCAACTTAGTGAGACCCTGTCTCAAAATAAAACTTAAAAAACAGCTGGGGATGTGGCGCAGTGGTTAAGCGCCCCTGGGTTCAATCCCCAGGACCAAAAATCAAAACCAAAACCAAAACCAAAACCAAAAAAGCATTTCTTGATTCAAAGTCATCTGAAACTGTTCTATATTATATTCTAGATGTTTTAATTTTCTTTCTGTATTCAGATCTTTAACCTATCGGTAATGTCTGTCTGTGATGTGAAATAGGAATTTGTTGAGAGCTGTCCATGGGCTCATTGCAGCCTAGTGAATGGGAACTTCCAGTGGACATTTCCTCTGTGTAAGACTGCCTAGATGCACTGTGAGCCTTATTCCGCTCTGCCTGGTCCCACACAGCACCAGAGATGGGGTGACCTGCTAACCACCCAGCCTCACAACCCCTCTGAGATGGGTGTAACCTGCCAAGATGCAATCAACCTGCTGAATGCAAGACATCAAGAAGCAAGACTCCACCCTTGAAACCTTATCCCTGCCTTTTCTCTACCCCCTTAAATAAGCCACATGAGTCCAGCTCTTGTGTGGACTGGACCTATCAGGGGCTCCAACTTTGAAAAAAATCTTTCTGACTTTGTCTTTTGTTCTTCACTAATTATTCCAGACTTTAATTTCTAAGGAGACTTATCCCTCTGAGCAGGCAAGAATTCCCTGGCAAGGTGCTGGCCAGCCCAAGACAGGAATCTAATTTCATTTCATATAAGTAACCGAGAACTCATTTTCTATTGACAGTGATGAAGAAAAGGAAGAGAATGCACCACAGCCTTAGGAAAGCCCAGATTGTGATCAGAACATGGGATAAATGTTTCTTGAGCCCAAAACTGAACCCAAAGCCCAACTGGTTGACAGTCTGTCCTACTTTGGAAACTGAGTTGAGCTGGGTTTTTTAGACATCTTTAAACATCTCTCATTTTCTGCCACTGTTGCTGTCCCTGTCGAGGATTCAAGGTCTATGGGCTCTTCACAGGTACTGCTTGATGGAGTCATTGTGCTCTTCCCATCAATTCACTTTTGTTAAAATCCTATCTTATTGGGGCAGAGGGGTGGGAGGGAAAGGGAGGGGTCAGGGGATTAGCAAGGATGGTAAAATGTGATGGACAACATTATCCATGAAGACACCGAATTGGGTGTCAACCTATTTTATATATAAACAGAGATATGAAAAATTGGGTATATATGTATAATAAGAATTGTAATGCATTCCACTGTCATTTATTTTTTAAAAAATCAATAAAAAAAATTTAAAAAGAGGGAAAAAAAATCCCAGCCAGGTGGTGGCACATACCTATAATCCCAGCAGCTGGGGAGGCTGAGAGAGTTCAAAGCTAGTCACAGCAACTTAGCAAGGCCCTAAGCAACCAAGTGAGACCCTGCCTCTAAACACAAAAATGGACTGGGGATGTTGCCCAGTAGTTAAGTACCCCTGGGTTTAATCCCTGGTATTCAAAAAAAAAAAAAAAAAAAATTAGAATTCCATGTTCCATCATCTGACCTTGAAATGGGAGACTGAAGCATCCAAGTGGGCCCAAAGTCATCACAAAGGTCCTCCTTATAAGTGGAAGACAGGCAGAAGAGTGGCGGTGATGTAATGTAAAAAGACTTGACTGGCTACTGCTGGCACTGAAAATGAAGGAGGAGGCCGTGAGTCAAGAATTCAGGACACCTCTAGAAGGTGGATTCTCTCCCAGATTCTGCAGGAGGAACTAGCAGCCCTGTTGATAAACTGATTTAGTTCACTGAGACATGTCTCAGAGTTCTGACCTTAAAAACCAACATAGAATAAATGTTAAAAACCAACATAGAATAAATCTACAGTGTTTCATGCCACTGAGTTCATTGGAGCAGTTATTAGGAAACCGATACTGCAAGTCCTGAGTGACTGTCCAGAAAGCCAGACAGCTCTCCCTGGGCAGTGGGGATCCTCTGCCTTTCTGCTGCATGACCAACTAAGGATGTGAGGATGCAGCCCTGGCTTGAAGGCTTGCATGGCCTCAGAGACATCTGTCACCCTTCAGAGGTCACTCTTGTCCATCTATGCTTTGAAAAGAAGTGCCCTGTCTACCCAAACCCAGGCTCAAGAGTTTAAAGGCTGGTGGCCAAGGATGAAAGTAGGCTGGGGGATCTGGGGCTGTGACCGTAGGGTTGGCGATTCTAGGATTTGCCCTGAGCCTCCAGCTGCCAGGCAGATTGCTGATCTGACCAACAGAAGTGAGAAATCAGGGTTCTTATTCAGAAACTTACCTGCTAAAAACATATAATTTATGCTAAGGGTGAAACGTGCACATGGAGGTCCAGGGGTCTCACACAGCAGGACAGACATCAGCTGTGCTTTTCTGAGCTTACTGCCACCTTCCACAGGGACTTCTGTAGGAAGGGGCAGCAAGGCAGTTTTTGAGCAAGAGGTCCCAGGAGGAGGGCGTGTCCTGGGCTTTTATACCTCAGGTAGGGAGGCCTTGGTGATCACCCCACAGTCACCACTCAGCTTGGATTCCCACCCAGGCCTCGTCTAGAAGGCAGGGCAGGAGGAACAGAGCAGCTTTCCCTCACTCCCAGGTGGACTTTTGGGGGCAGGTCCAGAGTTCCTTACTGTCCTCTGAGTTTCCAGTAGGCTGGAGTTGGCCCCCAGGGTGCTCTATCTAGGCCCAGAGGCCCACAGGTGTCCCCCCTCTACCGCCCCCCAGGAGGGCAGCCCTCCTGCTCAAGGGGCCTCAGGCCGGTGGCTCTTCCTGTGGATGACCAACTGGGACTTCCAGTCGAAGCTGCGGCCGCAGTCACTACAAAAGTGGCGCCGCTGGCCAGCATGACTCTTCCGGTGGATGACCAGCTGCGACTTCCAGCTGAAGCTACGCCCACATTCCTCACAGGTATAGCTCCGAGGCCCCACCGGGCGCCGCGGGGGTTGTGCCACTGGCTCCTGGGGTGCCTGTGGTGGCCTCTCGGGACAGGGGCCTCCTGCATGTGAGCGGTGGTGGATGACGAACACGGACTTCCAGTCGAAGCCCCTGCCACACTGCAGGCACACGTAGGGCTTCGGCTGCGCGGGGGAGAACGGGAGTGGCAGTGCTGGTGGCGGGGATGTGCAGACCTGGCTGCGCCCAGGAGTGTCTACCTCAGCCCCGACTTCTGGGTGGTTCAGGCTGTGCTCGCCTGGGCAGCGGCTCTCACCAACCTCGGGTCCGGAGCATGGTGTCCCCAGCTCTGGCTCACGGTCAGGCTCTGACTTGGATTCAGCCCGCTCTTTGGCTGGCGGGGGTGGCAGCCCTGCTGGGGTGGGCAACGAACGATCAGGTGGGAGATCACCCGAGGCCCCGGGTGGGTGCCTTCTGGAATGGGGAAGGCTGTGACTGGGCCCTGGGAGGCCTGTGCGAAACCCCAGGCAAGCAGCCTGAACCCAAGCCCAGGCGGGAAGGGACCGGTGGTCCTCACCCAGCGAGACCACCGTGCCGTACTTCTCCAGCATCGCGTCCCAGTACTGCTCCTTCTGTGATGGGTCCAGCAGCCCCCACGCCTCCTGCAGGATGAGGATGCAGCTCATCACTGTGGTCCCACCCCAGCCTGCTAGGGTGGCATCCTTACCTATTTACCCAAGCTTCATCTATGGGCTAGATAAGGCACAAGCCAAGAAGGGGCTTGTGAATGCTGGGTCCTCCTTCAGATCATCGGCCAGCCTGCCAGTACTCACCTGTCTGAGCTGTCCACCCATTGTTCTGGTCAGAGATTGAAACAGGGTGGGATTCAGGTTAAGCTTTGTAAAGACCATTATGGCTGCCCCCAACCTTTGCCCTTTCAAGTATCTTAACAGGATGCTAAAGGGAGCAAGAGACTCAGGGACTGCTGGGGACTCAGCCACCTGCCAAGCCTCTGACTACAAGAGTCTTCAAAGGCTGGGAGCATTTGAGCACATGGAAATGAGGCTGTGGGGAGGAAGGAGGATCCAGGATCCTGACTGCACCTTGGGATGTGAACAGGGGACGCAGGAGTGGCAGTGGAGAAAGTTCAGAGTGTGGGGGGGCTGGGAATATAGCTCAGTTGATAGAATGCTTGACTCGCAAGTACAAGGCCCTGGGTTTAATCTCCAGCACCACCCCCCCCCAAAAAAAAAAAGAAAGTAAGTTCAGAGAGTGGGTGCCAGTTGGCTCCTGTGTGCTGCTTCTGGCAAGACCCCGAGAGAGGATGAACCTGGCATGTGGCAGAGGCCCCAATGGCTTTACTGGGAAACATACTTCCTGCCTTTGAGTCCTGCCATCTGGGGCTTTGCTGGGTTGGGAAAAATAATCCTGAGAGACAAGCCAAAGCAAGTCTGGGAGCAGGGAGCTGGCCATATATAACCAAGATAGAGATGGTAAAGGCTGGAAGCGATGATCCCATGGAGCCTGCAACCTTTCCACTCAGCCTAAGATTTCTAACCGTGCCGTCAGACTATGGAAGGAACCTGGAATCTCAGCCTCAAAGCACACCTCAACCAACCATTCTGCTGAGAAAGCTCCCACTAGGTGGTATAGTAGCAAAAGAACCAGGAGAAGACAGCCCCCACTCTACACACTTGGGAACGTGGTGCTCAAGACGACAGGAGCTTTGAATTGATTGCCTTTTTTTTTGAATTTTTTTAATATTTATTTTTTAGTTTTCGGTGGACACACATCTTTATTTTATTTTTATGTGGTGCTGAGGATTGAACCCAGCGCCCCGAGCATGCCAGGTGAGCGCGTTACTGCTTGAGCCACCTCCCCAGCCCCCAGCTGACTGCCTTTTGAGAAAAACCCTACAAGAGAAGGGACTTTAGGCATTTCCCAGGAAGAGTGTTTGTTCTGACCCCAGGTGCTGAAGTCCTGCCAGTTTGTCACTGGTTCCTCCCAACCTGCACACACAAGTTTTAAATCTCCAAGTTCTGGCCCTAGACCTCTAGGAGCTGCAAATCTCCCCAGTGACTTCTCTGGAGGTGAAGAAGGCAAGCCCACCAGTTCTGGTCACTTCTGACCAGGTTTCCATGATCTGAGGCTCAAATTTTCCAATAATAGAGGCCAACAGTCTGTTCCTCTACCCCTGGGACTTCTGGGGCACCCGTTACTTACTCCACTTTTGGGCAGTAAAGAGCTTAAGAACCAGGCGCAGTGGTGCACACCTGTAATCCCATCAGCTCAGGAGGCTGAGGCAGGAGGACTGAGTTCAAAGGAAGCCTTAGCAACTTGTGAGACCCTAAGTAACTCAGTGAGACCCTATCTCTAAATAAAATTTAAAAAGAACTGGGGAGGGCTGGGATTGTAGCTCAGTGGCCGAGCGGTTGCCTCGCACGTATGAGGTACTGGGTTTGAACCTCAGCACCACATAAAAATAAATAAATAAAAGTATTGTGTCCATCTACAACTAAAAAAGCCTTTTTTTTAAAGGACTGGGGTTGTGGCTCTGTGGCAAAGCGCCCCTAGGTTCAAACCCTGGTACAAAAAATAAAAGCAAAAAACAAAAAACAAAAACAAAGTACAATAGCATTTGGCCAAGACTGGAAAAACCACAGGGCAGAGGCATGCACCAGGGATGTTTCCCTCCCATACTTGGGACCTGTACTTTCCACTGGGGACTGCTCACCTGAATCCTGGGTGGGTGGAAGGAAGTGGAGGCTGTGTCCTGGTGTCTAAGATGCCCCTTGGGAGACTCAGTTGGAAGCAGTGGACTGGGCGGTGCTGAAAAGTAAGGTAGATGGGAATGGGTGTCAGCAGTTACCCACACAAGCCAGGCTGGAGGAGGATCTGGTGTTACTGCCTAAGTCTTGGTCCACCTCTGCCCTATGTATGTCTTTTGATTCCCAGATCTTCTCCAGGGCTTCCATCCCAGCCAAGGACATCCACCCTCATTTCCAGAGTCTAAGCCCTGGCATAAGAAGTCTCCTGAGGAGCCAGATATTGTGGTATATTCCTATAATCCCAGTGGCTCTGGAGGCCAGGGGAGGAGTGCAAGTTCAAAGTCAGTGCCAGCAATTTAGCGAGGTCCCAATAACTTAGCAAGACCCTATCTCAAAATAAATTTTTTTTAAAAAAGGAAGGGATGTTTAGCTTCTGCGTTGGGGTTTACTCTTTTTTAAAAAGGGATGTGGCACAAAGGTTAAGCACCCATGGGTTCAATCCCCAGTACCAAAAAAAAAAAAAAAAAGCTGCCTAGGACTCCCCTCCAGGGATGTGCACACTCTTTCCACAAGCTCCACAGTCGTGGTGTGGCACTCTCCCTCACCCACATGCTGCCCATCAGCACTGGGCTCCTCCTTCACACTGCAGCTGAGCTGGGTAGACCCTTCCATCCTGGCATTATGTGGACCCTCTCCAGGGGCTGCCCCAGAGAACTCCACTGTTCCTGAGGGGCAGGGGCTTGCTGAGGACTCCTCTGTCTTCTGGGCTGCAGGAAGCACCTCTGGCTTCAGGATGTGGGCTGTGATCTGAGAAAAAGAGGTAAGTCACAGGGGCTCTATGTTTGATCTGTCCTTAGAAGTTAATGACACCACACTTACCCAGCCCAACAGCTGCCCAGGGTCATGCTGTAGCCCTTCAACTAGAGCTACAGCTTCCTCAGGGCTGCCTGGCCGCTGCCCTTGCACCCAGGACTGGATCTCAGGGGGCAGTGTGCCCACAAACTGTTCCAGCACCAACAGCTCTAACATCTGTTCCTTGGAACATGACTCAGGCCGCAGCCATTGGCGACACAGCTCTCTCAGCCGGGTCAGGGCCTCTCTGGGCCCTGCCACCTCTTTGTAGCAGAATCCACGGAATTTCAGTCGTGCAGCCTCAGGCTCCTCAAGGGTGGTCTCAAGATTACTGAGGGACTGGTGTGGGGACCTCAGTGGGGATGGCATTCTTGTTTCAGAGGGTCTTTTGGGAATCACCAAGAGGGACCTACAGAAAAGGAGGGATCAAAGTGTCATTCAAGAGGGCCTGGCTAAGGAGAGACAGATACAAAGCCCAGCCCAGGAGCCAAGGCCAGGACAGAGGAGACCCTGAGACCAAGAGTAGGTAAGGGGTGGGGGCTCCAGGAAAGCTTCATGGAAGGAGAAGGTCACAGGAGCTGAGATCAGGAGGATGCCTTGTGGATAAACGCTTGGAGGGAAGGAGTCCAGGAAGCTGCCAGGAAAGTGGAAAACAGTTCGATCCAATACAGGTAAGACAGGAGCAGTGGTCCACACCTGTTATCCCAGCAACTTGGGAGGCTAAGGCAGGATTGCAAGTTCGAGGCCAGCCTTGGCAATTTAGTGAGATCCTGTCTCAAAACAAACAACAACAACCAAAAACCAAAACAAAAAAACCAACACCTGGGTATAACAGACAGGAAAGTGGCTCCCCCAGCCCAGAAGCGAACGGTCAATCGACCAGCTGGTCCTGGGGGATTGGGAGCCCTGAGTGTGGAAGGTCGGGCTTTGTGTCTGTCCTAATGGTCTCTGGGACTTGCTGCCTGAAGAGCTGGCTCTGGGGACCGGGCCTGTCCTCGCCAGGAGACAGACGAAGCAGGTGCAGTACCAGGTGCACTCCCGAGTGCTGACACGGTTCCGAGACGCGGTGCTTGCTGCAGAGGCCTCGTGCAGGCTGGGCCCATGCGAGTAAACCCCAAAGCAGAAGCTAAACAAACGGAGCTGCGCGTGGCGTGAGACTGCGGGTTCAGCCCTGAAGAGCATCTGGGGGAAACATGCCCACCTGGGGGTCCGTCAGGCCTGTCCTACCCGAGACCCGGGGATTTGGGGGTCTGCGCCCCGGGACGGGACGGGACGGGACGGAGCAGATCTCTCAGGAGTGCCGGGTCCGGGCCCGGGCGCCGAGACGTGTTCTGGGTGGGCGGAAAGCCGGGACCAAGGCGGCGGCGGCACTTCCGCCGCCGGGGAGCAGGACCGGCGCGCGCCCCTCGCGGTGGAAGAAGCCGCGCACGGGCCAGTCAGAAACGCGCTCGCCTCGGCAGCCGCTCGGGCCGGCGGCCACTTCCCGGAAGTGGCGGCGCTCACACCCGCCCGCCCCGCCCGCGCGTGGCCCCGGCGACCCCAGCCCGGCCAATCCCGCGCCGGCCCTTCAGGCACCACCTGCTCCCCGAGGAGCGCATTTTCAAACTCCTCGCGACCGGATGGCATCCCTTCCTCTCCAAGACTCCGCACTGCCGCAGGGTTCAGCGGTAGCGCCCCCCGGCCCGGTCTTCACACCCGAGCGCCAGGCGGACCCACCGCGGACCGGGACTGCCCGTCAAAGCCTTGCGCATGTGCGCAGCGGACCCGAGGCCTATTGGGTAGTGAGAGCGTGCTCTCCCGACCAATCAGAGGAGGCCCTCGGCCTCGGCTCTCCCCACCCCACCACGCGGCCTGCGGGGTGGCACTCCAGCCCCCCCCAGGTACCGGTGGAGCACGGCTGCCCACTTCCAGTTCTCCCCATGGCCACGACCACAGCGTTCCCCCATCCCGAAGAGATCCTAAATGCCGCTCCGTGGCAACCTCCGTGAATTCGCAGGCTTCCACCTCGCTCAGAGTTCTCCTTCGAAGGAGGCACTGGAGACCCTCATTCAACCCGTTAATGCCCTGCGGACTTTGGGGGGCATACATTTACTGAGAAGGTAACTATGTATTACCCTTAGGAGTCTGACAGGCACATGAAGGGTGTCCAAGTTTGTGGGATGTGCTCAACCTTCTGTTTATTTTGCAAAACAGAAGTAGACAGTGGCTGGTTTTTCACAACAGGCAACGTTATTATTATTTAACTGTGGGGTAGGGTTCATTCTGCCTCCACCTAACAAGTAGCTGAACTGTGGCGTACTCACTCAATACTGAACTTTATCTGCAGGTGTTTTGGTTTTTCAGATACCTGCCAACAATTCAGGACAAGAGCAGTAGTCCTAAATGCTGACTGGAACCTTGGAGCAGTGTGTGGGTAGAGCTCATTAACTCTTACCTGTCCAGTGGCTTCATCAGGGTGCTAGTTTTTGAAGGGCTTCGGTATTTTCTCTGGGACTGCAGATTGTCTGGGAACAATTTTCCAATGGGTGGAGAGCTCTTCTCCAGGTACCTTTACAGGAAGACCCTTCTCCCTGGATTGCTGTTCACCAAGCCTCCTGCTGTGCTACAGGGTAAGCCTAGTTGGACTTACCCAAATGCCAATTAAGTATTTGGCTTCTCATCAATGAGTGACAGTTCCCACATCTAGCTTCAGAATGCCATTGCCCTTAACACCCTTCCCCATCCTCACACTTGTGGATTTATCTTTTTCTCTTTCTTTCTTTCAGTGCTGAGGATTGAACCCAGGGCCTCAGGCATGCTCAGGGTGCACTCTGCCACTAAGCTATACCACCAGTCTTCTGGATTTGAGCTACCTGTGATGCCTATGTTTCAGTCGACCTTTGTCCCAGAAAGTTCAGGTACACTTTTACAGTTACAAATTGACTGGGTTAAGAGAGACCAGCCCAACAAGACCACAGGGGTTGGAGAAAGGCAAGGCAGATGGAGGAGGCAGCCCAGGTTGGGGTCCCCAGCCAGTTCTGGGTATCAGAAGAGGTAGATTCAAGGAGGTTGGAGCTGAGGAACAAGAACACAGCCCAAAGGTGAGAAAGAGCTCAAGGAGAGGCTGGTGGGGAGACAGGACACTGGATCCAGCCTAAGGGGTCAGGAGGGCTTAGGACATAAACTGGGTGATCCAGGAAATTCTGCCCAAGGCACAGGAAATATTTCATGAGTGGATACACACTTGTTCAACAGATGCCTTTGGTCCTTAATCTCATGAGTTCCCTAGAAGTACCTCTGTGGCAGGGTGGGGTTTGTCTGTATTTCACAGCTTTGCAGACTGACTTCATACAGGAGGGGTGGACAACAGTCTCAGGAGGCTTCAAGGCAGAAGATGGGTATGGCCCAAGTGGTTGATAAGCAGGACAGCTGGGTCTTACGTTCTTTGAGTATAGGAGAGGACTGCAGGGTCTTAAGGTGATGGGGCTGGTGTACCTACTGGGCTGGAGTCAACCTTGCTAGGATACCACATACGGCTGCCCCAGCTGTGCCTTAGCAGGAGTACATATTCTGTCCCAGTTTCTCCCCCCCCCCCCCCCCCATTGACTGGATCCCCAAAGGCTCATCTCCCAGGAGAGCTGCTGCTCAGGGGAAGGCAGCAGCTTCCACCCAGATCTCCTTGCTTCCTCCACCAACCTGCAACCACCAATGGGACACAGGTGTCCCAGTCCCACACTGGGCTGCAGACAAGCCGCATATTCACCCTGTACTTTCTCTAGGGGACTCAGGTTGAAACTCTGGGACGAAGACACCCTGATGACACATCTGTGTTATGTGTGTTTAATACTGTCTGCATTGCATTAGAGTGAAACAAGCACCAGGCTATTATTGTTCACAATGTTTAAAAAGAAACCTTTACTAGGGAGACATCTGAACACCCCTGGAGCCAAGAGAAGAGGCTGAGGCCATGGACTTCCACATGCCTGTACACAAAATTATAACTTACATCCATTTCAAGTTGTAAATGCTATCGTTTTGGGTCCCCCCCCCCCTTTCTCCTCTGGGTTAAAAAGACCGCTGCCTACCCTGGCAGTGAAGCCCCAGATCAGGAGAGGGCCTGGTCTGCTTAACCATATAGGAATCAAATGGCCCCACTCCATCCATCTGTCCTCAGCATTAAGGGGCATTATACTGGGGAAGTGGCTTCAGAAGAAGGCTGAACATTACATAGGCTTAAGTAATGACAAGGCCTTCTTGTTCAGCTGTTTGTCCACTTTCCAACCAAGGTAGAACAGGTCATGTAGCCACCAAACCCAACAAAAATGAGCAACCCTGTCTTGTTTCCTCTGCAGTTCTCATCAGTGCTTTGGATGTAAAGATTCCTCATTTAAAAAAAAAAAAAATCCTCATAACATTGACTTTGGTAACAGGAGCTCGTGACAGAACGAAGATGGGAATGTGAATGAGTGCTGCTGGGAAGCCAGTTTCCAATGCTGACAGCCACATCCCCTCCCTCAGGGCTGCACTGCCTGTGAGTCAGCTGTGTGGCCAGGTCAGACCCTCAGGCCTGGCTGACTACGTTGAGGCCTGGGAGCTGAGGTATGTGAAACTGAGCCAATCCCCCGGCTTCTAGTATCAGCTCTGTCCTGGGCAACTCGCTTTTCCTCTCTGTGTCTCAATTTACTCATCTTTAAAGTGAGCAAACTAGCACAGGGTTCATAGGGCTGACAAGAGGAATTTCCCCACAGGTACCCACCTGAAGAGCACCCTCTATGGGATGGGCCCAAATTTTTTCCTCTTTTTCCCAGAGAAGGTAGTTGAGGCTGAGAGCCCAACCACTTGCCCAAGTCCTACATCCTGACTGTCATTCCTCTGTAGCCTCCTATTTGCTGGGTCAGATCCAAAGCAGCTCTGGATGAACTGAGGCCTGGGCACGGGGGGTGGGAGAGGGAGGTGTCGCCAGCTGCCAGTTTCTGTGAAGACTTCTTCAGGCCTGCACTTCTCCCCTCACCGTAGCGTTAGTCATGAGACAGTGAAAAGGCATCACCAGGCAGGAATGCCTTTTTTGGCACCAGGTCCTTCCTCCTGGTATCTCTGCATACGACCTCGTTGAGGACACAGGTGTATCCCAAAGCTGAACTGGCAAATCTTGTCACTGTGTACAAATGGAAGCACGCCAAAGAATCTTCCTTGTGCCTGGTTAGCACGCATAGGGCTTCTCCCCCTTGTGGACCTGCAGTGGACACAGGCCTTTAGCTGTGAAAGGGATTCACAGAAGGTTGGGGAAGGGTAGAGGTGTGCCCTTAGGACTCGGCAGACGTTAGGGCCGTGGGTGAACCTGAGGAAGGAGAGGCTTTGGCTTCCTTCCCATGTACACCTTCTGACGAGCTCTCCGAAGGAGACCTGGCCTGGGCACGCATCCCGGCCCTGGGTCGCCTCAAGGCCTTCTCACCAGTATGGATCCTCTGGTGGTGGAAGAGGGCTGGGCGCTCGCGGAAAGCGCGGCCGCATTGTGTGCACACAAAGGGCTTCTCTCCTGTGTGGATGCGCCGGTGGCTAAGCAGCACTGCTCCCTTGGCAAAGGCCTTGCCACAGTCCCCACAACGGAAGGGCCGCTCACCTGTGTGGAGCAGCTGATGCTGTGTGAGATTGGAGCTATGGCTGAAGGCACGGCCACACTGCGCGCAGGCGAAAGGTTTCTCACCCGTGTGCACCCTCTGGTGCTTAAAGAGTGAAGAGCCCTGGCTGAAGGCGGCACCACAGAGTGCACAGGCGTAGGGCTTCTCACCCGTGTGTGTGCGCTCATGCTGGATCAGGTGCGAGTTGCGGCAGAAGCGGCGGCCACACTGGGCACAGGCGTAGGGCCTCCCGCCTGCGTGGATCTTGCGATGCTGGCTGAGGTTGGAGCCGTGGCTGAAGGCCTTGCCACACTCGCTGCAGCGGAAGGACTTCTCTGCTGTGTGGATACGTTGGTGCCGCACCAGTGAGGAGCTGTGCCGAAAGGCTTTGCCGCAGGCCGGGCATGCGTAAGGCGTCTCGCCACTGTGGATGCGCTGGTGCTGTGTCAAGTGTGAGGTCTGGCTGAAGGCCTTGCCACACTGTGCACACTCGTAAGGACGCTCACCAGTGTGGGTGCGCAGGTGCTTGAGGAGGTCTGAGCTCTTCACAAACACTTTGCTGCATGCCCTGCATTCAAAGGGCTTCTCCCCAGGGAGCAGACCGGGAGCAGCATGGAGGGCCTCGCCCAGCTCTTTCCAGGTTGGGGCCTCTTGGGTACCCATGAGTCTCTGAGGCTCATGCCAGTTTGTGTCCATTCCCCGTTCTCCCCCACTGCAGATGGTTCTGAGGTCTGGATCGCTTGGGAAGGCTCTGGGGTGAGCTGGCTGCACATGTGGCTTCTGCAGCTCCGCCATCTGTGGCAACTTCCCTGGAGCGGGGCAGTCTGTAAGGACTTTCTCTCTAGACTGGCCACTCTCAGAAGCCCTCAGTGGGGAGGTCAGTCGCAGGCTGATGCTGGCTTTACCACTGCCTGAGCCTAGCAGGAGCCTCTCCCAGTAGATCACTGACACACCTGAAGGTTTTCTCTCTCCAGATGAGAAGGCACCCCGTTTTCCCACCAGGCTTGGACTAGTAGGTGTCTCAGGGGAGCTATGCAGGAAGGCCCCTGGCAGTGTCGGTTCTCCAGAAACATCTCTGTCCTCTGCCAGACAGCAGGAACCTGAGGGTAGAGGAATGATGGCTGCCTGGGGCATCTAGCCAGGATGTGACCAGAGCAGGCTGCTGGGCAGGCAGGGGGAACCCAGGGGATGGACGAAAAAGCCTAGGGAGAAAAGCGGAAGCCTACGCGGGCCCTGCAGGAAGCCGGTGGAAGGAGCATCTGCCCTGACAGGTATGGCATCCACTGTATCTGCACCCCCAGGGTCAAGAGGAAAGGCCCAGACAACCAGATGTGGGAGTATAGAGAACTCAGCATCTACTACATACCACCTGAGCCTCTGCTGGCTATCCCACCACAGATGCCTCCCCACAGTTCATTCCCCAGCCTGTTTTTTCTCCTTGCTCTGATTTGTTTCTGAAGCTACAGACAATTTGTGAACAGTTTACTGACTGCCTCTCCCCTGCATTAGCCCCAAAGAGCAGGACAAGGAGTATCCTCGGCAAGGTTGTGTTCCCAGGACCTGGAACAGGTCTGGCCAGAGCAGGAACTCAAGCAACATCTGGACACATGAATGAAGGGAGGAAGGAATACCCAACAGATGTAACAGCTAGATGGGGAGGTCTGAAGCTGTACCACCCAGTTGGAGGAAGGACTCTGAACAGGTCTCACCACAGTCAGGTGACTTCCTGTGTGAAAAGAGATCCTATGTTTTTAGACCCAGGCCATAGCCTCCAAGACAGGATGATGAAAGAAGGGAGAAGAGGCAGATGGGCAGCCAGAGGAGACAGTCTGTCTACAGGAGGGGAGTCAGAGGCTGGGCCACCGGTTGGTCCCAAGTTCACCCCTACCTTGAGCCCCAACTCACCAAGGCTGGACTTTCTGTGGGCATTCCTGCCCAGGGCTGTATCTGTCCCACTGGGAACCCAAGGCTCCTCACCATGCTCCAGCTGGATGACCACACGAGGTCGGGAGGCAGAGAGTCCTACGAACAAGGTGGTTCAAGTGAGAGGCCACGTCAAGTCAGGAAAACCCATCCCACAGAAGATGGCAGGAGTCAGGGCTTCCTGGAAATAGACGATATTATCTGTGCCATCAGGAAAACCTGGGGTCACAACAGGGCAGGGCCTCAGTGGGACAGCTCAAGGATCCCTGCAAGCAGCATATGTTCTGGGGCACCACAGGAAGAGGACTGAGCCCAGGCACAGGAGATTCAGTCAGATGGGGCCACAGGGTAAGATGGAGCAGCCTGCACATCTCCAGATCCTGACCCTTGCCTCATGTGGCGTCTAGCCAGAAGGTCCTGCTCTTGGGTGGGTGGGAAGGTGAGATGATAGTCCTGATGACCCAGCCAGGTACCAACTTGGCTTCCCATGGAGGACCCAGGGCCTTACCCAGTGAGGCCACAAGTGCGAAGTTCCCCAGCATCACGTGGCGGTACAGAGCCCTCTGGGCTGTATCCAGTAGCATCCACTCTTCCCGAGAGAAATACACAGCTATGTCCTCAAAGGCAATCAGGCCCTACAACAGCAAGCAGTCTAAGGTATGGCTGTGACTCAGAACTCAGATCCTGTCCCCATGGTCACCATCCTTGGCACTTTCTGAACATTCACGATCTTCCTGGGGTTCTATTCCAGCGCTATCTTCAAGTGGCACTTCCTCCACCCATCTGGGCCCCCTTCCTTCCACCTTTCCTGTTCAGGCCACAGAAGCGCTCTCAGCCTCTCCCCTGGCTAGTTTACAGAAGCAAGTGAGAGCCATCCTCATGGTTCTTGGCTGGCATCCACTCGACCCAGCAAGACCACTCATGACCCTACCCAAATGTGCCCTTCCTATGCTGGCACAGCAACTGTGTAAGTCCCAGCTGTGGACACTCCAGGGTGTGCCCACTCTAGGATCCTCCCTGCTGTGCCCCTGACACTTCCAGGCTAGTCCCTGAAATCAGTTGCCACAGGAGGGTGGTCCAAAGGGCCTGGTGGACACATAGGAAGTCAATACCCTACTGCCCCCTAGTATTGTCCCCTCTATTTCTTCATTCTTTTTCCACCTTCCCCTCCCTCAGCCACCTGCCAGACTCTTGCCCTGACAACTGCAGTTATTCCCAACCATTTTCCTCTCTCTAGGAAACTGAAACTGACCATCCTCCACTGAGTCTGTGAGATCACCCCCTCCTCAGCCCAATTCCCAAACTCTGCTTTGGCTCAGGACACCTACAATGTCAACTTCACTCTCAGACATGGCAAACTCCTGATCTTTCCGTGGTGGTGGTGGGGGGAACCTGTTTTCAATTACCGTTTGAGTGCCTTTCAGGCACTTAGGCTTCTGAAAAGCTTCCGACTGTGCTTCACTCACAACACTTGCTCGTACCCCACACACCTGATACAAACGCAGCTCCACGCGTAATTGAAACTTTTCCCCTACGAGCTTCCCCATCCAGTCCAGGAGCCATCCTTTGCTCACCTGGGCTGTGGTGGGAACCTTCACCCTTCATACGGACACACCTCTCCACATCTGTTCTCCGCTCAGTAAGAGGTGAGAGGCTTTCAAAATCCTAACTGGGAGGACGTCCGGTCTCTCTTCAAAACATCCTATGGCTCCCACGCCCTGGGGATAAAGTCCCAACTCCTCTACCTGCCATTTCAGTCTTCCACATCGAGGACGCTGTGCCCAGAACCAAGGTGTCTCCGCTCCCAGCCTTTGCACGTGGGGGACCTTCCCGCTGGAATTTCTTCCAAATCCCACACCTGCACGCCTCACTGACCTGGACCTCCGGGTTTGGAGGGTACCGGTTCCCACCCGAGCAGCCAGAGGGCACAAGTCGTCTAGGGAAAGTCCTTCCCTCCATGAGGCTCGGGGTCCTCGGAAGGGGTCTCCCTACTCACCGGCGCCGGGTCTGCCAGCCCCCCTGCCGCCGCCATCGGAGTCTGCAGCCGAGAAGGGGCAGAAAGGGTGCACGACAAGGCCCCGCCAACTGCCCGCCGCCTCGCGCAGCCTGCCCGGGCCCCGGTCTCGCGGTCGGCCCAGGGCAGGTGGCGCCCGGGAAGCCGCCGCAGCGCTGCGGCGAGGGCCGAGGAGCGCGGAGCTCCGGCACCGCCCACGCGCTCCGGGAAACCGAGGCTGGGGAGTCGGGCAGCGGCAGCGGCGGTGCGCAGGCGGCACCAGGCAGGTCTTCCTCCAGGACCTTCCTCGCTTTCTCGTCTCGGGACCCAGAGGCTCCGGGACAGCCGGCCCAGCCTCTGGTGCACCACCCGGAGAGCCGCAGTGGCCTGACGCCAGGCAGCCGGGTGACAGTCCCGAGCGCCGGAAGTCGGGCCCCGGCCCCCAGGGGCAGGCGCACGTGGCGGACGCACGCGCAGAGCCCTCTGGGTGCTGTAGTTCCCACGGCCTTGCCGCGCGCTGGAGCCGCGGGTCTGTTCTCCATGGCAACGGCGAGCGTCGACGCGAGGCCTGCAGTTGCAGCTGCGAGTCCTTCAACTGAACCCAGCCGGCCCTAAGCGCAGGTTGGGCTGCTGGCTGGGCCACCTGGGCCGAGGATCCCCGGGTCCCAGAGCGCAGCTCAGCAGCCCCGGAGACTAAGCCTTGAAGATGCCAAAGTGGCAAGTTCCGAGGGTCCACGGGGCGCCACCAGCCAGGGGCGCACAGGAGAGACTGTAACGCGGAGGGTGCCTAGAGTTCAGAGTTCAAATGTGACCATTTCCTGACCATTTCCTGCTGTGCGCCCTGAGGAGGGGTTTGGACTTCTTTGTGCGTGACTGTGTTGTAAAGAGTCGTATCAGTTTCGCAACCTCTACACCAAGAATTGCAGGTCCCTAGCCTAAATCTTTCTTGATTCTGGAATTGTTTCTAGGCGCTTGCCCAAACCATCCATTTTCCTTGTAGACTTGGATTTCAAAAGTACTCTCCCAGTCTTACTTGTCCGTTAGGCCCTCTAGTTCTTGCCTTACCCCACACATCACAATGTTGATTTCCTTTTCTCTCAGACCAATTCAAGTGCAACACTGAACACCAAGGCAGGATGCTCTCAATGCACACTGACACTGTTTCTGGCACAGAATAAAAAGAGCCCCACAAGGGGGTCAGGGTTGCAGCTCAGTGGTACAGTGCTTGCCTCGCCCGTGTGAGGCACTGGGTTTGATCCTCAGCACCACATAAAAATGAATGAATGAATGAATGAATTAAACGAAGGTTGAAAAAAAGAATGCTTAAAAAAGAGAGCTCTACAGTCTGGGCATGATGGCTCATGGTGGCTCATGCCTATAATCCCAATGACTCAGAAGGCTGAGGCAAAGGAACCTAAATTTCAAGGCCAGCCTTGGAAACTTGGTGAGACCCTGTCTTAGCTGTAGCTCAGTGGTAAACCGCCCATGGGGGTTCAATCTTCAATACCAGAAAACAACAAAAACAGAGTAGTTGCAAGCCCTGGCACCATGCTGAAGGATTCTATGTCCTTTATCTGTCACTGAGGGAAACCCTGCCATTACCACACCCATTTTAACACTGGAGAACATGAGCCACGTGTTCCAGAGTACTGAGCTGACCATTGGCTGGGGTGAAATGTAAACCTACTCATATATGCCTTTAACCACTTCACCATCTCAGGACTTACTTTCAGTTCAGCTTTAAATAAAAGAAATGGTTGTGTGCAAACTGCACTGTCGGGGAGTTAATAAGCTCTCAGTATCAGCTATTGCTTCACTACTGTTCAAGATAGGTTTGATTGAAGCATGAGTAGGGCTTCTTGTGTCACTGGCAGGGGAAGGCGTTCCCAGGGCAGTGCACCCGCAAGGTCTTGGTGGGTGGACAGCCTAGGTTTTTTTTTTTTTTTTTTTTTTTGGACACAACATCTTTATTTGTATGTGGTGCTGAGGATTGAACCCTGGCCGCACGCCTGCCAGGCGAGCGCGCTACAGCTTGAGCCACATCCCCAGCCTACATTTTAAATTTATAAGGTAACATATTTGGTTTTGTTAAATGTGTTTTTATACATTGGTAAATTTTAAAAAATGGTAATATTCCTTGCTTCTGGGTCTTAATCTAAAAGTAAGGTTATTATGAGTTATTACACCTGCTAATTCTTTCTTTAATGATTTTTTTTAGTTGAACATGGACATAATACTTTTATTTTATTTTTATGTGGTACTGAGGATTAAACCCAGTGCCTCACATGTGCCAGGCAAACACTCCACTACTGAGCCCCAGCCCCAGCCCTATGCCTGTTCAGGTGTAATTCTATATGCATACAAAAAGCTTCAGCTGTATTTTGATTAAAGTACTGTGAAGAATGAAGTATTTCATCTTATTATAAAGGTATGCCAGGCACAGTGGAAGACGCCTGTAATCCTAGTGGCTTGGTAGGAGGATCTCAAGTTCAAAGCCAGCCTCAGCAACTTAGGAAGGCACTAAGCAATTTAGTGAGACCCTGTCTCTAAATACAATATTTTTAAAAGGGCTAAACTGAGACCCTGTCTCTAAATACAATATTTTTGAAAAAGCTAAAGTGGTTTGGGAGGCTGAGGCAGGAGGATCTCAAGATCAAAGCCAGCCTCAGCAAAATTGAAGTGCTAAGCAACTCAATGAGACCCTGTCTCTAAATAAAACACAAAAAAAGGGGGCTGAGGGTGTGACTCAGTGGTAGAGTGCTCACCTCTTTATACGTAATTGAGTTGATAAATCTGTGAGTCTTTGTGGATGTAAAATAGACCACAAAGACATTTTAGTGTTATTATAGAAATTACATTTCTTGGTTCAAAGTTATTATACAAACTATTTTTTTGGTCCTATTCATTTCATTTTGTATTTTCCTTACAGAATTTTATAAGTGTTGCCTTTATTTGTAGGTGGTGCTGAGGATCAAACCCAGCGCCTCACACGTGCTAGGCGAGCACTTTACTGCTGAGCCACAACCTCAGCCCCAATCTGTTGGATGTTTAAAACCAAAACTTAGAAACCAAAGCTAAGGAACTAAAAGCCAAGGAAAAAGCAGCCAATATTTGGCTCTTGCCCTGACTTTAGAGTCAGCCAGGATCCAGGGAATGAGGGACTCCTTCTAAGGGCACTGTTTCAGTGTCACCTGAGATCCTGATCAAGGTCGAGAGAACAGGAAGCCAACCAGTGCACATTTTGCGAAGAATAGGGTTACCGGAGAGGGAAATGTGCCTGATGCTTCCAAGGGAAATCACATGTGGTCTGCAAGACCCCAACTCAATTTGGCAGATGTTACAATTAGTAGAGGAAAAACTAAAGGAGCCAAGAAACTTCTCACAAGTTCCCAAGAATGAACCCTAACAAAACTCAGCTGACTCTTAACAGTTGGTAGGAAAAAAATCAATTTCGACCAACTTGGTCTTAAACATTTGGCAGGAGAATATAACCAAAACATAGCCATACATGGACTTTTTTGTTGTTTTTGTACTAGGGACTGAGCCAAAGAGTACATAATAATTGAGTCACACTACCAGTCCTCTTTTATTTTATTTTATTATTTTTTTAGTTGTAGTTGGACACAATATCTTTACTTTATTTATTTATTTTTATGTGATGCTGGGGATTGAACCCAGCACCTCACACGTGCTAGGTGAGCACTCTACCGCTGAGCCCCAGCCCCAGCCCCAGCCCCATTTTATTTTTTATTTTGAGAAAGGATCTTACTAAATTTTTTAGGGCCTTGATAAACTGCTTAGGTTGACTTTGAACTTTCAATCCTCCTGCCTCGGCCTCCCAAGTTGGTGGGATTACAGAAATACACCACTGCGCCAGTCATACATGGACATTTAAAATAAGACGATGGTTCCATTACTGTTACCTCAGATGCATATTTGTATCAGTCCTCCTGAAATTAAGTAAAACTGTGAGGTTATAAAGGGAGGATTTTTATACAGGAGTGCCTGATAAAATATCACAAAAATCTCCGAGTCACAAGTTTTTTCTAAGTCAATTTGCGACCTACAAATCTTTCTAACTCTTCCCTAGGCAGACTTGACCTGTGTCTCTGTTTTGGTTTTTGTTTTTCGCTAGCTCAATTATTATGAGCTGCCTTCAGACTCTGCTTTTGGAGTTCTCAGTTCATCACTTCAAGCTTGGCAACTTGATTTCAATCAAGACCTGAAAAGAAGACAAGCTTTGGGGCTGGGGTTGTGGCTCAGTGGTAGAGCGCTCGCTTAGCATGCACAAGGCACCGGGTTTGATCCTCAGCACCACATAAATGTAAAATAAAGATATTGTCTCCACCTAAAGCTTAAGAATAAATATCAAAAAAAAAAAAAGAAGAGAAGCTGAAAAGGACTAAGCTTACCAAGTGCTCCTCATCACCAGGCTAGCTATCTAAACTGCTAAAGAGGAGAGAATCCATGACTGTGGGCAGTTTCCACCTCAAAAAGTAAACATATCTAGATGGATGGCAATACCAAAAGGTACAAGAACAAAAATGAAAATGAGACCAAAAGGTATAAAAAGAAAAAAAAAAAAAGGAGACTTGTGAAAAATAGAAAGTTTGGGGGTCCATTTTTCAGAATATAGTATTTAGCCTTAATTGGGTTATAATATCCAATTATAGCCACGTTTAATTACAGCCCTTCCCTCTGCTTGCCTCAATTTAATAAAAATCAGCCCATCGTAGATTGTAACTCCAAGCTCCTTCTATCAGAGCCAGGGGCAGTGCTGACTGGCCGCACACCCCGCTGTGGGAGTGAAGTTGGCCTTACTGAGCTGCTTCCAAGCACGCTTGATCCATTCTGGCCTCCCGGTGTTTCTGACAACCAGTGTGGAGCCTCTGTGGTACTGTGGTACTGTGGCCGAGCTGGGTCTCCCTGCATCGCTCAAGGTGTACGGAGTAGCGGGAGGAAAGAAAGAAAAGGGGGGAAAATGAAATTAAAAGTATCTCTTGGGAGGGTTAGGCCCTTCTCTCTGTCAGAATCATAGTGGTCTAACCTCTTCTGTGTCTGGTTTATTCCACTCACCATTTTGTCTATATCCAGGTGCTTACTGTTGAGTGATTCCATGGTATGGATGCAGCACAGTTGATTTTTCCATCCTCCTGTTGCACAATGGGTTATGATCAGATATTAGCCATTAAATGAAATCCCTGTGAACATTTGTGTAAAAGTTAGGCTTAAAATTAGGTTTTTAATTTTCTTAGGTAAAAGCTAGAAGTAAAACTGTTGTATCCTAAGTTGTCTTGCTTTATATTTCCACCAGCAATGCATGTGTTACTAGGGTTCCACATTCTCATCAACATTTAACATTCAAAAATTTGGTGTTTTTTTTCTTGTTTGTTTTTTTGTTTTGGTACTGGGTGCTGAATCCAGGAGTGCTCTACCACTAAGCCATACCCTTAGAAAAACTTTGCTCTAATTAGTTATACATGAGAGTAGATTGCAAACCACAGCTCTTTTTATTTAATTATTTTGATACTGCTGCCTCAGTCTCCTGAGCCACTCCTGAGCCACAGGCCAGGACCGCTGTGCCTGGCCAAAGCATTTTTAAAAGTATTTTTTTAGTTGTTGAAAGACCTTTATTTTTTATATATTTATTTTTTTAGTTATAGTCGGACACAATACCTTTATTTATTTATTTTATGTGGTGCTGAGGATCTAACCCCGGGCCTCACACATACTAGTCGAGCGCTCTACAGTCCAGTAGATCTTTATTTTATTTATTTATTTTAATATTTATTTTTTTAGGTGTAGATGGACACAACACAATGCCTTTATTTATTGTATTTTTTATTTTTTTTAGAGAATTTTTAATATTTATTTATTTATTTTTTAGTTCTTGGTGGACACAACATCTTTGTTTGTATGTGGTGCTGAGGATCGAACCCAGGCCGCACGCATGCCAGGTGAGCGTGCTACCGCTTGAGCCACATCCCCAGCCCCCACAATGCCTTTATTTTTATGTGGTGCTGAGGATCGAACCCGGTTCCCGCCCATGCTAGGTGAGCGCGCTACCATTGAGCCACAATCCCAGCCCTATTTTATTTATTTATATGTGGTGCTGAGAATCGAACCCAGTGCCTCACATGTGCCAGGCAAGTGTGCTACCACTGAGCCACAGCCTCAGTCCTTAAAACTATTTTTAACTGTGGTAAAATACACATAAAATTTAGAATATTAGTGATTTTAAGGTGTGCCATTTAATGTACTAAGTACATTCACACTGCTACTGTTGTGCAATTGTCTATCTCCAGAACCTTTTTAATCTTGCAACGCTGAAACTCTGTTCCAATTAAACATTGCTTCCCTGTTGTTCCTCCCTGACGACCCCGGGCAACCACCTTTCCATTTTTTGTCTGTGAATATGACCACTCTAGCTACATCCTATAAGTAACGTCAAAATCAATTGCCAATGCCTTTTTTTTTTAAAGATTCACCAGATCCTTGGGCTGGAGTTGTGGCTCAGTGGTACAGTGCGCACCTTGCACGTGTGAAGCACTGGGTTTGATCCTCAGCACCACATAAAAATAAATAAAGGATTTGTGTCTATCTAGAACTAAAAAAAAAAAAATTAAATTCACCAGATACTTTAATGTCACCTCTATCAATAAAGTCATAAGGCTCAGTTAAAAAACTGAGAAATGAAAGAAAATTTCACAGAAGTAAAAATTTTTCTGAAAAATCCTTGTTAGTTTATAACATTAAAAAGTGTAACATCATTACCACCTCTACAAAAATATTTTTTGTTGTTGGTTTTTTTTTTTGCCAATACCTTTTCTTTAAATTTTTTTTATTCTAATTTGTTATATATGACAGCAGCATGCATTATAATTCATATTACACATATAGAGCACGATTTCTCGTATCTCTGCTTGTATACAAAGTCTATTCATGCCAATACCTTTTGATGTCATCCTGAATCTGGTTGACGTGTGATCAATATTGGAAAATCAGTGGCCATTATTGCTAAAAATATTTATCTGGCTCCGTCCTCTCTTTATGGTACTCTCTTTAAAAAATAAAGAAAGAAAGAAAGAATTTTTTAAAAAAGAGGAAGATCCAGAGAGGACCCAGCTGTGGAGAGTGGGAGCTGGCTGTCGGGTGACACTGGAGTCAGTGTTGTGTTGGGCACCTGCCCTGTGTCTGCTAGTACCAAGTGGTTTGAGCAGTAGCCACAGTTTACTTCTACCTTCCTTCCTCATTCTGTCCTCTCCAGCTTTGTACTATTTCTGTTCTAACTGGCCCTGGGGAATTGATGACCCACTGCTGTGACTTCTATCTTTTCCCCATTTCTTTTGTTTTTAGTTGTCAGTGGACCTTTATTTTATGAGGTGCTGAGGATCGAACCCAGGCCTCACACAGGCCAGGCGAGCGCTCCACACTGAGCCCAGCCCAGCCCCGCTTCTCCCCATTTCTCTCCTCTGCTCCTTTACAGGTTGGCCCTGAATTGGTCTGCACTCAGTGCACATCCTCATGTAGACTCTGACCACAAGGTGTCCAGCTGCAGCTAGATTTCCCTGGATTCATGCCACCAATCTGTGTCCCTTTTTCTTATCGGAGGCCTAGGACCTCCTGTGTTGGGTCCTGCTGAGAGGTAAGGTGTGAGCTGGAGTCCCTGCCTCTTCTCCCAGCCTGAGCCCGCCCTGTGCTCTGGCACTTAATGAGGCATCTTCTCCTGTCCTCCTGATTTAATCCCTGCTTATGTCAGATAGGGACTTGAAAGAGGCAGCCCACAGGCACTTCACCAGCGTTTGTCTGCTTTCTGGAGAAAGGCTGTATGAGTGCAATGAGTGTAAGAAAGCCTTCATTGGTAGCTCCCACTTCTTCGTCATCACAAAGTTCATAACACAGAAAGGCCTTTGAATGCAGTGAGCGGGGGGAATCCTTCCTGCATGCTTCAAAACTTGTTCTGCATCAAAGGATTTACGCTGGATACAGACCTTATTAAGTGCAGCCAGTGTGGAGAAGCCTTCAGTTCCCTCTGCAACCTCCTTTCACATCAGTGAGCTCACACTGGAGAAAAGCCTGATGAGTGCGACAAATGTGGACAAGTTTTCCGCTTTGGCTCTGACTTTTCTAAGTACAAGAAAGCTCATGCTAGAAAAGAACCTTCCAAGGCTGGGTGTGGTGGCCAATGCCTGTGATCCCAATAGCTCAGGAGGCTGAGGCAGGAGGATGGCAAGTTCAAAGTCAGCCTCAGCAATTTAGCAAGGACCTAAGCAACTCATAAACAGGGGTGGGGATGTGGCTCAGTAGTTGAGTGCCCCTTAGTTCAATCCCTGGTACCAAAAAAAAAAAAAAGGAGCCTTCCAAGTGCAGTGGACATGGGAATACCTTCAGCTAAAGCTCCAATTTCTTTCAGCACTAGAAAGGTCACACTAGAAAAAGGCCTCAGGAGTGTGGACAGTGTGGGAAAGCACTTACCTCGGGCTTTCTTGTTCACTATAAATGGCCTCAAACGAGACATTTCTGTGAAGCTGGGTGTGGTGGTACTCTCCTGTGATCCTAGCTTCTTGGCAGAACAAAGTAGGAAAATCACAAGTTTGAGTCAGGTCTGGCAATTTAATGAGACCTTCTCTCAAATTTAAGAGCTGGGGATATAGCTCAGTTGGTAGAGGGCTTGCCTTGCATGCATGAGGCCCTGGGTTCAATCCCCAGCACCACACACACACACACACACACAAAAAAAAAAAAAAATAATAATAATAATAATAATAATAAGCAAACAATAACTGACAACAGTGAAATTTGTGAGAAGAATCTGTGAGGAAGCCATCAACCAAAAGTTGAAATTTGTGTATCCCAACACCCCTCATGGAGAAATTGCTTATGAGTGTCAGATATTAGGGAAGTTTTTTAGGAGCTGTGATACCTGTGACCTGTCCAGATTCTTCATCAGCTTATGTCACAAGCAGATGCCATCTCACCTTGACTGTGACGGCCTCTACAGCATGTGCTCGCCATCTTGGGAGGCAGACCTCTGCTCCCATCCTGAAGAGCATGATAGGAGCCCTTTAGGGTCACTAAAGTTCCCATCTCTTCTGTCCCCAGTGGTTTAGTCATCACCCTGACCTAGTTCTCTCCAGGAGCAATTCCCTTCCTGGTTCTTGTCAAAACTCCATTTGTGGGGCTGGGGTTGTGGCTCAGTGGTAGAGCACTTGCCTAGTACGTATAAGGCACGCATTCGAGCCTCAGCACCACATAAAAATAAAGGTATTTTTACAAGTCTTAAAAAAAAAAATTTGTTCAGCTTCCATATCATCCATCCTTCACAGTGTGGTGAGAAAGTCCTTATTGTTGAAACCATTTTTTTAATCTGGGAGGCTCCACCCTCTTTGGGGAGAGACTGAAGAGTTAATTGGGCTCTAACAGGGCAAAGGAGAAGGATTTTGTTAGGGGTGTGTGGCTTCATTTAGCTCAGGACAGCGTCATAGTAAGCATCAGCTCTCAGTGCAGTCAAATTCCTTGAGGCCTGAGGCCTTCTGGGACAAACTGATGGCCTCTGTTGTTGTGTTCCTCACCACTAAAACACTCAGGGTCACTCCAGGGGAACTGGGCTGCACGAAATAACCACACAAGAGACAGAGAGACCTTTTTCTTTTGGGTCCTGTGACGGCTCCTCTGACCTTAAGCGTCCACAGAAAGATTAAGAGAGCTCGTGCTGACCCCTTTTATTGAGGAGAAGCCATTCAAATGAGGCCAGGGGTCAGGTTTCAGGGGGCTGAGTCTAGCTTCATGATGTCTGCTGTCCGCAGGTTGACTGACATCTAGGAAGGCTACACCCAAAGGCAGAGAGAGAGAAAGGGACACAAAAGGACATTTCTGTGGAACATTCTATCCCAAACAGGGCAAAGGGGTAATATTACAAAGGAACAGGTGTGTGTAATTCAACTCCATGGGTGACATGGAGTGACGCCTACATCTGAAGACATGCCCTCAACTTCCTGGACCGGGACAACATCCAGGTCACTACGAAACGTAGTGACCGGTCAAAGCCTCTCGCTTCAGATGGAAGGCGTGAATCATTCGGAGTGACTCCCCACACTCTGTAGTCCAGTTCATGTGTCCTATTGACTGGACTTCCTACGGTGTCCACAGCTTTGGAAATTTGGTGTGTGGTGTCCAATCTCCAGTACATCTGGGCAGCAAGAGTTGGTGCCTTTGCTTTCATGGATGTCCCCAGCAATGTGGAGGGGCCTCTGTCTCCTGGGACCTGCCCCTGCATAAGGTGGGCAGGTGTTTTTGCAGGAACATGGCTCTGAGGTGAGGGAGGGAAGGAGACTGTGGTAAGTGCAGGAGACAGGCTTGTGGTGTTCCTGAGCCAGACAGCAGATGCTCTGAGCTGGTCATATTCACATCCCATGGGTAGGGTGAAATTGACCACAGTGGAGAAATTTATACCATAGAAATTAACAAGCAGCAGTTCTTTGAAAAAAATAAAGCAAAAGGCCTGATTTTCAGTGTTTGTCAAATGTGTTATGACTTCAGCCACAAGAGAGATGGTTCAGCAGCTTTTAAGACATCCTGCACACATTTATCTTGCACCACTATGGTCTTTAGGGTGAGTGCAACAGCAGCATACTGGATATTGGTAAAGCAGATGATCTTAAGTTTTGTGGATTTTTGTGGTGTCTCAGAACTATTCCCTTCAAAGCCATCCTTCCGTGGGCAGAAAGCCGAGGACTCAGAGGGCCTAAATCCAAGGGTGCGAATCGTGTCCCAGCCAATAATCCTAGTGTCAAATAGCAGTGGCTTTCATCTGCTGGGTTTGCTGTCACTGAGGTAGGACCTCCCTTGGAGCAGTGAGTTCTTGCACTAGTTCCTGTCCTGCTAATAATAAAATACAAGTTGCACCCTAGTGGACAGAATCTTTTTTTTTTTTTTTTTTTAGTTTTTTAGGTGGACACAATATCTTTATTTTATTTTTATGTGGTGCTGAGAATCGAACCCAGTGCCTCACGCATGCCAGGCGAGCGTGCTACCACTTGAGCCACATCCCCAGCCCCAGTACAGAATCTTTATAACCCGATTTCTCAAAGGCTCCTGCTCATTCTTGACAGGACATCGACACCATGATTCCTTCTGTGCGGGACACTCTGCCTGGAGTTGCGTCCTGGGAAAGGTTTTCTGATCCCCAATCTGAAACGGCGCTCATTACCTGCTGTCACTTCTCGCTCTTTCCTTTCCTTCAAAATTCTAAGGAAGTAGCACTGCCTGGAGTCACCTCGTTTTCTCTCTGCTTGGTCGGATCTCTGTTTTCCCCATTCCTTGAAGGAACCCGGAGTGAAGACCGTATCCACTGCGCCACCTCAGCTCTGTTTACTGCAGGCCCCAGCCACCGGCCTGGCAGTCAGAAGCAGTTCAGGAAACATTTGTTGGTTGGCCACCCCACAGGATCTGCTTGGGCCACCTCCACACCTACAAACGTAGCTGTCGCTTTTTGTGGAAAGTGGGAGAAAGAGCATGATGACAGGAAAAGAAGGAGTGAGTACCTTCACACCTGATTATGTCCCATACTGGATCCCTCTGCATTTAAATAAGGACACTTACTTAACCAGTGCCATTGAAGCAGACACTGTGTGCTGGGGACTGCATTAGTAGAGCAGTAAACACACAGATGCCTTCTCTTGTAAGAAATAAAGAGACAAGCATTCCTTTAAAAAAAAGAAATCACAAAATACAAATTGCTTTCAGTCCAGGAAAAGTGACAAAGACAGGATTTACCCTTCCACTTGAAATAACTAGACAAAATATAAGAAACAATGTTTTTCACACACTCTATAGTAGACAACATAGAGCGACGATCCCTCACGAGAAGAGGTGAAGTGAGCTCTGTGATCGCCTCTAGTTTCTGCCTAGAGAGAGCATTCAGGCCGCAGTATAAGGAAGAAGATCCAGATAGAACCTGAGCCCAGGAAAGCAGTGCAGCCGCGTCCCACCTTGGACGACTGGAGCGAGGAGGGCAGCCTAGCTCAGGACTGGCAGAGTTTACCTGAAGGCTGATCAGCAAGTCCGCGTGAGGTGACGCTGGGGAAAGAACCACCCAGGGGGACAGATGGGACAGTCCCCGAGTGTAAACTTGATTCTTCATTTTCTCACCAGGGAGGAAAGTAAAGCTTGTGATGTATAGGCCAGAGTGCCTTAGTGGAGAAAATGAGCCCCAGACTCAAGGCAGCTCGGGTGCCCCCGAACAGCTCGAAAGCAAACCTCAGAATGACCTGACTATCATCAATGAATGATCAAAAATTTATATTTAGAAATAAATATATCATTTAAAGTAGCATGAAATAAAACCAGGCATAGTGGTGCCCGTCTGTAAACCCAGCAACTCGGGAGGCTGAGGCAGGAAGATCACAAGGTCAGCCTTAGCAATTTAGCCTTGTCTCTTAAAAAAAGGGCTGAATATGTTGTTCAGTGGTAGAGCACCCCTGGGTTAAAACCCCAATATCGCAAAAATAAAATATGAAACTTGAATATTTAGCAGCATGTTTCACGCGCACACACACACACACACACACAAACCTACAACACCTGTACCTGAAAGCTGTACCACAGAGTTGTGGCTGTAGCTCAGTGACAGGGCGCTTGCCTAGCACATGTGGTCCTTAGCACCACATTAAAAAAATAATAATAAAATAAAGGCATGGGCTGGGGCTGTAGCTCAGTAGTAGGGCGCTTGGGTAGCACATGCAAGGCCCTGGGTTAGATCCTAAGTAACACGTAAAAATAAATAAAAGAGGTTTGGGGTTGTGGCTCAGTGGTAGAGTGCTCGCCTAGCATGGGCAGGACCCAGGTTCGATCCTCAGCGCCACAAAGAAATGAAGGCATTGTGTTGCGTCCATCTACACCTAAAAAATAAATGTTTAAAAAATAAATAAATAAAAGGTATTGTGTCCAAATACAACTAAAAAAAATATTTAAAAAATAAGGGCTGGGGTTGTGGCTCAGTGATACAGCACTCGCCTAGCATGCACAAGGCACTGGGTTCGATCCTCAGCACCACATAAATGTAAAATAAAGATATTGTGCCCACCTAAAACTAAAAAATAAATATAAAATAAAGGTATTGTGTCTATCTACAACTAAAAATATAAATATTTTAAAAATACAAAATAGGGCTGGGGATGAGGCTCAGTGGTTGAGTGTCCCTGAATTCAATCCCTGGTACCCCCAAAATATAAAATAAATAAATAATTAGAATCAGGTGGCAGATATCCTTCAACTTTGTTCTTCAGTTTTAAAATTTGTTTTGGCTATTCCAGGACCTCTGCAGTTCCTTGAATTAAATATATATGTACACATATTTTATATATATATATATATATTTAGTTGTAGTTGGACACAATACCTTTATTTTATTTAGTCATTTTTATGTGGGACTGAGTATCAAACCCAGGGCCTTGCACATGCATGCTAGGTGGTTGCTCTACAGCTGAGTCACAATCCCAGCCCTTATTTATTCATTTTTATGTGGTGCTGAGGATGGAACCCAGTGCCTCCTACATGCTAGGCAAGCACTGTACCACCGAGCCATAACACCAGCCCCCATTATTTCATATTTTTATTTAGACATAGAGTCTCACTGAGTTGTTTAGCACCTTACTGTTGCTGAGGCTGGTTTTGAACTTGCAATCCTCCTGCCTCAGCCTCCTAAGCCGCTGGTATTACAGGCATGCGCCACCTTGCCCAGCCCAATAATTTATTTTTATTTGTATTTTTTTTGGCACTGGAGATTGAACCCAGAAATGCTCTACTACTGAATTATATCCTGTCCTTTTTGTTTTTATTTAGAGATAATAAATAATAATTACTAAGTTGGGAAGAAAGAAATAAAACTGTTTTTGTTTACAGATGACATGATCATTTATGTAGAAAATCTGAAATAATAAACAACAGCAAAATACTCCTGGATTTAATAAGCAATCACAGCAAGGTTGGAGGATACAAATATACAGAAGTCTATTGCTTTCCTATGTGCCAACTAAGTACAATTTGAAACTGAAAAACAATGTCACATTAGTATCCTAAAAATGAAATAGGTATAAATCGATAAAACATACAAAATATATGAAGAAAACTACAAAGTTCTGGTGAACAAAGTCAAAGAATTGAATGAAAAGAGACATTCCATGTTTATGTATAGACAGAAAGACTTGATATTGTCAAGATATTGTTATTCCAAGCTTGATCTATAGCGTCAATGCAATCCCAATAAAAAATGTCAACAAGTTTTGATCCCAGGGATACTTTATCACTGAGCTACATTCCAAGCCCTTTTTATGTTGTTGTTTTTTTTTTAGTACCGGGGATTGACCTCAGGGGCACTTGACCACTGAGCCACAACCCCAGCCCTATTTTGTATTTTATTTAGAAACAGGCTCTCATTGAGTTGCTTAGCACCTTGCTTTTACTGAGTTTGGCTTTGAACTCACAATCCTCCTGCCTTAGCCTCCTGAGCTGCTGGGATTACAGGCATGTGCCGCCTCTCCTGGCTTTATCTTTTATTTTGAGAGAGGGTTTTGCTAAATTGCTGAGGGTGGACTGGAATTTGTGATCCTCCTGCCTCAGCTTCCCAAATCACTGGGCTTACAGGTGTACACCACCATGCCTCACCTCAGCAAGTTATCTCGTGGATATCAATGTTCTGATCTAAAGTTTATGTGGGGAGACAAAATACCCAGAATAGCCAACTCAAAATTAAAGAACAGGGCTGGGATTGTGGCTTAGTGGTAGAGTGCTTGCCTGATATGTAGGAGGCACTGGGTTCAATTCTCAGCACCATGTATAAGTAAATGAATAAAATAAAGGTCTATCAACAACTAAAAAAAAATATTTTTAAAAAATTAAAGAACAAAGCTGAAGGACTGACACTATCTAACTTCAAGACAATACAAACAGGGTACATCAGTGCACACCTGTAATCCTAGCTGCTTAGGTGTCTGAGGCAGGAGGATCACAAGTTCAAGGCCAGCTTGGGCAACTTAGTGAGACTCTGTCTCAAAATAAAATAAAGAGGGCTGGGGGTGTAACTCAAAGGTAGAGTGCTTGACTAGCATGCATGAAGCCCTGGCTTGAACCCCCAGCACTGCAAAATAAAATACTTAAATCTACAGTAATCAAGGCAGAGATCCCCAAATAGATCAATGGAACAAAACAGAGAGCTCCAACACAGACCAACTAATCTTGGCAAAGGAACAAAAGCAATATTGGGTAGTAGATGTGATTATTTCAACTAGATAGCCATCCAAATGGAAGAGAAGGAGAAGGAAGGAGAAGGAGAAGGAGAGGAATCTGGCCAGGCATGGTGTCACATGCCTGATACCCCAGTGACTGTTACCCCAGTGACTTGGGAGGCTGAGCAGGGGGATTACAAGTTAAGAGAACAGCCTGAAGCACATATCAAGACCCTGTCTCAAATTTCTTAAAAATGAAATAAAAACGGTTGGAGGTATGACTTAGTGGAAGAGTGCCCCTAGGTTCTGTCCTGAGTATCATGATAAATTTGAAAATATATTAAATTAAAGTCTATGTGTGAGGCCCTGGGTTTGATCCTCAGCACCTGCACCACTACCCCCACCCCCCCACCCCCACCCCCCCAAAAAAAAAAACTAGAGGCGACTCTGTCCCATCCCTTTTTCTTGGTACTGAGCCACATCCCCAGCCCTATTTTTTTGTATTTTATTTAGAGACAAGAGTCTCACTGAGTTGCTTAGGGCCACACTTTTGCTGAGGCCGTCTTTGAATCTGTGAGCCTCCTGCCTCAGCCGCCCAAGCTGCTGGGATTACAAGTGTGCACCACTGTGCCCAGCCCACTCGGCCCTTTTTGACAAGCCCAGGAAACCAGGCCAAGCCATCTTAGCCCTGAAACATAAGGCAGAAACCCTAACCACTTTCCATCCTGCCTGGATTCGAATATCTGCAGAGGGACTCTAACACCTGGGGAACACTGTTCCCTGTGCTTCGCATCCTCTTTCCTGGAGGAGTCAGGATCGTCCTGTGCCCACTGGAATGGCTTCCCGTTGACTCAGGATTGGTCAAAGGGCCTCACAGGGAATCTAGTGTGCTCTTTTCTGGAAGGGGTACATTCTTCATGGATGTGGTCAAGTCTCCTGGACACCCCTGTGATGTGTTCAGTGAGCCCATTAATCCCCCTCCCTGGAAACACCTGCCTTCTATATTGTGGTATTAATTCACCTTTAATCTTAGGGGTTCCATGGGGGTAAACTGAGAAATGGAATGGGTAGAATAGGGAATGGGCTTTGAGAGCAGCGAGTGGCCTCGGCCTCGGCCTCAGGGCTCAGGAGGGCAGGGAGTTGCTGTCTGGTCCTGGCCTGCTTTGCACTCCTGTCTAAAGAACATGGAGAGACTGGAAGTCTTTGTGGAGTAAACATAATGGCTTATATGTCACCGGGTTACCTGAGGGCACAGAGCTCACCCTAAGTAAAAGGAAGTTTTTCTGCCACACTGGAACGGGTCCCCCTGCCCTGCATCAGGAGGCAAGTCCCTGATTATCTAGGAGGATTCAGGGTCTCCCCAGATGTCTGAAGGTAAGCTGGCTTCTGGTTCCTCGGGGGCCCAGTGGGTAATATATGCAGACAGAGGAACACTGGGTGCCAAGTCGTGAAAAGGGAGAGATGGGGAAACGATATGCCATCCTGGACGAAGGATCAGCTCGAGCTCTGCATCAAGGTGAGGGTATGAGGAGCAATCCAAGAGCTGTGGACCTGTGCTGTCTTCCATGGCAGAAGCCCACGTGGAAGCAAATGAGTGCAGCTTTGTGAGCATTCATCTTACTTCTCCAGCTGTGTGTTGCCATCTGTCACCCTCGAGGCAAGAACTCAGGCTGAGAGAAATGACGGACTGCAGTATAGATAGTAAGTGGCAAGAGGCTCTCGAATTCAAAGTTTTTGTGAACTGACCAGGGTTTCTGAGCACTCTAATACTTTCATGGCTTTGCAAACTCGCTGTCCAGCAGAAGAGTGGGCCCAGGAAGATGAGGGATGGAACACTGTCGCCAGATCTGGTGTTTCAGAAACCAGGCACTGTGGTGCACACCTACAAGGTAACAACCCTCTGACAATCCCAGCAACTTGGGAGGTTGTGACAGGAGGATTGCAAGTTCAAGGCCAGCCTGAGCAACTTGGCAAGGTCCTAAGCCACTTAGTGAGATCCTGTCTCAAAAAATAAAAAGGGCTGGGGATGTGGCTCAGTGGTAAGTGTCCATGGTGGTACATTGTTAAAAACCTCAGTACCAAAAGAAAAAGAAGGAGCTTGAGATCCAGAATACTGTAGTCTGATGTTTAAAGTTCATTGCCTATTAAAATTTTTCATGGGCTGGGGTGTGGCTCAGTGGTAGAGTACTTGCCTAGCACGTTTGAGGCCCTGGGTTCAATCCTTAGCACCACATAAAGATAAATAAATAAAGGTACTGTGCCCATCTACAACTAAAAAAAATTTAAGAAACACCTTTTCATGATCCTATTATTTCAGCATAATCTATATGATGTGAGACGTCGATGGTTTTTTGTGCTATGGATTCTGGCCCTCAGACTAACTTGCTTCATGGGAGAACTAGCTGGGATGTGAACAGACGCCCTATAAAAGAGGGCCAGGCTCACATCCCTGAATGGTGGTATCAGTAGTCATTGCTGCCACTTGTCCCAGGTGCCTCTGCTCTCCCCAGCCCTTGGGTCACCCAACTGGCTCATTGGTGTGGTGTGTGCAGTGCCCCATGACGACTGTCCTTCCTCTCACCTGACCATGGCACTCTTGACCTGTCAAAAGATACTAGGGACTCTCATGACTGAATGGCAGGCAGAGTATCCCAGGTAGAAACCTACCCATGGGAGTGGATCAAGCCACCGGCAGCAGGACCATTCCCAGTGGAGTCAGCCTTTCCATGGGTGACATGGTGCAGAACCTCATCCATTAAGAACATTTTTCTGTTTATACACAGCAGAGTTCACAGGAGAGAGGACCCTGTCCAGGACTGGGTATCTGTGAAGCTGTTCCAAGGGCAACCACCCTCTTCCAGCATGGGAGCACCTGAGCAATGAGAATCCCCTAGAATGGCACGTTGGGAGTCCTTGTCTCTTACATTGCCAGAGCCACGTACAGGGGAGCACAGACAAAAAACTGAGAAGGGAAGACCTTCCTCCACAGCTCCAGTTGGTGATACCAGGTGGCCATGCCAGACAGAAACCTTCCCAGAGCAGCGGCTTTGGCCACCTGAGGACTCACCAAAGAGACTTTGAATTCTTGGTGTGCAGAAAGGCCCTGGGGAGGAAACCAACCCTAATCAATGACCAAAAAAAAAAAAAAAAATTACACTTGGGAAACATCCTCTGTGTATAAGGAACGGAGGAAGCTTTCAGTCACCTCTCCATGTTAAGAAGACTGTAGAAAGTTCCCATCAAAAAGAGGCCCTACCAGTTTGGTAAAAAATGGGAAGACCCTTTTATCACTAGAGGATGCAACAGAAAGTGTATGGGAGCAAACATAAGCCAGACCCTGCCCACAGCGCCTGGCATTCTAGGCCACATATCATCACCGTTTGCTGTTGCAGAAGTCATCTATGTCGGCACCCATTCATCTATTCACTAACCTGGTGGCTCAAAACCACATGTCCTAACTCATAGTCTCTGTGGCTCAGAAACCTGGGTGCCCTTGTCGGAGTCCTCTTTCTTAGAGCCCCTTGGTAGGTTGACATCCAGATGTCGACTGGGGAAGGTCTGCTTCCAAGCTTCCACATGGTGTTAGCAGCATGTAGCTCTTTGTGGACTGTTGAATGCTGAGAGGGAACAGGTTTTTGGGTGACACTAACTTTGAGTCCCACTGACAGAAGAGTGGCTAGGAAGAGATCTTAGTCCAGGGAAAGATTGGGGCTCGGTGGACTGCCTCACGTGGTCTGGATAGCCAGGGTCCCCGTGGGCCCACAGCTAGCCCTGAAGAATGGGGTAGTTTCTTTAAGAACCTCCCCAGCAAGAGTGAACCCTTGCCCAGTGCATGTCCCACTTGACTAGCTGTGTCTCCAGGGACCTGCCCAGGACTCATGACTCATGGAATCTGGAACCCAGCCGGCAGGTGTCATTGCCTCAGGCCTACTGAGGTCATCGATAACTGATTGCCATAGAAACATGGGGTGTGAAGACTGGTGAACTAGGGGAACATGGCCATCCATTCTGAAGGCGCATGAAGACATGTTCCAATAATGGCCAAGTGGGATAAGGGCGTGTAGAACGCAGGACCTACAGAGCTGGGGGTCACCCAGAACTGAAATCCAACTCACTGTTTTTTGTTTCCTAAGTGGTTCACCTCACAGCTATTGCTGTACTCGTAGCAAACCCAAGACAGCAGGCAGAGCTTTTAGTCTGGAGAGTGGCTCATGTGAGTAGTGAGGTTTCTAGACTTAATTGCAAGGCATGACTTTAAGCATCACACATGTAGTTGTCACCCAGCAGGTCTGTTACCTTTTCTTTTATATATATATTTCACTTGTTGATAGACCTTTATTTTATTTATATGTGGTGCTGCGAATCAAACCCACTGCCTCACACATGACAGGCAAGTGAGCTACCACTGAGCCACAGCTCCAGCCCCTGGTCTATAACTTTTTTATGTTTGTGTGTGTACTGGGGATTGAACACAGGGGCCTTCAACCACTGATCCACACCCCCAGCTCTACTTTGTATTTTATTTAGAGACAGGTGAGTTGTTTAGCACCTCGATTTTGCTGAGGCTGGCTTTGAATTCACGAGCCTCCTGCCTGAGCCTTCCCAGAGGCTGGGATTACAGGTGTGAGCCGCTGCACTTGGCTAGGTCTCTTACTTTTTAAGGAGTTGAGAGAAAGCACAGTGGAGTTAACATGGTTCTCCCTGATCTCCTGGTTTTGGAAGAGTCAAATATTTGAATTTTTATGTGACTTTTGTTTTATAAATGTGGGAAAATATTTCTGGAAAATTCCAATACAAATTTAATTCAACAAAATCTTTAAATTGGCTATACAGATGCATCTCAACTTAGGATGGGACTGTGTCCTGATAAACCCATTGAAAACATCGTGTTTCCCATGTGCTTTTCCCCTGTGGGGCCAGCTGTCTCCAGTACACAGCAATAATGCACACAGTGTGAGATCAGTGAGAAGACTCAGGCTTGAGCTCAGGGAGAGCATCTAGTACTTTCTTTCCATATGGTGCTCTTCTCTCTCCCTCTGAAGGGTTCAGCTGATGGTGGGGCTATGATATGGGCCCTGCACAGATCTTGCAGAATAACTAAACACTAGACAAATGTCCCTGAGGCCCACCTGTGTACCCGGCCCTTGCCTTTGACTGGAGTATACCTATTCATCTCAAGCTGATGTGCAATAGAGAGAATTAACACACAGACCAGAGAACAGGAGAATTACAGAAGCTAGGATTCTGAAGAACATTAAAGGGAGATGGCAGAAAGCAATGAACACTACTTCACATTGGTAGCTGGGAAGGCCTTTCCAAAGAGGGGAATTAGGAAATGACCTGAGCATTTGAGAGCAATGAGGTCAGGAGAAAAAGGCAGGGCTTGAGGTCAAGAACTGGGTCATAGTGGCCCTGCAAGCTGGGGTGAGGTGTTTGGTTTATTCTAAGCCCAATGGGAAGAGCTCATTGCACCACAGATTCAGGCTGGGAGAGCTAACACTGGGGACAGGCTGATGTCGCTGGGCAGGTGATGTACTGTTGGTAGCTTCCTGGGATGGAGAAGGTCAGTTCAGAACAGTAAGCTGTGAAGGACACATGGTTAGCCTTCATGCTAGGAGAGTGTGTTTCATCAGTGGGTGTGGAGTCCAAGTTGGACTCTTAAGAGGCTCTACTATGGGACATCCATGGCAGGAGAGGGTGTGACTCATGTGGTGACCACTGCAGGGAGGACCACCAGAGGCAAGACTTCCAGGACATCTGCATTCACTGTAAGCCCTGCATGCCTATAATTCCAGTTACCTGGGGGCTGAGGGACTGTCTTGTGCTGCCTGGGTCTCTGTAACAGAAGACCTACATCTGGGTACTTGTTTTTTTTTTTTTTTTTTTTTGGTTGTTGTTGTTGTTTGGACAGGACTGGGGATCTGGGGATGGAACCCGGGGCTTAGGCATGCTAGGCAAGCACTCTGCCTCTGAGCTGCATTCTCAGCCCTTTTTGAGACAGGATCCCACTTAATTGCCCAGGTTGGCCTCGAACCTGTGTTCCTCCTGCCTCAGCCTTCTAAATGCTGTGCTCAGTACTTTATAAGAAGAGGTTAAGGGCTGGGGTTGTGGTTCAGAGGTAGAGTGCTCGCCTAGCATGCGTGAGGCACTGGATTCGATCCTTGGCACCACATAAAGTAAAATAAAGACATTGCTTTATTTAAAAAGAAGGAGAAGGAGAGAGGTTAATTTAGCTCCCAGTTTTGGGGGTGAAAGTCCAACCAGGCAGCCCTATCTGGCCCCTGGTGAGTGCCTCATGATGGATGGCAGAAGAAATCACATGGTAAGGCAGGAAGCCAGGGACCAGATGGGCCAGTCTCACTTTTTACAAGAACTCACTCTCTGCTCTGGTGCACAGCAGGCCTACATGCAGTTTGCTGTGTGGGGATGGTCTGTGTAGCACGTGGTCCTGGGCGCTCCTGCTCTCCCAGACATACCTTCCCGTGAAGGACAGCTACCGACAACACACAAGTTTAGCTGAAGTGACATTTTATTTATCTTTTGGGGAAACAGTTTCCAATTTTTTTTAAATCACAAGACCCCACAATTTAGAAGATCTGACCCATATATTGATCCTACCATCTCTCTTCGTGGAGCTCTGGAGGGAAAGCCCGGCCACCATGGCTGAAAACCTGTGCAGCGATGAAGGCCACAGTATCCGGAGACACGGGAGCACCAGCTGCAACCCAGAAGCCACATCCCCAGATGGACTGGATCTTCCTTCTCTCAGTCCCAGGACAACAGCTCAAGGAGGCTCAGAATCAAAAACCTGGAGATCACGGACTGCCAGCGTTCCTGGCCACAGAGAACAGCCTGCAATTCCTGATGAGTCTGGAATCCTCCCAGGAAACACAGTTGCTGGAATACTGCGAACGTCTCCCTACGAGTGCCTCAGGCCCTCCACTTTCCTAGACCCCGTTTATATTACTTCACTCAGTATTTCTGCACTCACTCACCTTACCCAACTGGTTTCATCTGGAACTTACCTACATATCCTAGATTTTAGAGATCTGGCTTCTGAGCTGATTCTGCAAAGGCTTCCGAACACAGCTGGAAGATATGGACAAATCCCTGGGAACAAGAGACCTTTTGCTGTCCTTAGACACACTGAGGCCCTCATACCCACCACTGCCTTCTTCAGGCTGAGCTCTGGACCCACAAATAAGCCAGACAGACTACAAGTCTTTCCCTAAAGGACTCAGGAACCAGTGCAAATGAGGCCAACCTCAACTACAGCTATTCTCTTGGTGCCATGAGGGCAAGACAAAAAGTAGGGAGCCCCACAAAAGCAACTTGCTTCATTCATAGCACCCTCTTTCCATACAAGGGATCAGAACCCCCAGTATGAAAGGTGTCAAACTCACTGCCCATATTCCAGAGCAGCAGGAAGTAGCCTGTACCATGGTGTGGCAAGCACCACACTGATAGTTTCAATGGTTTCTGTGAGAATGGGAAATACCCCTGAGGAGGCCCAGCAGAGTCCAGCTCAGCTTCTCCTGGTCAGAGCTGGGTCATGTACTTGCCTAACCTGGCAAGAGGAGGAAAAGTGGCCTGCTATGGGCTCTGCCATTGGTAATTCTCTTCTATCAAGGGAGGGGTCCTGAGGTCAGCTTTCCTGCACAAACTAGGTGACACATGCACACTGTGGGGACCTGCCAGGTGGTGAAGGGGAGATGACTTCAGTCACAGAAACTGGCAATGATAACCATGTCAACAGCCCCAGGCAGGTCAGAGTGCAATGTAGCTCCCAAGAGTTCCACACACCTGGTACACATGGCCATCTCCCCAGGGAACTGGTGGGACATTCAAGGCTTGGCTTCCTTCAGTTAGCATCCTCATAAAGGTCATCATTTTTGTTTTTATTTTTTTTTAGTACCAGGGATTGAATTTGGGGCACTTGACAATGAAGCTGTATCTCCAGTCCTATTTTGTATTTTATTTAGAAACAGGGTTTCCCTGAGTTGCTTAGTACCTCGTCATGCCGAGGCTGGCTTTGAACTCATGATCCTTCTGTCTCAGCTTCCTGAGCCGCTGGGATTACAGGCATGTGCCACTGCACCCGGCCTTTTATATTTTTTTTTATTTGGAGACAGGGTCTCACTAAGTTGCTGAGGCTGACCTCAAATTTGCAATCCTCTGAGTTCACAGCCTCAGCAAAAAGTGAGGAACTAAGAAACTCAGTGAGACCCTGTCTCTAAATAAAGTACAAAATAGGGCTGGGGATGTGGCTCAGTGGCTGAGTGCCCCTGAGTTCAATCCCTGGCACTCCCCTCTCCAAAAAAAAAAAAAAAATGTTGCGATCTTCCTGCCTCCTCTTCTCTGGTTGCTGGGATTACGGGTGTGCACCACCACCACCAGCACAAAGGCCATCTTGCTCTCCTTTCTGGAATGAGTCTTCTTGTGTTGAGCAAGGTGCCAGTCACTGAAGGCTTTCCCACATGCCCTGATCTCCTAAGGCCTTTCTCCAACATGAATTTTCTTATGCTGAAGGAGGGTAGAACTGTGCTTGAAAGCTTTCCCACATTCTGGGCATTCATGAGACCTATCTTCAGTGTGGAATTGCTGGTGTCAGTTGCGGTAGGACCTGGTGGTAAAGGTCTTCCTACACAAGCTGCACTCATAGGGCCGCTCTCCAGTGTGAACTTTCCAGTGCTGATACAGGCCAGAACGGGTCACATAAGTCTTCCCACATTGCTCACATTCAAAAGGCCTTTCTCCAGTGTGAACTCTCTGGTGAAGAATGAAGCTACTGTTATATTTGAAGAACTTCCCACATTCCCTGCACTCATAGGGCCTTTCTCCATTGTGAACTTTCCGGTGTCGAATGAGGGTGGACAGAACGCTGAAGGCCTTCCCACATTTGCTGCACTCATAAGGCCTTTCTCCAGTGTGAATCCTCTGGTGCAGAGCAAGTGCATCTTTGCGGTTGAAGGTTTTACCACATTCACTGCATTTAAAAGGTTTTATGCCTGTGTGAACCTTCTGGTGCTTCCTCAGTTTAGAAGGGTAACTGAAGGCCTTCCCACACTCATCACACACACGGGATGTTTCTCCAGTGTGGATTCTTCCGTGATTAATATGAGTTGACTTCTCCTCAAAGGCAGTTCTGCCTGTTTGGTACCTGAAAGGTTTCTCTTCAGAATGAGTTATCAAGTGGTCGAGGAGAGCAAAGGCCTTCAGGAAGCTTCTCCCACAGCTGCTGCACTTGAAGGGTTTCTGAGCAGCACCGACTCTCTGCTGCTGTCCACAGCTGGAGCTGGATGGGAAGACTGCTCTGTGCCTAGTGCTGCTGCACAGCTTCCCAGGGGTGGCCTGGTGCTGGAGGAAGCCTGTGGTGACTGGGCCATCCTTCACAAACCTCTCATACACAAAAGGCTTCTCTGACAGGTCGACTCTGCAACTCTTCACTTGCTTGGGAGGGGCATCCTCATCCTTCATTCTACACAGACAACCTGAAGTCAAGAAAAAGCCCGTTGCTGCAGCTGGGCCGGAAGGGAGGTACCTTCGTCACCAGTGCACAGCACACCTTCCCAGAAGGGACTCCAAAGAACTGCTATGAGTTGCTGGGAAAGGTCTAGAGGAAGAAAGGCTGCACAAGCAGAACTGGGCTCTACTGACCACAGAATCAGGAAGACCTGGATGGAGATGAGGACACAAAATGGGGTGCAACGCAGGGAAGAAACCTGTGGTCACCAAGACACTTGTATCCAAAGGTTGTCAGCAGGGCCTTGGATGCTGGTGACAGTGAGCACTGTGAAGAGGCAGGTGTTTGTCCCAGCAAAACTGACTACGAAACAGCAGCTGGTCTTCAAAAAACATTTAAGGATACATACATGTCCCACAGGCCACGAGGTGAGGTTATCTAAAGCCTGAGAGTCATGGTACGGAGAAGGCAAAACTGTACAGTGTCCCAAGGGAAAAGGAAGGAGGGAAGAAGGTACAGTCACTGACCTCAACACAAAATGCCAGTGTACACAGGTATCCAGCAGGCCATGAGCCTGTCAATGAAACCAAGGCATCCCCTGCTCCACCAAGGAATAAATTAACAAAAGAAGTGAAGTTGTGTACACTGAAAACTTAAGATGTTGAAAAAGCACTAAAGAACTAGATAAACGAGAAGACACCCCACATTCTCTGATCTAGAAGACTTACGATGGCAGTATGCCCCAGAATGATGTACTGATTCAAGTTCATGCTCCGGCCTGGTCCAGGGAGGGCCCTATAAAATTTCTTGTGGAAAAAGAAAGCACACCTGGAGCCAGGAGGGACATGTCCTCAGCAGTAAAAGGGCCCGAGAGTCAGAGGTGTGGGGGATTCGGGGGTCAAACAGTGAAACAGTTGCCCCCCCAAATCCTGTTCCACGAGGCTCTGGAGCCACAGGTGTTTACAGGCTGCCAAGATGGTGCTCAGAAAGAGGCAGAGAAAGGGCACAACCAGGCCTAGCTCTCTCAGAACCTAAAACAGGGACCCTGGGGAGGAGCAGCCCTGTGGTCCAGCTTTAGCGTGGACAGAAGTCCAGGGGGAAAGGGCCGAGGTGTCAGTTTGCTGGGGGTGAAGGGGAGACTTACCCAGTGAGCTAACGAGCGCAAAGTTCTCCAGCATCACATCACGGTACAGGCCCCTCTGGGTGGCATTAAGGAGACCCCACTCCTCCCAGGAGAAATGCACGGCCACATCCTCAAACATCACCGGGCCCTGCAATGGTGGATTCAGCTGAGACCGGAGGTCAACCAATGGTGGGGGAGAGATTCTGTTTTGGACTTTGCACACATCCAGGTCCTCGCCCGGTGTCTCAAATCACTCACGGGCATTATTTTTCCTGTGAGCTCAACCTTCCCCCAACACACAGACCCTCATACCTCTGCTCTTCCAGGACCCCCACCTCAGCAGGATCCGTCCGACCCGACGGGCGCCCGCCGCCTTACGCACAGGCCCCGCCCCATCTCTCGCCGGCCGACGGCCCTCAGAGGCGCCACCTGCCCTCGCAGGTCCCCGACCCCGGTCCAGGGCGCGGACTCCACCGCCTGGCCTCCCCGCTGCCTCCCGCACCGGGCCCTCCCCTCGGGCCCGTCGTCCTCGGTCACAGACGCTGCCGGCCGGTCCCGGCGCTCACCTGCGCTGGGCCGGCCATGGGAACCGGTGCGCCAAGTGGAAACCTCCCGTTACCTGCCCTCCAGAGCCGGTCTCCCGCGCCCGAGCACTCGGAGTCTTCCCGCCGGGGCCGGGCGGCCACTCCCGGCGCTCGGTCCCGCTCGCCGCGGCCGCACCCGGCCGGCCCCACATGCCGGAAGTCCCGCCCCGCCGCGCGGCCCTGGCCTGGGCGCCGCCGTCTCCCCCGCAGCACCCCGCGCCCCGGGATCGGCGCGCGGGGGTGGCCAAGGCCACAGAGGAGGGCGCGGACTACATTTCCCACAAGCCACCGCGCCGCGCGTCCGTCCGTCCGTCCGGGCCCCTCAGGGCGCTGGAGTGGGCCCGGCGGCTGCGCCCTGGACCGCGCTCCGGAGGCTCCCGAGCCTCGGAACCGGGAATCTCGGCCTTCGTGACTCGTGCGGTGAGCAGCCGGTCTTCAAAAACCATTGAAGGTCCCAGGTCCTGGAGGTCGCACTGCTGGGGTGTCGCCGGGTCGCCCCCTGGGCGTAGCGTCCGCTCTGAAAGTCTAGGCTTGGGGTCCCGGGCAGGAGAGGATCGGAGGAAGATCGGCCGTCGGTTCCCCGCAGCAAAAGCGACAAATGACCCCTGGTAGACCAGTGAGGGGTGCCAGGGAGTCCCCCCTGCGCTTGTCCTCAGCACAATAGGCTCCGAGCCTACCCCATTTCCAGACATGGTGTCATTTCAGAATCGGGGTCTGTCGAAGGAGGGGTGGCACGTGGTTGAGTGTCTTTGGAGACAGGGTCTTGGATATATCAAAGTCAGGAGGCTGTCCCTAATTGAGACCTACTCATGGTCGTGGCCCTGTGTCTCCTGGAAGGAGCAAGGCTCAGAGGAGCATCTGCCTGGGGCTGATGCTGAAGAACTGTGCACTCATGACTTCAGTGCTCACCGTTTTCCTCTGCTTTTCCGGTGTTGCCCTTGGAAGTTGCCACTGGTGCTGGGATGAAGGCACTGCCACCTCCTATTCCTAGCAGCTACATGAGCATCCTCACACATTCTACCCTGGGGTCCTGGGTGGTCAAGATTGGGGGTACAAGTCTAAATCTTCACAGCAGATGATGTCCAGCTCAGTCACTTTGTACAAAACGTCAGGCCCTGCCTGTACTAACATGGTCAATTTTGGGTCTACTGTACTTTTCCTGGGCGGTCTCCTGGACGTTCAGTTTGTGAAGTTCAGTGTTGTGCTCAATGTACAGCTTATTCTTACCCTCTGGTGTTTGTCCCAGGGTGTATTGGCCTCTGCTGGGCAGTATTCTTAAAAATCTGTCATCCCCAAGGTCTGGCTGCTTCAACATTCCACTACCAAAATCAGCTGTGGCAGACAGGCCAAAAGGAGACCTGTCCCTGGTGACCATCCCTCAAGGTGGGTTGATCTCACATCTGCTTCCTGGTCCATGCCGTCTCAGATCTTGGTGAGTCCCTGACTCCTGATTTATTTTTCCATCCTCTTGATAGCTCTCTGAGTCCAGTCCCCTGGCTGTGCCCCTTCTCTCTTAGAGCTCAGCTGTGCAACATTCACCTTTCCTTAACTGTCCTGATCATCATACATCCTCTGATAATCCTTGCAGCCCTATTCCTCAGTGACACCTTATTGTCTCCAGTGGAGGTGGGCACAGGTGAAACTGCCCCAGCTCATGGTCAGTAGCCACATACTGACATAGATGGGTTGTCCCACCTGGAGTGGACTTTCACTAGCTTATTCATACCCCACAGGATTGTCACCTTTAAGCTCCATGAGTTTACCCAACTGGAGTACAGTCAAAGGCACTGATTGATGATCTAAATAGAATTGAAACCAGGGATAGCACGAGAGGTTCAGCTGTGGAGATTGCAAGTGGTGGGGGGAGTCTCCCTGGGGTCTTCTTATACTGGTACCTGAGCTGTCCTTCTCGTGTCTGAATGCCAAGGTCACTAGCCTTGCCAACTTTCAATCTTCCTCCTGATCTGCTGGACAGTCTACCTTCATACCTGCTTACTGATTCCTGTAACTGTCCTCTGACTTGTTTTTGGTACTAGGTATTGAACCCAGGAGCACTTTACCACTGAGTCCTGTTTTTTTTTTGATAGGGTCTTGCTAAGTTGCTGAGGCTGGCATTGAACTTGTGATCCTGCCAGAACCTTCTGAATCACGGGAGTTACAGGTGTTTGTTTACCACTGCGTTCGGCTCTCACTCCCTCTTACTGCCCAGTTCTGAGATGCTGGCTACTCCTTAACATGCTATGGACTGATAACATTTTTTTAAATATTTATTTTTTTAGTTTTAGGTGGACACAACGTCTTTATTTTTTATTTTTATGTGTGTTGAGGATCTAACCCAGTGTCCCGTGCATGCCAGGCAAGTGCGCTACTGCTTGAGCCACATCCCCAGCCCATTGATACCTTTTTAGTCACTGAAAACTGGTAGTTCTGTGAAGTGAGTCTGTCTGCCCCACCAAGGCGCGGGTCATGTAGTCAGTGAGAGGCATCACAGAGTTGGTCCTGAGCCCTGTCAGACAGGTTCCCACTCTTAACCAGGTTCTCTCTTGAGCCTGCATTCACGGCTGTTTGTCCTGCATCCTGGTTCCTCACTTTGGTTTCACTTTTCCCACTTCACATTTCAGGCTGAGTGCTTCCCTAGAGACCACAGAGTCTTACTAAAGAGGGGACAAAGTGACCCCTTCCTCTAAGGTGCTCCACTGGGCACTGGCTGCTGGTGACAGCCAAGCATTGTGAAGATGCTTATGTCACGGGGTGGGTGATGCTGTCCTGTGATCCCAGCAACTCTGGAGCCTGAGACAGAGGATCGTAAGCTCTAGGCCAACCTGGGCAACTTAGTGAGATCCTGCCTCAAAATAAAAAGGACTGGGGCTGTAGTTTGGTGATAAACACCCCTGGATTCAATCCCCAGTACAAAAAAAAAAAAAATCTCAGTTGAACAGGGGGCTGATTTACATCAATTGTGACAGCCTTGCTAAGTCTTAAGTTCCTTGTGTGAAAATTAAAACAATTGGTAAAAATGGTACACTGAAACTCAATGGGAATATCTGGTTGGACCAAGATGAAATGAGTTCCCAAGGCACTCTGAGTCTCTCTTGCCAGCAGTAGTTTGCTCTTCAGGGTCTGAGAAAACTATCCCTGCTCTGCTTGAAAACCCGCGAGAAACTCACCTGGGGCACATGCCCATTCTCAGCAAGAGCCACATGACCTCTACCTAAGGCTGCTAGACCCATAACTAGGTTACATCTCAGCTTCTCGGGGAGAGAAAATGACTTCACATGGAGAAATTTCAAGACTGCCATTAATGCATCAGTGGGAAACTGGAAAATGTGTGAGATGGATTCTCAGGTCAAGGAGGGTGGAATTTAACAACAGGGCTGACATTGTTGCGATTTACTACAATTTCCAATTTGATGTTCTTGCTCAGTTGCGGAAGGCTGAAGAACTGGACTCACTGGTGGCCTGAAGTCAGTGAGACAGAGACGCCAGATCTTCCCTGGTGTGAAGTGGAGGGGAGGCCAGAGGCTTAGAAGGACAGGCTTGCTGGACTGGATTCATCCTGTGAATTGTCTTGTGCTCCAGTCATTAGCTAAATACTAACATCTCTGCTGTAATCCCCAGAACCTGTGACTATGTTATTTTACATGGCAAAATTAATTTGCAGATGGGTTTAAGGTTGCTAATCAGCTGCCCTTAAAACGGGGATTGTATCCTGGATTATTCCTGTGGACCTTGGAAAGCAGAAGAGGAGCAGACTTGGTAGTATGTGCCTCTAGACCCAGCTGCTCAAGGATGTAGGCGACAGGATGGCTTCGCCCAGGAGTTCATACCTGGGCAACCCTGTGAGACACCATCTCGAAAACAAGAACACAAGTGAAAAAGTGAGTGAGAGAGACAATAATTAAAGAAAAAAACAAAAACAAAACTGAGGAGCGATCGAAAGCATGAGAGGAAACCGAACGGCCATTACTGACTCAAGACAGAGGAAGGGGACCACAAGCCAGAGAATGCAGAGGCCTGTGGAAGGGGAGAACGGGGTGCACCGTGGGTGCCATGACGGACAGCCAAGGTCTATGGAATCGTCTCCTGCATGATGAGATAGTGCCGGAGATGACTGGACAGTTAGTCTGCAAGCAAAAGTCTCACTGACGTTACAATTCTGGACCCCAAGAAGGAGGACACAGCCAGAACCAACCGTCTCAATGTGGACTTTCAATGGGTAGAACCCTGCAGGTGTACGACACGAATCTCAGAGAAATGGAAAATTAGGAAACAATTTTTACAAAGAACAGAAGGCAGCATTGCTGGAGCACATGAAAAGATGCTGGGCACAAAAGCAGAATCTTCAAGCCAAACAAATACAAAAAAACTGCCCAGAGCATGATGCTTTGGCAAAAATGATCCAGCACCATCCAGACAGGCACAAGACACTAAAGGAACTGGAGGCTCTGAGGAAAGAATCAGCACACCTTTCACAGACTCAAGAAAGCACTGAAGATAAGCTGGAATTGAGACAGAAACAGCCTCACGTTCTTCTCATACCACTGACACCATTCAGCAAACCCTGGAAAATGACAAAAAGCTCTAAGGCAGAAGCTCAGGAAACAAACATGGACAGGCTGATCCCCATTCCCAAGGGTACTGACAGAGCTGGGTGATCTTAAGTGTGTCTAGAATATCCTAAGATATCTGAAGCTTGGTGGTGACATAATTTGCTCTTACATATTAATGATAATTAATATTAAAAATAAATGAGAACACATTTATTTTAATATAAAGGAAAATAGCTTCAGTGTATATTTGTTTTATTGAAATGAATTTTTCATTTTTAAAAGATAGGCAGCAACACCCACAATCATTTAATAAAGGTCTTCAAACTAGATGTTTTTGCTCATTATTATTCCAGATAGTTTGTTTTTTGGTACTGGGATTGGACCCAGGGACACTCAACCACGGAGCCACATCCCAGCACTTTTTGTGTTTTATTTAGAGACAGGGTCTTGATGAGTTGCCTAGGGCCTCACTCAAGTTGCTAAAGCTGGCTTTGAACTTGTAATCCTCTTGCCTCAGCCTCCTGATCTGCTGGGATTACATGCGCCACTTGGGTAGTTTTTAACTGGTAACATTGATTCCTTATAAAATAAGTTGAAGATGTGAGAAGGTGGCATTTCTAGGATGTATGTAAGAAGATGAGTCAACTTCTAGAAATCACCACTTTGGAACATGAAGTCCATAAATAGGCTTCAGAGGGCCACGAACCTGTGAAATTCTGTGCAAAACGTGTGTGGTGTGCGTTTGTTGTGGGAGAGATTCTTTGATGCTGAGAACCACTGACTGGTATGACCAAGAGCAGCAAAGCAGATCCATCCATGTTCACCACTTCCTCTGTCTCTCTTTAGTACTTGAGGAATGTGGTTGTTAAATGTTTTCTTATGTGCTTTGTCTCAACTGTTTTAGTCTTTAGGACTATTTTAATCAAAAAATATTTGAGGTGAAAAAAAATGGTGAGAATGACCCTCGGGCTGGTGTCCAGCAAGGACATCAAGACCTTTGTTGACAACCACCGGAAGCTGAACTCTGAATCCCAATGAGCAAGATGTCTTTCAGAGCCTCAGAAGGGAGTGCAGCCCTGCTGACCCTCAGTTTAAGTCCAGTGAGCCCCGTGTCGGACTTCTGACCTTAGAAATAGAACTCTAAGGCACGACATCTGTGTTTTGTCTTAAGCTGTGAGATTTGTTGTGGCAGCAATAGGAAACACATCACCATTCCCAACCATGTTCTATAAGAAGAGGAGGGAGGTCTCTTCCACTACTGTGATTGAGAAACGAAGAGAACTTCGGCCATGAAGATCTCTGCAGGCCAGTTATAACCAGAGATGCTGCCACTGGTGTGGGTTCTTAACTATCCAATACAGGTGGGCGTGTCTGCCAGTGGAAGGCCTGGACTGATTGATTACAGTTCTCAAAAATAAATGAGAACCACAATAATGGGAAGTTATTCTCCACGTATGTATAATATGTTAAAATACAATCTATTGTCATGCATAACTAAAAAGAACATATTTTAAAAAGTGAAAAAAAAACAGTGGGGCTGGGGCTGTACCTCTGTAGCAGACTGCTTGCCTAGCACACACAAGGCACTGGGTTCAATCCTTAGCACCACATAAAAATAAAAATAAACAAAGGCATTCTGTCCCTCTACAACTCCAAAAATTTTTTAAAATAGTGTATTATTATCCCATGTGCATATATGACTACATGACTGGTGTCATTCTACATCATGTACAACCGGAAAAATGATAAGTTATACTCCATCTATGTATGATGTGTCAAAGTGCATTCTACTGCTATGTATAACTAACTAGAACAAACAAAAATAGTGTTCATTTGGAAAGGTAAGGCCAAAGTCAGTGGTAAAATAAATAAATGAGCAGTGTGTGGACTATTAAGATAAGCTCTAGTTCTAGTGCCAAAGACATGACGTCATTTGCCAGGAGAGAGTCACAGCCCCTCAGTTTACAGACAGGTCAGCTCACAGCCTTGCAGACACTTTGCCTGAAGACGAGACCAGGTTTTCCTGAGAAAGGACCTGGCATCACTGCCAAAAGCAGGCACCACTGGACTGGGTGCAGCTCAGGGCAGATTGCCTGCCCCACCTGTGCCAGGCCCGAGTTCCATCCCCAGCGCACACACACAATCTCAGTCTTCTTCCACGCCTTCCCAGAGGGACTTGCAGCTAGTTATTAGGGTAACTACACTGGGGAAAAGGATATGCCCAGCCCTTCTGGGGTTTCCTGAACACTGTGTGTAAATTGACAGTTCTTCAAACCCCAAACACCATGATTGTCCTTTAGTTAAAGTGGAGCCCCATAATGGTCCATTGATAGATGGTCTTAACTCAGGTACAACTCTCTCTCTCTCTCTGTGTGTGTGGGGGGCACTGGGGATCTAACACAGATGAACTCTACCACTGCGCTACATCCTCAGCTCTTTTTATCTTGAAACTGGGCCTAAGTTGCTGAGGCTGGCCTCAAACTTGCAATCCTCCTGCCTCAGCCTCCTGAGTCACTGGATTACACTTGCATCACGGCACCCAGCTTCAAGTATCTCTCTGGACGAACTCCTTGGGTTCACTGGCCCACACTGGTTACTTCCCCAGCCACTGAGTACCTAATTGGTATAGGCATACCAATACCTGGCACAACCCACATCACCACGCTGACCCCCAAAGTGAGTCATTTTGCGAGAAGGCTAAATGGAAGCCTCTGTGTATCTAAGCCCTGCCTAGATAGCAAACTAGAAAGAGCAGCACATCCCTGGAAGAAATGCAGATTAGATCCACAGTCAGACTTTAAACAGCAGAGGTGGCTGTGCACATCCCATTGTGCAGCAGTTATCATTTTTAAGAAGTATTTTGTCATGAACCTTTATTTATTTATATATGGTGCTGAGAATTAAAGCCAGTGCCTCACACATTCTAATCAAGTGCTCTACCACTTAGCCACAACCCCAGCCCAGAAGTTAGCATATCTTGATGAATGTGAACCACAGTAATTTTTTTTTTTTGTGTGTGTGTGGTGGTGCTGGGGATTGAACCCAGGGCCTTATGCATGTGAGACAAGCACTCTACCACTCTACTGAGCTATACCCCCAGCCCAACCACAGTAAATTTAATCCAGTGGTGACACCAATTATCCCTGCTGTTCCAGAGGTAGTGCCCTTACTGCAACATGCAACAAGCCCCCAGCGCTGGGCATGCAGCCACTGAAAAGTGGGTGTCTTTTTCTTCACATAGTTTGAAAGGACCACCAGAAACCATTTGCTTTTGCCTGGCCAGACCAATGGTGTACCTTCACACTGGTGCCTCAGGACCTCTCAGTCTGCTCTCTGCCATCATACAGCCCACAGAGCTCTTGATCATCTGGACACTCCAAAGGTGCCACATCAATCACTTTGTTGATGACGTTATACTATGTGCATCTGATAAGAAGTAGCAAGTACTTTAGATACTTAATAAGACACAGGCAAACAGAGTAGGAGAGAAAACCTATCCAAATCCAGGGGCTGCTACCTCTGTGAAGCCCTGCTGAAGTCTGACTGTGGATCTAATCTGCATTTCTTCCAGGGATGTGCTGCTCTTTCCAGTTTGCTATCTAGGCAGGAAATGGATACACAGAGGCTTCCATTTAGCCTTCTCGCAAAATGACTCACTTTGGGGGTCAGCGTGGTGATGTGGGTTGTGCCAGGTATTGGTATGCCTATACCAATTAGGTACTCAGTGGCTGGGGAAGTAACCAGGGTGGGCCAGTGAACCCAAGGAGTTCATCCAGAGAGGTACTGGAAGCTGGGTGCCGTGGTGTCTGATTCTATCTACCACAACAGACCAAAGGCAAAGCACTTGTAAGCCTGTCATGTTTGACTCTACTTCTTTGACTATCCACAGAGTGGTCAAGCTTCCTGTTTGGGATGGGAACCAGAAAGAAAGAAGGCTCTGAAACAGCTTCAGGCTGCAGGGCAGCCTACTCTACTACCCAGCTTGTGATTCAGCAGATTCAACATTTGAAATGTGTGCAGCAAATGAGAATACTGTATGGATTGCAGAAACTCAGGCCGCTGAGGCAGGAGGATTGCAGGTTCAAAGCCAGCCTCAGCAAATTTAGCCCTACCTAACTGGGTGAGATCCTGTCTCTTAAAAAAAAAAAAAAAAAAAAAATAGAAAAAAAGGGCTGGGGATGTGATTCAGTGGTAAAGCACCTCTGGGTTCAATCCCCCGTACAAAAATAAATAAATAAATATATAAACAAACAAACAAACCAGTATGGAGCCTCCAGCAAGTAGCAAAGCACAACAGGATTTAGGAGCAAGTCTGTACCTTCTCTACCTTGGAGAGACTTTCTAGCTTGCTACTGCACCTTTAGTAGCAAATGAATGCCTATGAGCCATCAGGCAACCATGTGGCCTTAATGCCATCATGAGCTGAGTATTGTCGGGCCCTTGTAGCCCTGAGTCAGCTGGGCACATGCAACAATCTGCTGTTTTGTGAAAATGGTCTGTTAGAGATCAAGCCTCAAGACTTGTGGAGGGCTCAGTGGCAGAGCATTTGTCCAGCATGGGCAGCTCCCTGGGTTCAAATCCTGTACTGAGAAGAACAAAAAAAGACTTGACTGAGGAAGAAGAGAGGGTACATTTATAGCAGAAAGGGGCCATATCACTAACCAAGCCAGGGACAGATCAATGGGATCCGCTGGGCACACTGAAAGCCCAGCCCCCAAACCTTACCCCATAAAACCTGAGGTGACAGCTGCTGAGGCTGCTTTCAGGGGCACTCAAGGGGAGCCAAGGACTGCGTGTGCACAGCCCCAGCACCCACAGCACCAGCCAAGGGAGCAGCGAGTGGTCCGATGTCGGGCTGCACTGGCCTTCCCAAGTTCCCAGGGGTGAGGCAGCGTGCTGAGGAGGGCAGGAGGGACGGACTCAGTGAGCTTAAGAGCTCAAGGCTCTCCAGCATCACCCCGTGGCACAGGCCTCTGAGCACACTGTGAAGCCTCTCCTCCTCCTGGGAAAAATGCGTGGCCACATCCTCAAGTGTCACCAAACCCTGCAATGGATGGGTTCAGCCGATCCTGGGGGCAGAAGTATGGACAGATAGACCCTGCCAGGCCCTTGACTGGGAAGGGTTCTGCCACACTTCCACTGCATCAAACTTCCCCAGAGGCCCACAGCACAGTGCACATATCCTGATTCCACCTTCCTTCAGACCTGTTTCAGTCACCTTTTCACTGCTGTGACCAGAAGACCTGACAAGAAGAAGTAGAGAAGGAAAAGTTATTTGGGGGGTTTTCCTTCATAGATGGCTACTCCATTGCTTTGGGCTTGAAGTGAGGAAGGACATCATGGCAGAGGGTGTGGCAGAGGAAAGCAGCTCAGGGTAGCCCGGAAGCAGAAAGCTCCATTCCACAAAGACACAATATAGGCCCCAAAGGCTGCTCCCAGTGACCCACCTCCTCTAGCCACACCCTACAGTTACCCCTCAAGTGGATTAATGCACCAATTAGGTCAAGGCTTTCATAACCCAATCACTTCACTTCTGAACCATCTTGTATTGTCTCACAGCTGAGCTTTGGGGGCCCCTCATATCTAAACCATAACAGCCTCTACCTCCGAGGGTCTGGTTGCTTCTTACTTTACTATTAGACACTGTGTCCAGTCTGCAGTAACAATAGGCAGGTGACCAGCCTCCCAGCAGCTGGGGAGGCTGAAGCAGGAGGATGGCAAGTTCAAAGCCAGCTTGCAGAACTTAGTGAGACCCTGTCTCAAAGTAAAATATAAAAAAGGGGGGCTGGGGTTGTAGCTCAGTGGTAGAGTGCTTGCCTAGCATGTGCAAGGCGCTGGGTTCAATCCTCAGCACCATGTAAAAATAATTAAATATAAATAAAAGTATTGTGTCCAACCATATATATATATATATATATGTATATATATATATATATTTTTTTTTTTTTTAAAATAAAAACATATAAAATAAAAAGGGACGCAGTTGTAGTCAGAGGCTGGCCTAGCCTGCAGGAGGCTCTGTGTTCAGTCCCCAATAGGAAGGAAGGAAGAGGCAGGAAAAGAATAAAGGAGAAAAAAGGAAAGCCCGAGGCTCCAGGGACAGCAGACACACAAGCCCACAGAAGGAGAGTCAACCCAGACCCAGGCCCTGCCGACACTCTTACCTACCTCATCGCCATGCCACGGGCTCCATCCCCAGTCACTCGCCCTTCAGGAGAGTTGGCTCCCACCCCTGCTCTGCATCCCTCTCCTGATACAGGCGCCCTCCACAGAAGGCACTGTGACACCAGCACCTTCCTGGTTTAAGAACTAGACAGCTGTTCTCACCGTCCAGACCCTTGGGGCACTTATTGCCCCCCCCCCCCAATCCAACACCTAGGTGCGTTCTGGTCCACACAGCAGTTCTGACTACTCAGAAGTCTCCACCCAGGAGAGCTGAGAGCTTCTGCCCACGCAGAGCCGCCACTCAGCAGCCTCTGGGACATCTCGCAATACTGGGCACAAACCCAAGCCTGGACCTTCCTCCTGAAACACAGACTGGGCTCTCAGTGTCAGTGGTTACCCCACCCTTTCCAGAAACAGTGTCAGAGAGCATGTACCAAATGCAGGACACAACGCCCCACAATGTCTGGCCCTGCAGGGAGCAGGCTTGCAGCACCACGCGAACTACATTACCCAGAAATCCGGGTCCCATGACACCCTGATGCTCGACAATGCAGAAGGCCCAGTCTCAGACAAGCTAGTCCTTAGAGGCAAAACAGATGAATGGCTTACCCTGTTGAGGGCAGGCAGGAATGGGATTTGACTGCTAAGGAGTATTAAGTTTCTTTTAAAAAAAATGTTGTTTGATACTTTAAACCACAGCTCTGCTGTCCATGAATTGCATGGATGGGCAAATTAAAAAAAAAAAAAAAAGCTTCAATAAAGCTATATTTAAAAAATAAAAAAGTAGGTGCCCAGAGCGATGGTGCATGCCTTTAGTAATCCCACCCTCCCAGGAGGCTTAGGCAGGAGGATCCCAAATTTCAGGACAGCTTGGGCAATTCAGCAAGAACCTGTCTCAAAATAAATTTTCAAAATGGTTTGGGGTGTAGTTCAGTGGTAGCCCATGGGTTGAACCAGAGTGATTAAAATATGGCAGGGGCTGGGGTTGTGGTTCAGCGGTAATGCACTTGCCTGGCATGTGTGAGTTCGATTCTCAGCACCACATATAAATGAATAAAATAAATCAACTGTAATGCCAGATTCGTGGGACCCCAATAGACCTCCAGGAGCCGAATCCAATGCAATCACACAAGAGTCTTTATTGCAAGCTCAAGCCTGGACTCACAACAACGGTTCCCAACACAGTGATCCCAGTCCTTTGTCCAGGGAGATTTTATAGGTTTTGTGGGGATACTCTATCCATACCATGGGAAAATCAAACAACAACTCTTAACATTGATTAGCACATTCACTGGCGGGAACAAGATGGGTAAAGGTGATTGGCTAGTACAAGAGGGGGGTTCCTTTGAACTGATTGGTTTAAGCCTCGAGGGGTGTACTTGCTAAATGACATGGTTTCCCAACATGTTACCAATCACTGTAAACTACTGGGGGGTCACCTGGCATCCCAGGTATTTTCCCTGTCTCATGCTGATTGGTGGTTGCTAGGGGGTTGCTATGGGTCCTCACCTAGCCTGACCCAGTCAGGGACACCTGGTGCAGCAGATCTTATTATTTACAGACAAACAACTCAGCAGGGAGCCTAGAAAGGCTCTGTGGGTTTTTCCAAGGACAAGGGTCACGCCCCCTTCCTTAGGACAGGCCTTGAGGTAGAAGCTGCTGTTATTTATTTATTTTCTTTTACAAATTTTTTTAGACTTTATTATTTATTTATTTATTATTTGTATATGGTGCTGAGGATGGAACCCAGGGCCTTGTGCTCTACCGCTGAACCACAACCCCAGCCCCTGTTTATTTATTTTCAAAAATGGAGTCACATCAGTTTCTTACAACAACTAGAAAATACCTATTAAAAAATTTTAAAAAATAAAAAATATGGCAAAGGGGCCTGGGAATGTGGCTCAGTGGTAAAGTGCTTGCCTGGCGTGCATTAGGCCCTGGGTTCAAATCCCCAAGCACCAAATAAATAAATGACAAAGAACCAGAGAGATTCATTGTTAGAATCTGAGCAGCCAGGCAGGATGCTCAGATGCCTGAAGCAGGAGGATCCCAGGTTCGAAGCCCAGCCACAGCAACTTATAGCAAAGCTCTAAGCAACTTAGACTGTCTCAATATAAAAAAGGACTGGGTAGTGGCTCAGTGGTTAAGCACCCCTGGGTTCAATCCCTGCTACCAAAAGAAAAAAAAAGGAAGTATTCATCCCCAGGGAGCAGGGGATGCAGGTGACTGTCACTCCCTAGGATGGGGAAGCCAAACCCTGCTCCTTCCCATTGACGCCAGAATTAGACAGGCAGTCTGTGTAGACAGGTAAATAGAGTCAGGTCCAGGTCCGGTCAAGGAGGCCAATTTTGAGTGAGTCTGGGAAGTTGGAGACTGTCCCCTGAGGGATCTTACGAAGAACCTGCCCCTGCTCCAATCTGTTGCCAAGGTAACCCATCCCAGGAATTTCCCCTCCCTACTGGGAGGGAAAACGCACGCCAGGAAAGCACTTTACCACTGAGCCACATTCCCAGGCCCCTTTGCCATATTTTCTATTTTTTTTAATTTTTAATAGGTATTTTCTAGTTGTTGTAAGAAACTGATGTGACTCCATGTTTGAAAATAAATAAACAGGGGCTTCCCCCTTCAGCCCACCTCTTCCCACCTGTTGGCCCTCCCACGGAGCATTCCTGGGCCTTCCCACCTCTGCAGGAAGGAGAAAGACAAGGAGGGGAAGGAGGACAGAGGAACCCTAGGACGCAGAACAAGGGCAGAACACCTTGCCTCTGGGGACACCAGCTCGGCCCCGTCCTCCCTCGCAGAAGTCTGCTACCCCCGCTTCCCGGCTCGCCTCGGCGGCTTCTCAAGGTTCACCCTCACCGTGTGGGGAAGCAGGGCTCTCCCTTTGTCGCATTCCTCTCTTCCTCTATGACCTCATCTACCCGGTACCAACTGGCCGCCGCATTCAGGTGTACTCACAGCTCACGGGACTGCACGGCGCCTGAGGAAGGGCCCCTAACCACGGCCTGTGCCTGACTCCAGGGCCTGGCGCCGCCACAACGCCGCGCGCCCCCTTCAGCTGCAGCACTCGGTGTCAGGCTCCCTCCTCAGCCTCACTCGTCCCGCTTCAGCCCGGCAGCCGCCGGTCACGCCCTTCGTTCCTCCCCTACTCGCTGCGGCCGTCGGGTTTCCGCCTCCTCCACGCCCGACCCGACCCCTGGCGCTGCGCTCGGGGCGGCGTGCGTCGTCAGAGCCACGCAGGCCGCAGGCTCCCGATGGGTCAGCCTCTCTAGCGTTCCCGCCCCGGCCTGGCCCGCGGTCTGGGCGACGCGCCGACCTCGCGGTACGGCGAAGGCGGGGCCTCACCGCCCGACCTCTCGCCTCTGATTGGCCGTTCGGAGCCGACGCGCTCGCCGTTCCTTCCACCAGGCTGGGGGGGCGCTCCTGGCGCGCGCAGGGAGGGCGGGGCCTGTGGCGGTAGCGATCAAAGCCCCGACTCTCCTGCCCGGAGGGGGTCTCCTGCCCACCCCTCCGCTTTCCCGGGTGACCCGGGAGGGGGCGAGGGAGGAGGTGAGATTGTGGCTTAGTGTGTAGGCGAAAAGGGCGTCGGAGGAGAACTGAGGAGGGAGGGGAAACAGGCTGCCGGCGGCGGTGAGGTGAGCAGGGATTTTGAAGAAAGCCCCCGCAGCCCACCCTGCCCTGCTGGGCAGCCTGTTTCACCATCTTTCAGTCTGGACATTGCACCCCCCAGTGTCCAGCGACGGCCCCTTTTGGCCCCTGGTTCCTCGGAGGCCAAGAGAATGCCCACGGACTTGTCGGGTCTGGGCAGCAGCCTCTGGGACCCTGGCAGGATTCTGTATTAGTCAGGGCCCTCTAGAGGAACAGAACCAAGAGGAGGTACGATTATGAACAGGGGGTCATTAGCTTGGCTTGTACAACCAGAAGCTGGTAGTCCACAGTGGCCATTGCAGCCTGGAGAGCTGGAAGAACCAGCAGCAGCATGGTCCAAGATGCTGAAGCCTCACAACAAGAGAGATCAGTGGTGCTGCCCCAGTCCAAGACTGAAGGCTTCTGAAAACTCCCTGGAGAATCAATCACTGGCAGAGTCCACTTGGGAAGAGTGGAGGAGCAAGAGTCTGATGTCCTCCTACCATCCCAGCAGCAATCAAGAATGCAGTCAAGAAGAATCTAGCTTGCATCTGCTGCCACTTCCTGGTTCTTCAGCTTTTATTCCATCTAAGCCTCCAACCTATTGGACTGGGCTGCCCATGTAGAGGGAGGGTCTCCACTTTGGTTAGCTATCCCACATGCCAGTCATTCCTAGACATATCCTCACGGACACACCCAGAAGCCTCTTTTTTTAAAATATTATTTTTTAGTTTTAGGTGGACACAATATCTTTATTTTACATTTATGTGGTGCTGAGGATCGAACCCAGTGCCTCATGCATGGTAGGCGAGCACGCTACTACTGAGCCACAACCCCAGCCCCCAGAAGCCTGTTAGTCTTCAGCATTTTTAATCCAATCAGGTTGACGATTTAAATTAACCATTATAGATCACAAACAGTGGAGCCTCTGACATCCCTCCTGGCTTGTGGGGAAGAGAGCTGGGAGACAGGACTAGGGAAGGTTTGGGAAAATGGGCTTGGCAGAGGAGGCAGTGTGGTGGCCAGAAGAAGGGGTCAGTCTGCTCAGCCCTTCATCTGCAGTGTGAGGTCAGTCCTTGTTCCTGAGTCCCCTAACCCTGGCATGTAAAAGTCACTCAACAAATACTTGTGGATAAACAAATTTCCTCAAATTGAGGGTTTATTGTCGCCCATATTAGAGAAGAGAGAACCAAGGCCTGGCCCACACAGGCCTCTTGGGCACCTGTGCCAGAGTCTGAAGCTGTCTCCACTTTCTGGGCATCAAGGCACAACAAAACTGGGGCTAAGTGACAAGGCCATGGACCAGTGGTGGTGTCCAGTGGGCATGGGGTGGGCAAAGGGAGGGTGCAACTCCCGAGCCCAAGATGAGAGGGACATGGGCTGGGGTGAAAAAGTACCCCGTGGTCCTGTGCTGGGTGGTTTAGGGCAGCCCCTTTGTGGGCAGTGGGCAAGGAGGAACCAAAGTAGTAATCTACAGATGGATGTCAGCAACACCTGGGCTCTGTCATCAGCCTCCTTTTAGGGAAGGAGAGGATAAGACCCAGGCTCCCAGACTGGAATGGTGCAGAAGCCACAGTAGTTCTTCCAAGGCAGCTAGTTAGGACAGGGAGGGGACAGCCCTGCCCACACCCCTGGCCTCCACCTGTCCTCCCCAGATTCATTTACCTTTCTGCAGGATATGCACCTACCTCAATGCCAGCTCTTGAATAAACTTAAGGATACAGCCCTGAGGTTCCCTCCTCCAGGATCCTGCAGGGTCCTCCTCAGACGGCAAACTCTCTGGCTTCTCTTCACTGCCAGCCAAGGATCCCTTTCTGGCCAGGTCTGCCCACCCTCACTCCCCCAGGTTGGGGTGGAGAAGAGTCAGTGAGGAGGGAGATCTCAGAATCCCAAAGATGTCCAGGTGGTGATCCCTAGAACCTGTGAGTCTGCTAACTTACCTAGAAAAATGGACCTTGTAGATTGATTAGATTAAGAGTCGGGGGATGGGAGTTATCTTGGATGATCTGTACAGACCCAGGGTACTCTCACAGTCTTTTTAAGTGAAAGAGAAGAGTCAGAGAGGTTTGTAGATATTATGCTGATGTCTTCCTATGCCAAGCCAAGGAAGACAGCTGTAGAAGCTGGGAAAACTAAGGACACAGATTTTTGCATAGCCTCCAAAAAGAACTAGAACTGTTTGAACCTGGATGTTAGTCCAGTGAAATGATCTTGGGCTTCTGGACTGCAGAACTGTAAGATAATAAATGTATTATCCTAAGGCATCGAGTTGGGGATAGTTTGTTACAGTAGCCAGAGAAAGGACCACCAGTCCTGCTCCTGCCGGGCCGGTTTCCTTCCTGAGGCAGGGGTGTGGCTTCCCAGTGACCCAGTGTGCTAACCCCAGCTCCCACGGATGATGTTCACAGTGGTGTGGGGCAAGAACTGGTCTGGGAAGACACACCCTGGACTCCCTGGTGTTCCTCCTCTGGCTTGCCACCTGAACTACTTCTGAAGACATGCCTGAGTCAGGGTGTTGGGGCCCTGGCAAGCCTTGGGTACCTGCAAGCATTCCCAGGCTGCATCTCAGTTATCTGTGATGCCACCAATTTCCAGTAACCATTCCCCCAGTAACCTCTTGGCACCTACTGCATTTCCAGTGCTGGCGACAGACATGTGAACATCACACAGGAGCTTCCCATCACACGTGAGCCTCCCCGTCCCTTGGTGAACCCCAACACCAAGGGGGGTTTCAAGGCCTGTGGTCAGTCTGTGCAGAAGGTAGCTACCATCGGCCTCTCCTGTGACAAGAAGGCTTCTGGGAGCCCATGCCACCTTCCCTGAAGACTGCTGCGAACTAGAAGACTCCAACTTCCACTGGAGCTGGAGGAGAGGCTCTGCAGAGCTGATGGAGCCATGGAGAAGGAAACTGGCCCCTGCCATCAAACTAGAATGCTTCTTCACATCAAGGAAGCAGCCAAGAATGTGAGGAGAGCCTACTGAACGGGAGAAAATCTTGGCCAGATGCACCTCAGAGCATTAATCTCTAGGATATATAAAGAACTCAAAAAACTGAACGTCAAAAAACCAAATACCCAATCAAAAATGAACAAAGGAACCAAACACTTCACAAAAGAAGAAATATGAATGGTCAATAAATATATGAAAAAATGTTCAATATCTCTAGCAAGTAGAGAAATGCAAATTAAAACTACAATGAGATTTCATCTCACTCCAGTCAGAATGGCAATTATCAAGAATACAAATAACCATAAATATTGGTGAGGATGTGGGGAAAATGATCAATTTGTACATTGCTGTTGTAACTGCAAATTGGTGCAACCACTCTGGAAAGCAGTATGGAAATTCCTCAGAAAACTTGGAATGCAACCACCATTTGACCCAGCTATCCCACTCCCTGGTTTGTGAGTTTGGTAGGGGAGGCAATACTAAATATCAGCATACTACAGTAACAGCTCAATTAACAGTAGCTAAGTTATGAAACCAACATAGGTGCCCTTCAGATGTATGGGTCAAGAAAATGTAGTACATATACACAATGGAATATTAGCCACAAAGAAGAATGAGATTATGGCATTAGCTGGTAAATGGATGGAACTAGAGACTCTCCCGGTAAATGAAATAAGCCAATTCCCCCAAAACAAAGGCCAAATGGTTTCTACGATATGTGGCTGCTGAAATACAATAAGTGCCCTGGGAGTGGGAGGGTATTGTAATGGATTGGACAGGGCAGAGTGGTGGTGGGGGGAGAGAGTGAAGATGGGAATGGGAAAGACAGAAGAATGAATCATTCATAACTTCCTGTGTTCACCATGAATACACAACCAGTGAAACTCTACATCATGTACTCCCACAAGTATGTATGATATGTCAAAATACATTCTACCATCATATATAACTAAATATATAACAACAAAAAAATTGACCCTTGGAAATTAATCAGGGTGAAGGGACTCGGGCAGGAAAAGAGGCCAGAATCACTGAGGCTAACCAGGGAAGTCCAGGACTCCTCTAGTCACATGCTTGTGTCTGACTTGGGCCACCTTGGCTTCCGTAAGCCATGATGACCACAGCTGCCCCACAGCATGTTGGGAGGTTTGCAGAGTCATGATCCAGAGGTGAAGGCAAGCTGGGACTTAGAAACAGGGTAGCAGCCCGTCTTCATGAGATGGCCTCGCTGGGCCTCAGCAATTTAGCAAGGCCCAAAGCAACTAAGAGAGACGTGTCTCAAAAAGTAAATAGTTCAGGGGGCTGGGGGTGTGGCTCAAGCGGTAGTGCGCTCCCCTGGCATGCGTGCAGCGGGGTTTGATCCTCAGCACCACATACAAACAAAGATGTTGTGTCCCCCGAAAACTAAAAAATAAATATTAAAATTCTCTCTCTCTCTTAAAAAAAGAAAAAAAGTAAATAGTTCAGGGACAGTGGAGCATACCAGTAATCCCAGTGGCTGGGGAGGCTGAGACAGGAGGATCTCAAGTTCAAAGTCAGCCTCAGCAATTGCAGGTGCGAAGCAACTCAGTGAGACCCTGTCTCTAAATAAAATACAAAATAGGGCTGGGGATGTGGCTCAGTGTCCGAGTGCCCTTGAATTCAGTCCCCAATACACCCACCCCCCCCCCCTCCAAAAAAAAAAAAAAAAAAAAAGTAAAAAGGACTGGGGATGTGGCTCAGCAGTTAAGGGCCTCTGGGTTCAATCTTTGGTACTAAAGAGAGAGACGAAGACAGAGACAGGGCCCTACCATCCCTGGTCAGGTCACCCCTGCCCCTCCGAGCCTGAGTTCCAGCCAGGGGCATACTTGTCTTCCTATGTCCATCCTGCAGGCAGTAGAGTGGAAAGAAAAGCTCACACTCCGTGTGGGATACTTGTCCCTGCAAGGAACAGTGGAGGGGCATGACCACAAGATATCAACAGCAACTTTTCTCTCCAAGACCCCTCGACCTACAGTGCACCCCAAGGAAGAGTGGATCAGAACCTTCAACCCTGGTGCCGGCTGGGGATTCTTCCGCGGCCCTCTTTCGAGTTCAGAGCCCCTGTATGGATGTCAGTGGGGTGGCGCCCAGCTGGACTCCACTAGACTCCCAACTAGATCTCAACAGGGGTGAGGTTCACCAGTGACCTCCAGGAAAACCCTTACAAACGTCAGGCCAGGGCACCCTCAGCTGGACAGCCATGGGAATCAGCCAGAGACATCTCCAGGTGGCCTCCCATGAGGGTCAGGTGTGTTCCCAGAGGATCCATGTGGACCCGCTGCGGTGGTTGCTGCTGTCCGTGGTGGTACTACCTAAGTGCCCTGCCCAGTCTGAAGAGATAGGTGCTGGGAATGCACACGCTAAGGCCCCGGGGGATGCCCAGAGGATCCCAGGCGCAGCGCGGAGGCACTCATCGAGGTCCCCACACCCTCCTCATGCCCCGTAGTCGTGGGGTCCAGCCGGGGCCCTCCCCTGCTGGCCACGTGCGGTCTGATGGGTCGTCCAGCGTGCCCTCTGGCTGGGCTGGGTCCTTAGGGACGCTCTCGCGCTCCAGCGCACCCACCGCAGGCCCTGGCAGGGTGTTGTCCAGGTCAGGGCTGGTGGGTCGCGGCGTCCAGGGTGGCCCCAGCGTGGGTCGCGGCGGAAACCAGGAGAAGCCGGGCTCAGGGGCCAGAGCCACCAGCTGCGGCCGCACGGGGCCGGCGGAGGCAGCGTGCGGGATGAGGAAGAAGATGTAGACGCCGGAGACCACGAGGCCCGAGGCCACCAGCACGGCCAGCGCAACGGCCGCGTTGAAGACGCAGGCCCCGCTGCTCAGCGTCAGGCGGCGCGACAGCGGGCGGCCGAGGCGCAGAGGCGGCGGCGGCGGAGCGCGCGCGGCGCGGCTCTTGCGCGGCCCGGGCGGCGGCGGCGGCGGCCGCAGGTAGAGCAGCCCGCGGCGGCGGTCGAAGCGCACGGAGCCCTGGCGCGGTGGCGGCGCGCGCGCGTCGCGGGGCAGCAAGCCAGGCTGCGTGGGCAAGGCGGGCAGCCCTCCGCGCGGCGCCAGGCGTGTGGGCGCGCGGCACACCGGACAGGCCACCGCGTCGCCGCCGCCCGCCGTGGCCAGCGACAGGCGCGCCAGGCACTCGAGGCAGAAGACGTGGCCGCAGTCTAGGCGCTTGGGCAGCTTGAACACGCCGTCGAAGGGCGACACACAGATGAGGCACTCCATGGGAGACGCGGGGGGCAGAATGGGGCCCGAGCCGGGGCTCCCATCGCCCTCGTCCTCCTCTTCGTCCTCTTCCTCATCTCTACCTGGGAAGCCGGGCGCAGAGGGCGCGCCTGGAGAGCTGGGGCCCGCACTCTGAGTCCGCAGGCGGCGGAGCCAGGGAGGCCGCGGGCAGGGCATCTGGAACCAACCTACGGGGAGAGGTGGTCAGGCGGGGAAGGGCAGCAGCACGTAGGGTGCCAGAGGGAGGACTTCTAGAAAAGGGGCTGCGCTGAGGGGGTTACCCAGAACAGGGGGGGGACTGTCAGGTTAACAGGAGCCAAGGCGTCAGGGATGGGCCCTTGAAGGTCCAGGTAGAGACTGCAGCCACTTGTAGATTGTGTGGACCCAGTGTCTCCAGGAAGGAATAGGTGCAGGGGACCAAGGTTAAGTGGGACTCCCAGACCTGGGAAGCAAACCTGGCTGTGGCACCCAAGATGCCACGGAGGACCCACCAGGGTCAACTCCTGAGATAAGGATGCGTTCAGACCAGTGAAGTATCCTGAGCTACAGGACACTTCACTACAGGGTGAAGGGACAGCCAGCAACCCTCCCTACCTTGTGATGCCTTCTCCTCTGCCTGCTAGGGGTGTCCCTCGTGTTCTGCCCAGTCTCTGGTCTGCCTGCTGTTGGGTATCTGAGTGCCCCTCCCTAGGGGAGGGTGTCTGACCTGGGGCCACCCCCACAGGTCCCACGCACCTGCTGAACTTGTCTGGCTGGCTACCCCACCCCCAAGACCAAGCCTGCCTGGAACAGCAAGCCTGACTCGGGCGGATGGATGCTGATGATACTGTGCAGGGGGGGATGCGACCACCCTTTTCCAAAACCTACCTCGGTGCCCCTGTAACCCTAGCAACTGGAGTTTGTAAGACAAGGATCCCAAGTCAAGGGTTGGCCTGAGTTTCAGGGGGCTGGGGCTGTAGCTTCCTGTGCAAGGTCACAGGTTCAATCCACTGTGAAACCAAACATTCCACTATGGAGCCACCAGATGGGCTGCCCGGGCAGGCTCCTGCTTCTCCTAGCACCCTGTGAGTACAGGGCCTGACCTACAGGCCACAACCCAAACAGTGAAGCCAGCATACACATCTAAGAGGTGGACAGCTGGACTGACCAGCCTGCACACAGGGCTGGGATGACTGTGGCCCAGACAACAGACCTTCTTTACCTCTACCTGGGCGTGCTTTTGGGGAGCCTGACCTCAGGATGATCCACAGGTACCCAGGTCTCACGACCAAGACCAGAGCAACATCGGATATGCCAGGCTCTCACGTCATGGACATCCTCTCCCTCATTCCCAATACCTGCTGGAACACTCTAGGGCATCTGGCCGGTGCCCTGTGACTCAGGTTTCCACAGGCTGACAAGTCATGCCAGTGCCATGAGCATCCCCATCACACAAGGCCACCCCCCAAAACACAGGCAACAGATGGGTACAGCTGTCCCCAAGGGAAGACAGTTTATTGGTCAGCAGCCGGGAAATCAGCGGTTGGACTTGGCCACACGCTCCAGCTCGTCTTTCTTTTTGATGGCGTAGGAGTTAGAAGAGCCCTGTGAGGAAACATCGAATTAGCTCTAGATGCTGGGAGCGCCCCCGACCCCTGCCCTGAGACCCACATTCCAACCCACCTTGGCAGCATTAATGAGCTCATCTGCCAGGCACTCAGCAATCGTCTTGATGTTCCGGAAGGCTGCCTCACGGGCCCCTGTGCACAGCAGCCAGATGGCCTAGAGCATAGGGGTCAAATTAGGCCTGTAGGACTGTGGCCCTCCAGTAACTGGGCCCATTCAGACAAGATACAGGGGGGAGGTGACATCGGCTGGAAAAAAACAAGTGTCCACAGACATACACACCCAATGATAGGACTTTAGACCTGCCATAACAATGTGATGCGTGCTCTTGACCTGGACCTTTGATTGACAAGGTAAAGGGCACATTGGGACAGATGGATAAATGACAGATATCGTATTGCTATTAAATTCCTCAGGAATGGAATGATGGGAACAGATAAGCCTTGCTCATAAGACACCTGCTCAAATGCTTAGGGAAAAACTGTTAGAATTACTACAACTGCTTCTTACCAGGTCCAAGAAGAGGAAACAAAAAGAAAAGAAACCACCCCACACAGTGCATCTGTAGCATACACTACAATTATGGTACACTTTACACACTGTACATCAGAAACAAGATGAAGCCAGACTTTGAAGGGCTCCAGGAGCCAGGATGTGCTCTGAACAGGGTGTGATTCCAGGAAGCTTTCCTGGAGGAAGTGAGGCTCCAGGTAAAACATGCAAACAGGGACAACCTTTCCGCCCCAGGCAGGACTCCACCCACTCCTGACAGCTCTTCCCATTCCACCTGCACAAGGCCAAGGGCCCAGCCCCACCTGATTCACGCGGCGCAGTGGGGACACGTCCACAGCCTGCCTTCTCACTGTGCCAGCTCGCCCAATGCGCGTTGAATCCTCCCGGGGGCCACTGTTGATGATGGCATTCACCAGGACCTGCAGAGGGTTCTAGCAGACAAGGGGGGCTATGAGCTCAACGTCAAGCCCCACGTGCTCCCCCTCCCCGACTCAATCCTAAAACAGGGTGACAGCCACATAGGTGCTAAGCGTGGCATGCATACCAGGGCGCTTCAGTATGTGGTACAGGCACAGCCTGCCTTGCTTGTCACAGAGTCCTACCTCACCAGTGAGCAGGTGGATGATCTCAAAGGCATGCTTGACGATGCGCACAGTCATGAGCTTCTTGCCGTTGTTGCGGCCATGCATCATCATGGAGTTAGTGAGGCGCTCCACGATGGGGCACTGTGCTTTGCGGAAGCGCTTGGCAGCATAGCGTCCTGCACTGTGGGGCAGGTACTTGGCATACTTCTCCTTCACCGCAATGTAATCCTGAGGCAGCAGGGGATGAGGAACAGTCAGGAACAGGATGGACACAGCCCAGGACCAGAGGATACCCAGTACCCAACACTGCAATCCCAGTCTGCCCCCGCCCCAGGGGATATGGATGTGAATCCAGCTTGCCTTGAAAGAGGGAAAACTACACAAGTGGATTTCCTTCCATGTAACACTTCAAGAGCACTCCATTCACAACGGAGTGAAGTCCATTGTTTGTTTTTTTTTTGCAACAGTGCTCCCTGAACACGGACGCTGTAGGGTGGACGATTCTCTGCTGAAACTACCACAGGATGTTCAGCAGTACCCAGTACACTAGCAGCAACCCACTCAGTTTTTGTTTGTTTTGGCAGTGCTGGGATTGAACACAGGGCATACTAGGCAGGTGCTCTACTATCCCTCTTTATTTAGACAGGGCCTCTCCAGTTACTGAGACTGGCCTCAAACTTGCAATCCTCCTGCCTCAGCCTCCCGAGTTATTGGAATTGCAGGCATGCACCACTGTAATTTTGATAACTAAAAATATATCTAGATGTTGCTGAGTGTCATCAGAGTCAGAAACATTGTTAAAGGCCAAAATGGTAGCCTTGCATACATAAGGATGGCAGAAGGAAATTAGAGGAGTATGCAGAGTGGACTGCAGTTGATACTTCCATTACAAAATGTGCCCAAGGCCACTCCCCCACCCCCAGTTTTTACATTTTTAATACCTTTATTTTTATATGTGTTACTGAGGATAGAACCCAGTGCCTCACAGGTGCTAGGCAAGTGCTCTACCACTGAGCTACAACCTCAATCCCATAGTTTTTACCTTTCTAAAGCATTGTACAAAAACAAAAAAAGTAACTGAAATCCAATGTGACCGTGAGGCAAAAACATACCATCTGGTTCCTAATGAAGAAGTTTGGGCCTGTGGGGTGCTATGGTACAGCACTCGCCTATCATGCAAGAAGCCCTAGATTCCATCCCTTGCACCACAATATACAAAGCTGCCTACGCAAACCCATGGAGGGGTGAAGTGAAGCTCTCCCAGACATCCAGAATGAAAATAATCCTGTATCCTTTAGGCACAGTACATAAGTGCTATGGCATCTTTAGAGGGAACAAAAATGCTTTAATTTCTTTTCAAACAAAAAGGAAAAAAAGTAAACACAACTCACATTTATCTTTATACAAACACATTCACAAAACATCATTATTATTATTATTACTACTGTTTTATGGTGCTAGAGATTGAACCCAGCGGCACTTAACCACTGAATTCTCGGCTCTTTTTTAAATTTATTTTCTCCTTTGAGACAGGGTCTAACTAAGTTGCTTAGGGCCTCAGTTAGTTGCTGAGTCTGGCCTTGAACTTGTGATCCTCCTGCCACAACCTCCCAAGGTGCTAGGAACTCCAGGCTTGCAAAATATAACCTTTAATATCAATTTTTTTTAAAACACAGGAAGAGCCCTCAAAAATACAAGCTCCTAAGGTCCATGAAACTCCTGAAACAGGAAGCTATTTGAGCGCTGGGGGCATGCTCAGCAAAGTGCACACCTCTGCATCAAGGGGCAGGAGTGGCAGAAACTCTGTAAAACAGTATGAGAATAAGACAGAAGTACAAGCACTTACAATTCTTGATTTCAACATGTTACAAAGCTACAGTAATCAGGACAACACAGTACTGGCATAAACATAAGATATACAAACCAACAACATAATTCAGAATCCAGAAATAAACCCATATATTCACGGCCAACTGATTTTCAACAAGTTCACCATTCAACTGGTTAAAAAACAGTCTTGGGGAGGGGGGAGGGTGGAGGATGGGAAAGGCAGCGGAGCACAACAGACACTAGTATGGCAATTTGTAAATCAATGGATGTGTAACTGATGTGATTCTGCAATCTGTGTATGGGGTGAAGGTGGGAGTTCATAACCCACTTGAATCAAAGTGTGGAATATGATACGTCAAGAAATTTGTAATGTTTTGAACAACCCACAATAAAAAATTAAAACAGTCTTAACAGATGATGTTGGATAACCAGACCACGTTAAAAAAAAAACCGAGATGCTGGGTTAGGGCTATAGCTCAATGGCAGAGCACTTGCCTGGCATGTGTGAGGCACTGGGTTCAATTCGATCCTTAGCACCAATAAAACTATAAAATAAAGGCATTTTGTCCAACCCCCCCTCCAAACCACCCAGATGCTTCCACTTTAAAACAATAGAAAAATATTTTTTTTGTGTGTATAGTCCTAGCCTTGAACACATTAGGCAAGCACTCTACCACTGAGCTATAGACCCTAGACTAAATGGTAAACAGTTATGTGTATTCACTACAAAAACAACAAAACGCATGCAACAGTATATGTGATACTTCTGAAAAAGGAACCCCATATAAAACTGTACTAACCTTTAGGCAAGATACAAGAAAGAGTGGATGTGGTGATTCAGCGATCTTTTTTAAACATATTTTACTTGTAGGTGGACATGATACCTTTATTATTTATATGTGGTGCTGAGGACTGAACCCAAGGCTTCACACATGCTAGGGAAGGGTTCTAATGCTGAGCCACAAGCCCAGGGATCTTTTTAACTGTCCTGACTTTAAATGTTGACTTAGTGGAACAATCCCCATCTCCTTCCAACGCCTAGTAGGGAAGGCCAGTGTCAAGTCCCCCTCACCTGCAGGGAAATGTCATTGATCTGCACATCATCAGTGCTCCACTTCCCGAAGAGCTTGATGTCCGGGGTCTCTGCCACTGCAGGTGCGGCTGTCTCCCACTCCGTCATCCTGGGGACAGGGTGAGAGCAGAAATAAACAGAGTCCACCAGCCTGGAGCACACGCTCCAACTCCGGTGGGATCAACTGTGAGGCTGACCCCATCCTGTGGGAATCAGAAGGGACCTAAACAAATTGTGAACATCTAGGCACCCCACCCACACCCCCACCCCTGAGGCTGACCCTCCTCCTAGCGGTGAGTTGAAAAGCTAGGAGGGACCACTTTCTCAGGCTTCGGAAAAGCACTCGGCTGCCATCCGTCTCACCCCGGAGCCCCGGTTCCAAGATCTGACAAGTCACCTTGTCCACAGCTGCTTCATGAAGCCCTACAGCGGCTTAGCAGACAATGCTCAGCCCAGCATCTGACGGGAATCACACACCGCCATGCCAATTTTACCCAGGCAAAACAGGCTGCTCTGACCGTCTTCCGCATCCTTGAGGTGGTAACACTATCTGACATAAGGATAACCGCACAAATGCTGCGACAGAACCCATGAAAAAGTTTCCATTCCGGCTTGATACTCGGCAGACACTAAGAATTCTCTGAGGAAAACGAATACTGGTAACAAACGGTTACCAAGGAGCTACGAGAACGGGAACTTCCAGTCTCAACGTGCAGCCGAAAATCCCACATCAGTGCCCGGGCGCGCGGCCTCGGCGGTGGAGGACCACGGCGTAGCACCCAGTGGCTTTGGCCGCGCGCGCTTCCGAGTACCCGTTTTCCAGAAGAGGGGAGAGCCGAGCACGGAAGGCGCAGGGCCCTGGGCCCCTCCGCCGATCTCCAGAAGACCCTGGGCCGCCCCTTCGGGACCCAGACCCCCCTACAGCCTAACCTGAGAGCACAGCTGGGGAGTCTCGGTCGCTCCGCGTGCACCACGCGCCACACTCGTACAGACAGGAAGAGGCCGCGCAGCGCAGACCGACGCTTTTAAGTGGAGGGAAAACTTCCGGGTCAGCAGAGGCTCCGGGAGAGCACAGTGGCACTGAGCGCTCACAGACCAATCCGGAGTGAGGATGAAGGGCAGCCTCCCAATCAGACGAACGCGCCTATCCGCCGCGCACGCGCACTCTCAGAAGCGGGACCACAACTTGCCTGGCGGAAGTGCAGTAAGACGTCGTTGCCAGGACACGGGGGCCAGTGCCCAAGTGCCTAGACGTCCAAGACCAACGCCGCCATTTCAAATGAGGGCAGAAGTCCGGGACGCGATCATTTCGGCCTGGCATTCGGCTCGGTACCCTATCGTTCTTTGCCGCCCTCAGGACGGCTTCCTCAGGACACACGCATCGCGTCTCCGCATTGGTGGAGTGAGTCTGCCACCGCCCTCCGCAGTGCCACGAGTATGCGCCGTCCACGCGCGGCCCCTCCCCACTGCCTGGGTCTGCGGGTCCCCGGCCGCGGCGGTCATTCCTCCGGGTACCTGCCGCCGGGATTTCCCCGCCGTCGTGCCTTTGCTTCCACAGTTTCGCGTCCTGGGGAGACGGGTTCGCGGCGCTGAGAGCCAGACCCACATGCTGGAGCAGTGCTACCCATCTGGAGGTGGGGGAATTGGAGCCGGGCAGGGCTGGCAAGCTGGGTCCCCTCGGGGGCGTTCTTTATCCTGGTGCTCATAACTATGTCCGCGGCCTCGGCTCTTGGGCTGCTGTTTTGAACTAGGCTGACTTCTACTTAAAAAAAAATTTTTTTTAGAAATATCTTTATTGTATTTATCTTATTTTTATGTGTTGCTGAGGATCGAACCCAGAGTCTTGCACGTGCTAGACGAGCGATCTACCTCTGAGCCACAATCCCAGCCTCTGACTTCTGCTTTTTTTTTTTTAATATTTATTTATTTTTTAGTTCTCGGTGGACACAACATCTTTGTTTGTATGGGGTGCTGAGGATCGAACCCGGGCCGCACGCATGCCAGGCGAGCGCGCTACCGCTTGAGCCACATCCCCAGCCCCCTGACTTCTGCTTTTGAGACCAAAGGCTGTAATGAGGGATGGGACTGTTCCCCTATCCGGCTCCCATACAGGCCTCTATCTCCCCAGCTATTGCTTCTTCCAGCTGCTCCCAGAAGGATCTCTGAAAAGGTCAGCTGGGGAGGGGCTGACAGTGTCCTTATAAAGATGGGTTAGGGATGTAGCTCAGTGCAAGAGGGGTTCAGTGCCCAAAACCACAAGGGAAAGAAGAGGCAAAGTTGGGGGAGACACCCATGTGACCATAGAGGCCTAGATTGAAGTGATGCACCCATAAGCCATGGAACATGGAGCCACCAGAAGCTTGAAAAAACAAGGAAGGGTCCTCCACAGAGAATGTGCCCTTGCACCACCTTATGAACTTATGATCTTCGGAACTCAGTAAATTGTGGTTTTAAGCCACTAAGTTTGTGGCAATTTATTACTGCAGACATCCGCACTAATATACTCCAGATACTGAAAAGCTCCCTTTGCCATGTTTGGCCTTTACTTCCGTGTCACCATGATAACCTCACGGTGACACCTGAGATGCCATCCTTCCTACCTCATTCTCTTGCCTCCTATAGTTAGCAATTACTCTGGGGTAAGCAGCTCCCTGATCCCATAGGGACAATTAAGAATCTAGGAACCAGATTGCTTACCTTTCAAAACAATCTTATGGGCTGGGGATGTGGCTCAAGCGGTAGCGCGCTTGCCTGGCATGCGTGCGGCCCGGGTTCGATCCTCAGCACCACATACAAAACAAAGATGTTGTGTCCGCCAATAACTAAAAAATAAATATTAAAAAAAAAAAACAATCTTATGAGGTGGACATACCCATTTTACAGTCAGCGAGTCCCAGAGAGATGAAGTAACATTGTTCAGGTCAAAGAGCAGAAGGAATCTCCGATGGCTGCCCCATGGTGTGATCTCTCCTACTTCAGCTGTCTTTCCCATGTCCCTGCGTTGTGTCTCCCACAATTCTGGGGGCCCCTGCACATACACAATGCCTATGACATATTTGTTCTGTGAACAAGGAGTGGTCCTTTTCCCTAGGTATGGCATAATCCAGACAGGGACTCTATCCCTAAACACTCTCCCTCTTCAAAGGAAATGCTGCTTGCCCAGTAACCATGTGATTATGGGCTGTAGTTACAGAAGGGTTTGTCCTGCCTCCAGGCCTGCTGAAATAAAGGTGCAAAGGAATGAACAGGCATACTGACTCTCCAGTTCTTGCAGGACTGCCCTGTCTCTCCCTGCCACAGTGCCATGCCTATGGAGTGTGTCCAAACACAGGCTTCTAGGGACAGCTGCCTGTGCCAGTCCACCTGCTGGGTGACTTGGCTTAAGCCTCTTCTAGGTTCAGTCTGCAAGCTGCAGATTGAGACCCTGTGTTGTCAGGATGACTGTAGATCTGGAGAGATACAGGGAGAGTGCATGTGCTGGGGTGTTGATAAGAATGGATCCAGTCCAATCCCCATACTTAGGGTTAGCTAGTAGAGAAAATGGGAGGCTGGCCAGGCATAGTGGAGCACACCTGTATTGTATTTTTAAAAAAATATTTATTTTTTAGTTGTAGTTGGATACAATATCTTTAATTAATTTGCTTTTATGTGGTACTGAGGATCAAACCCAGGGCCTTACCCATGCTAGGCGAGCTCTGTACCACTGAGCCACAACCCCAGCCCCACCCCTGTATTCTTAGCTGCTGAGACCTGCAAGTTACAGGGCAGCTTGGGCAACTTTGACCCTGTCTCAAAATAAAAAATGAAAAGGGCTGGTAACATATAGTTCAGTGATAGAGTGCCGCTGGGTTGAATCCCTAGTACTGGGGGTGGGTGGGGAGGGAGCATCAGGTGCTGGAAACACAGGCATAAGTACATAGAGGTACTACTGTGGTTGAATTGTGCTTGATGAGGTTGAAGGCAGAGGCTCTAGGCCTGAGGCATTCCCTTACTCTGCTCAAAAGGGACATAGGTCAGAGATTTTTTTAAATTGTCAGACCTTCTAGTACCTCATGGAGACTGTATTAGTTTCCTGTTTGCTGATGTAACAAATTACCACAAACTTAGTGACATAATACAACACACAGGAGGTCAGAATTCCAAAATGAGTGCTGCACTGAGGTTAATACAGTAGGGGAGGACAGGCAAGAAGGTAACCTTTGCCTTCCCCACTGACCTAGATGCCTTCAACTCCTGCTGAAATTCCTTACTTTTTCTAACTTTGTTACGGTTTTCAAGATTTGTGATTTAGGTCTAAGTGTGTGGCTCAGTGATAGACTATTTTCCTAGGATTAATCCCCAACACTGCAAACCAACAAAAAAAATTTTTTTCCCTCCTGAGGAAATTTGGCCAAGCCACTGTGTTTTTCTCCCCTCCTGGGAACTACCAATCTTCATTTCACCTCTGCACTTCCAGATCCTACAACCAGGGCCCCTGTTGGGAACTGGACCCAGAATAGTGGCTCCAGTTAAGCACAGCAACAGGGTCTGTGGGTGGGCTGCCATGGGATCATGCACCAGGTAGTTACTCCAGAGGGAGGCCCTTTCTGTGCACAAGAGCCGGAGGTCTCAGTAATTCAGAACTCCTCTTTATGCGTGAGTGCCTAAGTCCTGTGTATTTTTGGAGGGCAGCAACCCAGGCCTTCAGCCAGTGGCAGAACCTGCTCCATTCATTAAACCACCACCCCCCTTAAGATTTTTGGAGTTAAGGTCTTGGGAGCCACCAGATGACACAGGGGGCCAGCGGTCCTCCAAGTGCCCTTCAGTCATCACTCCAACCTGGAGAAGCACTGACATGTCCTAGGCAGAGTAACAAACTAAGGACTAACCTTGCTGGACAGGGAAAACAGACCCCTTGGTGCAGGGGGCTCCATGTCCAGATTGCCACAGGATTGAGAAAGGGAATGGAGTAATCTGAGGGTTAGCAAATCGGTGGCACTCTGCCTGTGCCTGATTGGCTAACAAAATTAGCCTATGGATGCTTGCTTTGCAAGCACAAGGCCCTGGGTTCAATCCCCAATGCCCAAAAAAAAAGGTCTATGGAGGGGGCCACGAGATCGATGGGGACAAGATGAGAGTGACAAATAGGTAGGATGTCTGACCAGCTCATCCTATCCAAGACCAAGGACCAAGGAGACAGTACGGTCTCACCACTTTTGTGGGAGGCCGTGATTCTCCGCCGAGGCTGTAGAGTCACCTGGCGTCCAGATGATGCCTTCACTCTGAGATTCTGATTTTGTCATTCCAGAGAGCGCACGCTCCTTGGGACATTTCAGAACTCTCCAGGTGTTTTGCATCCCCACCCAACACTTATTGCATCGAGGCTGGAAATGGAAGCCCATTTCTGGGTCCCGACCCCTCGAAAACGTGACCGGGCGCAGGGCTAGCCAACATCCTGCCGGCCAATCTCCCGCTTGGCCCGGCGGGACGGGCGCGAAGGCGTTCTTTACCCGGACGCTGTCTCCTTGACGACGACGCAGGTTTGAGCTCTCCTTCCAAGGGGACGCACTACCTGGTTGCCGTGACAAACGAGGTTTCCCCGCTACCTCGGTTAACGAGAAAAGGGCCCAGCAGAACTACGTTTCCCAGCAGCCCCAGCGCAAGCGTCGTCCGCCATTACCCTAGTGGGGTCCCGAAACCCTCAGTGCCGCTCGGCCCGGAGGATCCGGGAGGAGGGCTCCGAGTTGCGTGCGGGGCGGTGGCCCTGAGACCGCCCCGGGCGAGTAAATGGCATTCTGCGCGGACCTGGGACCCTGGCCTTCGAGGCGGGGACCTCCGGGCGCTTTAGCGCTACGCTCTCCCGCGCCTGGGGACGGCGGCGGCGGGAAGCCTCGTACTTCCGGTCCGTCTACTCTGGGTCCGCGCCTTCAGTTCCGGGCAGGTCCGCAGTCTGTCGTTTGCCTTCTCCAGGCTGCGTGGGAGGTCGCGCCCCACGAGGGCAGGCCCAGGACTACCGGGGCAGCTCCGGGTCCCTCCGGTGGCGCCTCCTGGCCTTTGCACTTGGCTTCCCCTGCGCGTGGCCAAGCCCGGCGGCTCCTCTCCCGCGGTCGGACCCAGCGCCAACGCCCCCGTGGAAAGGCAGAAGAAGCCGCCGCCCCTCCCCACATTCCAGCGGCACTCCGCTGGTCGTCCCCGACGGCTTGTTCTTCTAAGTGGACGCCTAGTGCGTTGCTTGCCTTCACTGCCCCACTTCACTCCGACCCCGGCACAGATGTCCAGTGAGTGCTGAAACTTGCTGTCCCCGAGGGCGGCACAGTGGGGAGAAGAGGGGACAGGTACAGAAGAGTCGTGCCGGCACGCAGGGGCCTCCCGCTTCCCGCCGCGTGTACGTGCAGGACCGACGGCTAGGGTTACTGTCCGTTAGGATGGTCGGGGAGGTTGGCCTGTGACCCAGGGAGGTGCTGCTGCGGTGGACTGGGCACCTCTCCACACCTCAGACCTGCCCTGTAGAGCCTCTTGGGCTCACCGGACTTCCCGGGCCGCGGACCAACCCCCTGGGGGAGTTGAACCTCACTAACTTCCTGGGTTTCTCTTCGCCCTTTGGTTCTGCAGGGCTTAGTCTTGAACACTTGGTCTCTCAGCTCCCCTGTGCCCTAAGGTGGTGATTCTGCATCCTGCTCTCAACACCAGCATCCCTGGGGACACTTAGAAAGGATTTGCTGTCAAAGCAGCCTGAGACAGCTGTAATGCAGGACTGGGGACATGCTTCCCAGCTCCGGGGACCTGAAACCCAGATTATTCTTGCCATGCTTGTTCTTGGTTCTTGGGTCCAAGATCAGAAGGATTTTCAGTTTCAGGTCGGGTAGTTGGATGGTGCAAGCTGGAAGGAAGCGGGGGGCCGCAAGGCCTGGGTTGGGTTGTAGGGGGCAGGGTTTTTTTTGTTTGTTGGTTTGGTCCTGCCCCTCCCCCGTCCCCCCCCCAACAGTATTGGGGGTTGAACCCAAGGACACTCTTATCATTGAGCTATATTCCCAGTCTTTTTTATTTTTGAGGGGGCACCTCTCCACACCTCAGACCTGCCCTGTAGATCCTCTTGGGCTCACAGGACTTCCCAGGCCGCGGGAATTGAATTCAGGGGCACTGGACCACTGAGCCATGTACCCAGCCCTGTAGGCCATGTGGGAATGCTGAGGTCTGTCAGGAGGCAGTAGGGGCAGGACAAGGGGAAGGCCTGCCAGAAAGGCAGGGCAGGGCAGAGAAAACAGTTTACGACAGTCTAGCTGGAATGATTCCGGCAAGCTTTAAACCGCAGACTATTTCCTAGTTGTTTGGCACCTGCCCTGGACGACTGAAACAGGAATATTGCCTCCAGAGGCACAGGGCCCAAACTGGTCAGTCTGCGTATCAAAGACTTGCTGCTGGCTGGCCCCACGAGGGGCTGCTGTTGAGACAGGGTCTGTTTGTTGCCCAGGCTGGACTAAGGTGATCCTCCTGCCTCAGCCTCAGTGCTAGGACCACAAGTGTGTGCCAACCTCCCAGCTCAGAAAGACTTTTGAGTGAAAGAAACCGTAAGGTACAGAAAATAAAAATATTCTCATATTTTCATCTTCCATCCTGTGAATGAGGCTAAAGGTCTCCAAGCTGGTGTTCCCGGCTTCTTCTCATGCCCTCTGGTTCTAGTTGCAGCATTCCAGGGCCCCTTTTTAGCTTCCTTATATGCTCATGACTTCAGCAAGGTCATGCCAGGGAAATGCCCTGTCTGGGGATTGGCTCGGTGACAGTGGCAACAGCCATCAGGCCTAGACCTTCTTTGAGCACTCTGGGTCTGTACCAGAGTACTAATTGTCCATGCTTAAAATTTCCCATGTGTGTATATGTGTGTGTTGTTTTGTTTGTTCTTTGGTACTGGGGGTTGAAGCCAGAGGTGTTTTACCAATGAGCTACATATCCAGCGAACCCTCTCCACCCCCGTTTTTGAGTATTTTGAGACAGGTCTAAGTTGCTCAGGGCCTTGCTAAGTTGCTGATACTGGCCTTGAACTTCCAGTACTCTTGCCTCAGCCTCCTGAGTTGCTAGGATTACAGGGGTGCACCATCAAACCAGCAGGTGTGTGTTTTTAAGACAACGGACACTTATCATCTTGTATATTAGGGTGAAGAAGTAGGAGGAGCTTGGCAGGGTGATTCTGACTCAGGGTCTCCCCACTGTGCTGGCCTCCTTCCGGGCCGGCCCTCAGAGACAGCAAGTTTCAGCACTCACTGGACATCTGTGCCGGGGTTGAAGCTGAAATCAACATGTCAGTCGAAGCTGCATTCATCTGAAGGCCCTTTTGGGAGCTAGAGCCAGTAAAGACCAGGGATTCCTTGTGGGCAGAACCCCTGGTACTCGGGATCGAACCCAGGGAACTCCTTCCCTGTATGACTTCACTCAACTTAAGTGGGTACAGTAGGCCACCTGTGGGCACTCAGACTGCCAGGAAAAGCTGGAGGGTGAGAGCGAGGGTGATGGGCTCTGTCTGATGCTGGGTGCTTTAATGATGAGCCTCAGGGTAGAGGGGAGGATGGCGGGTCCTATCCAAGAGAGGGACACCCACAGTCCCCTTTCTCATCCTGTGCACACAGCCTGCATAGTGCAGCTCCCCTGCAGTTACCCTGAGCTCTGCAACTGGGGTCTAGCTCTGGGGTGTGGACAGATGATAGATGACATGGAATACAGTACACCATCTTCCTCACCTGCTTCATAGCCAGAGAGAAAACACGCAGCTGAAGACTCAAGGAAGTTGGTTAGACGTTAGAAGGGACCTGGGCCCCTGAGTCACTGGGGACACAGCCTTCCTTGAAGGGCCCATTGACCCACTTCAGACTGTCCCAGGGGAAAAGTGTCGTATGGCACTGAGCTCCTGTAATTGTTATGGCAGTGTTGCCTGCTGCTGAAGACTTTTTAAAAAATTAAAGCTAAAATCATTACTTGTGCAAAGTGAGACAAAACAAACGTGTTAAGGATTTTTACTTCCTTGGTTTTTTATTTGTTGGTTGGTTGGTTCTGGGGGTTGGACTCAGGGGTGCATTACCACTGACCTACATCTCCAGTACTCATTTTGAGACAGGGTCTCACTCAGTTGACGATGCTGTCCTTGAATATGAAATCCTCCTGCCTCAGCCTCTCCATTAGCTGGGATAATAGGTGTATGCCACCAACCTGGTGGATTTTTACTTATTGACTAGAGAAATAGTAAGATGTCTGCAATTCTTTGAAGATGGAGGAAGGGACCACAAGCCAAAGAATACAAGGAAAGCAGCTAAACCCATTGGAAAAGGCAAGAAAAGTGGTTCTCCCCAGAGCCTTAGTGGGAGCTCAGCTGAAATCAACTGTGTGTGTGTGTGTGTGGGGGGGGGGGGGGGTTGGGGACTGAACCCAGGGTCTGAGGATATCTTGATTTCAGCCTAGTGATGTTCATGTCAGGCTTCTGGCCCCAGAACTGTGTGTGTGTGGGGGGAAATACATTGTTTTTTGGTACTGGGATGGAACCCAGGAACCTTACCACTGAGCACAGGGTACAGTAAACTGCAGAGGCTGGCTTCAATTCACAGTCCTTTACTTTAGGCCTCGAGTGTCTGGGATTACAGACAGGCATCATCAAGGCCCGACACATTACGGTTGTCTTAAGTCATTGAGTTCGTGGTAATTTGCTACAGCACAGGAAACGTTTCTCTTCCCTATGTGGACTCCATCCACTCCCTTAATAGGTTCTCCCCTCTTAAGCTGAAGAAGGCTGCAGCGGTTCCAGCTGATGTGCTCAGAGCTTCAAGTTCTACAGGAAATGGAGGCGCCCGCAGAATCCTCGGCCCCAGATGCTCACAGGTGCACGTCTTTCGTTGAGCGATGTTTGGCTGGGCCGTGGGCCCACACTCGTCTGAGCCACCAGGACTGGGAGTGGGGGCTGCCCGGGGGAAACAAAGCTCCAGGGGCGAGGAGACGGACTCAGCGGGGACGCGCAGTCCCCCCCACTGGCCGGCCAGCGCCTGGTGGGAAGCAGCCGCCAGCGGCCGAGACGGTGCGGGGTGGCGCTGGCCGGGGTCCCGCGCCGTCTCAGCTCCGAGGGGGCGGGCGCAGGTCTCCTCGGAGAGCCTGTGCCGTCACTCAGTCCGGGGAGCCGGGCTCGGCCAGGACGCTGAGTGAGGCGGACGGCCGCCGGGCTCGGGGCCGGAGGAGCCTCTCCGAGACCACCGAGAACCCGGCCGCCGCGGCGCCCAGAGCGGCCCGGAAGTGGGGCTCAGGCGGAAGCGCCGGGCCTGGCGCGCTGCGGGGCTGGACGGGCGGGTCCTCTCGGCGCACCCTTCCTCTTCGTGCGTTAGTTCGCTCTCGCGTCCCCAGTCCCCGGCTCCGGGCCCTCCCGGTCCCTGGCCGCGCCTCACTCCTGGCTCGCTCGCCTGCCATGGCGCCTGGGCAGTGCCAGCCGCGCTGTTCCTTCGGCCCAGGCGTTGGTGGCCGCGGGAGGACCGGCCTGCGGGAACCCGAAGGGGAGGTGGGGGTCCCAGTTAGGGGGAGTGGCCAGTAGGAACCGAAGGGCCCACCCGGGCCTGGAGGTGCTCTCCCGGGAAGGGCTGGCGGCTGTGCCCGCCTTGTGTCCCCCGCAGGGAAGCCCTGGGCCCCACACGACTCTATGGGAAGAGAAGTCGTGAACCCACTCGACTCTCCAGGGTGACAGAACAACAGCTACGGTGAGAAAAAAACGTGAAGCCTGTCCCCTGTGCACCTACGGCCCCAGGCGAAAGCCCCCTGCCCAGTTAAACCCTGGAAGTGCTCAGCGTGCGTCGCGAACACCGAGTCCTAAAATCCTGAAAGGAGGGTCTCTGGAAAACCAGCTGAAACCTAAACGGCCGGCGCGGTGGCCCACGCAGCTCTAATCCCAGCGGCCCAGGAGGCTGAAGCAGGAGGATTGCAAGTTTCAGGCCAGCCTCAGCAACTTAACGTGGCCTTGTCTCAAAATAAAAAGTAAAAAGGTCTGGAGATGTGGCTCAATGCTTAAGCACCCCTGGGTTCAATCCCCAGTACCAAAACACCACCACCAACAAAAAACCTAAATGGAAGGGACCCTGCCTAGTAATCCTGGCCACCTCCACAGTTGTTAAGGTCACATAAATCAGCAGCCGCATACATCACTCAAAGAGTGAAGATAGCTCCTGCTTCTCCTGAGTCAGGACTGGATTTGCAGACCCCCTTCAGTGAGCCAATTGAGGACCTCAAGCTACTCTTTAGTACAATCACTTAAGGATTAGCTGAGTATTTTAACAAGGTAATAACTATTTTGTCTTATCTATAACCAAACTTACTCATTGTCTCTGCAATGCTGACCATAAAACCTTCCAACCAAGGTGTAGGGATCTCCTTCCCAGGACTAAACCTCACCCTTTGGTCAGTAATTGGCTCAAGTCAGCCTCTAAGAGATCTTTAGATCTAACATATTTGTTTAAAACTTTACAATTGATCCCATATAATTCCTGACCCGAAATGCAGACCAGAGTTGTGCCTCTGGATGTGATCATGCGATGGAAATGTGTCATAAAAGGCCAGGTACTCCAGGGGTTGCAAAAACTAGAATAGGCAAAGGACTTGCATCAATATCAGGACTGAAATACATTAATGTGGGTGATTTAGCTTGAGAAGGGTAGTTATATAATGACTGATGAAGAATATGATTGTCCCATTTTAGATGAAGATAGAATAGTTGATGAGTTAGAAAACCAAATGAGAGAAGGTGAAACTGTTGTAGGGATAGATGAGGCAAGGCACCGAGGACAGCAGGAAACAGTTTTATTTGGCTGCAGCCATGTTCAGAGGGCACAGCTTTTGCTGTAATCCGTTAATCCCCTGAACCCCGAGTTCCTGTAGTTTCAGAGTTTTACACCCAGCATGTAAGGGGAGGGGCTCAGAAGTTCACAGTCTGCAGAAGTCCACATAAAAGCAGCTTTTTCTTTCACTGTTTTGGGCAAGTTAACCCTCCAAGGACAACACCTGAGAAGGGGGGAGCTTCTTCTCCCCTCTCTTTCCTCCCCCTGCCAGCTATTACAATGGAGCCCAACTGGCAACTTCTCTTATCTTAAAAATGTAGACATCTCTGTGAAGCCCAGCTCAAGGCCAGAGGCCTTGTTTGCACATTTCTACAAACTACTATACTGGATACGTTTGAAAAACTAGTAAGGGGTGTCCAGAACCTGGAGTGCTGGTATTCTCAGCCAGTGGCCAAATAAACAGGGCAACACGAAAATAGGAAGTTTATCTACATTGGACTCTTTTGCAGAGACTCTTTTGCTGACAGTCCTAAAATCAGCCATGGTGAAGATTTCTGGAGAAGACAAGACTTTTCTGTGGAGAAAGGGGGTGCCACTTTAAAACTATTGTTGATTACCATAGTTGTGATTTCTTCCTTGGACACTGGTTTCACATAGTTTTTGTGTTGAGAACAGATAACAGTTTATTGTACAAAAGACTTGAAACAAGGGTTTATGTGGTGAGAAGAAATTAAAAGATAACATTCAGTGTGAGATTTTTCAAGTTCTCTGTGAAGAAGCCATAGCATCCTACAGAAGAAATTGTGCATCAACTGTCCAGCAATAAACCAGAACTAGAATAATATAGATCACATCTTGAAATGGATTGAGCAGTGGGTTAGAGATAATAGCACTTGACTGGCCACTTTACAGTCACTCTTATTGATTTCTTTCTGTCCACTTCATAGAAATTGTCCACATACCAGTAAATATTAAAATCATGTTGCAGTCCTAGCAGGTGCACATGCCTGGGTCTCTTTTTCTCTACATGAAAGCTAAACAATCTCAAGTATAATGAACATAATATTAAAAGTAAAAATTGTCATTTAATGCTTTAGTTACTAAATAAATATGACCAAAGAGGTAGGTATCTTTTATGCTTATTATAGAAGATACAGATGATTTATTAAAGTAAAAAGTAAAGCAAAAAAGAAAAACTTTACACCTTACCCACTGTCTTTTAAATTTGTCTAACCCAGGGTTGGCCAAGGACTGCTGGATTTACCTGTCTGCAGCTCCACAGATAATATTGCCATTCCAGGCCATGTGTATCCATCCTAAATATCAAGGTGGTCATCCATTCCAGCTAATGACTTTTGATGATTTATACTAATTTAAAATCACAGGTACTACTAAACACAATGACTGCAAGGGCAATTCAACTCCTTCAGTACTAAGACTTCATCTTGCCTGCCAATATAGGGGCTTATTACAACCCAAATGAGGCTCAAGTTCCAGGCGCCCCTCTATCTGGAGGGAGCAGAGGGCACAACTAGGGGAAATTAGAAGACCATTTTTGCAACCACACCTTAATAATTACCCCCTCAGACAACCACGCTAATTATGCAGAGGCCCAATATGCCCCCTTTAAACAAACAGTACAGTCTTCTGAAAACCAACCTTGAAAAGTATTAATTATTAAACAGAAACTTAGGCTACAGCCAGGACAGACTTTCTGCTGGCACAGTATCTTCCCTTGGGAGACTTGTTCCAACCCTATCCCTGCAGAATGCTTGCTAATCCTCGGATATGAAAACTTGACTGTGGAGTCTCATTGACATAAAAAGAAATTTCTTGGGCTGGGGATTTAGCTCAGTTGGTAGAGTGCTTTCCTTGCATGTACAAGGCCAAGGGTTTGATCCTCATCACCAGGAAAAAAAAAAAAGACCTTAGGGGCAACCCTAGACCAGTCCCATGGTCCCTTCCAGCCTCTGACAGGGGCTACATTAACTGGAACCCTATTCACATGGGGATTTGAAAATAAAAAAACTAACTTACATGTTCATTATTGAAACTAGTTTCTTTGTTGAACAAATTCCTACTTGTGCCTACCAGCTCACTGGACAGGAACGTGTACACTAGTCTATCTAGCATAGCCCCTAGTAATAAGACTCTAATCACACCTTTCACATCATCCATTAGAGCTAAGCAGGATATACAACTAATTCCTTTCCAGGTGGGATTAGGAATAACTGCTGGAGTGGGTACAGAGATAGGAGAACAATCTTCTCCCCTCTCCTATTTTCAAGTTTTGTCTGAAGATCTAATAGCCTCAGGGGCAGAGAGCAAGCCAGGCAAGTGGGTGGCAAAGGCCTTCAGGACACGGAGAGGGGGAGCCAGCCTGGGCTGAGGAGGAGAGTGGTGGGGGTGCGTGTGTGCATGGTGTTGCACAGGATAAGTGCACTCCAGCACTTCCCGTGTCCTAAAGCCTTTGGATTCTCCTCATTACACCACAGCAGCTCTGGAAGTCGTCTCATTGAATTTGGGCCACCATGGAGTCCAGTTATCAGCCAGACTACTAAACAAACTTGATCTTCAAGCTGCAAGAGCTAACAACTATGACGCGTCTTGTAAGTTATCCCATATGAATCAAGAGGATCCAGGGATGGAAACTGTGATGCACACCCGCAACTCCAGCTACATGGGAGCCGAGGTGGAAAAGTCACAAGTTCAAGGCCAGCCTCAGCAACTTAGCAAGACTCGGTCTCAAAGTAAAAACAGCTGGGGGTGGGGAGTGTATCACAATGGTAGTGCTTGCCTAGCGTGTTCAAGGTCCTAAGTTCACTCCCCAGAACTGGGAGGGAAATAATAGTTGATCCTGGCTCTTACGGCTTGGATATGAGGCATCCCCCAAAGCCTCTGTGTAGGAATACTCAGAAGCAAAGTGACAAAATCACGAGAGCGGCAGCCTAATGACAAGCTGATTAACAGGCCCATGTTGTATCCCGTCTTCTTTGGTAAGTACCCTTAGATGTCACATCTATTCCCCAGTTTATGCTAATTACAGGAGTGAGGCTTTGCAGCTCTACTGGGGTGTGATTGGGGTCCTCCAGAGTCAGCTTTCACACTCATCTCCCCAGAGCACCAGGCTCAGCAAAGGTCTCGGGGTTGGGGAGGGCGGGCTGTAGGTCATGGGGCCCTCACAAGGCACCTCCCATGGGTGGCCTACACGACCGTAGGCTAGTTACTGGGGAACTTGGGCAGCCTAGGTAGTGTCCACAGCTGTGTCACCAGGAGAGGCTGGAGACACAGGTTTGAGCTGAGTGTCCTGAGTAACAGGTGGGACTTGATGGAGAAGTGGCAGCCCCCAGGCTTCCAGACAACCCAAGTAATTCACAGGGTCCCCCACCTCTGGGTCACTGTGGGGTGTGGCTCATGAGGGCAGGAGAGGACTCCACATTTCTTCTCCGAAAAGGACCCTAGTGCTGTGCATATGGATCACCAGTTATCCATTAATAGTACTATTGCTCAAGCCATGGTGGCTCCTGTAAGGTTCATCCTTGTCCCCAGTCCCAAAGCCTCTGTCCCTGCCTTTTGGGAAAGACAAACAAGGGAAGAGGTCAGTGCCCCAAGCCACCTGCCACTCTATACAACACCACACTCGTAGGCAGTGGAGTGCGGGGTCACCACCATGTCTGTGCTGGTGGCCTCCCTGCTGCTCTGGGGTAAGGCATTGGGGTCTGGGCTACCCTGGGACAGGGCTATGTGAATGGAGCATCATGGGTGCTGTCTCTGCAGGTCTCACCCTGGACCCAGCAACCAAGGCAGCCGTGGGTAAGTGCAGGGCTGGGGCCTGGGGGACAGGGGGCCCCCCCAACTGTGGGGAGCCCCTGTCCCCCAGCACCAAGTTGACCTAGCGTCCCCTGCCCCAGTATTTGAGACCAAACCCAGCCTGTGGGCAGAGCCAGAATCGCTGCTGGAACCCTGGGCCAACGTGACCCTGCGGTGCCAGGCCCGGCGGGCCACCCTGGACTTCCAGCTGCTCAAGGGTGGGGTGATGCAGGAGCTCGTGCACCTGAGCGCACCCACCATGGAGCACCAGTTCCCGCTGGGAGCAGTGACCAATGACCACCAGGGCCTCTACCGCTGCCGCTCAAGGCTTAGGGATGGGCGATGGACCGCACTGAGCAACCTCCTGGAAGTGACAGGGACAGGTGTGCAGGGCTGAGGATGGAGTCCAGGAGGCAGTGGGGCGGAAGCTGATGGGCAGTCTCCCTGCAAGTCACCTGGCTTCTGAGCCCGCTTCCCATCTGTCCCCTCCCCAGAGGGCTGAGAATAAATGGCTGAATCCCCCGAGAGGGCTCAGGGCCCGTCCCTCCAGGCTTGCTCTTGCCTCCCTTAAAAATATGCTCCACCTACCTGGGTCCCTCCCCTTTTCAGAGTATGGGGTCCAGGTCCAGGTGAGCCACCCGGGTCCGAGTCAGGCAGAACCACTCCCCCCCCCCCCCGCCTCTTCCACAGAGCCCTTGCCCCCACCTTGGCTCTCCACGGAGCCGGTGCCCTGGATCACACCCGGCCTGAACACCACTCTGCTGTGTCACGGGGGGCTGTTGGGTGTCACCTTCCTGCTGAGGCGGGAAGGCGACGATGAATTTTTGGAGGTGGCTGAGGCCGGGCAGGGCAGAGAGGTCACTTTCCCAGTCCATCGGGCCGGCAATTACAGCTGCAGCTACCGGACCCACACCGCAGGTGACCCCTCTGAGCCCAGCGCCACTGTGAGCATCGAGGAGATGAGTGAGTGTTGACCCCCCAACACTGAGACCCCGCGCGGGGCGTGGGAATTCAGAGAAGGAAGGTTGCTCCTGAGGCTGCTGGGCAGACTGGCGCCACCGCAGCGACCTCTCTGCCTCGCAGCCACGCCTCCGCCGCCAAGTTTAAATGCACAGTTCCCCGAGGTCCTGCGCCCCGGCGACCGCGCGACCCTCATCTGCGTGGCGCCCCTGGACGGCGTTCACTTTCAGCTGCGGCGGCGCGGAGAGGAGTTGCTGGTCCCCAGGAGCAGCACCAGCCCGGACCGCGTCTTCTTCCACCTGAACGCGGCGGACACGGGGGACAGCGGTCCCTACACCTGCCGCTACCGGCTGCGCTCCGAGGAAGCCGCCTGGTCCGCGGACAGCGCGCCCACGGAGCTGGTGTGGAGCGACGGTGAGTCAGGCGACCGGCGGGCGCACGTGGCCCTCCCGGAGCCCGAGGGAGAGGTGGGACCTGCGGAAGCGCCTTGCAGATGGTCCACGCGGCAACACCCAGGCCCCGCTGGGAATGACTGGGTCAGGCGGCGGGTGTGGCAGGAGCCATCTGTCCCGGGGCCAGGGCGGGCGGCGGGCATCGAGCCCCGGGGCCGCAAGTCCAGGCTCGCTGAGGCTCACACCGTGGGCCCTGGACCGCGAGCCCCAGGAGCGAGTTCCCGGGCGCCGCAGACCCCGCGGTGCCAGCCCCCGACCGAGGGCCGTCGGGCCCCGGGCGCCAAGCCGCCTCCTGGGAGCCGGTGTTCCTGGACGGGGAAGCGCTGTGCGCTTGGCGGCAGGCGGTCCTTCGCGCGGCGGGATGTCTATAGCGGGAGCTGGGTCCCGGCAAAGGCAGGGACAGCTCGAGGCCCAGCCGCCCTCGGCCAGGTCAGCCTCCTTCTCTTCCATAGAGACGCTGCCCGCGCCGGTGCTCGTGGTGGAGCCGGAGGGCACAAGCCCTGCGACCGGCTCGCTCGTGCGGCTGCGGTGCCGCGCGCCCCGGGCGGGGCTGCGCTTCGCGCTGAATCGCGAGGGCGCGGGCGGGCTGCGCCTGAGTGGCCTGCTGAGCCCCGCGGGGCCAGAGGCCGTCTTCGAGCTGCCCGAGGTGTCAGCCGCGGACACGGCCAACTATAGCTGCATCTACGTGGACCCGACGCCGCCCTTCGCGGGCTCGGCACCCAGCGTGCCTCTGGAACTGCGCGTAGACGGTGAGCACGGCGCGGGCAGGGCGTCTGCGTGACGCTCACTCTCCCTCCTCCGAGGGCCCCGCAGCGCCTCCAGTTCTGGCCGTGGGCTCCAGGTGGTGCTTGACCAGGGCCTGGGGGCCAGAGCCAGGTGTGCTCTTCAAAGCCCTTTTCGGGGGCCAGGGGTGATTCTCCCGAGCTCCGGGGTTCCCTCGTGGAGGTCTCCTGGGGAGGAGGCGGGCCGGAGACCGCGCCCTGCCGCCTGACCCTTGGGCCGTACACCGCGGAGAACGCCATTTCCTGGATGGCTTCTTCCCTTCCATGACGCTGGGGGCCCCCACGGAACCTCGGGGCAGGCCGGGCCTGGGGGTCCCGTCGTCCTGGCGGACGTGACGCAGAGGCCAGATACAGACGTGACAGCGCGACGGCTGGGTCGCGGGGCAGGGAGTGGAGAGGCAGACCCGCCGCGGGCACGGGGGTCTCGGGAGCGGCCAGGGCCTCACTGCGCACTGCGCGCAGGGCTGCTTCCCCGGCCGCGGCTCCGAGCCCTGTGGAGCGGGCCGGTGCCCGCGGGCCGCGACGCCGTCCTGCGCTGCGAGAGTCACGTGCCAGACGTCGCCTTCGAACTGCTGCGCGCGGGCGAGGAGGAGCCCTCGGTGACGTTCCGCACGGCGGGCAACTCGGCCGACCTGGTGCTGGAATTCGTGGGGCCCCAGCACGCGGGCAACTACAGCTGCCGCTACCACCCCTGGGGGGCCGGCTCCTTCCCGTCGGGGCTCAGCGACCCGGTGGAGCTCCTGGTGGCGGGTAAGCACCGGGCAGGAGGCCCGCGGGGCACCCGAGGGGGCGAGGCGGGCCACCTACCACGCCCCTTCCTTCCCAAGGGGTGTCCCGGGCAGGGGCCCAGGCCTGGCTCCTGTCTCACTTCTCGGGTCTTATTGCCTAGGACGCTGATTCCGCTCTGGACCCACGTAGGTCTGCCACCCTCCTGCTGCAGCTGATGGCCACACCCTGGGAGGCTGGCAGCCTGTCCCTCGTTTCTCCTAGAAGTTAATAAATGTCAAGAATGTTTAAAACGTGTCTTTGTCAATAGGTTCAGAATTGAGATCTGTGTCCTGAAAAGTGGATGGGCTCTGGATTGGATCCTGAGGGTGGAGGACTAATTCTGGGTCCACACTTCCCAAAGTCCCTTTCTTTCTTTCTTTTTTCTAATATTTACTTTTAGTTGTAGTTGCATACCATATCTTTATTTGTTTATTTTTATGTGGTGCTGAGGATCGAACCCAGGGCCTCGCGCATGCTAGGCAAGCGCTCTACCGCTGAGCCACAACCCCGGGCCCCCCAAATCCCTTTCTTCCGCCTCCTCCACCAAGCTGCCTCCTACTCCCGAGGCACCTCTGTTCCGCCTGGCAGGTAGCCTGTCTCCAGACCTCCCAACCCTGCTTTGACAGGGGCAGTCCCCACACCAGGCTGCATTCTGTGGTCTCCTCCTCCAAGTCTGATGGTGGTCCTGGATGGTGCCGGCAGAGCTGTGTAAGCCGCTGGACTCTCCCACAGCTCTGACAACCCCGTGGACCACTGCTTGGTCCCTGCCTAGAGCTGGTTGGTGAGGTCCTGGCACACAGTAGGTGCGTTAGCATCATTAAGTAATGATAAAGTGTTCTGTGATGTCTATAAATGACTACGTCTTCCATGAATGATGTGAGCTCTTTCTCTAGCTGGGGGCTTATTAAATATATATATATGATTAGAGAGAGAGAGAGAGAGAGAGAGAGAGAGAGAGAGAGAGATGGAACCCTGGAGTGCTTAACCATTGAGCTACATCCTAGCCTTTTAAAAACTATTTTACTTAAAGTCAGAGTCTGGATAAGTTGCCGAGGCTGGCTTTGAACTCACCATCCTCCTGCCTCAGCCTCCCCTGCTGCTGGGATTACAGGCATGCACCACTATGCCTGGCTCAATTTTAAAAATGTTTTCAAAGAACTTTGGCTGTGTTAATTTTTCTATTGTCTGTTTTGTGTGTCATTCCCTTTCTTCTATTTCCGACTTAATTTTTCTGGGCCTGGAGTTTCACTTTCCAGAATGTTTATAAATTCAATTTAATATAGGACATTCTTTGGTTAATTTTAGTAGCTTCTGACTTTCAAGGCAGCAATTTCATCTAAGTTTTTTGATATAAGTGTACAGAGGTATTTGATATGTTCCTTTATTGTGCTTTTAATATCTGTGCTATAGCCTGTGTCATTCTTGATGTTAGTACAGGTTAAGTATCTCTTAACCAAAATGCACGGGAACAGCTCTTCTCTCTGCCCTCTTCCTCTTCTTTCTCTCCTCTCTCTACCCTTTCTCTCTCTTTCTGCCCTCCTTCTCTTCTCCCTCTGCCCCTCCTTCGGGCAGCCCCCTAATAAAATCTCTTGGTTGAATGTCCATCTCAGGTGAGTCACTCACCTTTCATTGGTGCCCTGACTCGGATGGGGCTCCCCTGCCTTTAGCAGGATCCCATCCCATCAGAGATCACCTGAGCGGAGACCAACCTACGCCCATCTTCTCCATCGCCTAATTCGCATCCACCATCGGCCTACAAATTGGCTCATCAAAGTGGCTCACCTGGTTCGCGGAGTTCGCGGAGGCCCTCCGACAGGACACCTGGCTGACTCCCCCCATTTGCAGGGACAAGGATTGGATGGAGACTATCCATGACCTATGGCTTCGAGGAACTTTCATCAATTTCAGCCCAAGGAAATTCACATCTTCAGCGCCCTGGCCTTTACAGCGATGCTTCTCTTGTCCCCGCACCCTGACCATCCCTCCCTTCCTTCACATGTCCCTCTCCAGCAGGAAGTAGCCAGAGAACTTTCGTCACCGTAGTCAACCTACTTCCAACACAAAAATAAAAAGGGAGGAATATTGGGTGTGTGGGAGACTCCCCCTTCTCACAAAAACATCACTGAATCCCTTACCCCTCCCCCTCCTCTCCAAAGGACACCAAGCCAAGAGCACTGAATTCAAAGGTTTCCTCTTGACCAATCCCCATAGGACACAGTGTCCACTTGCTGTTCCTGAGTCACCCTGACACTCAGCACCCACCACATCCCCTATGCAACCCTCTTAAGCCAAAGCTTATAAGCACATACTCTCTTCTCTCTGTCCCTCTCTGCCCTCTTCCTCTTCTTTCTCTCCTCTCTACCCTTTCTTTCTGCCCTCCTCCTCTTCTCTCTCTGCTCTCTGCCTCTCCTTCAGGCAGACCCCCCAATAAAATCTCTTGGTTGAATTCCAAAAAAAAAAAAAATGCACGGGAACAGATGGCATGCTGAATTTCAGATTTTGGAATATTTGCATATATAATGAGATATTTGACGGACAGGATCCAAATCTAAATGAGACTCCGTTCTTTTACTTACACTTTCTATAACAGTCTGAAGGTACTTTTATACAGTACTTTTAGTGCACCTGCATGTGACTGCAACCCACTGAACGAAGTCAGGAGTGGAATTTTTCATATGTGGCATCATATTGGCAGCCAGAAGTTTTTGGATTTTGGAACATTTCAGATCTCTGGATTAGGGATGCTCAACCTGTAATTTGTTCCTTCTCACTCTTAAAATATCAGACTGGCTGAAGGTGTGACGCTCTTTTCTGTCTTGTGTGGTGCTAGGGATTGAACTCAGGGGTCCTCTACCACTGGGCTGCACCCACAGCACTTTTGTTTTTTTGAGACAGGGTCCATGTTGCTGAGGCTGGCCTAGAACCTGTGATCCTCTTGCCTCAGCCTCCTGTGAAGCTGGGATTACAGGTGTGCACCACGGCACCCAGTTAAAGTTCACTTTTCCAAAGTGCCCAATTTGGTGGCTTGAGTATATTCACCAGATTAGGACATGGTGTCTGCTGAAGTACCTGGTGTTCTCAAGTCCCGAGCTGCCAGTGCCTGGCCATGTGACCTCAGCAGTCAGTTATATCCCCAGCCCCTGGCACCACAGGGATGCCCCTGTCCTCTGTGTGCTGTGAGGAGTCAATGATACTGTATACAGATTACTTGGCAGACTGACCAGCAAGCACAGTCCCTCAGTAGATTCCTCTTTCCCCTGCCTGCCCTTCAGACGGACATGGACATCCCACGGTAAAGTGGCAGAGAAGCCTGGAGCCTTGGTAGATGGAGGCCAGGCACATGGGGGACAGCAAAGTGGAGCTGGGCGCCTCAGTCAGAGCCAGAAGAGGGGTCAGGTGTGGTACAGTGATCTTGTCCCTGCTTTATGGAGGAGGCCACGGAGGTTCAGGAAGTCACCCTGGGAGCAGGCTCTGCAGCTGGACGGCAGGCTCATGCCAATCTTGTTCCTCCCAGCGTGTGGGAACCTGGGCTACCACGTCACTGGAGCCCTCAGTTTCTGCCATGTGTGGCCAGCTCTGCCTGTGCCCGGGCTCTCCCTGGGTCTCACCTTCCTGCTCTGAACCTCTTCAGTCTTTGTGGTCTGTGTATTCGTGACAGAGGGACCATGTGATGGAGATGCTGAGGGTGACAGTGACCAGTGCATGATGTGGCAGGTTGAGTGCCTCACACAGGATGGGGTCATCAAAGCAGAGGCCTAAAGACACCCTGATAACAAGGAACAGAACCTGGACATCAATTACACGCTGGACCTTGGAAGAGGGGCAAGGCTGCAGAGTTGGTGAAGGGCGGCAATCACTGAATCCACGGCACCAGGGGCTCGAGGGCCCTTGGAAGGGAAGACTCAATGCAGACACATGTTGAGTCACTGCCTGCCAGCTGGCCTGGGCACAAGGGCTCTTGCCCTGCAAGGTGCAGATCTGGGAGCCTGTATGTGTCGGGACAATGTGGAGTGCAGGGTGCCTGGAAGCAGAGAGGAGTGGAGTCTGCTTGAGGAGGCGGGAACATGAGAGACATCCCAAAGGAAAGAGAAGTACAGGCAACAAAGGCGCAAAGTGGGGAAAGTATGACTTTTTAGGAACCAACGCCGTTCCAAGAGGCTGTGTACACAAGGCCGGAGAAGAACAGGTCACGGAGCCGCAGGTGAGGAGTCCGGCTTGCCCCAGGCGGCACTCTGGAACCACAGTCACAGCTCTGCACACAAGCCAGGGGCAGCATTTGTTCGCACACTTGAGAATGGTCGAAAGGCTGCTCGGGTCCCAGGGTGACGTGTGTCTTGGCCAACGTGTGACCGTTCAGGAAGGTCTGCTGTAGGTGGAGAGCTTCCCACCAGAGCGACACAGTCAGCTTCAGGTACCAGGCCCAGGACGACGCAGCAGGGGAGAGAATGATGGCAGGAAGGGGACCCTGTTGTCACCCAGGCGGGAGGCGCGGAGGGCTGCATGAGGTGGTGGAAGGGGTGCACTAGAGATGGGCCTCGGGTGAAACAAACGGGTGCGTGAGGCAAGCCAGAGGGCAGAGGGCGTGGGCAGACGCAGGGCAGCAGCATGGATGAACAGGAGAGCGAGAGACGGTCTGGCGAGGGTCTCACAGGAGGCAGGCTCAGAGTCAGGCACAGAGAGGGAGGAGTGGACACTGGGTGCAAAGGCACAGAGGAGTCACGGCAGGCGTCCTTCTTTACTGAGCAGCACAGAAGCAGTGAGAAGCGCAGTCCCAGAGAGCATGGCTGGTTTCCCTGCCCGGAGCCTTGGGGACACCTGCGCCCTGACAGACGCGAGCCTCCACTTGCCCCAGCCCCGAGAACCCATCCAAATCCGAGCTCAGCTGCCTCTTCTCGGGGACTGACCTGAGTGGGATATTAAGGAAAGTAGGACCCTTCTGGAAGCTGCCCAGCTGGCCGAATCACTCTGTCCTGGTCCTCAAATGCAGATTCTCTGACAGCCCTGGTCTGCCGTCAGGCTCCCGGGGGGCTTGTCATCACCCACCCTGTTCTCGACTCAGGGCTCAGGACTGGTAGAAGCTGAGGCTCTGAGGAAGGCTCAGTTCTGTCCCGAGAGCAACTTCAGTCACTGCAGACCTTGACGTGGACCCTCAGGTGCCCAGGAGGGCCGAGCTGCGGCTGAAGGCTTCTCCCTGGTGTGGGTCTTCTGGTGCTCCATGAGGGAGGAGCTCTGTGCGGAGGCCTTGGGGCAGACCTGGCCCCCGTAGGGCTTCTCTCCAGAGTGGACTCGCAGGTGCAGATCAGAGCTGAGCAGTCGCTGAAGGCTCTGCCACACGCATCGCACCTGTAGGGCTTCTCCCCAGTGTGGACCCTCTGTGGACCCCCAGTGTGGGCCAGGTGGGTGCTCCGGCTGAAGGCCTTGCTGCACTCCCCACACCTGTAGGGCTTCTCCCCAGTGTGGACCCTCTGTGGACCCCCAGTGTGGGCCAGGTGGGTGACGCGGCTGAAGGCCTTCCACACTCACTGCGGCATGCGGCGTCTTCTGGGATGGCCCTTTGGTGAGCCCCGAGGGCTGAGGTGCCTGGAATGTTCTCCTACATCCAGCACACCTGGACTTCTCCCCTGAGTGTGTGAAGGGAGGTGCTGCCCCCCCACCAGCCAACAGACCACCCCTCCCCGAGGGAGCCTTCTGCTGGGAGGTGAAGTCTGGCCTCCTGCCGCTGTCTCCCAAGGCAGCAGGCTCACGGCCAGGCTGGTGGGCAAGGATGCCCTCATGAGGCCCTGGGGTGTTCCCGAAGCCTGGCTCTTGGGTGACAGACTTTGCCCAGGTGTCCCCCGAGAGTCCTGCTGGCCTCTGAGCTGCCCAGGTTCACCGGTGTCCACAGAGCTGGGGGCTAGGAAAGCCCTCCCGTGTGGTCTCGCTGGCCGTGTCTGAGGCCCAGCTCTTCCAGACTGCTCTGCTCGCCCCTGCCTCTGGGGCTCAGCGCCAGGCTGCTGTCCTCAACAGCCCCAACTCAGCGCCACAAGCCTATCACACCACGCTGCCCGACCTGCCAGGGCGCTGGCCACCCTCTCCGTCCGGGAAGACGTGAACCGCCCCGACACCTGGCCCTGTTCCCATCTTTTTCTCCTGTGGGAGGCCGTCTTGGTGACTGGACTCAGGGCCTCCAGCCTGCCAGGCAGGCGCTCTACGCTGCCTACACTCCCAGCCCTTGGGCCCATTTCCAAAAGGAAGCATCTCACTTGGTGTCTTGGAGGACACAAGGCTGCCCTCCCACACCTCCCAAACTGCATCATGGGTTCTGATTTTCCCTACCCCTACCAACTCTCCATCCTTCAGGGGTCCTGATTTTAGCTTAAGCGTCGGAAGAAAAACCTCAGGTGGAACTGAGTTGAGAGAGGCAAGAGAGGCCAGGCAGGGGTGCTATCCCAGCAACTCAGGAGGCTGAGGCAGGAGGACCACAAGTTCGAGGTCAGTCTTAGCAACATATTGAAACCCTGTCCCCAAAATAAGAAGGGCTGAGGGACGTAGCTTAGTGGTGAAGCACCACTGGACTCTCTTCAGTGCGTGAACGCACACACACCAAGCAACCGCAGAGACAGGGAGTGACTGTGCTCACCTGGGCTGCCACACTTGCTTCCCCAGGGAGGACCCCAGCTCCGAGGATGGCTGCACCCCTCACACCACACTGCTCTGGCCTGGGGGAGTCCCAGTGCTCAGCGAGCACTGGCTGGACAAGGGGTCCATCTGGATGCCAATGACCGTGACAGTTCCCCCAGAAGCCCAGTGGATGCCTGCTGCTGGGAGTGCCCACCTGGCCACTCAAGCTCCCAGGAGGCCCAAGACCCACCCCTCATGAAGCGCCGTGATGGAAGACGGTGGCTGAGGGGCAGCTGGAGAGCAGGACGTGTGAGGGAAAGGCATGCCGGCACCGACCTGCCCTTCATGGGTGCAAAGGGCGCCTGAGGGGCTTCATCTGGCCAGGTTCACAGGATGCTCCGGGGGAGGAGGCAGGTCGAGGGTGAAGTGACCGCTGCTCTAGTCCAGTCAAGCTCAGTGGCCCAGGAACCAGGCCCTGGCCTCAGTCTGCGTTGGCCGGCCCTTGCCTGGACCTGTCTCCCTTGCTGCAAGGTAGGGTGCGACTCACTTGCGGCAGTGCTGCTGGCCACAGACACAGGTGCCTGTGACAGGCGTACAAGGAGAGGAGAACAGATTTCAGGTCCAGGCCTGCCTGTTACAGTCACCCCTCACCACTGAGCCCCAGTACTGCGTGCATCTGAAAAGCTGGGGAAGGGAGCTCCGGGGTCACTTGGTCAGCAGGTGCAGAGCTGGGCACAGCACAGGTGTCTGCTGTCCCTCCTCCACAGGGGCTTCCCCGCACAACCATCCCGACTCTAGAGGAACCCTGAGCAGTGAATGCTGGCGGGGGCCAGCCAGTGGGAAGCCACTGCACTACTCCTGGGGGCAATCATGTCACAAGAGCTTTAAGTGCTCATGCCTCTGGCTCAGTATCAACCCTTCTTCTCAGAATCCAGCCCCACTTGTAGATGGGGGAGCTACTGACATTTGTAGAGGGACAGCACTTCCTTTTGGGGCCTGTTCTTCACATGCAGGACTTTAACACACCTGCTCCCACCCCAGAATACAGCAAGCTTCCTCCCCTAGTCATCATGACACAAACACACCCCACACATTTCTACACGGCCCCTGAGGGCAACTTTCTGAAATATTCAGAAAATGGATAGAAAATGAATGTCAAAAAATGTTATTTATGATGGATTTCACAAAGGAAAGCAAAGGCTGGTAATCCCAGCAACTCAGGAGGCTGAGGCAGCAGGACCACAAGTTTGAGACCAGAGTCAGTAACTTAGCGAGAGCCTGTTTCAAAATAAAAACTAAGAAGGGCTGGGGATGTAGCTCAGTGGTAAAGTGTTCCTGGGTTCCATCCCCAGTACCAGGATAAAAAAAAAAAAATAAAGTTAAGTGGCTGAGATGGAGACACCAGTAAGTAAATGAATATATATCTTGTAGTGGTTTAAAATAAGCTCATGAATTTTTGTTTTTATCTTTGTGGTGCTGGGGATTGGAATCCGGGTCTCACACATGCTAGGCAAGTGTTCTACCATTGGTCTACATCTAACATAACATTTTCACACGTCATGAAAACTTTGTGAGCTTCTGGATTGTGGATGTCATTTGGTGGTGGAGCCCTTTCTCAGCATGTGCAAGGCTCTGGGCTTGATCCCCAGCACAGGAAAAAAAGAAAGAAAGAAAGTGGTTAAAGAGTCAGGATAATAATTTATAGACAGTTTAGACAAGTTTTTGGTATAAAAAATACAATATTGGAAAGTGTTAAGTAGCAGTTTCAGGTGGGTCCCTCTGGGTTCTAGGGCTATGAAATTTCTGCTTAAAAATGTATATTTATAAATATATATATTTCTTTTTTAATATTTACTTTTTAGTTATAGGTAGACACAATATCTCTATTTTATTTTTATGTGGTACTGAGGATCAAACCCAGTGCCTCACACGTGCTAGGAGAGTACTCTACCTCTGAGCCACAACCCCAGCCCATGTGTATATATATATATATTTCATATATATATTCATTCATATTGAATGAAGCTGAGCATGGTGGCGTACATCTATAATTCCAGTGACTCAGGAGGCTAAGGAAGAAAGTTCCCAAGTTGGAGGTCACTCTGGGCAACTTTGAGAGATCCTATCTCAAAATAAAAATGGCTGAAGGAATGGCATTGTGGCTCAGTGGTAGCGCGCTCGCCTAGCAAGCGTGAGGCCCTGGGTTCGACCCTCAGTACCACATACAATCAAGTAAAAGGTACTGTGTCCAACTACAACTAAAAAATAAAAAAACCTAAAAAAAATAAATAAAAATGGCTGAGGATTGGGCTGGGGATGTGGCTCAAGCGGTAGTGTGCTCACCTGGCATGTGCGTGGCGCTGGGTTCGATCCTCAGCACCACATGCAAATAAAGATGTTGTGTTCGCTGAAAAACTAAAACAATAAATATTAAAAATATTAAAAAATTCTCTCTCTCTCTTTAAAAAAAAAATGGCTGAGGATGTAGTTTAGTGACAGAGTGCCCAAGCGTCCCTTAGTTCAATCCACAATGTGTGTAAGACACACACATATATACACACCCACACAACTTTTTTATATGTATTTATTTATATATACCTTATATATTTATATATATTTCACTCTTCCAGTGGCATTTATTTATTTAATTTTTAAGATATTTTTAGTTGTAGATGGACACTTTATTTCTTTTTATGTGGTGCTGAGGATTGCACCCAGTGCCTCACACGTACTAGGCAAGCGCTCCACCCTTGAGCTACAGCTCCTATTTATTTATTTATTTATTTTACTAGGGATTGAATCCAGGGGTGCTCAACCACTGAGTCACATCCCCATCCCTTTTCATTTTTTACCTTGAGAGGCAGGATCTCAACTGCCCAAGTTAGTGGGATTTTTTTTTTTGGGGGGGGGGTGCTGGTTGTTAATTTGCAGTCTTCCTGCCCCAGATCCCCAGGTCACTGGGATTACAGGTGGGCGTCACTGTATCACATCCCTCCCCAGATCCCAGGTCACTGCACCACATCCCTCCCCAGATCCCCAGGTCCCTGGGATTACAGGTGAGTGTCACTGCATTACATCCCTCCCCAGATCCCAGGTCACTGGGATTACAGGTGAGTGTCACTGCACCACATCCCTCCCCAGATCCCCAGGTCACTGGGATTACAGGTGAGTGTCACTGTACCACATCCCTCCCCAGCTCCCCAGGTCACTGGGATTACAGGTGGGCGTCACTGCACCACATCCCTCCCCAGATCCCAGGTCACTGGGATTACAGGTGAGTGTCACTGCATCACATCCCTCCCCAGATCCCAGGTCACTGGGATTACAGGTGAGTGTCACTGCACCACATCCCTCCCCAGATCCCCAGGTCACTGGGATTACAGGTGAGTGTCACTGCATCACATCCCTCCCCAGATCCCAGGTCACTGCACCACATCCCTCCCCAGATCCCTGGGTCCCTGGGATTACAGGTACCAGGTACGTGTCACTGTATCACAGGTTTGCATAGTCATCACCAAGCCTAATTTCAGAGAATTTTCATCTTTCTACAGATACCTGTGAGCAGTCACTGCCCATCTCCCTTCCTCCCAGCCCCTGGCAGGTACTAGTCTGTGTTGGTTGATTTGCTTAATATTAACACTTAATATAAACAGGATCACGTATGATCTTTTGTGTCTGCCTTCTTTCACAGAAAGTAAAGTTTTTTAGGTTCATCTATACCTTAGCATATATCAGTACTTCATGTATTTTCATAACTAAATAGTATTCCCTTGTATAGATATACTATGTATTTTTTATCATTTCGTCGACTGATGGCCATTTGGTTATATTAAATCTTGAGCTAACTGCTGCTGTGAATATTCATGTACAGTTTTACATAGGCAAGTGTTTTCAGTTCTCCTAGATATATACCTAGGAGTGGAATGGGGAATGAAACAATAACTTCAGACTTTTTATTTTATTGTTTTTGTACTGGGAATTGAACCCAGGGTTGCCTAACCATGAAGCTACATCCCTAGCCCCTTGATTTTGAGACTTGCTGAGCTGCTTAGGGCCTCACTAAGTTGCTGAGGCTGGTTTTAAACCTGGGATCCTTCTGCCTCACCTCCTGAGTGGCTGGAATCACAGGCACGTGCCATCTCACTGGGTTGCCTTTGTTTTTTTGTTTTTTTTTTGTACCAGGGACTGAACCCAGGAGCACTTACCAGGTTACCACTGAGACTCATTTTCAGCCCCTCCGAGCCTGGTTTTTCACTTTTTATTTTGAAACAAGGTCTTGCTAAGTTGCTTAGGGCTTTGCTAAGTTGCTAAGGCTGGCTTTGAAGTTGTAATCTTCCTCCAGAGCCACTGGGATTAAAGCACTACCACATCCAGCTCACCTTTTTTTTGGTACTAGGGATTGAACCCGGGGCACTTAACCTCTGAGCCACACACATCCCCAGCCCCCCCTTTTTTTTAAAAAGAGAGAGAGAATTTTTTTTAGTATTTATTTTTTAGTTTTTCGGCAGACACATCTTTATTTTTATGTGGTGCTGAGGATCAAACCCAGCGCCCCGCGCATGCCAGGCAGGCGCGTTACCGCTTGAGCCACATCCCCAGCCTTTTTTTTTTTAAAGAGAGAGAGAGAGAATTTTTTTAATATTTAGTTTTTAGTTGTCGGCGGACACAACATCTTTGTTTGTATGTGGTACTGAGGATCGAACCCGGGCCGCACGCCTGCCAGGCGAGCGCGTTACCGCTTGAGCCACATCCCCAGCCCCCCCAGCCCTTTTTTATATTTATTTAGAGTCAGCATCTCGCTGACTCTAAATAAATATAAAAGCTTAGGGCCTTGCTGAGTTGCTGAGGCTGACCTTGAACTCAGATCCCCCTGCCTCAGCTTTGTGAGCCAGAGACTAACTTGACTTTTTTAACCAACAGCTAGGTTGTTCTTCAAACTGACTGCTCCATATTACATACCAGGGGCTGTGGGAGAGGGCTCCAATTTCTCTACATCCTTGTAAAGTTCCTTTATATGATTTTATAATTGTATTATTTTTCTCTATGTTTTCTACTCGTCACAGTGAAATTCTCTTTTTTTCACACTCAAGGTAAACACCTCAATTGGAATGTAACCTCTCTTAGGAGATGGCTTTGGCCCTATGTTCCTCCTAATTCCAGGACCTGCCTTTTCCTCTGGTCCATGACACCCCTGGGTAAAAGTGTTTATAGCTCTCTCTCTTTCCCTGCTCAGGGAAGCCACTCCGCACAGGGACGCAGCAAGCCTAAGAAGGATCCACGGCCTGGGGCACAGGAAGAAGGGAATGTCAGTAAAACAAGACCCCAATCCTGAAACCCTTGATTCAGCCATAAAGCTCACCTGGGCCTCTTATTGGCTTGCTCTTGCTGTTACTCCCCTCCACCGTGGCCGTGGCCGGTGCCCCGGCTGTTCGGTCCTCCTGAAATTCCTCTCTGCATCTAACTCCTCCTGGTTATCCAAGCCTTTCCTTAGCTGCCGGCTCTAGGAACCAGCCTGACAGGCCAAGCAGGACAGCAGGCCAAGTCCATTTCCAAAGTGCTCTAGTCTCCACCAGTCCCCATACTGCGACACTCGCTCTGCGTAAACTCCTGGTGGGTCTCTGAGACAGAAAGGACGCCTTCCTCAGGCCCAGGTGCTGGTGCGCGCCTGTAATCCAGGGCTTCCAAGGCTGGAGGAGGAGGATCACAAGTTCAAAGCCAGCCTCAGCAAAGGCCAGGCACTAAGCAACTCTGTGAGACCCTGTCTCTAAATAAAATCTGAAATAGGGCTGGGGATGTGGCCAGTGGTCGAGTGCCCCTGAGTTCAATCCCAGGTACCAAAAAAAGAAAAGAAAGAGAAAAAATAAATCAACCTTCCTTAGAGTCCTGCTGAGTGCATGTCGAGATGGTCCCCATCTGCAGCTGCTCAGCCACTTCCCAGCCCTTGCTTGTACCCAGCCATGTAAGCGCCTGTCTCGGAGGGTGGCCAGGAGGTTGGGGGCGCCCGCGACAGCGTCCCGCCCAGGCCTGGCCCACAGACACGCAGCCCAGGGGCTCCGCGACGGCACAGCCCCTGCCACGCACGCGCCGACTGGGGGGGGGTCTCCACGACCCAGCTGACGGGCCTCGAGCTGCGGGCACAGAGCACCAGCCCTCACACTTGGTCACTCTCTGGGTCACCCACAGTTCGCTCCCCCGGACCAACGCCGCCATCACACGGTGGCGAGCCGCCCCCACCCGCGGTCCGCCAGTCAGACTCGGGCCCGCGTCTCCGGTTCGTGCCGCTGAGCTCCGTCGGCAGCCGTCACACCCCACCCCGTCGCCCCCGCTTCCGTCAGGGCACCGCAGGGGTCGGCGGGACCACTCCGGCCGGGAGGCGCGGTTCGCCAGGTGCCGCCGACGCCGGGGACCGAGGCTCGCACCGCGCACTCCGCGCCCCACCCCGCGCCGACCGCGACGGCGCCCGGTCCTCACGCGCCCCACCAGGCCGCTCCACCCGCCGGCGCCGGCCTCGCCTTCGGCGCCGCGGGCTGCTCGCTGGTCCTCGGGAGCGACGGAGGCCCCAGCCGGCCGCGCGCCCCAGGCCCGCCAAGTCCGGACTACAAGTCCCAGAAGGCTCTGCGCCGTGGCCCGGGCGCCGCCTGGGCGAGGGTGCCCGAGCCGGGCCGTGGTGAGGTTCCAGGTAGAAGGGGTGGGGCTCGAACCCGCAGCGCGATCGGCGGGTGGGAGGGCCTGGCGGCGTGTCAAGGGCCCGGCTGCCTTCGAGGGCGTGGCCTCCCGGTGAGGGGCGCGGCTACCCTGCTGTGGGGTGGCGGCGTGTGAGGGCGGGGCTGCCCTGCGGGGGCGTGGCTGCCCTGCGGGGGCGGGGCTGCCCTGCGGGGGCGTGGCTCCTCTGTGGGGGTCCTGGGTGCCGCGTGTCAGAGATGCGGTGGGACCGGGCAAGTCCTTGAAAAGCAGCTCAGATCTCAGCTGGCGCCAGCAGGTGAGTATGAGCACACCGGCATGTGGAAAGTAGTGCTTGTCACGCACCGGAGAAGCACAGCGGGGAAAGGCCACTTGCAGACTGCCGTGGTGTCCAGATCCTCATTCAGAACTAACAGCTCAGCCAGCGCCAGCAGATCCACAGAGGTGAGAAGCCCTGTGCCTGCTTCGAGTGTGGAAAGGCCTTCATCCAGTGCTCACACAACAGTCAGCCGCAGTGCGTTCACGCAGTGAGAAGCTGCATGCACAATAAATAAATACCATGGCACCAAGTCTTGGGTGAGTTCTGGTTGGCAATATTGTGTGTTCTGTCACCTGCTACTGGGAGACTCTCTCCAGGACTCTGGTCTATGAACCTTTTACCTGATTTACTCTGTATCCTTTCACCGTCACAAACCGTAACTGTAAGCATCTGTTTTTCTGAGTGCTGGGGGTTTTCTAGTGAGGCAGGTCTAGGGACTCCATCAGAGCTGTCTGCCCTCCGCAGGTTCACTCCTTCCCTGCCTACTTTGGCTCTGCTCTGTGCCAGGTGATGGGGTGCAGAAACAACTGAGACTCAGGTGTGTACGAACGGGGCTTCCAGACCAGGGTGGTTCTGGATCAGAAGGTGATAATGGTGCTGCTCTCCGGGGCACAGGAGGAAGGCTGCTGGCTCAGTCGGGGAGGGGTTACCCTGGAGATGACGAGGACAGAGAACAGAATGAGCTGCGCTGTTCAGTGAAGAGGAGATAGTTGTGTTTGGCATCAGCAGGCTGCCTGTGGGAGGATGCAAGTCGAGCTTGGAAAGATGGGACTGAATTTAGGGCTCTTTGAGGCCCAGCTGGAGGCTAGATGTCATCCTGAGAGCCAGAGACCCCTGAGCAATGTTACATGGAAGAGTGGGAACAAACAAGCAGACAGCTGGTCAACGTCAGATTGAGCAACTGCTCCCAGCTGCTGCTCTGCCTTTGCCTGAGCCTTGAGTCAGGCCAAAGGCTCGGCACCTCACTTGGCTGTCTCCCAGGCTCAGTAGGCGTTGTCAGTCCAGAGAAACCCAGAGGTTAAAACTGAAGCAAAGCCAGATTCTATGCGGGAATTGTGTTGTGATGGGAGTTCATGTGCTGTAGAAGCAAGAGCAAGGTGGTTTTTTTTGGTATCAGGGATTGAAACCAGGGGTGCTTAACCACTGAGCCACATCCCAGCGCTTTTTATTTTTTGAGACAGGGTCTCACAAGTTGCTGAGGCTGGCTTGGAACTTGTGATCCTTCCAAGGTGCTGGGTTATAGCTGTGAGCCACCATGCCTGGCCAAAGGCAAGTTTTTTTTGTTTTGTTTTTTTTTAGATTTTTAAAAAATGGATTAAAAAATAAATATATATACACATATAAATGTGTATGTGTGTACATCTACTGCTAGGTCTACGATATCTATCGATAGGTTGACCTACCCATAGTGTATCTATAGATAGATATCGGTAGATGAACATGATACCTTTATGAGCTACAACTCCAGCCCCAAGGGCAAGTCTTTTTTTTTTTTTTTATAAAACACATTTTTTCTTTTTTTATTCACTTATAACAGTGGAATGCATTACAATTCATATTACACATAAAGTCAAGGGCAAGTTTTTAAAGGCAAAAATTAAGAGGATTTCATCAGATATTTTGAAACAATAATCTTTCCTCACAATGATTAATGACACAGGTGACATGAGACAGAGGTTGGATGACCATTGCTGGGCAGACATCCTTGCAGAAGTAGTTTTGTTCTGTGGCCTCAATGCAAGCTCTGTTCTGGGAGCCTCTTCTGAGAGGTACCATCAGGCAGTCATGCGTCACCGCCCTTACTTCATAATCTCCTGGCTTTATTTCTGTTAAAGTTGACAGAAGCAACTCCATTCTGATTTTGGCAATTGCAGGACTGCCTCTTTATAGTGAATATCTCTGGGCACATGCTGAATGAATGTGCCCAGGGAACGAGGCGCTTCTGCCATCCTGACCCTATCGACTAACCTAATCATCCTGAAAAATGAGTGGCATCTATCTGGGGCCTTCAGCAGGTGATTTAAGGCTCCATCTCAGCTCCCAGGTCTGTGAAGTGAACAAAAGAACCTGCATGCCAGGGCTGCTGAGAGGATGCAAAGGGAGGATACATGTAAAGTGCTTGAAAGTGCCCAGTGGGGTCCACGCCCACACCTGTCATGTTGAAGCTGCGGAGCCACACGTGGTTTTCCTTTTCAAGATCCTGGACTTTGTAACACACACCATTTCCACATATAAAGCTTACTTTGGGGGAATAAAAACCCCAAACCCTATTGGTCTTAAGGAACAAACAATTGCAAAAACATTGTTCTAAAATAGCAACCCCCCCATACTGGAGAGCGAACTCACAAGTGTTCTACCTCTGACTTATATTTTCAGCCCTTTAAAATTTTTATTTTGAACTCCGTGTGGTGATACACACCCATAATCCTAGCAACCTGGGAGTCCAAGGCAGAAGAATCACAAGTTCAAGACCAGCCTCAGCAATTTAGCAAGACCCTGTCTCAAAATTTTAAAATGAATAAATAAATATAAGGACTGAGGATGTAGCTCAGTGGTAACATGCCCCTGGGTTCAATCCCAGTACCATAAAAAAAAATTCTTTTTGAGAAAGAGTCTTTCTAAGTTCTCTGCCTGTGTTGGCTCTAACTTGTGATCTTCCTGCCTGAGTCTCCTAAGTAAGTGGCTGCGATTACAGGGTGCCCCACTGTGCCAGGCTAAAATAGTTTGTTTTTTTTAAACTTCATTTTTGCATTGGCAAACACTTTGAATTAGTGCGTTCAGAGCCTGCTGAGGGGAAGCCTAGTCACACTGATGGACTTCTTGCCATCCATAGGAGCCTAAAGATGAAGAACTGGGAGTGGCCACTGGCTGCCTTGAAGATAATGGGTAGTATATCCACCTGACCCAAGGCCCACTCCCAGCTTTCCTACCTGACCAGGGGACCCTCTCAGGGGAGGACGGATGATGTGCTGACCCAGGTAGGCTGCTTTCCACCATCCTGAGTGGCTCACGATCACAGGGTCTTCCCAGGATGGAAGACAACACAGTGGGGGTGACAGGAGGGCCTCTGCTGTGGGTGTCCTGTGTGAAGTATGCCAACACCCAGCAACCAAAGAGCAGGGTTTTCTGATAATCGTATTCGATGGTCTCTCTGGGGAAATAATTCTCACTTGGGCCTAGAATCTGCTCTGAGGATCTGATCACAACAGGGAAAGGGCTTTTCTCGGAAGAGGCTGCTCTGGTGCAGGGTTAGGAGTGTGCTGTGGCTAAAGGTTTTGCCACACGAGTTGCATGTGTAGGGCCACTCCCAGTGTGCACGGTAATGAGCAGTGAGGTGTGACACCTGGAGGCAGACTTCTCCCCAGTGTGCGTCCTCTGGAGGACGAGCAGTGTGCTTTGTAGGAAGGCTCACCTGCAGTTCCCACAAAGGGCTTCTCCCCAGTGTGTACCCACTCATGCTTCGTGAGGAACTTGCTCTGGCTAAAGGTCTTCCTGCATTTTCCACACCCATGAGGATGCTCACCTTGTGTACCTGCTGGTGTAGGAGCACAGTCGAGAAGTTACTAAATGGCTTCCTGCACTTGCTGCACATGTGAGGCTTCTCACCACTGAGGACCTTGAGGGGCTGGGTCAGGTAGGAGCTGTGGCTGGAGGCCTTCACTCATTCTCCACACACAGAGGGCTACTGGCCTGTGTGTCCACGGGGGCTTGGTGAGGGCACTGAGCTGTGGCTGGAGGCCTTCACGCATTCTCCACACACAGAGGGTTACTGGCCTGTGTGTCCACGGGGGCTTGGTGAGGGCACTGAGCTGTGGCTGGAGGCCTTCACGCATTCTCCACACAGAGGGTTACTGGCCTGTGTGTCCACGGGGGCTTAGTGAGGGCACTGAGCTGTGGCTGGAGGCCTTCACTCATTCTCCACACACAGAGGGTTACTGGCCTGTGTGTCCACGGGGGCTTGGTGAGGGCACTGAGCTGTGGCTGGAGGCCTTCACTCATTCTCCACACACAGAGGGTTACTGGCCTGTGTGTCCACGGGGGCTTGGTGAGGGCACTGAGCTGTGGCTGGAGGCCTTCACGCATTCTCCACACAGAGGGTTACTGGCCTGTGTGTCCACGGGGGCTTAGTGAGGGCACTGAGCTGTGGCTGGAGGCCTTCACTCATTCTCCACACACAGAGGGTTACTGGCCTGTGTGTCCACGGGGGCTTGGTGAGGGCACTGAGCTGTGGCTGGAGGCCTTCACTCATTCTCCACACACAGAGGGTTACTGGCCTGTGTGTGCACGGGGGCTTGGTGAGGGCACTGAGCTGTGGCTGGAGGCCTTCCACACTCCTGACACACAGAGGCTTCTCTGCAGTGTGGCAGCACACAAGCGAAGCCAGGGAGGAGCTTAGGCTGGACGCTCTGCAGCACATGTGACACTCATAGGGCCTTTTTGGGTGTGGCCTGTGGTGGGCAAGGAAGGCCGAGGAGCGGGCTCTGATGGGCAAGGAGGGCCGAGGAGCGGGCTCTGGTGGGCAAGGAGGGCCGAGGAGCCGACTCTGGGGGGCAAGGAGGGCCGAGGAGTCTGTGCAGGCTCTGCCACACTCAGGCAGGCAGAGAGCTTCCCCCCAGGGTGGACTCATTGGTGCTGCAGGAGGGTGCCCTGGCCCTGGATTCTCACCAGTGTGCACCACTAGTTTGGCAAGGGATGAGCTCTCGAGGCAGTGCTTGTGGCCACACACAGGGCTTTACTCCGCATGTGTGAGGAGGGATGAGTCCTTGCTGAAGGCATGTCCACGCTCCTGGCAGACATCTGCTTCTCACGGTGTGGACTCTCTAGTGCTGAATGACATGGTGCTCTGTCCAAGGCTTTCCCACACTCCTCCCGCACACTGGGCTTCCTTCCTGTGGGAACCCACCCACGGCTCACGAGGCACCTGTTCTGCAAAAGGATCTTCCCACTGAACACCTGCAGGTGTGCTGCCACTTTGCAGATTCCCTGCAGCTGACTAAGGTCTGGGAAACAGTTGTAGGCGTCCCCATGAGCACGCTCCCCTCGACAGGGACAGCCCTGATCTAGCACTGAAACGCAGGTGAGTCCCTCTTGAGAATTTGAGGGCACTCATGCCCTGGGGGTACGCTTGTGCTCAGTGAGAAATGGCTGCCAGAGGAACTGCCTGCAGGGGCCTACTCCAGACTCCTCTCTTCCTGGGTGAGTGTCAGAGCTTGGCGAAGTTTTCTTACTCCCTGCCCTCCTTGCCCCAGGACTGCTCTCACACTGCCGTGCCAACGGGGTGCGGTGGCACCTTCCTGTCATCCCAGCGACTCAGCAGACTGAGGCAGGAAGATCACAGGTTCAAGTCAGCCTCAGCAACTTAGTGAGACCCTGTATCAAAATAAAATTTTAAAAAGGGCTGGGGATGTGGCTAATGGTTAATTGCCCTTGGTACCAAAAAATAAAAAACAGCAATATTATGCCAGAAATCCCACCAGCATCTGCACCCAAGTTAGAACACCTTCCTCAGAGGCCGCCTTGCAGCAGCTTGGTTCCCCAGCTCTGAGTCTGATGCCTCCACTTGGATGTGCATGGCTCTAGGTGGGGAGGGACCGAGCGGCAGCCATCCGATGAGGCAACAGAAAGAGTGGTGGCCAGGTCAGAGTGTACCTGTGCCTTTAAGAAGGGGCTCCCGCAGTCGGGGAAAGGCGCAGGTGGAGTCCCTTCCCAAAGTTGGGTGGATGAGTAAGAAGACTCAGCAGGGTCCAGGCCAGAGCTATACTGCAGCTGTGACTGACTGTGGTGAAAGGCGTGAGCAAAACCAGCAAGGGCAAAGCGTGCAGCGGGTGAAGAGTCCTTGCCAGGGGACTCGTACGCGATGCACCGCGCTTCCAGAAGTGGATCTGCACATGTGGGAAGCTGCCAGGGGCACCTCGTAGACATCAGTGCTTGGGGTTTTCATCAGGCTGGCCTGGTAGGCGCCCTGCAGTTGGGGGTACCCATCAGTTAAGGGATGGTGAGCATCTGTCTGGAAACCTAAGTTCCCCGATGCCAGCCAAGGCCAACCTTGCTTCAGGTCTTGCCATGGAGAGGCACCCCTGTCAGGTACCCTCACCAGAGCAGCCCCTGGCTCTTAGCAAATGTGCACCAACTGCTTTCAGGGTGGCCACACCACAGCTTCAAAAAACAAGACATTTTAGGGGAGCTGGACCTCAGGAAAGGTAGGCAACATGCCTGCTATCATCCAGCTGGTAAGCAGTGGTGCTGAGGCATGAGGCCCTGTATGACTGACAGCTCACACTTGCCAGCCTTCTGCCCCAAAGATACAGTGACTTTCTTATTCTCAAAACTTGTGACTATTACTGCACTAATTTGCTGAGGCTGTCCTCACTACCTACCACAACCCGATAGCTTAACACCATTGAAATCTCCTCTTTCATGGCTCTGGAGGACAAAAGCCTGAAATAAAAGGTCAGTAGTGCTGGTCCTCCTTGGAGGCTCTGCAAGAGAAGCTGTTTATGCCTCTCCCCTAGCTGCCGGCATTCCTTGGCTGGCAGACATATCACTCCGATCTCTGCCTGTCTTCATGTGGCCTTCTTTCTGTGTATCTCTGTGTCCTCTCCCATTACTCTCTTTTCCCTTTTGCAGTGTTTTTATTTATCCATTTAGACAGACAATTATCATAAATTGCAGAACTTTTTATTAGCAGGTCTGTAAGAAAAAAATTATAGGGAAATTTTACTACAGGGGCCAGGTGTGGTGGTACAGGGTAACTTGGGAGGCTGAGGCAGGAGGCTTGCAAGTTCAAAGCCAGCCTCAGCAAATTAGCTAGGTCCTAAGCAATTTAGTGAGACCCTGTATCAAAAATAAAAAGGGTTGGGTATGTAGCCCAGTGGTCAAGCACCTCTGGGTTAAACCCCCAGTGAAATAGTAGGATGGATGGATGGATGGATGGATGGACAGATACGTACATACATAGATACATAGATGGATGGATGGGAAGAATAAGATAGATGTTTCCATTATTTACTGTCCTTCCTGAAGATCATCTAGATGCTCCAGAGCCATCACTAATTGTTCACTGTTGATCAGCATATTCTAAAGAAGAATTCCTCAGCCATACAATACAAAAAGCACAGGCTAAGACAGTCCTCACAAACCCACTTTGAAATAGGTAAATCTGAAATATAAATATGCCATTCCACTTCATTATTTTTCCTAATAAACATTAAATTTAAAAAAATTGAGGTTTTCAAATCTGTGGTATGTGTCGTCCATTCTTAGGACAGTCACTTATACTTCTCATTCAGAGAAAATTTCATTTCTTCCCTTTGTCTTACAGAAAAATTAGGGTTTTCATCTCAGGCATGATTCACCAAATAAAGACAGACCACAGATAAAAGTGACAAACACAGGCAATGAAGGAAACTTCTAAAAGCAAACATGCTGAGTACCCAGCAGTAATAGAAATGACCACCAAGGTGAGAGTCCAGATGGACTGCTGAAGCCATGAGGGTTAGGGACTGTAAATGCCACCACTGGCTGCAGTGCACAGGCAACAACAAGACGAGTTCCAGGAGAGACAGCCATCCAAGAGCTGTGTGGTGACACATGAGTGGTGGCTACTGCACACAGCACACAGCAATGTCCTTCCCTGTTTCATCCAGGAGTCCCAATACTGGGGACATGAGCCCATATGAAATACACAACACTGTTAACTGTACCTGCTGCCTGGGAAGAAAGTCCAAATTCTTTGAAGAAAACTTTCCCCATTCTAATAAAACAGAACACAGTGATGTAACAGCAGACACAGATAATAAGTATCAGCCTTTATATCAGCTAATTTAATAACTTTGCCTGCTTTTACTTTGTGTGTGTGTGTGTGTGTGTGTGTGAGAGAGAGAGAGAGAGAGAGAGAGAGAGAGAGAGTTGTTTAACGAAAGATTCTCTTTGTTCTGTGATCCAAGTAAGCAAGGGCCAACACACAGATTAACGAAAGAGTACACATTATACCCCCAACCTTAAGTGTGACCTCACGGGTGTGTGGCCAGCAGAATGCAGCGAAGCTTCCGTCTTAGCATACCGCCACCTTTGACATGCATGTTCACTGGACTTCCAATTCTAGCCATGCTCAGCTGGAGTCCACATACCACTTTTAATTCTTTACCTTTAAACCAATTCACAGCAAAAGTATTCTGGGCAACTGCTACGGACTTTCTGCCAATCCCAAACAAACCTTCAAAGTCCATCAGCCAAAAAGCATTAAATATGGCACCTACAGCAAAAAACACCTGCCCTGTGCAAACAAAGCAGCCAAAAATAATTGTGTCCCATTGTATTCTAAATACTCGGTATATCCAAAAAACCACTCAAGGAACAGGCAATTACTTTGGGCCAAGACAACTAGGCATTCAGCAGTATGAATCATGTGGTATTCACCTCATATCCCCCTTAATCTGGGTCTGTGGGGCAGCAGGACTGTCATAGCAGAAATAGCTTCTGAAGCTCAGCAGGCACATGAACAGCAGTGCCAGCAGCCGGTGCGCCAGGCGGCCTGGGTAGCACAGTGCTGGCAGCCCGCAGGGCCGTGGGCACTGCGAGGTGTGGGTGACTCCTGTCCTCCTCCCCCGTCACTGCTACTCCCTCCTCTCTCTTCTTTTAAAGATACTAGTTAAGGGTCTGGGGATGTGGCTCAAGCGGTAGCGCGCTCACCTGGCATGTGCAGGGCGCTGGGTTCGATCCCCATCACCACATAAAAATAAAGATGTGTCCACTGAAAACTAAAAAATAAATATTAAAAATAAATAAATAAAGATACTAGTTAAGGGATTTAGGGCCCACCATAAATCCAGGACGACTCCTCCTGAGGTCCTCAATTTGCAAAGACTTAATTTCCAGGTAATTTCATTCTGAAGTCAAGTAGACTGGAAGTTTTGGGAAATATTCAACCTACTACAATTGCCTTATATGGTATTTTAAAAGTGATTAAGTATACTGAGAAGGGGAATTTATTTTGAGGCCCAGGTGGGATTAAGTCACATGTCCCCCCATAAGAGAGAAGCAGAGAGTTTCAAGACACACACAGAGAACAGACCCATGTGAAGACAGAGGCAAAAATTGGAGTGATGTGGCCATGATTCCAGGAGTGGCAGCAGCCCCAGGTTGACAAAGGCAAGGTGCAGCTCTCCCTGAGAATCTGGAGGTGGTGCAGCCCACCAGTGTTTTATCTGTTTATTTTGGTCCTGGGGATTGAACCCGGGGTGCTTTACCACTGAGCCACAGCCCTAGCTCTTTCTATTTTGAGACAGGGTCTCACTAAGTTGGTCAGGTCTTGCTGTGTTGCTGAGGCTCAGCTCAAACTTGGCAGCCTTCTGCCTCAGCCTTCCAAGTGGCTGGGATTACAGGCATGTGCCACCAGGCCCAGTCCTGACAACATCTTGATTTCAGCCCAGTTGTCAGGATCTTGGATATCAAGCCTCCAAGTTCTGTGAAAGAATCCATTCTGTTGTGTTAGGAAACCCAGCTGATGGGAGCTAATACACCCTGTCCTCATAGGAAGCAAGAAAGGCTCAAGTGACAGGCCCTGAATGCAGGGAAGCAGGGTGGGCTGAGGCTTGAGCAAGCACATTTCATCGTAGACAGACCTGCCCAGGTGCACATCATTATTTTCCTTTTTTTGGGGAATATGATCACCTGAGGGCTCATGGAAAACCCTTCTCCATTATCCTCACTCAAAAGCCAGCAAACAGCTTGGTGCCTGTCCCCAAACCACCAGACGACTGACCAATCATGGTATTCAGCTTTTGCCCTTGAGCCAGGTCCTGCCCTCTTCGGGGTCAGGCCTGAGAAGAAAACTATCCCCAAATGGGGGTCTTCCTCCTGGACTGCCCGAGTCGGGAGCAGAGCTTGCATGACGTGGTGCGGCAGAGGGAAAGACGTGCCTCCTGGGCACAGCTAGGGACACAGCCTGGAAGCTCCTCGGAGGGCACATCATGCACCTCACAGTTGGGAGGAGGACTTGCAGATGACACACCTCTACGGGCCCCGGAATGTCCAACACTGGGGGTTTGGTTCGTTCTGCAAATGGACCTGACATTCTCAGCTGTGAAAATAATATCTATGTAAACCCACGAGGATGGCAGTAACACAAAGGAGAAATGTAGTATGATGAGCAGGCAGAGCATGCAGCTCGGTGGTGGAGAACCTGCCTAACATTCACGAGGCCTTGGGTTTGATACCCAGCACCACAAAAAGAAAAAAAAAAAGTGTTGGGAGAATGTGGAGAAATCAGAACGCTCATACCCTGGTAGAGGGATGTAAAATGATGTAGCCACTGTGGAAAAGAGGGTGGTGTTTCCTCAAGATTAAATATACGGTTATCACATGGTCCAGCCATTCTGCTCCTTAGCACATACTTGAGAGTGGAAAACAGTTCAGCAAAAACTTGTATGCAGGTGTTCAGAGCAGCACGTTCCAGGAGGCAAAGGTGGAAAATGCCCCACTGTCCATCAACTGACCAACAGAGAAACAAAATACGATCTAGCTACACAATGGACTATGATTCAGCCAAAAGGAAGGGTGAAGGATACTTGCTGTGCTACAGATGAATCTTGAAAACATCGTGCTCAGGAAAGCCACACAGGACCATGTACTGCATTTGTAAGTAAAATAAGCTTATCTGTATTTGTATAGGTTAAGTTACATAAATTCCACTTATAGGAAATGTCCAGGCAAGTCCATAGGTCAGTGGTCGTCGGGGGCTGGGATGACTGATTAACGCACATGGGATTTGCTTGTGGGCTCTTTAACCAACTGCCTCTTTACCTTCAATAAGTCCTGCACCTCCCTGCACCAGGAACCTTTAAGAGATCCTTACTTCACTCACTGGATAGTCCAAGGGACTTCCCACTGTTCCTGCTTGGAGACCATGTCTGGTTGGAATCAGGAAGTCCTGCCAGTGTTGAGAAGGAGGAAGAAATGTTGAGCTGTTGCCCACATCAGCAGGGCCCTGACGGGGCTGAATGCCGCTCTGTACGTGATGAGGCACGGGAAAGTCCTCTCCCTGGTGATAAGGGCTGGGCAGCAGTCGGCCCAGGTGGATGGGGCTGGGAAGCATGGGTCAGAGCAGGGACATACCTGGGGGTTGGTGAGTGACGATGAGAAATGGGGAGGCCTCTCTCAGGGACACAGATTGCTAGAGTTCCTCAGTATCACTGATCGGTAAAGGGTCCTCTGTACTGGGCCCAGAACCCCCGCCCCTCCTGTGTGAAGTCCATGAGCACATCTGCCGATGTCCCTGGATTCTGAGATGTGGCACCTGTTGGTCCAGTCACAGGCCAAGTCCGACCAAGGCTGTACCCAGGGATGGCAGGATGCAGTGGTGTCGAAAATGCACTGTTGTCAGCAGGAGGGCCTCCCTCTGAGTGGCCTGGGTCAAGTGCCGATGGTACCAGTGTTGTGCTGGGTGCCAGGGCCACTCTCTGGGTCCTACAATATTCACGTGGTAAAGTTCTGTCCTCAATGTGACAGTATTTGGAGTGAGGCTTTAGGTGTACTATTAGTCAGATGAGGTGGGTAGGGATTGATACCCTCATAAGAAGAGTAAGTAAATCCAACCCCCAATTCCCCCAGACCACAGCACTATGCCACACCAGGACCCAGAAAGCAGCCTGACTGGAACCAAGCCCTGCTGACACCACCGTCTTGGACTTCCCGCATTCAGAACTGGGAGAAACAAGTGCTTTTGAGCCTCCTAGTCTGTGTCATTTTGTTGTAGTGGCCTGAGCTATGCCGTGGAGACTCCTCAGCACCTTCCCTAAGTGCCAGCTCTGTAGACCCCAGGGGACAGCTGGATGGCCTGCACCAGCACTCCCCTCCAAAGTGATCATGCCACACCTGTGTGATACCTGGTTCCTTCAGGACTGGCAGAGGAGGTCTGGAGGCCTGGATGGTGTCTGGCCATGTGCCATCAAATGCCTCCAACTTGGTCTTTCCTGCCACCACAGACTCTGGGTGGGGAGTCACCCAGGCCCAGTTCAGATAGGACACATGGTTGGGGGCATCGATGGGGTCATAAGAACACAGTCCCTCTGCCTGTGTGGGGTCTCCCTTGAGACCCATGGAGGAGAGGCCTGACAAGCGGCAGCAGTGACTTCAGAATCCCAAGGTGGGTGGGTGGGTTCTGGGATGCTGTGGAAGGAACCCAGAGCCTCACCCAGGCTGGGCAAGTGCTTGACCTGTGAGCTCTACCTCCAGCTCCGTGGCTTTTCATCACCACACCCACAGCTCCTGGCTCCACCTGGATGCCACCTGCAGGCAGACACTGGCTCGGGGACACCCTTGTTCCTTCATGAAGCAGTGTCTCCTGGGGTCTGAGCACGTGTGCCAGGCCCTGTTCTGGGATGCTGGCTGATAAGCAGCCTGGTCCCAAAGAGCTCCTGAGCTCCACGTCTCCCTGCACCCATGTTCTCATCCCTGCTCCAGGATGTGAGCACCCGGCAGAGCTGCCTGGTAGAAGAGCAGGGGAAAGGGGAAGGAAGTAAATGTGCATGTCCAATTCTGACGTCAGGGGAAACCCTCGCCTGCCAAGAAAGTGGTGTCTGAGGCTTCTGGCCTGTCCTTCTCGAAGCTTCCCTGAGATGGGAGAGCTGTGGGAGCAGGGATGGAGAGGGAATGAGGGAGTCCAGCTCAGACCTGCCCTCAGGCCCAAGACCCAACCTAGAGTCCTCATCCAGAGGCCCCCAGTCTTCAGGCCCTCTCCTTGATAGTGACCTCTTTTCCCCTCCATCCCTGCTTTGGGCCTGCTCCCTCCTGCTCACCCTTTGGGGCTCCACTGAACCACGCCCCCCAACATTTACTCATGTCCCCAGCATGAGTGCCTTACAGTTATCAACTTTCTGTTTTTTTTTTTACTCTTATTTTTTTTGTGGGGTTCTTCTTTTTTTTTTTTTTTAAAGAGAGAGAGAGAGAGAGAGAGAGAGAGAGAGAGAGAGAGAGAGAGAGAGAGAGAGAATTTTTTAATATTTATTTTTTAGTTTTCGGCGAACACAACATCTTTGTTTGTATGTGGTGCTGAGGATCGAACCCGGGCCGCACGCATGCCAGGCAAGCGCGCTACCGCTTGAGCCACATCCCCAGCCATGTGGGGTTCTTCTTTTTGTCATTTGTGGAACTGGGAGTCAAACCCAGGGCTTTGCAAATGCCAGGCAAGCCCTTGGCCACTGAGTTACATCCAGCCCCAGTTGTCAGTTTTCTTGACTCTCATTCTGCCCCTGAGCAAGGAGATGCCACCAGACCCCCTTAGTAGAAAGGAAACACAGCCATGAGAGTGAGACACTGGCCTGGCCAGGCTTCTGCAGGGAAGTGAGGCCCCCTGGCGTCCACCCCTCCCCAGGACCAGACTTCCAGCCAAGATGGCGAGGCCTGTGAGGACAGCATCCAGGTGTGGATGGGAGGACTCTGTCCTCCGGTGAAGGCATCTGTATGAATAGTGACGGGGTGACCTACGTCCCCTAACTCTAGGGGGTGTGGAACCCACCTGGGCCTTGTGCAGGGGTCCCAGCAGCTTCTGTGTACAGCAGAAGCTAGCAGCTCTAGACCTGCCCTCTGCTGAGTGTCACGAGCAGTGCCATAGCCCAGATGTGGGCAGCAGCTTCCTTGAGGACATTCAGGGCAGGAGGAGTGACATGCTGTTTGTCAGCTCCCAGGAGGAGCGACGGCATCACTCCATTTAAAACTGTGGAAGAGAATACACAAACACTTTACGGTGCAGGCCGCCTAAGCCATGCCATCTCAGCACCCTGCTGTGCTGCCACTTTCAGTGCCCCCAGGCCATGTGCCTCTCAAGTTCTGTTTCTTAATGTGGGGACCATGGGTTGTGGTATGGCAAGTTTGGCGTTGTTAGCAAGGTATGGGGAGATGCTTCCACTGGCTCACCTTTCCTGAGTACCACTCAGTAAGCACCTCTCCGGATACCCCCGACCACCCAAAAGTGAGGCACCATCATCACCCTCTTTTACAGGCTCGAAAACACACAGAGAAATGAAATCAAAACTTGCTGCCAGTGAGTGGCACATAGGGATTTGGACACTTGTGCCTTCCAGAGAACAAATTTTTTTTATAGAGATCTGAGTGTCTGGTATACATACACACACCGATGGAACTACCGTAGCAGTTCTGAATGTTCTGAGAGAACGGAAACATCTGGAGTGGTGTTGTCTGATAAAGTGTTATCAACCCCACATAACTCCTGAGTATGAGAAATATAGCTGGTGTGACAAGAAATGCAGCTGGTGTGATGAGGGAGCTGCATCTGAAATATTTTCTGGTGCTGGGGACTGAGCTCAGGGCCTCCTGTATACTGAGCATGAGTCCAACCACTGAGCTATACTCCCAACCCCTGTGATCTGTTTTATTGCACTTGATCTTCATTGCCATATGAACAGTGTAGGACCAGTCCGTTTCAGCACCATGGACAGCCCCCGGCCCAGCAGGGTTTCCTGTGGGTATTTCTGAAACCTCCTAGGAGTTGTCAATTCCTGTGTTTCATACAAAATGAACTCTCTGTGACCCCAGTTCCATGCCACAAGGCTTCATTCACAGTGGCCACAGGAGGACTCTACGGGGGACTATATAAGATACCAGCTGGTCCAGTGCTGAGGAGAAAACTGGGAATCCCAGCTGTCCTGAGTTCAGGTTCTCAAGAGAAGCCAGGAGGGAAGGCCTGATGTGGGCACCAGCCTTCTGCTCCTTTCCCACTGGGGCAAGGACACCGAGAAGATCCCTGGGGCCCTAATCTGCCCAGTGACCACGGCCAACTTCCCATGGTGCTGGGAATAGCAACTGTGGATGATATGTGAAGTCTGTTGGGTCTAGGATCAAACCCACCTTTACCACTGTCTGCTGAGATCCTGGACTCTCACCTTCCTTGGGGTGGTGGTTTCCTACCTGTAAAATGGAGGACAATACTCCCTGTGGAAGGTTGTTTGCCTATCCATTCATTCACAGAGGGATGGGCAGGGCACAACATCACGAAACTCTATAATAAATGAGAGCAAGTATCTTCAAATGTGAAAGGTACATAACGTGGGTGGGTGTGGCACCCATTAGGATCAGGGGGCCAGGGAAGACTTCTGAGGTGACAGATGAACTTATAATCCATTGAGTGGCCAGCAGGGAGCAGGAAGCATGACAGGCTACGTTGCTAGGCTGGCCTTGAACTCTTGGGTATAAGGGATCCTCTGACTTCAGCCTACTCAATAGCTGAGACTATAGAAGCCCAAGTCTTGTGTTTTACAGAAAGTCTTCCAATTATGTTCTGATGGCTTAGACAGCAATGGCATTCACAATGGAATTAGCTTATGCTTAAAGGTAGGAGTGTCCTCACCATTCAGGATTCAAAATACCCTGACCCTAGGCTCAGTGGCAGAGCACTTGCCTGGCATGTGTGAGGCACTGAGTTTGGTCCTCAGCACCGCATATAAATAAATAAATAAATGGTACATTAGCAAGTAAAATTAATAAAAAATACTCCCACCCCACTCCTGGTGTTATGTGGAATGTAATGGAATAGCAACGGGAAGCAGGAGACATGGGAGACAGGAGAAGTGAGAGGAGGCGTAGTCCACGCCAGAATGAGGAAGGCTTGGCAGTGGAACAGGGCTGCAGGAGCAGGACATGTTTTGGGAGATCTGATTTCAACCACTGTCACTACCTCCTTGCTATCTTCCTCAGCTGGTTCCTTGGGCTCCACCAGCTGCCCCTCTCTGCTCTGTCCCAGGCTGCTTGGCTTCAGCAGCTACAGGGTGGGTGGGGGGCTGTGGTCTCAGTCCTGAGCAGAGGCCCATGTTGCTGGTGACTTGCACAGATTCCTGCCTGCAGAGCATTGTCTTTTTCCCAACTCACACACAGCTATGGGACTCTGGGCTCCTTGCTCTGACTTCAGGGAGCTCAGGTCTGTGATTCTGGGAAGTGAAACATGGTTAGTGAACACAGGTATCAAGTATCAGGTATGGTCACATGCCCACAGAAGCTCCCAGAACAGAGACATGCTGAGGTCATGCTCCTCAGCCTTGTTCGCACGGGCTGCCTGCCCCTCCCAAATACATAAATCCATACAAAATCTGAAGGTAAACGTTCACAACATTGTCTATTCTATCAGAAGAGTTCAAAATAACCCAAATGTCCATCAACTGATGAATGGGTCAACAAACTGTGGCATACCCCTACAATAGCATACTCAGCCATAAAAAGAAGTGAAAGACTGGAGCAGGGTGAGGAAGAGGTGAGAATGCCCGTGAACCAATCAAAGCTACCCACTGCTGCATCCCCACTGTCCTACCACTGTCACCACCATGCCCAAGAGAAAGGCTGAAGGGGATGCTAAAGGAGATAAAGCCCAGGTGAAGGACAGATCACCAAGATCCTCAGGGTTGTCTGCTGAACCTGTTCTTCCAAAGTCAGAGCCCAAGCCTTAAAAGGCCCCTGCAAATAAGGGAGAGAAGGTACCCAAAGGGGAAAAAGGAACAGCTGACACTGGCAAGGATGGGGATAACCCTGCAGAAAATGAGACCAAAACAGACCAGGCGTAGAAAGCCGAAGGTGCTGGAGACGCCAAGGGAAGTGTGTGCATTTTTGATAACTGTGGACTTCTGGTGGCTGTACAGTTTGAAATTCTAGTTTTTATCAAGTTTTATAAAAATGCAGAATTTTGTTTTCCTTTATCATTTCTTTTAAAGCTATGTTGTTAGCACACAGAACACTTCATTGTTGTTTTGGAGGGAAGGAGCCTAGGTCACTAGTAGAATGTCTCCAAAGCTGGATTGCTGTGGGGGAACACACCTTTCCCTGATGGTTGTAAGAGAGTCCCTCTTGGCTCCCTGATGTTGGCACACACAGCCACCTTGGCACAAATACTTTGTGGTATGCAAAAACTCAATTTCACCTTTACGTCCTTCTCTCCCTCTCTACCATAGGCATAGTTAACTCCCCTAAACTCAGACCTGTTGGGAGCTGGCTCCCAACAATTGGTGTTATCAGTGTGTCAGGCAATCTGGACTTTCCAGTGACATCATTGAGATGGTGTCCCTCAGAAGAGCAGCAGTTCCTTCTCTAGATTGTGGATCTTCACATTTATAATTCTGCCATTTTCATTTCATTTCCTGAAAGTCAGGGTCAGCTTGTAAAAAGTTGTTAAACAACATGCTAAATGTGAAATGTTAAACCTCACTCTAAACTTTCCCAATTCTGAGCATCCAATGAAGACTTCATTGGGTTTTGTAGTGGCTTTCTGATTTTGGTAGTCCATCCAAGAAGGGAGTTTGAAAGTTGTTGTATACTGTTAAGGATGTCTGCCCATTTCCTACCTGAAATACCATGATTGTTTATGAAAATTATCTTTAATAAGCTGGATACAGTTTGGCTTGGGAAAAAAAAGTGAAAAACTGAAGCATGTTACAAAAAGGACTTCAAAACATGATCAGTAAAAAGTCAGACAGAAGAAACAACGTACTGTAAGATTCCATTGATATGAAGTGTCCAGGTGGTTGCCAGGGGCTGGGGAGGGGGAGACAAGGAGGCACCCGGGGCACAGGGCACACTCACACCCAAGAGAGCAGCCGCTGTACACACGTGGTGTCAACACTTGCAGGACACCCCTTCCCTATGGTGGGCTCACACGGGGTGACGACCCAGCCACAGGCACACCTGGGGCTTCTCTGCACTGATATGGGCGGTGTCACCCTCGTCATACACACCTGGATGTCTTCTGCGCACCTGGCAGTGTCACACTATCGCACCTGGAAGTGTCCCTTTCACACCCTAAGGGCGGTGTCACACTCGTCACACGCACCTGGGTGTACCCTGCGCGCATGGGCGGTGTCAGACACAGTACGCCCCTTGTCCCAGTGCAAGCATAGTGACGTTCTCTGCCAGAGATCCCCACCCTAGGTCAACCCCTCCCAGGCCCCACTTGCCACCTGTGACTTCCGCGGCTCATGTACTCTGCCAGGGTGGCTCCTCCTCCTCACTCACGCGCACCGCCCCTCCGCTCATAGCTTTGGTGCCGCCTCCGGAAGGAACCCGTGCACTTCCGCCAGACCTCAACCCCAGGAGGCCCTGCGCGACGCGAGCCACTGCCGCACTTCCGCCAGATCTCAACCCCAGGAGGCCCTGCGCGACGCGAGCCCGGCCGTACTTCCGCTAAAACTTCACCCTCCCAGGAGGCCTGGGGTTGCACGTAGCTCCTCCTCTTTTATTCAAGTGCGAATAAAAACCACGCTTTTTGCCAACCCTTTGAGTGGACATCAATCTAGAAAGGATCCCTTTATAAAAAAAAGTATCTCGACATTTTTCTTGAAAACAAGGCAGTTTTCCAAAATACCTTGGGGGTTGAACAAGGCCCTGACTGGTTAGACTGCGGAGGGAGGAACGGGGCTCTTTCCTGGAGAACCGGTTCATTAAGCATTTCTTAAAACTTCTTAAAAATAGTTACTTCGTGTTCACACTGTATGAATTTTTTTTATCTTTTTAAAGAAAAAGATTTCTCGCTTTGCTAGCTAAGGAGAAACGGGACTCCGTCTCAAAGGCTCCGGTTCTCAGGATTTTTTACTTTTTTGGTCCTGGGTACTAAACGCAGGCTTTGCACACGTGCTATCAGTGAGCGTCCAGCAGCCTCCTGATACAAGGACTCGTCTTTACAACCCCTTCCCTTAGCTGGAAATCGAGCAAATATAAACCCATGCAACGAAGGTCCCCGAGTCCCTTCTTCCGTATGTCCAGGATGACGCCCCGAGATAAAGGGCAGCTCTTGTCAGGCCAGTCAAACTGCTAGTAAAGGGAAGTCCCAGGCACAACCGCAAGACTCGCCGGTGTGACTTGGTGAAGACCACTCCGTCAGGCTGACTTGGATCACCCGTCACATTACATCTAGATAGTCGCAAGCCTATATTTAAAAAGTGCTCTCAGCTACTTACCTTTGGACTAGCAGTACCCAAAGAAGTCTCTGCAGTGAGAGAAACCTAAATATGAAAAGCTGAAATGTGACTAGTGATGGAAGAAGTCAACTTTGCATTTAATTTTATTTAAATTTACTCCTAAATAGCTTTTCAGGGCCAGTGGCTGCCATATTGGACAGTGCATTCTGGAAAATGTTCATATTGCATCTTATTTTCAAGACAGATGCAGATTTCTTCCATTTATCCTTTGCAGAAATAATGTGAACACCTTGGAGGAAGTGCAGTTGCCATGGCAATCGAATACTTTGCTGTTGGCCACAACTTGTGTTGGAGCTTCTCATAATTTGTCCTAATACAGGGAGTTAAATGAATTAACTTGGAAACTTGTGTTACAACCCCCCCGCCCCCCACCCCAGTAGTCGGGATTGAACCCAGGGCCTTGCATATGTAAGGCAAGGATGTTCTACCACTGAGTCACATCCCCAATCCCACTACAATCACTTTCCATTTATTTATTTATTTTTTTTAGAGAGAGAAGAGAGAGAATTTTAATATTTATTTTTTTTTAGTTTTTGGTGGACACAACATCTTTGTTTGTATGTGGTGCTGAGGATCGAACCCAGGCCGCACGCATGCCAGGTGAGCGCGCTACCGCTTGAGCCACATCCCCAGCCCATCCATTTATTTTTTTAAATTGTAAATGGATACAATATCTTTATGTTATTCATTTATGTTTATGAGGTGCTGAGGAGCAAACCCAGTGCCTCACATGTGCTAGGCCAGTGCTTTACCACTGAGCTACAGCCCCAGCCCCACTTTTCATTTTTGATGTCCTCAAGGAGCTAGAAGCTATTTTACACTCAGCTGGTTTTGTAACATGAACACACACACACAAGTACATACAGGTAACAGGTGTGAATAAGATACAGCAGTCCTGCTTATGCAAACACGGTCAGAGGGGGAGGCAGACAGTAAACCAGCAAATTATAAAATCTGAGATTTTTGTTAAATTTATTTTTTTAACATAATCCTTTTACAGGTTTTAAAATTCCAAAAATATAGTTACAGAGTGAAAATCATTCCTCCTCTCTGTCCCCGGATGCCTCCCCAAGTGTTTATCCTTTTGGAGACTGTGAGCAGCAGTTTTCTCTTTACACAAATGGAAACACACCAGGTCCACATGTGTTTGTTTTCGTTGTTGCCCACAATAGTGAGTGAGGACTCTCTGCCTGGGCAGCTGTGGTCTCCATTCCACCACTGATTACTTTCCAGGTTGCTGTACGTGCTCCCTGCAAGACCAACAGCACCATGAGAACTGTGCAGGGACGGGCTTGTGTGCTTGGAGCCCAGTGGCCGCCCCATGCCCTGGGACCCTTAGCTGGCAGACAGGGCGGAGCACACACTGTCAGGATCCTCCTGAAAGGTGACTTCACAAGCTACATGAATTTCTCTGTGAGGGGGAAAAAGCTCAACATATAACAAGGAGTTATGAGGGAGCCGGAAGGGATTCTGAGTTTCTACATGAGGTAACTACATTTGAATTGATGGACACCATGTTTAGGCGTTTACAAACATTTTAATAAAAATTGCAAGGAAAATTAGAAAATCTATATGGTAATACTATTTGTACATGGTTAAAGTATGAGGAATTGAGGTTTTTAAAATAGTTTTAGTTGTAGTTGGGCACAATACCTTTATTTTTATGTGGTGCTGAGGATCAAACCCAGCACCTCGCACATGCTAGGCAAGTGCTCTACTGCTGAGCCACAACCCCAGCCCCAAGAATTAAATTTTAAATATATTTTCACTTGTTAAAAACTCAGTGAATTTTCCAAGTCTTGCTACAAAGAACTGAGTTAATTTCACAAACAGATAAATTTCCCCTAGTTTTCAGTAATTTCCCCTGAGGAATTTTCCTATTTGAAAACCTAAGGAAATGGGTAGGAACACCATGACTGGACAAGGACTGAGGAGAAACGAAGATGTGCGTTTCCACCTCCTGTTCCTCTGCTCCTGTGTTCCAATCTTGTAACCACAGCATCCCACACTCCTCCCTTCAGGATGTGACTCTGAGGGCCAAGGTGGAGGGAAAAGGGTGGCCCAGGCCCAGCCACCAGAGCTGTGGACAAATATGATCTTACTGCCGGGTGTCCCCCGCCCAGGAGCACTCCATGCTCTGCCTGTTACCAGACTGGCCAGGTCTTGCTGCATCACTGGTAGTGCTACCTCCTCCAAGGGCTGTCCTGAGAGGCTGAGGGTGGATGAAGCCCACAGACCTGAGATATTTACAGGGTAAAGCAACACAAATGCTCAATGAGGAGCAAGCCAAAGCAGGCTGGTTTTCTGGCTTCAACAGTGGGATGGCATGTGTCCATCACAGGGATGGGAGGGCTGGTTTGGAGGGAAACGACAGTGTCTGCGCAGGTTGGGTTCCTGAGCTTTGCAGTACCTGCTGGGGAGCTGCCCAATGGCAGATAGCCGCTGTCTGGGCCTGGCGTTCAGAACTCAGAAGCACCAGACTTAGACATGGGGGCGGGAGACACAAGCCATGGTGCAGATGACACCTACCATCCCAGCTGTTGTGGAACCCTGATGCTTAGAGGGCGAGGGGAAAACTAGAAGCCCCTGAAGAGGTGGAGAGCTGCAAGGTCAGCAGACCTAGTGGCTGGGGTGCAGATGCCATGCCCTGAGACCTGGCAGTGGCCCAGCAGTTTCTGTGCAGCAGCAGATCAGAGGGTCTGCAAAGCTGGTGCCACAGGAGTGGGAACACAGGAGACGGGGCACTGCCTACCTGCACCCGCTGCCCACAACCTGTCTACCAGAAGTTAGAAGTGCTAAGAGTGCCGTTACCAGGGGTGGCCCTGTGACTCAGTCTTGGGTGACAAGACTTGGGAACATGCAAAGGCTCTCAGGAAAGGCTTTACTCTGAAGCGTCATCAGAGGGCTGTGTTGGCCTGCCCTTCTCCCCCAGTCTTGACAACAGGAGCCAGGGCTGGAGCTTCAGCACTCGTCCTGAGACCACGAGGGAAAGAAGCAAGAACTGCAACACGCTCGTTGACTGGCTGAAAAGTCAGTCCTGACCAAGCCCAATTTGTTCTGGCCACTGGTGACTGGGAGCTGACACTGAATTCTGGCTCCACTATTTCCTACCTGCGGACTTGCCCTGGTTACTCTAGTTGCAGCAGCTGGTTACTTCTGCCCTGTGACTAATTGTCCTCATCTGACAGTTCACAGAACTGTCACTGAGCTAACCTGGTAGCTATGTAAATGGAAAGTCACCTGCTAATAATGAACCAGCAAGTGGCCTGGGCCAAGAAATGAAGGCCCAGAGTTCTGTGAAGTCAGAGCTGGGAAGAGAAATGGGAGGACGGCCCCAGAGGGAAAGCTGGGTGCAGAGAAGGAACCCAGGGTGATGTCAGGGTCCTGCATCTGGTGGTGAGAGTCCTGAAAGCCAGGCTGCCCAACAGAAACCCCACCTCGTGGCCTTCCCAGCATCTGAGGAACAAGTGGTCGCAGGAAGCTCAGGGGCAGCGGGAGTCTCCCGGGGAAACTGCTCTCTGTCCAGCTCTGCACCCAGACAATGCAACAGTGCTTCTGCAGTTTGTTTTTAAAAACCAATTTTTACAAGTGGAGATGGGTCATGATCCTTCCTTTCAATTGCTGACGCTGATGGGACGCTTTAACTTCACTAGAAAGTAACGGCAGCAGGAATACCACATGGAGGAATAGCTGCGCACACCCGGGTCCTGGTGGCGAGGCAAGGACTGTGGCCAGGGCACGCAGAAGCCCACAGCTGGCTTCACTTTAGGTCACCAGGCAGGCTGACATCTTCAGTTTATACACCCCGGTGCTGTGCCACATGAGGGACCACACGTGACACATGACGTTCTTTTTTTCTGGAATCGCAAGCCTGAGGGGCGGCAACCCCTGCTTTCCTCAGAACACTTGCAGGAAAGCAACATGAGGGTAACATTTCCCACGCTGGACAGTAAATGGTCATGCCAGAATGTTCCGCTTCCTAGGAAAACAAAGCCCAGCTTTTCCTGGCATTCACAGCCGAGGAAAGGTCCTCCATTGGTCTCCAGCAGAGGCCCCACAGGTGGGAAGAGCAGGCACATGATCTCGTGGGCCCTCAGCATGGCTCTAAGGCTTGGTGACAAATCAGGGCAGTGTGTCATACCAAAGCAAGGAGGGTGTGATGGGCAGGCCCAGGCAGGAAAAATTTAGGTTATTCTGTTTCCTTCCTAACAAATAAAAGATGAAATAAATCAGATGTCTCATGACATTTGTTCAGGTAAGACGATAACAATACAGTTTTGAGATTCAACAAAATTTTATGATTTTCTTGTTTCATCATAGATATTAGGTAAAATGAAATTTTTTCCTTTACTACAATGACCAGGGGAAGAATACAAACAATGACCTTGGGGCACGGCCCTGATTTGAACTCAGTCCTTAGCTATGTGCAAAACACCAACATGGCAGAAAATCCAAAAAGCTTAGATGACTATAAAAATGGCTTTGTCCTGTGATCAACTTGGTCATATGTGTATTTTAAACTCCCTGTTTTTTAGAAATATATTCAGAAATATGATAAAATAATATTTTCTGGGACTAATGTAAAAATAATTCAGGGTAGGAAAGAGATGGGAAGATGAGTGGGGAAACAATGAAAATATATCATTCCTGTTTTAAAACTGTCAATGCTAAAAGGTTATTGAGAGAAATAGGTGGAGGGCTGGGGTTGAGGCTCAGTGGTAGAGTGCTCGCCTAGCACATGTCAGGTCCTGGGTTCAATAATCCTCAGCACCACATAAAAAAATAAAATAAAGAAGTATTATGTCCAATTACAACTAAAAAATAAATATTAAAAAAAAATAGGTGGGGGCTGGGGATGTGGCTCAAGCAGTAATGTGCTCGGATGGCATGCGCGGGGCGCTGGGTTCGATCCTCAGCACCACATGAAAATAAATAAAGATGTTGTGTCCACCAAAAACTGAAAAATAAATATTAAAAAATTCTCTCTCTCTTAAAAAAAAAAGGTGGATTCTCTACCATTCTTCACACCAATTATGAAGACTGCAAAAGGATTTACTGAAAATTGGGAATTGTACTGTGTGTAAACTAGCTGATGGTCCCATTTGATAAAGCCAAACTTGCACGATACTAGTACAACTTCCATCAATGGAGTTAGAGCTGAGAAAACATCAGCCACAGTGCTGGGCTGGTGCACAGCTTCTCCACACAGGACTGTGGACACCTGGGGTGGAAGATCCTTTTCTGAAAAGCTGCCCTGGGCCTGCAGGATGCTGAGAGGATCCTTGGCTTTGACCCAAGACACCGGGGCCTGCTACTCTTGAGTCACAGCTACCAGAACACCTGTAGCTTCAGCAGCACTCGTATTTTGAGGCTGTGGTTTCCACAGCAGATGTAATCCCAGGAAGTGTGGGGGCTGCTGTCAGATGATCTCGGGGTGTGGTTGAAATGTGGCAGAAGCCATGCATGCTGCAATGACTGTGAAAAGCAGAACTGGCCCAGTGCCACCTGTGTGCAGGTGAGGACCTGCCCCCCCAAGATGCTAACCTACTCTCCTTCACAAAGACACACATATTAACTGTTGCATACTTTAAATTTAGACAGAATTTCCCAGAATTGGAACACATTTTGTTTTATCCAAAACTTCTGAGAGTTAGTCACTCTGGTGGTACAGAAATGCCACTCATGGTATTTGTGAGGCCAACAGTAACCCCACACCAGGGCACAGCAAAGGGCTGCCGCCCAGGGCTCCCTCCTGACAGGGCCCACACAGTGGCACAGCAAGCTTCCACACTGACTCGGTACACGTTCTTCCATTACAAATACTTTTGTTTTATCCTTTACAAAATGGGCCACATACTGACTTCTGTACATTACACATGTGGGTAGGTTTTATTATTGGGGAACTCCTTTTAAGGAGATGGAGGAACCATCATAAAGGATCTATTATTAAAGGGTTTGATAGATTTTGGAGCCACCAATTTTAGGTGTTCGAGAAGTGTCATTTCCTTGAAAGCCAAAGGTCACCGTCAGCACTTCTATCCCCAGACCCTCTTGCCATGAATGGACTGTGCATACTTACCACATGTTTCTGTACCTGTGGTCCAAGAGCCGTCTGAAGAGTTTCTCTCCTATGTGGATTCTCTGATATCAAACAACATGGAGGTGCCCATGGAAGGCTCCCCGACCCCAATGACATGCACAGGGCTTTTTTCCTGCATGATCTCATGGATGTCAAACAAGGCCAGGGCCCCGCCTGCTGGCTGCCCAGCCTTGGGCTGGTCCCCAGGGCTCTCTCCTGCTTTTGTGGGCTGATGCCTGCGGAGCTGTGAGCTCCGGCCACAGCGTCTCCGGGGGCGCCCCCCAGGCTCCTCGTCTCTGGTGTGAGTGATCTGGTGTCGGATGAGGTGAGAGCTCTGAATGAAGCACTTCCCACACTGATTACACCTGAAGGGCCTGTCGCTCCGGTGAGTCCTCCCGTCTTGAGTCAGAGGTGGGCTGCAGCCCAGGGTGTCTGCCCACACGTGTTTCGCTAAAGCTGGTGTCTGCTCAAAGATGAGCCTCTGCTGGCACTCGTAGGGCTTCTCCCCGGCGTGCTTCCGCTGGTGCTGGGCCAGCGAGGAGCTGTGCCTGAAGCCCTTCCCGCAGTGGTTGCACTCATAGGGCCGCTCCTCTGTGTGGGTCCGCAGGTGCAGGAACAGGCAGGTGGTCCGCGAGAAGGACTTGCCACAGACGCTGCAGGTATACGGCTTCTCTCCTGTGTGGGTCCTCTTGTGCCGGCCCAGGGAGGAGTTCTGGTTGAAGGCCCTCCCACAGTCCTGGCACTCATAGGGCTTCTCTCCCGTGTGAATTCTCCGGTGGACGGTGAGGTGTGTACTGTGGCAGAAGGACTTCCCGCACTCAGCACACTTGTAGGGCTTGTCCCCTGTGTGGATCCGCTCGTGCTGGACCAGGGAAGAGTTCTGGCTGAAGGCCTTCCCACACTCCTTGCACATGTAAGGCCTCTCCCCCGTGTGGATCCTCTTGTGCACGGTGAGGTGGGCGTTGTGGTTGAACGCCTTCCCACAGTCGGCGCACTTGTAGGGCTTGTCCTGCACCTGGCTCCTCAGAGGCTCTGCTGCAGGAGCTGCCTGCTCAGGGGTTCTGTGGCAGCCGTGGCTTCCACAGGGCTGAGTTTCTGGGGAGCCGGTCTGCTGACTGACTAAGCCCGAGCTGTGCTCTGAGCTGGGAACTTGAGAGTCGTAAGTACAGAAGTATTCTCTCCTAGAGATCTCTGGGAATGCATATGGGTTGGAACTAAGGACACAGTTTTCCCCAAATTTGAGACTTTTGGTGCCTTGATTTTGAAGAGGTGCTTCCTCGAGGAAGAACTCCAATCCCCTCAAGGATTCCTGGCCTTTCCTGATGGGCTGGCCCAGGACCTCATGCTCCCAGGCTCCCTCTGTTGTGGAGGCACAAGGAGTGTCCCTTGGGAGCCCTTGCCTTTCTGTGACAGGGGACAACTCCTCTTCAGGAGGGCCCTGCTTGGGTGATGCCAGGCCTGTGGGTGCCAGCTCCCAGCCTAAAAGAAAACAGAAGAACTCTGAGCATTAGTGGGAAACAACAAAGAGCAGGCCTGGGGTTGTGGCTCAGAGGCGGAGCGCTTGCCTAGCATGTGCAAGGCCCTGGTTCAGTCCTCAGCACCATATGAAAAACCAAAAGAACAATGAAGGTATTGTGGCCATCTACAAATAAAAACAGGAGCAGAGAAGGGCCACAAGACCCCAGGCCTGTTACTTCCTGGGATGCTTAGGACCTGCCCTGCCAAGGCCCAATATCCTCCTCTATTTTGACCTCAAGGGCTTGGAGGCAAACACAGCTGCACACCTCAGGTGTCTCCTTAGGCCACCATAATGAACAACAATGCAGAGGTCTTCTATAAGACACAGGGAAATACGCTTCCATGCCTCTCCCACGCCCTAGGGACCATCTCCTTCACTCCACAGCTCTCCCACCTCCCAGGGACCATCTCCCTCACTCCACAGCTCTCCCACCTCCTAGAGGCTATCTCCCTCACTCCACAGCTCTCCCACCTCCCAGGGACCATCTCCCTCACTCCACAGCTCTCCCAACTCCTAGAGGCTATCTCCCTCACTCCGCAGCTCTCCCACCTCCCAGGGACCATCTCCCTCACTCCGCAGCTCTCCCACCTCCCAGGGACCACCTCCCTCACTCCGCAGCTCTCCCACCTCCCAGGGACCATCTCCTTCACTCCACAGCTCTCCCAACTCCTAGAGGCCATCTCCGTCGTACCCAGAGCTCTCCCACCTCCCAGGGACCATCTCTGTCACTCCAGAGACAGCCAGTAGCACTCTAAGGTCTTATGGCTCCATCAGGTTCACCCCGCTCCAGGGAAAACTGCTTCTAGAAATCACACTGTGCTGCTCACCCCAGCCCTGGAGCCCCCTCATCTATTTCAGTCTTGCCATGACGCGTCACATGTCTATTCTTTCAGTGGTCACTGTGTCATACAATTCCTTGATTCAGTATGTCTCAGGTGCTCAAAAACACATCTCAGTAAATGCAGGAGGGACTCCAGGGGAAAATGAGGGCCTGGGGCAAGATGAGCAAGGGGATAGGAGGGGCTCAGGACCACTGGCACCACAAGAAAGGAGCTGAGGGGTAGCCGGAATCTGGGCTCTTCACCTCAAGCCTCCAAATTCAACTCTACACAGCACCCAGAGCGGGTGTAGCAAAACACAACTCAGTCCACACAAAATCTTGTACATGAATGTTCACAGCAACACTGGCTTTAAAAAAAAAAAAAAAAAATATATATATATATATACACACACACACACACACACACACATATTCATTTTACATTTATGTGGTGCTGAGGATCGAACCCAGTGCCTCATGCATGCTAGGCAGGCATTCTACCACTGAGCCACAACCCCAGTGCCCCCAGCACTGGTCTTAATAGGCAAAAAGTAGAAGCAGCCGATGAATAGATACATAAAATGTGACCTAGCCATTCAATGGAATATTAAAGAATAAATATAAAAAGAACAAAGAATGGACACGTGACAAACTGGACAATCTTTGAAAACATCATGCAAAGTTAAAGAAGCCAAACATGGAGGTCATACAGCCGAGTCCACAGACACGGAATATCCAGAACAGGCAAATCCAGACAGAGGTAGACTGGTGACTGTCAGAGGCAGGGAAGAGGGAGTGACTGTGGGACTGGACACTGTGTCCTACCAGAACTCCTGTGGGTCAGCCCTAAGCCCTGATGTAATGGCACTAGGAAACAGGCTTTGAGTGGTAACAGGTCACAAAGGTGGTGATGGATTAGAGCCCTTGGAAAAGAGAAGCCAGAGGGCCAGCTTCCTCCCTCTGCAGCCACTGCAAACAAGGAACTAAGTGGACTCCCACTCCAGAACTATATGGATCCAATGTCTGTCATGTACACCACCCAGGCCGAGAAACCTCATTCTGGTAGCCAGAGTGACCAAGACAGCACAGAGAGGCTCTGGAATTACAGTGGTGAAGGGCGCAGTCTGCAAACGGACATGATGACCACTAACACGCACGCTCTAGACAGAGCACCAGAGTCCCGTTGTGGCCTCCGTCCGGATTTTTTCAGTTTTGCACTCACAGCTGGTACAGGCACCTGTGCGAAGGGGCAGCCTGCCTGTCATTCTCCACTGCGTTCCCAGCACTGAAGGCAGCACCTGGTGGGTCCTCAGCAATGTTTGCTGGAGGGGCTCAAATGGTGGCTCACCAGCCCTGAGACTGACAGTGTCACTGAAGAGGTTCAACATGACACTAGCGCCAACTCTGGCCCAGGCAAGCACTGCCAGTGGGAAGGGGAAGAGGAAGACCAGAGCAGGCCACTCGCCAAGGAAGTCTGAGAAGGGATGCCAGTAGCAGGCTGTAATGGACCAAACTGAAAAAGCTGAAACTGGGGACCACATAGCAGGACATTCGTGCTCTGGGACAGCAGAGAAGCTTCTTTGTGGGGCCATGTGAAGCCCGGCGGGAAGCACAGAGGCTGTGCCTCAGTTCCTTGGGACTCCCAGAGCTGAGGACATAGCCCCAGCTGCCTCCAAAACCAACGAGCCTTGCATTTGGGGGCCTCCTTGTTCCCAGAGAAGCAGTCTATGGAGAGAGAGAATGAGAGAAAAGCAAGGACTGCAGCTGGCCAGGAGGTGACCTGCAGCGGGTGAAGCTGTGGCCACAGAAGGGAAATAGTAAAGAAATGAGGCAAGATGAGCAAGGGACAGGAGGGGCTCAGGACCACTGGCACCTAGCCCCCAGAACACGGGTGCATCAGGAGCAGGGATCTGCCTGGAGCGCTTTCTTCTCCCTTAAAAAACAAGCATCGTGCTGTCTTCTGATAAAGTAGGTGGTGACTAATCCACGGTCCCTCGGGGATGCCAAGCCCAGTTCTTGGAAGCTGTAGATATGTGACCCTCTCTAGCAAAGGGATCTGCAGGTGTGATCAGCTGAATTGGAGAGTGGAAGATTAGTACCCCAGGGCCCTCAGAGGGTCCACACAGACAGTCCGAGTCAGAGACGGGGATGTAGTGATGGGAACAGAGGTCAGAATGAGGTGCTCTGAAATGGAAGGACCCACCAGCCAAGGGACACAGTGGCTCCAGAAGCTGGAAAAGAAGACATGCCCCTAGAGCCACCAGAAGGTCCAGCCCTGACAGGCCATTCTGGACTCTGATGTCCACAACTATGAGAAAAAGAAGTGTCTCAAACTCCCCAGATTGTGGTACTTTCGTAAAGTAGCAATAGGAAACTAATCCAAAATGTTAAGTAAAAAGTACACTTTGCTCTCACATGAAGCTGTGAGATCCTTCCGACTGTGGAGCATTTACAACTGTCTGGATTAAGTTCTTAAGACACCTTGTCACAATTCTGACGCCACACCAGACCTGTGTCTACTCAATACTTAAGGGCACACATCATTCAAAACCCGCCTCTAGTTGTAGCCTGAGACCTGTGAGTCAAGGGCAAACGTCCAGATGACGAGGATTTGTTTCTCATAAGCAGGTTTGGAGTGACAGTGACGACCACCAGTAAACAGGGGACACAAGATCTGCTGAAGATTCATCCTGCCCAACCAAGGAGGCACAGGGCATTAGGGGACATGGAGGTGGGAGGCTGGTCTGCAGGCACTGCTGACCGCACCCAGACATGGTGAGAGCACCAGGTCCCAGCCACAGGGTGGGCCTGCAGTGCCTAATCCAATCACCACAATCCCGATGCCCTCCTTCCCACTTTCCCTACTGACAAGGGTCAGGGCAGGAGACAGTAATCAGGCCTGACCAGGGAGACCCCCAGTGGATGGCTTTCATGTTTCAGATAAAAGGGGACAAATGAATCTTCCTATCTCCTCCCTTCTTTCCTTCCTTCCTTCCTGGAGCACAGATGTGATGGCTAGAGCTGCTGTAGTCACAGTGTAACTCTAAGGAAAGACCAGGGAAATCACAGAACCATCAGCCCTGGTATCTCTAAGTGCCATGCCAGCAACAATAGCAGCTGACTCAGGGTTTCTGCTTCCCGAGAAAAATGCCTCTTTTCTTTTGAGCTGTTCTAACCGGGATTTAAGGTACCTAGAGCTAAGCACAATCCTTCTGACAAGAGAATAGGAAGATTAGGGAACAGGTTGAAAGGATCTAGACATACAAGAACAAAGTGGAGAAGATGAAGAAGAGGCTCACACACTTGACAGGGCCTGCTGAGATGGCTGGTAAGGTGGAATGACCTCGGAGAAAGAGGGAGCGGAGAGGGAGCAGGGTAGGGCTCCTACTACTGGAGCAGAGGTGAATGGTCTCTGAGTCCATAGGAAGGACAGCCCAAGTGAGGTGGCTACTGTGCAGAAGCAGGTAATAGGGCAGACCTGAGGCCCCCTTCCGAGAGAGGCTGCTCTCCAGGTTGGCCCTTGGCTGCCTCTAGGTATCTGGAGCTGGGAGGGCACTGATAGGTGCCTGACACCACCCCCGCTGATAGGTGTGCTCTGAGTGTGGCTCTCTGTGACATGTGGTGCACCCCAGATCTGGAACCTCGGCCTGTGTCAAGCTGAGGGTGCCCATGAGACCAGACCCAGGACAGTCTGACCCTGTCTCTAGCCAGGCTCCCTGCCAGGGGCCCTGGGAGGTCCACGCAGGTGGAGAGTGGCTTCCCCTGAGGGACTGTGCCTTGTGTGCCTTTTCCCTGGGCTGGTTTCAGGCTGCGTCCTTTGGCTACCACCAGCTATGGCTGTGAGCATGACGATTCACATGCCGCAAGGCCTCTTAGTGCAGGGGTGGTCTCAAGGACCTCGAAGCACCACTCCTTTCACAGAGTGCATCTCCAGTGACCGCGTGCCACATTCCCGGTAGAGCCTCACCTGGATGGCAGCCCTGGGCGACTCCTTTCCCCACCACCCAGAGCTCAGCTCCTTGCTCCAGCTGGGAGATGACTTCAGGTTTGGGAAGCTCAGGACCTGGAAACAGGGAAAGACACAGGAGGTGAGGGCTGCTCTGAAGAGACAGCACCAGGCCAGGCTCTGCCTACCAGGACACGTGGACGCCTCGTGTTGAGGTTAAGCTTTGCACTGTGACAGAAAAGGCCAGATCCCTCCTTCATTCCCACGTGAGCCCACAGGGCCTACGGGCTGAAGTCAGACCCTGTCATGCAGGCAGATTAAGCCTCTGGAGTTTGCAGAGCAGTTCCTACCCACAGACAGAAGGTGCCCAAAGGTCTCCAGCATCACATCCCGGTACAGGGTCCTCTGGGCAGGCTCCAGCTGCCCCCACTCCTCCTGGGTGAAGTCGACAGCCACATCCCGGAAGGTCACAGGCTCCTGAAACATCACAAGCATTCTCCATCAGCTGGACCATCCCATCACTGTTCTCTGGCAGAGGAAGAATGGGAAGGAGAGAGTGGGCAGGTCTGTGTTCTGAGAGGATGTACAACTGAGTGATGTGAACCAGGAGCCACTATGTGCAGGAGTGGGCTGTAGTACTGTGTGGACATGTAAGACCACCCAGAGACATTAATCACAACTACCGACAACTAATCAGACAGGTAAGGCCAGCCTAAACCCCTGGCTTTCAGGCTTCTGAGCTGAAGAAATGGCTACTGTTTTTTGTTACACAGCAAGAGCTAACACATACTAATACACTCACTGATCTATAAATACAAAGCGAGGCTCATCCTCCTCCCTGAAAAGAGGGGTGGATACTCAGTGTCAGAAACTCACCTATCTTAGGGACCAGGCAGGCTCATGTGGCTTAAGCCGGCCACTTGACAGCCCATAAGTGGACTTACCCTGTGAGTAGTAGGGCCAGAGGTTACAAGGAGCACATGCCATGTCTGAAGGGGCATCGGGGACTCAGAACTGACTCAATGTAGGGAAACACAGGACACAAGTGGTCAGAACTGCCAACGTCTAGAGACAAGGTAGAAATTAAGTCGGGCTTTCATGTGAATAATTCCAATGTTTACAAATTGATACACATATCTAAAACATGTCCCACAAACAAAATTCTTCTTTGTGCTGGTTGTGACCACCCTTGAAAGTCGACTATTTCTGGATCAGAGTCTTGGCTTAGCCACTTCTTTCCCAAGAGACAAGACAAAGAGACACTACACGGAGGACAGTGCGTAGTATCTCTGTCTCCCAGTTTCCATATATACAAAGCATCATTCCTTTGGGGTTAAGACAGGAATTAAGTGGCTAAAAACACTTGCTATAATATAGGACAACTGGAAGCCAATGCAAGAAAAAAAAAGTTGGTTCCCTTCCTGACACCATACATACAAGTTAACTCAAAATGAAACAAAGATGTAAATGAAAGGTAAGAGACAAAAATATGAAACTCCCAGGAGAAAACATGAGGATAAATTGTTGGATTTGGGAAAGGATTCTTAAACATGAAACCCAAAGCACAAACAACAAAGAAAATACAAATAAATTTGACTTCAAAACTAAAAGATTTTTGCAGTTTCAAAGAACACTCTCAAGAAAGTTAAAACAAAGCAGGGAAAAACAAAAAACAAAAAACTTCACAGAATGGGAGACCACACACCAGAGATTTGTATCTAGAATGTATAAAGAACTTTTACAACTCAATATTAAAAGGACAACCCAATTAAAATAATCAAAAAATCTGAAAAAGACATTTCTGCAAGAAAGAGACACAAATGACAAATAAGCACATGAAAAGATGCTCAACGTTAGTCATGAAGGAAATACAATTCAAAACCACACAAGAGGGCTGGGGATGTGGCTCAAGCGGTAGCACATTCGCCTGGCATGCATGGGGCGCTGGGTTCGATTCTCAGCACCACATAAAAATAAAATAAAGATGTTGTGTCCGATGAAAACTAAAAAATAAATATTAAAAAATTCTGTCTCTCAAAAAAAAAAAAAATCCACAAAACCACACAAGAGGGCTGGGGTTGTGGCTCAGAGGTAGAGCACTAGCATGTGAGGCATGGGGTTCGATCTTCAGCACCACATGTAAATAAATAAAATAAAATAAAGATACTGTGTCCATCTACAACTAAAAAATAAAATAAAATAAAATAAAAACCACAAGAAATACTTCAATAAAGAAAGGTAATTCCTTTTAGAAAAATTTAAGTGGGTTTAAAGATGCTAAAGGAAATTGTGTACAGGTGGCCATATGGCTCTGACATGAAACACAAAGAACCTTTGGCTGGACACAGAGGTTTCTGCTCCTGTTCCTGTGTCCTCTGGTTCAACTCAGAACATCTGCCAACACATCCGAAAACTGGCAATCCGAGGCCATCGATAGTCACTTTGTGAACCAAACCACAGTTTGCCCGTGAACAGATCAGCCACACACGCAGGAAGAACCTAACTTGGAAGTGGCAGAGCTCGAGGAGCTAGGACTCGGTTTGGGTTCCTGCTAAGCGGAGGTAGCATCCAGTCTGGGGCTTTGACGGTCAACTGGCCTTGCACACGCCCAGGCCGCTGAGCCCCGAGCCCCGCGGGTGACTGGGGCCCGGGTGCGCAGGGACCTGGCCTCCCCTCAGCAGACTCACTCCAAGGAGGGGGCTTCGCAGCTCCGGGGCCGGGGGTCGTCTGCTGACCCCAGGAGCTTCAGCAAGTTCGTGCGACAGTACCTGTCCAACGCACTCCGCCCGCCAGTCACCGAGCTGTCACCGCGGACACGGAAAGCCAGCCCCCGCCCCGAGAGCGTGCGCCCGAGCCGGTCCGCGGCTGCACAGCCGCTGCCCCGCGGGAGGGCGTCGCGGTCGCCACGGCCTCGCGGGCGCGGGGCTGCAGGCCGGTAGCCAGCGGGACGCCGGGCCTGGGGCCCGCTGCCGTCGTTATGGTTGTTACCTGAAGCCGTGCCGCCGGTGGCCGCGCAGCCATCGCAACCGCTGCCGCTTCGTGTTCGGAGTCCATCCTGGGCGAAAGGATCGAGCACCGAAGCCCGAAGCGACCCCCAAGCTAGAGTGCCGCCCCCACCAAGGGGCCCACCCGACCAGCCGCCCGCAGGACAATGGCGACCACGCCTGTGACGCTGTGACTACAACTCCCAGAAGGCCACGCAGCGCGCCGCCGTGACGGGCCAATGGGAGTCGCTGCCCGCAGGGCCTTTGGCCAATGGGACGTTAGTTCCCCCCTTAACCAATAAGAGGTCTCGCCCGTCGGACCTTCGGCCAATGGGGGAGTTGCGGTCGCTCCGAGTTGGCTGAACCGGCGGGCTCCGAGGCCCCGCAGTGTCAGGGTCTGCGCAATGGCGGGAGCGGCCTGCAGCCCCAGGGGCTAGGTCTGGCTCCCCACCGCCTCCCAGCGCCAGCTTGAGCCAGTGGTCTGGGACGGCCCGCGGGAGGTCGGTGCAGCCCTTCCTGCTGCAGGCGGACACCTGGGCTTTTCCCTTTACTTGTATTCGCGAGAAAGAGAAGAGAGAGAGAGACACAGAGAGAGAGAGAGAAGGGAAAGAGAGAAAAGAAGGGGGTGTGAGAGAGAGTAAGATAGACAGCAAAAGCAAGAGGAGAAAGAGAGAGCAAGAGAGAGGGGCCTGGCAGGAGAGTTTTTATAGCCAAAATCTAATGGGGTCTCTGGGTCTGCAAGCTGCCTTGTTGGCATACAATGATTGGATCACACAGTAGATGCTAAGGGTGTCATCTTCTGCCTCCAGGCAGATGGGGCAGGGGTCAGATGTGGGTTTCCTTTTCACCAGATAGGTGGGGGTTGAGTGTTGAGTGGGGTCAAGTGTTCAGCCTTGTTGCAAACAGGTAATAAAGGACCAGGGGGGTTTGAGTGCCTGGGTTATCCTGCAGCTAACATTCATTCAGCCTGCCCTGCAGATGTAATGCCAGATTCGTGGGACCCCAGTAGACCTCCAGGAGCTGAATCCGATGCAATCACACAACTTTATTGCAAGCTCGAGCCTGGACTCACAACCGTTCCCGACAGCGGTCCCAGGGAGTGAGTGTTCAGTGAGATTTTATAGGTTTTTTGGGGATACTATACCGCGGGAAAATCAAACAACAACTCTTAACATTGATTACCACATTCAATGGCGGGAACAAGTTGGGTAGGGGTGATTGGCTAGTACAAGAGGGGGTTCCTTTGAACTGATTGGTTTAGGCCACGAGGGGTGTTCGTGCTAAACTACACGGTTTCCCAACATGTTATCAACCACCATAAACTACTGGGGGGTCATCTGGCATTCCAGGTATTCTCCCTGCCTCATGCTGATTGGAGGTTGCTAGAAGGTTGCTATGGGTCCTCACCTAGCCTGACTGAGTCAGGGACACCTGGCGCCTCAACCTCTCCTGTTATTTGTAGACAAACAACTCAGCAGGGTGGGTATGTGCTTATGAGAAACTAATGTGACTCCATTTTTAAAAATAAATAACAGAAGTTTCTATCTCAAGGCCTGTCCTAAGGAAGGGGGCGTGACCCTTGTCCTTGGAAAAACCCACAGAGCACTCCTAAGCACTCCTAAGAGGTCTATTGGGGTCCCACAAATCTGGCATAACACTTAGGAGTGCTCTGTGGGTTTTTCCAAGGACAAGGGTCACGCCCCCTTCCTTAGGACAGGCCTTGAGGTAGAAGCTGCTGTTATTTATTTATTTTTAAAAATGGAGTCACATTAGTTTCTCACAGACAACTTAGTTCAGCCTGCCCTGCACCTAACAAATAAAGGTATTGCTGTGTCCATCTTCAAAAACCGAAAAAGCCAACAGGAAAGGAGACTCCCAACTCTTCCTCCAAGCAAGCTCATTCCGGAACCTGCGGTGCGGTGATGCTCAATGTTACACAAGTGAGAGTCAGCTCAAACTGGAGGCCTCTTACACTTTTTTCAAAATTATTTTTTGAATGTGGACTTCAGAATTTATTAAACCAAAAATCTGTAAATTGAACAGGAGGGGAAAATGAAATTTATTTTAAAAATAGCCATCTCCTGAGAAATAGCCAAAAAGGCATAGAGTGCCTCTTGTGCCATCCCCGTATAGAAAAGAGGGTAGGAGGAGCCCAAAGATCTCAGCCACCCAGGGAGGCTCTACACACACTCTAGATACCGGATCTAACCTTCATGGTAGGCATGTGTATCGAAATCCCCAGCCAAAATAGCTTTTTGAAGCCGAAAGCTCTCAGCCCAAATTTAGAGAGCTGGCAAAGTGGATGCGTGTGATCTTGTGACCCTCTGGGGGGATAGCAGTCTCTCTGCTGCAGATGCCAGAGAGATGCAGGAATCTGTCATTCAGCATCCAGGGCTCTGACACTCAGGCCCCACCTGCTCCCACAGGGTGGAGAAAAAGGAAACGAAGGTGCCACAGGGTGACATGCTGGCCCTGGCCCTGAAGGAGTGAGTCTTCTTCACAGCAGAGGCAAATTCCACCCACCCATTCCACCCACCGTCCTCATCTTCCTCCTCCTTGTCCAGAACGTGGGCAGCCGCTGTTGGGTCTTCAAAGAATGACTGCGCATAGTCCAGGCCGTGCCCCACAGTCTGCGGGTGGGAGAGTTGTTCCGTCCCAGTGAGTGGCTCCAGGTCTCCTTTGGATAAATTTTGAGGATCATGTCCTGGACAGACAAGGGTTCTCAGTATTCAGAAACTCTAAGGAGAATGGATCTGCTTCTTCAAGGCCTTCCTGGTTGTCATCTTCAAAATGTGTCTTGAGGGCTCCTGATGGAACTTTCTGAGTGAATGGACCCTTTTCCTAGCCCAAATCAATGGGAACTGTTAGGTGCAGGACAGGCTGCATTAAGTTGTCTGCAGGGCAGGCTAAATAAACATCAGCTGCAGGATACCCGGCCACTCAAACCCCCTCTGTCTGGTTCTTTATCACCTGTTTGCGTCAAGTCCAAATGCTCAAGCCCCCCCCCCTCCGCCCCCTGCTCAAGGCTGAACACTTAACCCCCCTTGTGCCAACAAGGCAGCTTGCAGACCCAGAGACCCCATTAGATTTAGGCAGCACAGCAGAAGGGCTGAAAAACCTCCCCTTGCTGGGCTCTCTCTCTCTTCTCCTCTGTTGCACTGCGGCAATAAAGACCTCTTGGTCGCTCCAAGTGTTGTGGTCACTTTCCTTTCAGGAACGATGCAGCTCCAGGCCCAGGACAGTGGGGCGCATAGTCTGACAATTGTCTGGCAGTCTAGTTAGGCGGTGGCCCCAGGCCCACTGCTTCAGCCCCGCGTGCCATACGTTTGTCTAGTTTGAAGAGTTCCCACCTACACCTTTCCTTTCAAACTCCCTTTTATCATCTGCACACCATTTATCTCTGGGCTTGAAAGCTGGGGCTGGGGCTCAGGGGTGGAGCGCTTGCCCCCCATGTGTGAGGCACCGGGTTCGATTCTCAGCACCACATATAAATAGTGAATAAAATGAAGGTGCATCAACACAAAAAATATTTTTTAAAAAAAGGAAGCCCACCATCCGAGGAAGGGACAAGTAAAAGGAGACCTGAGTAGACCAGGGAGGGAGCCGTGTGGATATCTCAAAACTTCCTGGTCCCCAGAGGCTCATGTGCTGCAGACTGGGTCCCACCTGGGGGTGCTACTGGGAGGTGGTGGAACTTCAGGAGGTGGCACCAGCTTGAGTAGGTCTTGGGAGGCCTGCCACAGCCCCTTCCTCTCTGTGTCCCTGCCACCAGGAAGCAAGCAGCTCTGCTCTACGGTGCTCCTCCCACCAGACTTTCTGCCTCACCCAGGCCAAAGCAATGGGCCAAGCAGCCACGGACTGAAACCTTCGAAACCATGAGTCCAAATAAACTTTTCCTCTTTTTAAGTTGTATTTCTCAGACATTTTGTGACAGTGAGGGAAAACTGATTAATACAATGTCCCAAGCAAAGACCGCAGCAAGTGCAAAGCTCTAGATGGTAAAAGAACAGTTTCACTTCTCTCTTGTAAGATGTAAAGTAGCCAGAGGAATATACCCTGGTTTTTCCCCTTTCCTTGGCAAAACTGTAAACCAAGCAGCTTCATCTTGATATTCCTTGGGTGCCTCAATCTGAACCTGTCCAAAAGCACACTTATGGCCTTTATGCCTCAAGCTTACCCCTTTGGGTGTCACCTCCATCCATCCAGTTTTCGTCATCTTAGATTGAGGATAAATCTAGAACTTTCCTTTTCTGTTACTCCTCCTCCAGAAGGAGGAGGCTCTGTGGTGGATTAAAGACAGACAAGATTCCTGACACTTTCCATGGAGAAATGGAATTTGTTTTCCCTCCCCTTGATTCTGGGGTGGCCCTGATTGCCTGGTTAAGAAAATGTGGTAGATGTGACATGTGGCTTTTGAGGATATGTCAATAAGCCTTGCAGAGTCTGGATGGTGCAATACATGTCACAGGTTCTACCAGGGTCTACTAAAATGCTATTCCCCAATCCAGCCATCATGCCAAGAGAAGCCAAAGCTATGTGGAGGGGCCTGGTGTGAGGGTAAGCCTCAGGAAGTGGGGCCCAAGGTATGTGGCGGGTACAGTGGGATAGCCGAGCTCTGACAGCCTGAAAGTGCCGTATGGGACAGCAGAGCTTTCCCTTGCTTATGGCTCCTGCTGCCTTTGACAGAAACTATGAGAAATGCTACGTGAGAACCACCCGATTGATCCTGCTCAGCCCAGAATGTAAGATGTAGGACGCCATCAGCCACTAATTTTTCAATGTTTGTTATAAAAATAGCAAAAGAGGCTTTTGGAAGCTTATGTTCTCTAAAGTCTTTTGCTGTAGCCCTTTCCTGTTTCCACTACAGTGGTCCTATTGTTTGGAAAAGTGTGAAAGTATGCTTTAGAATCACACATCACCATGGCTCAACTTACGGAAGACAGAAAGGACTCCGTGCCATTTTCCTGCACCTAGGCGGCCACTGGGTTTAGTTCTTTGGTGTCCTTCTGGAGACATTTTATGCATTTGCAAGTAAAGTGACTACTTTTTTGTTTGTTTTAAAATGTTTTAATTGTAGATGGACACAATACCTTTATTTATCTTTATGTGGTGCTGAGGATTGAAACTAGGGTCTCACACATGCTAGGCAGGTGCTCTACCACGGAGCCCCTCCCCAGCCCAAAGTGGCTACTTATAAATACCTGTTCACCCTTTTCCACAAGGGGTGGTTGTCATACAATGAATCACATCTTCCTTTCATTCATGTGATAATATCCTGGGCACTATCCCATAAGAGCATGTGAACCCCTAATTGTTTTTTAACAGTTTTATTGAGATATAATCCACCTGTCACAAATTCATCTATTACTGGGATCCAATTAGAGAACAGAGGCTCTCAGGACCTAAAAGGTGACTTTCAAGTTAAGAAACTCAGTGGAAAAAACTGGAAAAGAAGAAGTTTTTTGTTGAGAACCAGAGGAAGAAGTAGTTCACCACAGAAGGAGTGTTATAAACAGATGGGGATGTCGAGGAGGAGACAAGAGGCCGGGAGGACAGGTCCGGAAGACCTCCAGGCAGTCGGCAGACAGAGGAAGGAACAGGAAGAGCTCACCATCAAACCAGTGTCTGGGGGAACTCCTCAGGGCATCAGAGTCCTTGCTGATAGACAAAAGACCTTACCTGGGTCCCCACCAGCAGAAATTCACGGACCTAACTAAACACCTATTTGTTGTCCCACATGGGGGCCAAGAGTGCCTCCGTTTGAATGTACACTGAACTCAGCGGTGGCTGCCCGTGCAGCCAAATGATGGTTGACTTGTCCTTTTTCCTAGTAAGTATACCACTTTTCAGTTGGAATTTCTAGAAGTTCAAGGCATTTAAAACCTTTGTAGTTTATTCTTTTTGTTGCTGTGCTGGAGATAGAACCCAGGGCCTTTCACATGCAGGGCAAGCCTCTCCCACTGGGATGAACTCCAGCGTGTACCTTCCCCAGAACAGAAGGAGCTGCCTGTTCTGAGGAATGGACCTTGGAGAGCTATTTTTTTTTGTACTGGGGATTGAACTCAGGGGCACTCGACCACTGAGCCACACCCCAGCCCTATTTTGTATTTTATTTAGAGGCATTGCTTAGCACCTCGCTAAGTTGCTGAGGCTGGCTTTAGACTCGCGATCCTCCCGTCTCAGTTTCCCAAGCCACTAGGATTACAGATGTGCACCACCACACCTGGCCTTAAAAAGCTCTTCACACCCAGACAAGGCCTCTGGGGACATTTTGCCTCTGCCCCTGTGAGCATGTCATCTGACCAACGCATGATACGGCCTTTTCAGTCCTAGCAGAGTCCTTGCCAGTCCAGTGGGTGAGGGGTGTGCCTTTCCAGATCAGGTGGCTTTGTTCACTTCAGTGGTCTTCACTGCTAGCCACATCTAGGCCAGAGTTTCTACAGAGGGGTGACCTCCACTCACCTCCCATACCCTCATTCCCATGGCTTCATCTGCATGACCCTCCATTCTCTGGGGTCATCTAGCTCAGGCCTGCTGCTGGCAATGAGCACTCTCCTGTGAGGCAGGAAGGACTAGCCCCCCTCAACCTCCCGACCATACCGCTGGGGCAGAGTGCCTTTATCACATTGCGGTTATACCTGCTTTGTCCCTGTCATCCCAGGACACCAACTCTGCACTCTCTGGGATCCACTGCTCTCCTCCTGATAGGAGTCCAGGGAAACAGAGTATTTTTTAAAAAAATTATATATATTCAGTTGTAGATGGAGATGGTGCCTTTATTTCATTTATCTTTACGTAGTGCTGAAGATTGAACTCAGGGCCTCGCACATGCAAGATGAGTGCTCTACCACGGAGCCACAGACCCATCCCCCTGGGAAACAGAGTCTTAAAAGAATAAACGACTCCTTTTAGCTACAGAGGCACTAAGAAGCCAAGTAGCCTTCTTGTCTTTCTGGAATCAAGCCTTGCTTGGCAGAGGAGTGACTTTTTCTTTTTGCTTTTGATGGATACTTTGTTAAATTACTATTATTACACCAACATTGAAACAAAAGAAGAAAAACTGCACATAATCACACAAGCCAATGGCTGGTGTACTGATGCACGGTGTAAGTAATTTGTTAGTTGCCCAACTAAGAATAGCACTGGGAATGAGATGCCTTAGGTGTGGGTGGAAGGCAGGCCTCTCCTTTTCCTACTGCAGTTTCTCATCTGCTTGGCCACTGGTAACCACTGTGACTCGGATCACCTTGAGAATTCTCTGACTTCCTGCTCTGTGACACAAGGACTGGACTCCAATTGCTGCTTCTCTTTTTTTTGTGACCAACTTTTATTATAGTACTATTTTGAGCTCTGATTTTGGTCTCTGAAGTAACAGTACATACTATATTAAAGGTCTCCTTCCTGGGGTTATGGTTGTGGCTCGGTGGTAGAGTGCTCACCTAGCACATGTGAGGCACTGAGTTTGATCCTCAGCACCACATAAAAATAAATAGATATATTGTGTCCACCCACAACTAAAAACTTCTTCCTAATCATGAGGATGCAGGTATCACCTTCCCCTGCACTTCTCTTTGCACCTGTAGTTGCCAAACCTGCAGACTGCATTGCCACCACAGGTGACAGGCCTAACAGGGGTGTGCTCCATGCTACCATTGCAATTACAAAGTCCTCAAACCACTCTCTGGGTTTCTTCTTAAAAATTAAAAAAGCCTACTGTTTATATCCTATGTATCCAAGTACCTATCACCAAAGGGCTGCTGAACACAGATCACTGAATCTCATCCTCTTTCACTCTAATCTTGTGAAAACTTTGCCTCTTTCAGAATCATCCTAATGGTGATAGAAGCACTCGTTCCTAAAGTCTCACCCCATTTGCATTACAATCATCTTGTTAAACTTGTACTTTCTTGTATAATTTGTTTACTTTGAAATCTGATTTTCTTTTTAAAAATTTGGCAGAAGAAACATTCGATTTCTCTTAAAATTCTTTTCTTGGTTTCAAGATCATGTTCCCTTTAGAAGTTTAATTGAGGTGTTCTCCTTTTCACACCAGGTGCATCTCACCAGCCCTGGACAGGCCCTTCCATGGCCTGAAGATTTACTTTGCATGTCAGAGTCTGTTCTTGTTCTCATTGTCTTTTCTTCTAAGCATCTTTGCCTTTTATTTGCAATCTTTTCTTGACTCACTCCAGGAAATAAAAGCATTTTAAATATTTGGTCTCCCCGAATATCTCTTTCTCTGTTCTTTCTCAGGTTCTTCCACATGGAGTCCTCTTCCAGCCTCTCACTCCTTGCCTGCCATCAATTTTGAAGAGGCCACGGCAAAGCAGATGGGAAGCTCCACAGGTGGTCTGGGGTAAGAGCATGCTTTGTGTAGGGTGAAAAGGGCAAGACTTCCAATCCACACTCAGGATCTGAGTCAGGGGAGTACCCAACGTCCCACCATCAGTTCTGGTTGGAAGCTTTCCACTGGTGGCCCTAGTCACAGCTTCTTGCCTAAGTGCAACAGTATATCCGATTCAGTGTGCAAATGAGTCACCTGAGCTGCTTACAAAAACTGTAGCTTCTGGGCTCTACTGCTGGTGACGGGGGCCTGGTGAATGTGGTGATGGCTTCAGCACACAATCCAGGCATTTTGATGCATATGGTCATCAGACCTACTCTGAGACCACAGCTTGGCCGTCTGACTTTTCATCGAGGGCCCAGCATGCAATTCCTGCATCTCTACCAATCATAAGGTTTCTTGCCTGCGAGTTTTCTCATGTTGGATCAAGGAGGTGTTATGACGAAAGGCTCTCCCACAGCAGATACATTCATAGGGCTTCTCTCCAGTATGAGTCCTCTGATGCCTCATAAGCTGACACTCTGGCTGAAGGCCTTCCCACAGTGGTCACACTCATAAGGCTTCTCCACAGTATGTGTCCTCTCATGTTTGGTCAGGGTTAACTGGTCACCAAAGGCCTTCCCACAGTCAGCACACTCACAGGGCTTTTCCCCAGTATGCATTCTCTGAAGCTCAGTGAGGCATGACCACTGACTGAAGGCTTTAACACACATGTCACACTGATAGGGCTCCTTGGCCTTGTGTGTCCTCCAATGTGCAAGGAGGGGAGACTTCTGGCTGAAGGCTTTTCCACAGTGACTGCATCCATATGGCTTTTCTCCAGTGTGTGTCCACTGATGCACAATTAGCTGAGACTGCTGCTAGGCGGATTTCCCACAGTCATTACACTTGTATGGTTTCTTTCCAGAATGTATTCTTTGATGGGAAAGGAGGTTGGAGCTCCCTCTGAAGGCTTTCCCACAGTGAGGCATTCAAAAGGTTTCTCTCCGGTATGAGTTCTCTGATGCTCCACCAGGTGAGTGCTGCCTGTGAAGACTTTGTCACAGTATGTACATTTGTATGGCTTCTCCATACAAATCTCTGTGGATCCGGAGATGCTTAATTAGTTGAGTGCTATGAATAAAGGATTTTCACATTACCTGCATTCATACGGCTTCTCCCCAGTGTGTGTCCTTTTATGTGCAACAAAATCAGAACTCTGGCTGAAGGACTTACCACAGTGAGCACACTCATGAACTCTGATGGATGATAAGTTTGGAGTTCCACCTGAAGAATTTCCCACTGTCGTGACATTTGCATGGCTTTTCTCCAGTGTGAGTTCGCTGATGTCTGATAAGTTTAGAACTCTGTGTTATGGATTTCCCACACTGGCTGCATTCATAGGGCTTCTCTCCAGTATGAGTCCTCTGGCATACAACTAGGTCATGGTTTGGCTGAAGGAGTTTCCACTCTGAGCACATTCAAAGGGCTTTTCTCCAGTGTGTGTTCTCTGCTGTACAAAAAGCTTGGAAAAACAGCTGAAAGACTTTCCAACTGATCACATGGGTACGACATCCTTGTAGTCTGGATGACGTTACAACTGGTAAAAGAGGAGGCTGTGGGGAAGGAAGCAGAGCCTTCCTCACCATGGGATGGGGCCCTCCAGGGTCACTGCTTCCCATCTGCACCAGCCTCTCAGGACAGGCTTCCCGACATCCACTACACTCACATTGGCTCCCTCAGCACATGCTCATCCACAGTCCCGCCCTCATGGATGAGGTTCCTATGGTCCTGAGAACCTTCTGCCATGAGAACGAAGGGAGCCTTCACCAACACCACTGAGAGCTCACTCATAAGGTTCAACTGCTTTGATGTCTGCAGGGTTACTCAAGTCAACACTGGGATAGAAGGGTCCAGAACACTGATGGTTTTCACAGGGTTTCAATCCTGCCCACCCTTCTGATCATCAGTGAAAATGGAATTCTAGGTCAACTCCTTAACCTGTGAGTGGAGCTATGGAAAAGCGTTCTGTAGGCAAGTCAGAGGTAGAAGGCTTAAGTTAGGTGGTGCCTTTCCCCAGGTCCGTGCTCACAGTGCTTTCTTTGAACAGTCTCCCCAAGATGATGCCACCTGATGCAGAGGCTCTCCTGGCACCCCAAGCCATTCCCTCAGACTCTGCACTTGCTGTAAGGACCCTGGGCAGGAATCCTGTCCCAGATGCAGTGTTCTGCTTCCCTGCAGCAGGATGGTTTCCCCAGCATGATCCTCTGCAGAAGTCAACTCTTCCTTGTCAAGGGCAGTCTCCCAGCTTGAAAGAAACCCAAATTCCTAAGTGACTGAAGAGGCCCTCGAGGGGTAGGATGGGATGCAGGAGACTTCTGCACATGGGGAGTGCCTTTGGGTTCGTTTCTTATCCTTGGACTCTAACCTTTATGTCGGCTGTGAATGGCCAGGATGGATCTGCAAACATGAAGTCAGTGAAAAGTGCAAAATAAAGAGTAGCAAGAAAGCAAATGTAATGAAGAGGTGCTCCAGTTGGACTGCCCCAAAAGAGAGGGCAAGGGAATAAGAATTAGCAGGCAGATGAGAAGTAAAAGGGAAGCCTGTAGAAATCATTGGTTGATGAGTATAAAGCCCTTGAATGATGCAAAAGATATCTATGACCTAATCCCTGGATTCTGAGGATGTGACCCTGTTTGGAATAAGGTTATCAACAGGGGAGATTATCTCATAAGCATCTTCATAAGAGGGAGGCAGAGGCAGCGTTCATTTGCACACAGGGGAAGGAGGCGAGAAGACAGAGCAGAGTGAAACCTGTAGCTTGAAGAGGAGGCCTGAGACGTTGCCAGCCCAGGGTGTGGTCAGGCTGAGGGGCAGGGAAGAGGACATTAGGACCTGGAAACAAGACAGGGCAGCCCAGAGGCGATGGCCACAGTGGACACGGGAATGGGAGCAGACCCACACACTGGAAACAGGGAGCACATTCTCCACGGGCCAGGCACTGACAGGCTGTGACCTGGTGGAACCCAGCCAGCCTGACCCCCACTAGGTGTTGGGATGCTCAGGGAAGTGCCTCAGGAGGTTCCCTCCTCAGGGCCCAGGGCCTGGAGAGCTGTGGGGCCTGCTCCCACCTGCTGGGCTCTGCACTGCGCTCACTTCAGCAAGGCACTGGCTCCAGCCTCCACGGGGTCTCTCCTTGCTCCAGCCCAGAGACCACGTCGGGTTTGGGAAGCAGAAGCCCTGGTCTCAGGAAGACAGGATGTGACGCTCTGCCTGGAGGTGAAGAGCAGAGTCCACAGCCAGCCCTCAGCCCCCAGAGGAGACTCCCTGCCCAGCTGTCAGCCACAAACCTGCCCTGCAGGCAGAAGGAGTGGCAGCACTGGGACCTGTTTCTGGAATCTTCTAGTCCACCCAAAACACCTTTTGGAAGAGCCAGGGCTTTGAATCCCAGAGAAACCCCCTTCTAGGGGCACAGCCTACTGACCCAGCAAGGCCGGATGCTGGCAGGTCTCCATTCTCTGGGCCATGTCCAGCTGCCCCCACTCCTCCCGGGTGAAGGTCATAGCCATGCCGTCAAGGCTCACGGTGTCTGAAACCACAGGTGCCACTGCTCCTGTACTCCTGTGCTCCCATCAGGCCACACTAGTGTTGCAGTGATTCACGTGCAGGTCAGGATGAGAAAGAAGGAAGAAGCAGATCAAGCAAAGCAGCAGCAGAAAAAAAGTCCTTTATTGTGTACAGCAATCTTTTTATAGTATTGTGAACAAAGAAGGCAGCCTTCCAACAGCAATGAATCAGGCCTTTCAGCTAATTAAACATAGCACACAGAAGTTTTACTTTCTGATCAGAAGTGACCCGCTTCTCATGGCTAATCTACTCTCGGCCTGGAGCATGCTGAGCTCTGCTCTTGTTAAGAACAGATAATGAAATTTTTCTCAGCGCCCTCCTAGCCCACTTGGCAGAACATCCCGTTTGCAGGCAAGTCCTCCCAAGGACAGCAGACACCTCGTTTTCAAGCATGTCCGCTGTTACCTATCTATACCTTGACAGAATATCCCCTTTGCAGGCAGACCCCATCAAGGACAGTAATAGTAACGCAGTCACATCAGATTCTCTACACACTAGCTTTCAACGTCAGCGTCCCCCAGGTCACACAGTGGAGGCCGGCACCAACACGGCAGTGTGAGGGTGGGGCCTTGGCCAGCGAGCAGGGCCTGTACCCTCATGTGTGGCATCAGAAGCCTTGAGAGAGCTTGTGGCCCCCCCCCCCACAAAGTGAGAACACAGCACCGTCTGTGAGCTGTAGGCCCTCACCAGACATCCAATCTGCTGGGGCCTCGATTTTGAATCTGGGGGACTCTGGAACTGTAAGAGAGAAATTTATGTAGCTTTTATATTACCCCATGTAAGGATTTTCTTTTTTATTAAATTGTTTTGTTTTTATTATTTTGGTACTGGGGATTGAACGCAGGGGTACTTAACCACTGAGTCACATTCTTAGCCTTTTTTATATTTTGAGACATGGTCTTACTAAGTTGCTTAAGGCCTAAATTGCTGAGGCTGGCATCAAACGTGGAATCCTCCTGCCTCAGCCTCCTGAGTTGCTGGGATTACAGTTTTGTGCCACCACCTAAGTCTAAGGTATCTTGTTATAGCAGCCTAAACAGAGTAGACAACTCCATGTACACTGTGGGCATTTTCTCTTTTCTCCAAAGCATCTCACCCTGATTCCTAGACTAGGAATGATGGGACCCCACTAGGGACTCTGACCCTCAGCTTCTCTACAGAATCCCAGGTCTGATACCAGGCCAAGAGGACTCTCACTCAGAGGCTGGCAAATGAAGCCCATGGGACAAACCTGGGCTGTGGTGTGCATTCAGAAGGCTGGTGCTGTAACCCCAACTGTGCCCCCTGCCAATGTGTTTGTTTGTGTTTGAGTCCTAGATCCCACTGCAACTATGTGTAGAGACTGGGCACTTCAGGAGGTAATACATTTAAATGAGGTTGTAATGTGGGGCCTTAATTCGATAGTGCTGGTATACTTTAAGAAGACACCAGGGGGCTGGAATTGTAGCTCAGTGGTACAGCACTTGCCTAGCACATGTGAGGCACTGGGTTCGATCCTCAGCACCACACAAAAATAAATAAAGATATTGTGTCCATCTACAACTAAAAAAAGGATGACGACAGCAGGGTGTGTTGTCTCCCCCACCCCAAACGTGTTGTAAGACCACAGCAGGAAGTCAGACCAGACGCTGAACATGCTGACATCTTGAGCTTGGACTTCCAGCCTCCAGACAGTGGGAAAGTAAACTCCTGTCATTTAAGCCCCCACTCTTTGGTATTTTCTTACAGTGACCCGAGCTAACTTATAGGACCAAGAATGAACTTGACATCTGTAAGGGAGCACAGAGGAGAGAGAAGGAGGAGGAGGGGGAAGAGGGAAGGGGCTGAGGAGGAGAGTGGGAGGAGGAGAGGTAAAAAGAAGAGTGATGAGGAGGAGGAGGCCTGACCCAGGCGGGAGGGCTTCTGCTGGGCTGGGACTGAGGAGCTCTTGGTTGGTCTTCGCAGTTAACAGAGAGGTGCTTTATCTGCTGGGAGCCCACAGGTATCACGAGGATGCCTGCACCAGCATGATGAAGTGTTCATGTGCCAATCCTGGGAGGCAATGTTGGGGTGTGAACTGATCAATGCAATCAATAAGTTATAGGTATAGGTCATAGACTATAGGAATAAGGTTTGATAAGTAAGATTAGGCATAAGGTAATGAGTTACTAATACTGGTCACGTAAAGCAAGTGCTGTGGCAAGACTACCTGATCTACCTGATCACTTGTAACATCTCCTCCTTGCTGGAGCAACGGAGTGGAGTCACTATGGCTCTATGAGCAGGCAGCTGTGGCCATAGGGACTCTGTCTCAGCTGTTCTAGAATCCATCTTAGTTTTTCTGTTTTTGCTCCTATGAAGAGACAGCTGCAGGACCCATTTCTGAGAAAACAAAATGAAAGCTATTTTCTGCTAAATTCCAAAAAATATATTGTTTTCTGTACTTTGTATCCACAAAATGTACTCAACCCAGGATATGGTGGTCTTGGTGACTTAGATGACTTTGAAGTAGATTCTCACCCCCGCTGACCACCTGCTCAATGGTTGTCTAGCACCTGCTCAGACCCAAGATGCGGCTGACTGAGTTGTTCTGCTAACAGAATTTTTTAGCTTCTGTAGCTTGCTTGCTTGCTAACTGAAAAATTCCACAGGATGTGGCTTTCCTCCTTAAATAGCAAATTTCCCTTGGAGGGGGCTCCTGGTCTTTCAGAGAGCCACTTGGACTCTGTTAGACTCAGCCCCTGGCCAGGTATAATTAGCAGAATTGGCAAAATAAAAATCCTCCAGGTTATTTCAAATTTGTATCTGGTGTGTTTTCTGAGCGGTCTCCCCACAACAGCAAGTGGTCTTCTTGGCCCTTGAGGAAACAGAAGCCCAGAGGGTGAAGGTCCCCAGTCACCTGAGGTGGGACTGCCAAGGAACATGCTCCCACAGCTTCCTCGTACCTGAAGAAGCTGTCTTCAGGAGGGCAGAGATCCTCAGAGGGCAGGGCTGGGTCAGAGTAATCACAGATTCAGCTCCACCTCAGCACACGGGCCAACCCTGCTCACCCAGCCCCAGATGGTGAAAGGCAGCCAGTGCAGCTCAGAAGCACCCGTTCGGGGTGCTTGGACCACGGCTGCCCTTCTAAGGTCCTGAGGGCCCAGCAGACCTGGGGAGTGGCCTGGACTGTCCCAGGCTGGAGGTGAATGCCCAGGCACAGGATGGGAGTTCACTGGAAGCCTATAGACACAAGGCCACCATCAAGAACCAAGCAAAAGTAGGGCCAATTTTTCCTATCAGGTCAGGATCCTAAATAAGGAGAGGTAGAGACAGTTCAAAATACCTGCATGATTTTAAAATACACAGTGGAAATGGGCTGGTACTGGGCACACCTTCCTGGTCAAGGACAAGGCATGCAGGCCAGGGAGCAGGCCTACAACCCTCAACAATACGCCTTCAGGCATGCTCCACACACTGTGTCCCACCTTGGCTGCCACAGAGCCAGAGTGCTCCAAACCTTCTCTGTAGATGACTCCAACTCACAGAAGTGTACCCAAATCCACCTGCAAACTGCCTCTCTACTCACCCTGAAGCACAAACACACCCACCTGCACACCATCTCTATGCACTCTGAAGCACCCTCTAGCCCACCTGCACACCATCTCTATGCACTCTGAAGCACCCTCTAGCCCACCTGCACACCACCTTTCTATGCACTCTGAAGCGCCCTCTAGCCTATCTGCATACCATCTCTCTATGCACTCTTATGCCCCCTGTAGCCCACCAGCACACCATCTCTCTATGCACTCTGAAGCACCCTCTAGCCCACCTGCACACCACCTCTCTATGTACTCTGAAGCACCCCCTACCCCACCTGCACACCACCTCTCTATGCACTCTGAAGCACCCCCTAGCCCACCTGCACACCATCTCTCTATGCACTCTGAAGCACCCCCTAGCCCACCTGCACACCATCTCTCTATGCACTCTGAAGCACCCCCTAGCCCACCTGCACACCATCTCTCTATGCACTCTGAAGCACCCTCTAGCCCACCTGCACACCATCTCTATGCCCTCTGAAGCACAAACACGCCCACCTGCACACCATCTCTCTATGCACTCTGAAGCACCCTCTAGCCCACCTGCACACCACCTCTCTATGTACTCTGAAGCACCCTCTAGCCCACCTGCACACCATCTCTCTATGTACTCTGAAGCACCCTCTAGCCCAGCTGCACACCATCTCTCTATGCACTCTGAAGTGCCCTCTAGCCCACCTGAACACCACCTTTCTATGCACTCTGAAGCACCCTCTAGCCCACCTGCACACCATCTCTATGCACTCTGAAGCACCCTCTAGCCCACCTGAACACCACCTCTCTATGCACTCTGAAGCACCCTCTAGCCCACCTGCACACCATCTCTATGCACTCTGAAGCACCCTCTAGCCCACCTGCACACCACCTCTCTATGTCCTCTAAAGCACAAACACTCCCACCTGCACACCATCTCTCTATGCACTCTGAAGCACCCTCTAGCCCACCTGCACACCATCTCTATGCACTCTGAAGCACCCTCTAGCCCACCTGCACACCACCTCTCTATGCACTCTGAAGCACCCTCTAGCCCACCTGCACACCATCTCTATGCACTCTGAAGCACCCTCTAGCCCACCTGCACACCACCTCTCTATGCACTGAAGCACCCTCTAGCCCACCTGCACACCATCTCTATGCACTCTGAAGCACCCTCTAGCCCACCTGCACACCACCTCTCTATGCCCTCTAAAGCACAAACACTCCCACCTGCACACCATCTCTCTATGCACTCTGAAGCACCCTCTAGCCCACCTGCACACCATCTCTATGCACTCTGAAGCACCCTCTAGCCCACCTGCACACCACCTCTCTATGTACTCTGAAGCACCCCATAGCCCACCTGCACACCACCTCTCTATGTACTCTGAAGCACCCCCTAGCCCACCTGCACACCATCTCTCTATGCACTCTGAAGCACCCCCTAGCCCACCTGCACACCATTTCTCTATGCACTCTGAAGCACCCTCTAGCCCACCTGCACACCATCTCTCTATGCACTCTGAAGCACCCTCCAGCCCACCTGCACACCACCTCTCTATGCACTCTGAAGCACCCTCTAGCCCACCTGCACACCATCTCTCTATGCACTCTGAAGCACCCTCTAGCCCACCTGCACACCACCTCTCTATGGACTCTGAAGCACCCTCTAGCCCACCTGCACACCATCTCTCTATGCACTCTGAAGCACCCTCTAGCCCACCTGAACACCACCTCTCTATGTACTCTGAAGCACCCTCTAGCCCAGCTGCACACCATCTCTCTATGCACTCTGAAGTGCCCTCTAGCCCACCTGAACACCACCTTTCTATGCACTCCGAAGCACCCTCTAGCCCACCTGCACACCATCTCTATGCACTCTGAAGCACCCTCTAGCCCACCTGCACACCACCTCTCTATGCCCTCTAAAGCACAAACACTCCCACCTGCACACCATCTCTCTATGCACTCTGAAGCACCCTCTAGCCCACCTGCACACCATCTCTATGCACTCTGAAGCACCCTCTAGCCCACCTGCACACCACCTCTCTATGCACTCTGAAGCACCCTCTAGCCCACCTGCACACCATCTCTATGCACTCTGAAGCACCCTCTAGCCCACCTGCACACCATCTCTCTATGCACTGAAGCACCCTCTAGCCCACCTGCACACCATCTCTCTATGCACTGAAGCACCCTCTAGCCCACCTGCACACCATCTCTATGCACTCTGAAGCACCCTCAAGCCCACCTGCACACCACCTCTCTATGCCCTCTAAAGCACAAACACTCCCACCTGCACACCATCTCTCTATGCACTCTGAAGCACCCTCTAGCCCACCTGCACACCATCTCTATGCACTCTGAAGCACCCTCTAGCCCACCTGCACACCACCTTTCTATGCACTCTGAAGCGCCCTCTAGCCTATCTGCATACCATCTCTCTATGCACTCTTATGCCCCCTGTAGCCCACCAGCACACCATCTCTCTATGCACTCTGAAGCACCCTCTAGCCCACCTGCACACCATCTCTATGCCCTCTGAAGCACAAACACGCCCACCTGCACACCATCTCTCTATGCACTCTGAAGCACCCTCTAGCCCACCTGCACACCACCTCTCTATGTACTCTGAAGCACCCTCTAGCCCACCTGCACACCATCTCTCTATGTACTCTGAAGCACCCTCTAGCCCACCTGAACACCACCTTTCTATGCACTCTGAAGCACCCTCTAGCCCACCTGCACACCATCTCTATGCCCTCTGAAGCACACTCTAGCCCACCTGCACACCACCTCTCTATGCCCTCTAAAGCACAAACACTCCCACCTGCACACCATCTCTCTATGCAGTCTGAAGCACCCTCTAGCCCACCTGCACACCATCTCTATGCACTCTGAAGCACCCCCTAGCCCACCTGCACACCATCTCTATGCCCTCTGAAGCACCCTCTAGCCCACCTGCACACCATCTCTCTATGTACTCTGAAGCACCCTCTAGCCCACCTGAACACCACCTTTCTATGCACTCTGAAGCACCCTCTAGCCCACCTGCACACCATCTCTATGCACTCTGAAGCACCCTCTAGCCCACCTGCACACCACCTCTCTATGCCCTCTAAAGCACAAACACTCCCACCTGCACACCATCTCTCTATGCACTCTGAAGCACCCTCTAGCCCACCTGAACACCACCTCTCTATGCACTCTAAAGCACCCTCTAGCCCAGCTGCACACCATCTCTCTATGCACTCTGAAGTGCCCTCTAGCCCACCTGAACACCACCTTTCTATGCACTCCGAAGCACCCTCTAGCCCACCTGCACACCATCTCTATGCACTCTGAAGCACACTCTAGCCCACCTGCACACCACCTCTCTATGCCCTCTAAAGCACAAACACTCCCACCTGCACACCATCTCTCTATGCACTCTGAAGCACCCTCTAGCCCACCTGCACACCATCTCTATGCACTCTGAAGCACCCTCTAGCCCACCTGCACACCACCTCTCTATGCACTCTGAAGCACCCTCTAGCCCACCTGCACACCATCTCTATGCACTCTGAAGCACCCTCTAGCCCAGCTGCACACCATCTCTCTATGCACTGAAGCACCCTCTAGCCCACCTGCACACCATCTCTCTATGCACTGAAGCACCCTCTAGCCCACCTGCACACCATCTCTATGCACTCTGAAGCACCCTCTAGCCCACCTGCACACCACCTCTCTATGCCCTCTAAAGCAAAAACACTCCCACCTGCACACCATCTCTCTATGCACTCTGAAGCACCCTCTAGCCCACCTGCACACCATCTCTATGCACTCTGAAGCACCCTCTAGCCCACCTGCACACCACCTTTCTATGCACTCTGAAGCGCCCTCTAGCCTATCTGCATACCATCTCTCTATGCACTCTTATGCCCCCTGTAGCCCACCAGCACACCATCTCTCTATGCACTCTGAAGCACCCTCTAGCCCACTTGCACACCACCTCTCTATGTACTCTGAAGCACCCCCTAGCCCACCTGCACACCACCTCTCTATGCACTCTGAAGCACCCCCTAGCCCACCTGCACACCATCTCTCTATGCACTCTGAAGCACCCCCTAGCCCACCTTCACACCATCTCTCTATGCACTCTGAAGCACCCTCTAGCCCACCTGCACACCATCTCTCTATGCACTCTGAAGCACCCTCTAGCCCACGTGCACACCATCTCTATGCCCTCTGAAGCACAAACACGCCCACCTGCACACCATCTCTCTATGCACTCTGAAGCACCCTCTAGCCCACCTGCACACCACCTCTCTATGTACTCTGAAGCACCCTCTAGCCCACCTGCACACCATCTCTCTATGTACTCTGAAGCACCCTCTAGCCCACCTGAACACCACCTTTCTATGCACTCTGAAGCACCCTCTAGCCCACCTGCACACCATCTCTATGCACTCTGAAGCACCCTCTAGCCCACCTGCACACCACCTCTCTATGTACTCTGAAGCACCCCCTACCCCACCTGCACACCACCTCTCTATGCACTCTGAAGCACCCTCTAGCCCACCTGCACACCATCTCTATGCACTCTGAAGCACCCTCTAGCCCACCTGCACACCACCTCTCTATGCACTCTGAAGCACCCTCTAGCCCACCTGCACACCATCTCTATGCACTCTGAAGCACCCTCTAGCCCACCTGCACACCACCTCTCTATGCACTCTGAAGCACCCTCTAGCCCACCTGCACACCATCTCTATGCACTCTGAAGCACCCTCTAGCCCACCTGCACACCACCTCTCTATGCACTGAAGCACCCTCTAGCCCACCTGCACACCATCTCTATGCACTCTGAAGCACCCTCTAGCCCACCTGAACACCACCTCTCTATGTACTCTGAAGCACCCCCTAGCCCACCTGCACACCATCTCTATGCACTCTGAAGCACCCTCTAGCCCACCTGCACACCACCTCTCTATGCCCTCTAAAGCAAAAACACTCCCACCTGCACACCATCTCTCTATGCACTCTGAAGCACCCTCTAGCCCACCTGCACACCATCTCTATGCACTCTGAAGCACCCTCTAGCCCACCTGCACACCACCTCTCTATGCACTCTGAAGCACCCTCTAGCCCACCTGCACACCATCTCTATGCACTCTGAAGCACCCTCTAGCCCAGCTGCACACCATCTCTCTATGCACTGAAGCACCCTCTAGCCCACCTGCACACCATCTCTATGCACTCTGAAGCACCCTCTAGCCCACCTGCACACCACCTCTCTATGCACTCTAAAGCACAAACACTCCCACCTGCACACCATCTCTCTATGCACTGAAGCACCCTCTAGCCCACCTGCACACCACCTCTCTATGTACTCTGAAGCACCCTCTAGCCCACCTGCACACCACCTCTCTATGTACTCTGAAGCACCCTCTAGCCCACCTGCACACCATCTCTCTATGTACTCTGAAGCACCCTCTAGCCCAGCTGCACACCATCTCTCTATGCACTCTGAAGCACCCTCTAGCCCACCTGCACACCATCTCTATGCACTCTGAAGCACCCTCTAGCCCACCTGAACACCACCTCTCTATGCACTCTGAAGCACCCTCTAGCCCACCTGCACACCATCTCTATGCACTCTGAAGCACCCTCTAGCCCACCTGCACACCACCTCTCTATGTCCTCTAAAGCACAAACACTCCCACCTGCACACCATCTCTCTATGCACTCTGAAACACCCTCTAGCCCACCTGCACACCATCTCTATGCACTCTGAAGCACCCTCTAGCCCACCTGCACACCACCTCTCTATGTCCTCTAAAGCACAAACACTCCCACCTGCACACCATCTCTCTATGCACTCTGAAGCACCCTCTAGCCCACCTGCACACCATCTCTATGCACTCTGAAGCACCCTCTAGCCCACCTGCACACCACCTCTCTATGCACTCTGAAGCACCCTCTAGCCCACCTGCACACCATCTCTATGCACTCTGAAGCACCCTCTAGCCCACCTGCACACCACCTCTCTATGCACTGAAGCACCCTCTAGCCCACCTGCACACCATCTCTATGCACTCTGAAGCACCCTCTAGCCCACCTGAACACCACCTCTCTATGCACTCTGAAGCACCCGCTAGCCCACCTGCACACCATCTCTATGCACTCTGAAGCACCCTCTAGCCCACCTGCACACCACCTCTCTATGCACTCTAAAGCACAAACACTCCCACCTGCACACCATCTCTCTATGCACTCTGAAGCACCCTCTAGCCCACCTGCACACCATCTCTATGCACTCTGAAGCACCCTCTAGCCCACCTGCACACCACCTCTCTATGCACTCTGAAGCACCCTCTAGCCCACCTGCACACCATCTCTATGCACTCTGAAGCACCCTCTAGCCCACCTGCACACCACCTCTCTATGCACTCTGAAGCACCCTCTAGCCCACCTGCACACCATCTCTCTATGCACTCTGAAGCACCCTCTAGCCCACCTGAACACCACCTCTCTATGTACTCTGAAGCACCCGCTAGCCCACCTGCACACCATCTCTCTATGCACTCTGAAGTGCCCTCTAGCCCACCTGAACACCACCTTTCTATGCACTCTGAAGCACCCTCTAGCCCACCTGCACACCATCTCTATGCACTCTGAAGCACCCTCTAGCCCACCTGCACACCACCTCTCTATGCACTCTGAAGCACCCTCTAGCCCACCTGCACACCATCTCTATGCACTCTGAAGCACCGTCTAGCCCAGCTGCACACCATCTCTCTATGCACTGAAGCACCCTCTAGCCCACCTGCACACCATCTCTATGCACTCTGAAGCACCCTCTAGCCCACCTGCACACCACCTCTCTATGCACTCTAAAGCACAAACACTCCCACCTGCACACCATCTCTCTATGCACTGAAGCACCCTCTAGCCCACCTGCACACCATCTCTCTATGCACTCTGAAGCACCCCCTAGCCCACCTGCACACCATCTCTCTATGCACTCTGAAGCACCCTCTAGCCCACCTGCACACCATCTCTATGCCCTCTGAAGCACAAACACGCCCACCTGCACACCATCTCTCTATGCACTCTGAAGCACCCTCTAGCCCACCTGCACACCACCTCTCTATGTACTCTGAAGCACCCTCTAGCCCACCTGCACACCATCTCTCTATGCACTCTGAAGCACCCTCTAGCCCACCTGCACACCATCTCTATGCACTCTGAAGCACCCTCTAGCCCACCTGCACACCACCTCTCTATGCACTCTGAAGCACCCTCTAGCCCACCTGCACACCATCTCTATGCACTCTGAAGCACCCTCTAGCCCACCTGCACACCACCTCTCTATGCTCTCTAAAGCACAAACACTCCCACCTGCACACCATCTCTCTATGCACTCTGAAGCACCCTCTAGCCCACCTGCACACCATCTCTATGCACTCTGAAGCACCCTCTAGCCCACCTGCACACCATCTCTATGCACTCTGAAGCACCCTCTAGCCCACCTGCACACCACCTCTCTATGCACTCTGAAGCACCCTCTAGCCCACCTGCACACCATCTCTATGCACTCTGAAGCACCCTCTATCCCAGCTGCACACCATCTCTCTATGCACTGAAGCACCCTCTAGCCCACCTGCACACCATCTCTATGCACTCTGAAGCACCCTCTAGCCCACCTGCACACCACCTCTCTATGCACTCTGAAGCACCCTCTAGCCCACCTGCACACCATCTCTCTATGCACTCTGAAGCACCCTCTAGCCCACCTGCACCCCATCTCTATGCACTCTGAAGCACCCTCCAGCCCACCTGCACACCACCTCTCTATGCACTGAAGCACCCTCTAGCCCACCTGCACACCATCTCTCTATGCACTGAAGCACCCTCTAGCCCACCTGCACACCATCTCTATGCACTCTGAAGCACCCTCTAGCCCACCTGCACACCACCTCTCTATGCCCTCTAAAGCACAAACACTCCCACCTGCACACCATCTCTCTATGCACTCTGAAGCACCCTCTAGCCCACCTGCACACCATCTCTATGTACTCTGAAGCACCCTCTAGCCCACCTGCACACCACCTCTCTATGCACTGAAGCACCCTCTAGCCCACCTGCACACCATCTCTCTATGCACTGAAGCACCCTCTAGCCCACCTGCACACCATCTCTATGCACTCTGAAGCACCCTCTAGCCCACCTGCACACCACCTCTCTATGCCCTCTAAAGCACAAACACTCCCACCTGCACACCATCTCTCTATGCACTCTGAAGCACCCTCTAGCCCACCTGCACACCACCTCTCTATGCACTCTGAATCACCCTCTAGCCCACCTGCACACCACCTCTCTATGCACTCTGAAGCACCCTCTAGCCCACCTGCACACCATCTCTATGCACTCTGAAGCACCCTCTAGCCCACCTGAACACCATCTCTCTATGCACTCTGAAGCACCCGCTAGCCCACCTGCACACCATCTCTCTATGCACTCTGAAGCACCCTCTAGCCCACCTGCACACCACCTCTATGCACTCTGAAGCACCCTCTAGCCCACCTGAACACCACCTTTCTATGCACTCTGAAGCACCCTCTAGCCCACCTGCACACCATCTCTATGCACTCTGAAGCACCCTCTAGCCCACCTGCACACCATCTCTATGCACTCTGAAGCACCCTCTAGCCCACCTGCACACCACCTCTCTATGCACTCTGAAGCACACACACTCCCACCTGCACACCATCTCTATGCACTCTGAAGCACCCTCTAGCCCACCTGCACACCACCTCTCTATGCACTCTGAAGCACCCTCTAGCCCACCTGAACACCACCTCTCTATGCACTCTGAAGCACCCTCTAGCCCACCTGCACACCATCTCTCTATGCACTCTGAAGCACCCTCTAGCCCACCTGCACACCATCTCTATGCACTCTGAAGCACAAACACGCCCACCTGCACACCATCTCTCCAGCCTCAGTCACTAGGATGACCTACTCCTGAAATTCCCTTGCATCTGCACCTCCCCTTGCCTGATAACACCTGCTCCACTGGACCTGTCTCTCATTGCACAGTGCTGTCCTCTCACAAAGACCCTGACCTTAATGCCCTTGAAATGGAAACAGCTGCCATGTCAGCAGGAGGTGTGAACTTGTCAGTCCTAGGGGCAGACTTGCCGTTTGCATCCCCAGTGCATGCTGGCACTGTGTCACCCCCATATTCCCTCACAAGCTCACTTTTGTGGATACGAAGCAACAAGCCACATGTCGTGGAGGTGCTCTTCTCTCCACGCCTCACTCTTCACAAGAGTAGGACACCTCTTCCACCAGCCTCAACCTGCTGCACAGTGTTCCACATCTGGCCTTCCCTTTAGGTCCTGAGCTCCCAGAGGGTGTCAGGGAGCCGCTCAGTCCATGGCCAGGAGGACAACATGCCTGAGGCCAGCCAGGGCCTCACGCGGCCTGACCACTTCCAGTGCTGGAACCTCGTTCGCCCATGACTGTTTCATTTCCCAGGAATCCCTCTGAGACTCTGCTGCTCCCAAGCACATCCTGAAGCCAAGGGCCCCTTTTCCCAGCTCATCTGTGGGGACCCTGCCCTCCAGGCACCATCTTCCTGGAAGAGCCCCATCTCCTGAACTGAAAATCCATATTTTTCAGGCAAACCAAGCACTCAAGTCCTCCAAGGATAACTAGAAAGAGAAGAGGATCAGACAGTAAATTCAAGCCCAAACAGGAGAGGGTGCCTTACCAACGTAAGGACTGTATCTGACCTCAGCACCAGGCCAGCAGAGGAGGCAGCCATGAACACACAGACCGTGAATGAAGAATAGCTAGAATCGCAACCAGATCACAGCGTGTGGCTGGTGTTCATCCTCACCCACAAAAAATGTTCAAAGTGTAACAGAAGCCATGGCAAAATGTCCAACTTAAAGGAACAAATGACCGCTGCCCCAAAGGCCAAAGCTCCATTCACTCACAGTGATGCAGGCATGGCCACTGTCACACCACGCACCTCACACTGGGGGTGTGTGAAGGGTTCACTCAGCGGCCTGGACTGTCCAGACCCTGCCCATCCCAGGTCTGGCCCTTGACCTGCTCCTAGCCTCAGAGCCCTGTTGAGAGGGTCTGTCTACCTAAAGCCTTGGGCCTCACCTGCTGACAGTGCCATGGGAGCCTGGATCATGCTGTATCAGTCTGATCCCCTGGTGTCCTGGAGAGGTGGCTTGGTGCATGTCCCTGGCTGACAACACCTTTGTCTACTGTCACACGCTGGGAGATTAAGCACTGTCTACAGAACTCCCCTGAGAGAGGACAATCAGAACACATGCCTGGTTGCTTCTGGACTGATATTTTAAAAATATTTTTAGTTGCCAATGGACCTTTATTTCATTTATTTACATGTGGTGCTGAGAATCGAACCCAGTGCCTCACGCGTGCCAGGCAAGTGCTCCGTCATGAGCCCCAGACCAGCCCCTATGGCTGATTTCAGTCTGTTTCCTGCACTGAGCACCCTGCAGCTTTGCTGACCTCCGAGCCTGTCCAGTGAAGCCGACTTCTGGGAGTTGTTGGGGACCTCACACAGTGAGTGACAGGCTCCATGAGAGGCCAGGCCATGGGGAAATGTATCTCCAGCAATGTCCAGAAAGTGACCATCTCCACAGCCATGGTCCTCAATGGGCTGTTTTGCCCTTGGGAGATATTAGGGAATATTTGAAGACATTTATGCTTGTCAAAACTCAGGGGGAATCAAAACTACTCTAAGATTTCACCTCACTCCAGTCAGAACGTCAGCTATTAGGGAGACAAACAACACTGAGTGTTGGTGAGGATGTGGGGAAAAGGCACACTCACACATGCTGGTGGGACTGCAAATTGGTGCAGCCAACATGGAAATCAGTAGGAGATTCCTTGGAAAACTGGGAATGGAACCACCATTTGACCCAGCTATCCCTCTCCTCGGACTATACCCAAAGGACTTAAAAACAGCACACTACAGGGACACAGCCACATCAATGTTTATAGCAGCACAATTCACAATAGCTAAACTGTGGAGCTAACCTAGATGCCCTTCAGTGGATGAATGGATTAAAAAATGTGGCATATATACACAATGGAATATTACTCAGCAATAAAAGAGAATAAAATCATGGCATTTGCAGGTAAATGGATGGAGTTGGAGAAGATAATGCTAAGTGAAGTTAGCCAATCCCAGAAAACCAAATGTGAATGTTCTCTCTGATATAAGAGGGGTGACTCAGAGTGGGGTAGGGAGGGGGAGCATGGGAGGAATAGACGAACTCTAGATAGGGCAGAGGGGTGGGAGGGGAAGGGAGGGGCAGGGGTTAGAAATGATGGTGGAATGTGATGATCATTATTATGCAAAGTACAGGTGTGAAGACAAGAATTGGTGTGACTATATTTTGCATATAACCAGAGATATGAAAAACTGTGCTCTGTATGCGTAATAAGAATTGTAATGCATTCCGCTGTCACATATAAATTTAAAAAGTTAATTAAAAATAACTCAGCGGGAGGTGAGAATCACAGTGCACAGGACAGCCCCTGCCAGGGCGAGTGATCAGCTCTGGATGTCAGCAGTGCTTAGGGTGACCTCCTGACCCCTTCACACATGCCATCACACTCAGTCAACCACAGAGACCTGGGGTACTGACCTTTCAAACTTCATATGCCTCTCCACACACTTGGTCTTTGAGTCCTGGCCCAGCCACCGTTCTTGCTGGGGACACCACAGCAGATCTGACTGTCCCATTTCCCCTTCAGGAAGCCACAGAACCTCTGTAGCCTGTATCACATTACCCTTTGGAGTGGCAGCTCCCACTGACCCCTGGTTAAGTCCAGATTCTCCACAGAATTCCCCTTCCGGATAAATCACCCCCAGAGAGCTGGTTCCGACCTTGAGACAGCTCTACCTGACATCTGTCAGTCACCTGGACATCCCACCTCCACTCTACCTCCAGGTATCCACGAGTGCCTTTCCATCAAGCACCTTGCAGCAGACTGACTCCTCAGTATCTCCCCAAGCCAATTAGAGGCCATGAAAATGAAGCTTTAGATGAAGTCAAGTCCACACACTGGGCACCAGCTCCACTCCAGCAACACTAAAGATACAAAGAAAGCACAGGTGGTGAAACTTTGTAGCAGACCCTAAGGAAGGAGGAAGGAAGCAAAACACATAGGAAACACAGGGAGGATAAAAAGTAGGACTGCTGATTCCATGGATGAGGAGCAGGAAGGAAAAAAATTATGGTGGGCATGAGGCCTCCAGCTGTGGCCTGTAGCAGCCATTCAGGAAGCTGGTGGAGGACAGTGTCTGCTACAGAGCACTGAGAAGGTGAGCTCCTCCCAGGCTGGGCCGCAGAAGGAGGAAAGCTCAGTGTGAGCCAGACCCACACTGAAGGGAAGGTAGGATAGGGGTTAGAGCCACACAGGGAGGAGGGGAGGGCAGGAGGAGGAGCCACACAGGGAGGAGGGGAGGGCAGGAGGAGGAGCCACACAGGGAGGAGGGGAGGGTAGGAGGAGGAGCCACACAGGGAGGAGGGTTAGGGTAGGAGGAGGAGCCACACAGGGAGGAGGGGAGGGTAGGAGGAGGAGCCACACAGGGAGGAGGGGAGGGTAGGAGGAGGAGCCACACAGGGAGGAGGGTTAGGGTAGGAGGAGGAGCCACACAGGGAGGAGGGGAGGGTAGGAGGAGGAGCCACACAGGGAGGAGGGTTAGGGTAGGAGGAGGAGCCACACAGGGAGGAGGGTTAGGGCAGGAGGAGGAGCCACACAGGGAGGAGGGGAGGGCAGGAGGAGGAGCCACACAGGGAGGAGGGGAGGGCAGGAGGAGGAGCCACACAGGGAGGAGGGGAGGGTAGGAGGAGGAGCCACACAGGGAGGAGGGGAGGGTAAGAGGAGGAGCCACACAGGGAGGAGGGGAGGGTAGGAGGAGGAGCCACACAAGGAGGAGGGGAGGGTAGGAGGAGGAGCCACACAGGGAGGAGGGGAGGGCAGGAGGAGGAGCCACACAGGGAGGAAGGGAGGGCAGGAGGAGGAGCCACACAAGGAGGAGGGTTAGGGCAGGAGGAGGAGCCACACAGGGAGGAGGGGAGGCTAGGAGGAGGAGCCACACAGGGAGGAGGGCTGGGCAGGAGCAGGAGCCAGTGCTGCTACCCCTGTGCTGACATACACAGCCAGGGACAGGGAGCTGCCTGTGTAGTGAGTCAGCAACCTGCACCTCCTGCCAGGTATGACCACACAATTGTTATCTTGGAAGAGTAGAATTTATTCTTAGGAGTTCTGGAATCCTGAGCCTTAGTGATGGCCCTGTCCTTGCTTCTGTCATCTCATCATCTGCTGTGGGAGGCCGGCTGCGGCTGGAAAACAGGCGGGCATCCCTTCCTCATCCTTTCCCTAAGTCAGTCAACAGGCAAGAGCGACAGGGGCTGAGCAGTCTGGGTCACAGATGAGTCAACACCCACCGAGAAGCTGCCTGACCTCACAGGAGAGGAGGACAGACACCCAGGCTGAGGTGTGGCCTGGGAAGAGGTGGAGTCGGCCGCCTTGAACAGGAGCTGAGCACCCCCTTAGCCTTGAGTAAGAAAGGTACTTGCTGCAGATAACTCACACGCAGGTCGGCATGAACAAGGAAGAGCAAGCAGCAGAAGAGGAAGAAGCAGAAGCAGAAGCCCCTTTATTGTATACAGCAGTCTTTCATAGTATTGTGAACAGAGAAGGCAGCCTTCCAACAGCAGTGACTCAGGTCTCTAAGCTAGCTAAACACAGTATACAGAAGTAACTTACTAATCAGAAGTGACCCGCTTCTCATGGCTCAATCGACTCTTGGGCCGGTGCATTCTGAGCTCTGCTCTTTGTTAAGAACAGATAAAAACTCTCCCAGAGCCCTCCTAGCCCACTCGGCAGAACATGCCGTTTGCAGGCAAGCTCCATCAAGGACAGCAAGCATCTCGTCTGCCAGCACGCTCGCAGTCACATCTGATTCTCTACATCTCCCTCCTTTTGTTTTTGTAAATGAGCCAAAGCAGAAGCGATTAGAGAGGTTGCATGTTTCGGTTGCCTTCGCTTTTTCCAGCGTTGGACGACTAAATACAAAACAAAACACAAAACAAAAATTATTACAGTGTTACCTAAAGAAGCTGACAACAAGGTAGAGAAATGATTAAAGGATTCGAATTAGCGATACTTGAAGACAACTCTTGTAAGATGTCAGATCCTGTCAATTCAGGTAACGTCTTACTAAAGGTGTCCATAATAGTTTTTTTTCCAAATTCATAATTTCTAATGTTAAATTTTGATGTCCATTTAACCATCTTTTAACAGTTTCCCAGGAATCACTGGTATTATATGGCACAGGAGTCACACAAATATGAGAAGAATTCCAGTCACACTTCAGAACACTTCTGGTAGCCAAGACAGTCACTTGATCGCCAAGCCAGGAAACAGTATGTTGCAAGTTGATCACATCTGTAGCCAGTTGAGGGTCTAAGTCCTTTTGTTGTTGCCATAATAAATGAGCATCTTGATGCCATGTTCTCATGAAATCCGCAGTTTGAATGCCTTGATGCAAAGCAACGCCAGCTACTGCAGCAGTGGCAGTTACAGAAGCAACTGCAAGGATTGAGGCTGACTATTCCTATTAGAGAGTGATGTAACAAAACTTGAACAGCATTGTACAAATGAGTAACAGACAAAGAATCAGACCCAGGACGAGTGAAATTAACAGGCACCCACAATTCTGTGCGAGCTTTAACAATAACTAAAGAATAATTATTAATTTCTATTAATTCCCAATTAGTTCTATTTACACATTGAGTAAGATAACACTCTACACATGATATTGTTCCCCAAGTTTCATTCCAATCCCAGTTTCCAATCATAAGAGAATAAGGGAATTTAACACATTCAGAAGCAAAACAAGTCAGATTATTATGTAGATGTACTTCAAAAGGAGAGGAACGGGATACGTCTAACGTGAAGTTTCCAGTCCATACAGTGAGTTTCCCAGATACTGCCCATAATTTCCATATATCCCCTTGAATATTGGAAAATCTTATATGCTGTAACATTGGAGGGACCAAAGCATAATGTTGCATTGTAATTGTCTCATTACCCCAAGCATTTATTGTCCCATTATGTCGATGCCATCTTAAAGTACGATTTGACCAACTTTGTATAAATTCAGAATGATCAGGACTCCAATCAACTATTGCGATATTTTGATATTTGACTACTGTTTTAGGGTGATGATCATGACATTTTCCCCACTCTAAATGAGTTAATAAGGCTTCAAAATATTTAGCTGAACATAAAGGAAGATGAGTTCCGAGAAAGCATTCTTCAGATGATATCGATGACTGATTGACATACATTTTAGAGGTATTAAACCCTCGGGAAGATACCATGACAGTAAACACAGCAGTAGAATAACTACGATAATTAACTCCCCGAGTATTATAGGAATGAGAGTCGTTATGTGCTATAAGAGGCAAACAAAAAGAACAAGCCCTATACACAATGGGACTCCTTCAACAGCTACAGTTATATTAGAAATATCATACGGATTTTTATGGAATGGAATATCTTCAATTCCCCCACATACAGGAGCGGGGAAAATTAGTATTATTAGTACACACACGAACCTCAGGTTCTCCCCAGGAAACACTGCACACCAAAGGGGGGTTAGGAACACAGGCCCAATAAGCAAAAGAATGAGCATCAACTGAACTTACCTGGCAATTAATAACTGCAAGCATAGCTAAAAAAAGATTAACAGGATTTAAAGGCCGATTTGCCTTTTGGAGGGTGTTTTCAGCTTCTTGAGTCAACTTTTTCATCTGTCCCCATGTTGGGGGTCTGCTGTTCTCGTTGCCATCGTAGAAGTTCTCTGAATTGTCAGCTCCTGAAATTGTCTGACAAATGGTCGCTCATTCTGCAATTTGCTAAGTCTTGAAGGTACCCAGAAAGGTGTTCTATCTGTAGAAATAAGAGCAAACCCCCTTCCCATGTGGTGCAACAACCTAGAAATCCATTCTTTATTTTCTTCCCTGTACCATATAGGTATTTCCAACTTTTGAAATGATGGCTGTGATTTAAATGTTGAGAAATGTTGCTGGGCTGCAGGAACCTTCCCCCATTAACTTACCCTCCATAGGTCCCAGGGGATTTTGAGTCTCATTCTCTTGAGCTTGTTTTTGTGCCTCATCTTCCCACCAACTTCTCAACTGTAACCACTGAGATCCCTCCAAATCTGTTCTGGCTAGTGCCTCCCAGTCCAAAGGAATAAGTGATTTAGAAGTTCCCGAATTTTCTAACATTCCTATCACAAAGGAAGACTGAGGGCCATATTGAGAGACTGCAGCTTTTAAATCCTTTATAATCTTGTATTCCACTGCAGTATAGTGAACATCCATCATTGGGGGATTTTGAAGGTTTTGTTGTCTAGTTATAGGAAATAAATATGGTGGATCAACAAGACCACCAGGGGGAGCTGCAAGATCATCATCGTCATGTGTCATAGTAAGAGGAAATGAAAAACGTTGTTGTTCTCTACCCACATCAACTCTGTACTCTGTCATTGGAAAGAGAGAAGCTTTAGAAGGAGCATTAGGTTTAAGAGAGGACCTTTGCTTTTTTAGATTTCATTTTATCCACAAAGGCCTCCATTATTTTTTTCATACTAGAGTCTCTATCTGAACTTTCTGAATCCCCCTCATCGTCCAGATCTGATTTAGGAGAATCATCTATAGTATCACAGATATCTTCCTTGGGCTCCATATTATTAACTTTAGTATCAGATTTGACTTATCAACTTTGCTTTCACAAGGAGAGCCCTTTTCATTATTGCTTTCTAATAATTGTAATGCTTGAGTAATAGCGCTACACAGTGTGCAAATCTTTAAAGAAATAACATTTCCAGCCTGATGCTGCTTACGGAGCTCTTTCTGAACCAGTTTCCATTCCCCTATATTTAACTGGACCTTGGTTTGATACTGGAACCAGTGACAATGACATTCTATAATTTTAAATAACTCCTTGAGTCTCTTATGAGATGTTTTTACACCTATGGAATACAATAATCCTTGAAGTAACTCCACATATTGTTCCTTAAAGGACTGGGAGTTTCCCGTGTTAATTCTGAAAGTCCCCCTAAAGTTTTCTCGACCCAGGGTGAATACCCTTTCGATGCTGGATCCTGCTGACTACGCCAAATGCCGCAGATAACTCACACGCAGGTCGGCATGAACAAGGAAGAGCAAGCAGCAGAAGAGGAAGAAGCAGAAGCAGAAGCCCCTTTATTGTATACAGCAGTCTTTTATAGAATTGTGAACAGAGAAGGCAGCCTTCCAACAGCAGTGACTCAGGTCTCTAAGCTAGCTAAACACAGTATACAGAAGTAACTTACTAATCAGAAGTGACCCGCTTCTCATGACTCTTGGGCCGGAGCATTCTGAGCTCTGCTCTTTGTTAAGAACAGATAAAAACTCTCCCAGAGCCCTCCTAGCCCACTTGGCAGAACATGCTGTTTGCAGGCAAGCTCCATCAAGGACAGCAAGCATCTCGTCTGCCAGCACGCTCGCAGTCACCTTATCTAAACCTTGGAGGAACATCCCGTCTGCAGCAAGCATCAAGGACAGCGGGCATCTCGTCTGCCAGCACGCTCGCAGTCACATCTGATTCTCTGCAGGCACTGAGCTGGCATCGCAGGCTGTGCAAAGCAAGAGGGCCTCACCTTCGCTTGGGCGTCACCAATGGGACTGGGCTAACCCTCGTTTGTTGTACACAATCCCTTGCCTTATTTGGGGGGAATCTTCTTTCCTCTAATGAACACAGGGGTTCGGGTGCCTTCTCTTTCTTGCCTCCCTTGTTGCTCTATCCCTCCAGTGTGGGAGCTGTGACCCCTGAGGTCGCAGAGCCATCCACGACCCTCAAAAAAGGTATTTTGTGTTTGTCTTTTTGTCGCCAGCCCAATTCACGTGGAGTGACCCTGAATCATCGCCCGCATGGGACGTGGGCGATACTGGGAGCCCTGTGGCTGTGGAACAGTTCTGTATCCTGACTGGTGGCAGCCACACAAGGCAGCCCGTGACAGACTGCACAGATCTAGACACATGGGTGTGCAGCATACCCCCTGGAGAGGGAAGGCACAACTGGCGATGACCCACAGGCTCAGTGTAGCACAGAGAGGATGCTGGGTGAAGGGTGAAGAGGACGTCCCTGAACACTCTTCCAACCTGTCCATCTCTAATCGTTTCAACATGAAAAGTTAAAAAAATGTACTTCAGTGCATGATAGTTAATAGAGACGTTCTCAACATGACAAAACTCGAGATGGAGAACACATCGGTGGTTGCCAAGGACAGTGACTGGGTGTGGGCCGATGTGGACAGAGGCCGCCCGAGGGGTGTCTTGAGGCGATGGGCCAACTCTGCACCCTGACTGCACTGTGGTCACGCACTGCGTACAGGGGGAAAGCTGCACAGAATCTCACCCCCCCAACACCTGTGTGCATGAATGCAGGCTAGAAGTGGTGAAGGCTGAGTGAGCTCTGGGACCAGGCAAGGTGGGGGCTGAGGCCAGCGCCCGGCCCGTGCAGGAGCTGTGTGAAGGCTGCACCTTCCCGTGGCCGACAGTCATTTCAAAATCCTTTTTAAAATTACACGAATTTTAGTTGGGTGCAGTGGTGCATGCCTGTAATCCTAGGGGCTCAGGAGGGTGAGGCAGGTGGACGGCACATTCAAAGCCAGCCTTAGCAATTTAGTGAGGCCCTAAGCAACACAGCAAGGCCCTGTCTTTAAATAAAATATTCAAAAGGGCTGGGGATGTGACTCCCTGGTTAAGCTCCCCCGGTTAAATCCCAGTACCAATAAAATAAAATAAAAATTAACAAATTAAAAAAATTTAATTTTAATCGACAAACAAATGGAATACACTTATGCACAATATGTTGTTCTCAAGTGTGTATACAATGTAGAACGGTTAAATTGAGGTAACTAACATGCATTACTATACACCACATTTTTGTGGTGAGAACACTTAAAATCTACTCCCTCAGCAATTTTCTTTTTTAAAAAATATTTATTTTTTAGTTGTAGTTGGACACAGTACCTTTGTTTTATTTATTCATTTTTATGTGGTGCTGAAGATCTAACCCGGGGCCTCACATGCCCTACCACTGAGCCACAACCCTAGCCCTCAGCAATTTTCTTTTTGCATATTTATTTTTCAGTTGTAGTTTGACATAATACATTTATTTATTTATTTATTTATTTTGGTGGTGGGGATTGAACCCAGGCCCTTGTGCATGTGAGGGAAGCACTCCACCAACTGGGCTGTATCCCCAGCCCATTATTTAGTTATTTTTCTGTGGCGCTGAGGATTGAACCCAGGGCCCTACACATGCTAGTCAAGCGCTCTACTGCTGAGAAACAACCCCAACCCTCCCTCAACAATTTGCAAGAACACAGCACATTGCTATTAACTATAGTCACCATGTTGTATAAACCACACAGCTTTTAAGTCCATTGTGCCCAAAGTAAAGGTATTGGGTAGTGAACGATGAAAATGGTCAGCGACCCTCTCCGCAGCCCCTGCTGCCATTCTGCCTGCAGAGCCTTTGAACAAGATTCCCCCACCTGCCCACTTCCACTCACCTCTAATGTGTCTGCAAAAACATGACCAGGGGCCGGGGCTGGGGCTCAGGGGTGGAGCACAGGGCTAGCATGTGTAAGGCACTGGGTTCAATCCTCAGCACCATATAAAAATAAACAGAAAATAAAGATATGCTGTCCATCTACAACTACAAAACAAATGGTCAGGATGCAAACCTCCGAAGGTACAGCACCCCAGTGCCAATAAACCATCACCACTGTAGTCAACCTCTGTTTAAAGAGGGCACCATGATCTGCTAACATGGCCTCCCTTCTAAGGACTCAGCCTTCCTGAACACGTCAACGGATCCCACGTCCTGGTGCTGAGCTTGTCCGTGTCCAGGGGCAGAGGCTACATCAGTAGTTAGGTTTGCAGTCTTAGGCTCGAGAGGGACCTGGACACCCACACAGATGTTTAGATCCACAAGATTCCGTAGTGTTCGTACTGCAGAAGAACAAGTAATTGAGAGCCCAGAACCCAGGACCTAGGGTCCCTGACTCCAACCAGTTAAAGGGGTACCATCTGCATACAGAATGCAGTCCGTGTCAATCTTTTCAATTTCCCCAGGCAGAGCAAACCAGGGTACAAATAGTGTACAGACAAATAATTATGTACACAATTCAGCTGGATATGCTCAAAATAATTTACTGAACACTACTTCATCTTCTTGATCTGTCAGGTTCTATGGGCTCAATTTCTGTTTCCCTCATAATTCCTTTAAGTGATGAAGTTTCTGCTTTGTTTTTGCTAAGGCCTCTGATCCATGAACACTCAAGAGTGTCTTCCTGCAGCCCGGCTTTCATCCCTGAAGATGGCTCCTGCTATTGCCTGCACTGGGTCCCACTGCACCTGACCCTCTCCGGCCCCTTCCTTCCCTGCTGTCACTGACAGCTGAGCCTGGCGCACCACCTGTCCTTCACAACCTCCCTTGGAAAGGCAGACACTTTAGCTTTACATTTAACGCAATCTCAAAGTGTCTTTCTAAACATAGATAAGTCCATCACATTTACTGCTGAAACTGGCCTTATTTCTGTGATTTTTCATTACTTGTTTTTTTCCTTCTGTACTTTTTCGTAGGAATCAAATTCCTTTAAACGTGCTTTTTCCTTGGCTGATCTGGAAGACAGACACACATTCCCATTCCACAAGTGGTAACCTTCAGGCTTTCTTTTCTTTTTTCGTACTAGGGATTGACTCCAGGGTGGCTCTACCACTGAGCTACATCCTCAGCCTCCCCTACTTTGTGAGACAAAAATTTTTGAGACAAGTCCTCACTAAATTGCTGAGGCTGGCCCAGTTGCTAGGTTACAGATGAGAGGCAGCGCAACCCTCATGTTTATGTGCACTAGGCATGGCAGTTCATGAGTGGAATCCCAGTGACTCGGGAGGCTGAGACAGGAGGATTGAAGTTCAAAGGCAGCCTAAGCAATTTAGCAAGGTCCTAAGTCACTTAGCAAGACCCTGTCTCAAAAAATAAAAAGGGTTGGAGATGTAGCTCAGTGGTCAAGCACCCTTGAGTTCAATCCCCGGTGCGAAAAAAGAAAAAAAAAAAGAACCAAAATCACATGTCTGCATTTCTTTAGATGTACCACTAATAAACAGTAACGATTCCTCACCCACCTACTCGCTTGGAGATAAGAAATTAAATGTCACCATCTGTCCTAGCTGGCAACCTGATGCTGGGTTCACAAAATCGGACTACTCCAATAACTCAAGAAAACAACAAAGAAGGCACGCAACCACACAGAAATACCTTTTCAATAATCTGGGGATGGCTCTGCAACCTTAAGTGTCCTTGGAAAGAGACAGAGCCACTGGACTTCTCTATTCTTATCTAGGGAACACACAAGGGGAGGTGCCACGGAACATCCTATCTCCAAAAGGCAAAGGGGTCGGCTTACCAAGGAACAGGTGAGTGTAGCTCAACCCCGTGGGCGACACCTACACGTGGAGCCACACCTTGCCATCTGAGCTGGGACGATGCCAAGTCACTACAAAATGTAGTGATTGGTCAGAGCCCTGGTGCAGCAGGACTGGAAGACATGTTCATCCATGGCAGCTCCTGACAATTAAACCCTGTTTAACTTCTGTCCTTTTCTTCTCATAAACTCTAACTTCCACTGAAAAGGTCTGGAAGGTGAATTCAATTCTTTGGGACTGAAGTTTCCTACTGTTTGCTCTAACAAATTACCAAAAACTTTGCAGCTTAAAACACCTAAACGTGGGTTGGGGTTGTAGCTCAGCGGTAGAGCACTTGCCTAGCACGTATGAGTCCCTAGGTTCCCTCCTCAGCACCACATAAAAAAATGAATCAATAAAATAAAGGTACTGTGTCCATCTACAACTAAAAATATTAAAAGAAAACAACAAAACTCAAACTTACTCTCTTACAGTTGCAGAGGTCAGAAGTCTGACACTGGCCTTGCTGGCTAAAGCTACCAGGCAAGCAGGATGACGCTCCCTCTCAGGGCTCCAGGACAGTCAGTGCTGGCCTATGCAGGGTCTGGGGGATGCCCACACCCCTTGCCTTGTGGCCCGCAGCCACAATCTTGCCTTTTACATTTCTCTCCATCACCTGACTGTCGCTCCCTCTTATCAGGACCTTGGGATGACTCTGGGCTCACCTGGATCACGCGGGGCAATCTTTCCACATTGAAATCCTCTAACTTAATCATAGCTGCAAAGATCCTTTTGATAAGTAATCTAGTGTGGGAAGCCACGTGTGAATTACTCGAGGGTCTTTACTCGGGATGGAGCCATGGAGGTTTAGGTTTGTCCTTGGGAACTATCGCAGGCTCCCTGGTACACATTAGATTGCCCAAGGCACATGATCTCTACCTCCACTCTACTAGGAAGACCCCTCTGGTAGCTCAGGAGTTGGGCATAACTCATTGGGAACTGGACAACCCACCTCCTACCTAGTCTGGAAGAACATTCCATGGAAAACCTTTGATATTCCCCGATATAAATAAATAACGCCAGGGTGGACTCCATTTGGCTGTTTTTAGTGTGGAAGCTCGGTTCCCAAGATTGGCTAGCCCATCCCATCCCCACTTTTAAAATGACTTTCTGTGTCCTGTGATGTGCAGGACACGGACGGGAACCTAGTATACTGACAAGTTTCAGAGATTGGGAAGTGGACAGGTTTCTCTCTCTCTCTCTCTCTCTCTCTCTCTCTCTCTCTCTCTCTCTCTCTCTCTGTGTGTGGTACTGGGGACTGAACCTAGGGATGCTTTACCACTGAGCTATACCTCCAGGCTTTTTTACTCTGAGATAGAGTCTAAATCGCCTGCCTCCACCTCCTGAGGTGCTGGGGTTACAGGCCTGCACCACCATGCCCAGTGGACAAGTTTAAGGGCCACTATTATGCCTATTAAAAACATTACATCTTACTTTCAACACAGAAAATCTCTTCTGCTTTAAAAATCCTTTGCTGCTGGGTGTAGTGGTGCACTCTTGTAATCCCAGCAGCTCAGGAGGATCTCAAGTTTAAAGCCAGCCTCACTAACTTAGTGAGGCCCTGAGCAATTTAGTAAGATGTTGTCTCAAAATAAACAAAATTTTAAAACATAAAAAGATCTGGGGATGTGGCTCAGTTAAGCCTCACTGGGTTCAATCCTTGATACTCTCCCCCCAAAAAAACTTTCCTGAAGCTGCTTAAAACAACAAAAAACTTATGTAAGCATAACTACCGATTAAAAATGACAATTTAGATTTGAAAAAAAAGGTTTAAAAAGTTTTATTTCTTTACTAAAACCATTATAAACATAAATAATACAATTTTTTAAAAAAATCAACATATATTCACGATGTAAAAAAAAAAGAGTAGCAAAAAGAAAGAACATTCTTTCTCGTGTTCAAAAGGGAATGCTGTGGACTATCGCATAGCTTCCCAGAAACGTTACTGACAAAAGCATGTGTTTCTTTTACTTCTTATAATACAAAATATTTTCTTCATCTTTACACATGCAAACACACAAATGGAATTAATAGAAAACCTGTTTGGTAGGTTTTTTTAATTTACATTTCCTGGACTCTGTTACATAGCCACACATACACATTCTGTTCTTTCTGTGGCTATCTGTGAATTAATCCGTTCCATATATGTACCATGATTTATCCTGAATGACATCTAGGTCTCTGGTTTGGGGCTGTGAAAAACAGTGGATCTGGTGATGGTCGCCTAGCATGCAGGAGGAACAGAGTCCAGAGTCCAGCAGAAGACACAGAAAAGACCTCTTTGCACCCAGATTTTGCATATTTGTGTCTTTCTTTTTCCTTTTTTCTTCTAGTAGTGGGGATTGAACCCAGGGGTGCTCTATCACCGAGCTATATCCCCAGCATTTTTCATTTTGAGAAATGAGGGTTCTCCGGAGTGCCTTCCAAAAGGGCTTACCATTCCAAGTTCCCACCAGCACGGCAGGAGAGTCCCTGACGCTCTTCATCTTCACCAGCACTTGATATGTCCATCTGAATTTTAGCCATTTTAGTAGATATGTAGTGATATCTGATTGTTTTGATTTGTAGTTCCCTAGTGATAAGGCATTGAGCACTTTTTCATATGCTTATTTGTCAGCTGTCTGAATTCTTTTTTAAAAAAATATTTTGGTTTTTTTAGTTGTAGTTGGACCTTTATTTTATTTTTATGTGGTGCTGAGGATCGAACCCAGCGCCCCACATGTGCTAGGCAAGCGCTCTACCGCTGAGCCACAGCCGCAGCCCTGTGTGAATTCTTTAGTGAAGTGTCTGTTGAGACCTTTCTTTTGTCCATGTTTTTATTGAACAAGTGTTCAGCTGCTGTCATTACTACTGCTTAATTCAAGCATCACTTCTACCTAGCAGATCTGTTTCCCTGCCTGTGTTTCTGGTTTGGTATTATTTCCTGGCATTATGGGGCTCCACAGAAGAGAAAGTGTATTCCTCTGTGCCTCCGGGGGCTGAAGTTTAGCTGAGAACATTCTGCAGCACAGGAATCTCACAGACCTCTCACTTCCTGAGCCTGTGTCTGGGAAGATGATCCACAAGCCTGTCCAGTAGGTATTGAAGAAGCCAGATTTCCCCCCATCCCTCCTGCACCCTCTTCTCCCAGCCCCAGTAGAGAAGACAGTGTTGCTGACTAAACAGTCAGGGTTTGATGACAGATTATACCTGAAATTTTGAGGACTCTTTACGTTTACTATTATATTCCTTTTTAAATTAAACCCTGAAATGCAAACAATTCACATTAAGACATAACCAAAATGCGTGACTGCATTAAAACTGAGTGAAGGCACACTCATATAGGTAAGGTTCTTGTTCCCTATTCAAAATCCTCCCATTTCTTTCTATCTCCTCCTCCTCCTCCTCCTCCTCCTCCTCCTCCTCCTCCTCCTCCTTCTTCTTACCAGAAATTGAACCTAGAGTGTTTAACCACTGAGCCACATACCCAGTCCTTTTGTTTTTATTTTGAGACAGGATCTTACTAAGTTGCTTAGGTCATCCCTAAAGTGCTGAGGCAGGCTTTGAACTCTCCATCCTCCTGCCTCAGCCTCCTGAGCTGCTGGGATTATAGGCGTGTGCCGCCATGGCCAGGCATTTCACCTCTTAATCTTCTTGCATTGTCTCACATATGAGCTTTGTGGGGACATGTCACATCTAAACCACAATAGGGGGCCACGTAGTAGGAGCAAGCAGAGAAGGAAGGCCTGCCAAGACCCGATCCCAGACTGTGGGACTCTAGGAGATGAACTGAATCATTTTGCGTGGTTGGCGTGTGTGGTGTGCCACCTGTGAAGCTACGTGAGTGGTCTTTTACTCCGTGCTGAGCCATGGAGGACTTAGTCTCCCTTTGAGAATGATTCCTGTGTGGAAACTGCCTAAGGCATGAGATCTCTGTCCTTGCTCTATCAGTGGGACAGCCCTAGTAGCTCCGGAATTGGGCGTGACGCATTGGGCCTGGACCGTGCACCTCCTACTTTATTTGGCAGCACATTATATGGAAAACCTTTGGGGTTTCCCCTTATATAATAAAGCAAACCTGGGCTCTCACCCTCTCTCTTCCCAGTGTGGAAGCTGTCTTGCCCCTGCTTTTCAAAATTATTTCCATGGTGTGTAGTCTTTTTGTTGCCTTCTTTTTCTTAGCCTTATTTCGCAGCCAGTGCACTCCATGCAGAGGAACTCACCTCAACTGCCCACGCAGGATGTGGGCGGGAGAGGTGGACATGAGGTTTTGGGGTTGAGGGCAGGACATTACGTTTTGCGTTCCCCCAAAGCTCCTGTGTAATGCAGGGATGATCGGAGGAGAAAGGATTAGATTATAAGAGCTGCAACCTAACCAGACCAGCCCAGTTTGAATGGACCAAGTGGGTGTTCCACAGGTGGGGTGTGGCTGGTGGTGGGTCAGGGGGCACTGTGCCCTTCAAGGGTTCATCTTCCCTGTGGCCCCTTCCCCCCTCTCTCTGCCTCCGGTGCCATGAGCTGAGCAGCTATCCTTCACTGGCCTTTCTCCCAGTGTTTCGCCTCACCTTGGGCCAGAGAAATGGAGTCGACCTATGGACTCTAACCTCTGAAACCATGAGCCCCAAATAAATGTCACCCCTCTGAGTTTTCCCTGTCAGGTAATAAGGTTAACGTAGAGTATGACCTCTCTGACGTTCAGTAAACGGAGAATCCTGCTGAAGGGCTTTCTACCATGGCCACATAAATGACGTTTCTCTGTGAATTGTGAAGCCAAATACAGGAGTGCTCCCTAGAATTCCCACCCGGATCTGCATTGTTTCTCTGCAGTATGAATTCTCTGATGAGCAGCAAAGTGAGAACTCCAGCATTTCTTTCTTGTGAAATAAGTCCACAGCTTTGGAACATTTCTATTCCAGTGGCAACATAAGCCTCCCTTCAGTTACGCTCTTTGATGCACATTAAAGTCAACGATGTGACTAAAAGACTTCTCACGTCACAACGAGGTCTTTCTCCAGTGTTTACAGGAGCCTAATTGTCAAAACCCAGCTGCTGAGGACTCTTCCACCTTCACACACTCAGGCTCCCTCTGCACGGAGCTCCTTCATGTCCTCTAATGGGCCTCTCCGTCACCAGCCTGTGAGTCTGTGGGGTGCAATCAGGCGCAGGCAGGAGCTCCAGTGAAGGACGGCCGCCCCACAGCTGTCTCCACAAGGCAAGCATGGCAGAAGTTTCTCTGAGTTTTGCTACAATCATAGGATCTTTCCAGTAGGGCTCACCTGGCATTCACTTAGGGATAGATGATATTCAAAGACTTCCATGTGTATCACAGTCACATTTCCCGCCTGGTTGAATTTTCTTCTTCTCATTATTCAGGGATGATCAGTGCAGGAGAACTCCGTGTTCATTTCCAGAGGTTATCTTCTTCCTCAGCGGATGAAGGTCAAAGCTATGCAACTTTGTGTACACTTTGCATATTTTTTCACTTGCATAATTTCTCTAGTGTTTATTGAAAATGGAGTTATTTTCCTAACGTTTTGAGTCAGGTTTATGAAATGTTCTAAAATGTGAATTATCTGTGTGGGGAAAATTGGAAATTAGGAAAATTTACACAAAATTATGCTATCTTGGGTACTAGATGCTGTGGACTTACAGTCTGCTGGGACTGATGACCTCCTTTTAAAGTTTTTTTAAAGTTTTTATCAGTGCCTTGTAATCACACAGTGAGACTCCTTCTGCCATACCCACATGCACACAGTTTGCTCCCACACGTCCCAGGGCTTCCCGCCCCTCTTCTCCGTGCTCTGCCCCCTCCTCCCCTCTCTGGTCTCTGTACACTGGTGTGTCATCACTTTACATACAGTGGGACTCATTGTGACAGCTCTTTACATACACATATAGCAGAATTTTATTTTATTCCTGCTTTTCCCTTTTGCTGTCCCTGTCCAGCACAGGGGACTCAACTAAGGTCACTTGTGTGAATTTGGGGTGACACAAAATAAAACACAGACACGAATTACCTTTACCCAAGCTTCAGGAAAGCATTCCTCGGCTCTCAGCCTCAGGCTCCTCAAAAGGGAGAGCAAGAGAAAGTCATGAGATGCTGGCGAGAGAGGGAAGCATATTTGGAAGTGAGCTTTTATTTGGGGGGACACTGTTCTTAGAAAGTTGTATCCATAAAAGGGCAGAAGGGGTAGGATTTCACGAGAGCAGGTGAGGGTATGCCTACACGTGAAGCTGTGCCTTGCTGTCCGAGCTGGGACAACACTCAAGTCGCTAGGAAACGTACTGACTGGTCAGAGAATCCCCACGCAGGACATGCGTTCTGTGCATGCACACTGGTGGCGCTCGCGGGCGTCAGGACTGGAGGCATTCACTCACAGCGGCTCCCCACGCCCTTCCCTTGGCTTCCTTCTTCCCCCTGGACATCTACCTCCTTCTTTTTGTGAGACTCCCCCTTTCTTGTTTCTTTGTGGCTTCTGCATGAGACACATTCTGCCTCTGACTTTACATCATCTGCCATGTTGTTCTACACATTCACTAGCAAATGACATGATCTCAGTTTTTCAGAGTGATACTCGTTACATACACATTTTCTTTGCTATTCATCCGTTGACAGGCACCTACTCAGGCTGGTTCCACGACTTGGTGTTGTGAAATGTGTGGCTGTCATCATTGGAAGGCAGGTATTGCTGCAGTACGCTCATTTTGCTCTTTTGGAAGAGCGGGGTCATCTGGCAGTTCTAGTCCAAGTCTTTGCAGCGCGACCAACGGCGTAGGAGGGCTTCCTCCCTGCGCTCTCCACATGCATTTCCTATCATGTATTCCTGGCTGCCATTCTGACTGAGGTGGAATCTCAGTGTAGTTCTGATTTGCATTTTCCAGAATGCTAATATTGAACATTTTTTTTTTCATTTGCATTTCTTCTTTTGAGAAATTCATTTTAGTTCATTTGCTCTTTTATCAGTTGGGTTGTTTTTGAGTTCTTTATGCATTCTGGGTATTAATCCTCTATCAGAAAAGTAACTTGTAGGGACTTCCTCCCATTCTGTAGGCTCTCTTTTCATGCTTGTTTCCTTTGCTATGCAGAAGCTTTTTAACTTGAGGCCATTCCACATATTCTTTGTTTTACTTCTTGTGCTTTTGGGTCTTACTAAGGAAATTGATGCTTGCACCTATGTTGGCATGTTGACTCTATTTCCTTCTATCAGTTGTACAGTTTCTGGTCTACTTCTGAGGGCTTTGATCCATTTTTGTTTGTCTTTGTTTTTGGTAACATGGATTGAACCCGTTCTGAGGCACATCCCCAGCCCTTTCTGTTTCATTTTGAAACAGGATCTCACTAAGTTGCTGAGGTTGAGTTTGAAATTTCGATCCTCCTGCTTCAATCTGATTCTTCCACAAACGGCTATCCAGTTTTCCCAGAAACACTTGTTAAAGGAAGTGTCTTTTTCCCACCTTTTGTTTTTGGTACCTTAGTCAAAGATTAGATGGTCATATCTATGAGGATTTGTGTGTCTTCCATTCCACTGGTCTTCTGTTTTCATGTTTTGGACACATCTATTTACTGTCAACGCAGTCATCTACTAAATCTCATTTGGAAACACCCTGACACACCCAGAAATAATGTCTTATTGGCAATCTGGGATTCCTCAGCCCAGTAAAGTTGGCACATAAGAGTAACTATTGCAGTCTCCCACCATTTAGCTTCCTTGTCTTCTTTTGGCACTGGGGATTTAACCCAATGGCACTTTACCACTGAATTCTATTCCCAGCCTTTTGAGTTTCATTTGAGACAGGGTCTATGTTGCTGAGGCTGGCCTCAAACTTGCCATCCTCCTGCCTCAGCTTCCTGAGCCGCTGGGATTACAAGGGTGCACTACCATGCCCAGGCTTGTCCTTAATAACCAGTAAGGTTTCAGATGTCTCACACCAATTCCTCTTTTCTGTATTTCCTAACATTCCTTACAGAGCAGGACCACATAAATTCTTACCAATAGAAAATCAATAGAAGTGATGTATGAAAATTAGTCCTTTTCTTAAAAAAAGAAAATCTCTTCGTCTATGTTTCTCTTCTCCCCATGAGCAAGAAAGTAGATGAACCAACAACCCAACTTAAGCGAGGATGGGATGGGAGAAAGCTAGATCCCTGGATCAGCTCATGGGTCCAATGCTCTTGGCTGACCTTAACTTCTACACTTGCAACTGGTGCAACCACCATGGAAAGCAGTATGGAGACTCCTAGAAAAAGCTGGAATGGAACCATCTTTGACCCAGCTATCCCACTCAGTCCAGACCCAAAGGACTTAAAATCAGCATACTACAGTGATGCAGCCACTTCAATGTTGACAGCAGCACAATTCACAACTGCTAAACTGTGGAACCATCAGAGATGCCCTTCAATAAATGGATAAAGAAACGGTGATATATATACACAATGGAATATTATTCAGCAATAAAAAGAGAATAAAACTTTTTGGAATTTGCAGGTAAATAGATGGAGTTTTGAGAACATCAAATTAAGCAAAGTAAGCCAATCCCCAAAATTAAAGTCAGAGCGTTCCCTCTGGTAAATGGATGCAGATCCATAACAGGGGTGCAGGGAATGGGGTGGGAAGAATGGAGAAACTCTGTGCAAAAGGAATGGGGGCAGGAAAGATGGTGGAATGAGATGGACATCATTACCTTAGGTACACGTATGACTGCACATATGGTGTGACTCTACACTGTGTACAACCAGAAAAATGAAAGTGTGTTCCATTTGTGTACAATGAATCAAAATGCATTGTGCTGTCATGTATAACAATGTAGAACAGATAAAAAATGAAGTAAAAAAAAAAATAATCATAATTAAATACAAAGGAAACAAAATCTACAAGAAATAGAGTTTATTTATCCACATTCTCTGTTAGTTCCTGTCCACACATACTTTACTACAGATATATCAGTGCATAGATTATGGCTTTTTAAATTTCTAAGTATTTTAGATTTCATTATTTCTTTTTTGGGGGCGGGGTGTAGTAGGGATTGAAATCAGGGTCACTACTGCTAGGCTACATCTCAGCCTCTTTTCACATTTAAAACTTTTTAGACAGGACACTGCTAAGTCGCTCAGGGCAGCCTTGAACTTGCCGCCTTCCTGCCTCAGCCTCCGCAGTCACTGGGACTGCAGGTGTAGCACAGCACAAGCCAGCATTCTTTTCAATGACCAGATAAGAATAAGTAACACGTCCAACCCTTGTCTCCGCGTCTGCACACCGACCGGCGCAGGCTGCGCACAGGGCGCGGGGAGGCTAGGAGGCTAGGAGGCCGGCTGACTCCTCCTGCACTTCCTCCCGCCGTGCGTTTTCTGGTGCCCGATGAGGTGCGAGCTCTGGGTGAAGGCCTTGCCGCACTTCCTGCACACGTAGGGGCGCTCCCCGGTGTGCGTCCTCTGGTGCCTGATGAGGTGCGAGCTCTGGCGGAAGGCCTTGCCGCAGTGCGGGCAGGGGTAGGGCTTGGCGCCCGTGTGCGTGCGCAGGTGCTGCGAGATGGCCGAGCGGTCGTTGAAGGTCCGGCCGCACTCGCGGCACTCAAAGGGCCGCTCGCCGCTGTGCACCCTGCGGTGCTGCGTGAGCGACGAGCTCTGCACGAAGCCCTTGCCGCAGTCCCGGCACACGTAGGGCCGCTCCCCGGTGTGGATCTTCTTGTGCACCGAGAAGTACCTGGGGTTCCGGAACACCTTCCCGCACTCGCTGCAGCGGCACACCTGGCTGCCCTTGTGGATCCGGATGAAGGTGATCTGCACGGCTCGCCGGGCCCCCGCCCTGGCCCCCGCCCGGCCCCCGGCCATCCAGCCCGCTCCGGCTCCCCCCCTCCCACAGCCCCTCGGGTGCGCCCTCCCCGGGGAGGCCGCGGGCGCCGCACTTGTCACCCGAGGGCCCTGTGGGCGCGAGCGCCTTCCGGGAGGGCCTTTCGGGCCTTTCGGGGGCGAGCCGTGGCTCGGGTCAGGTCCGGCCTGCGCTCCCGGAGCTCCGGGGCCTTCCGGGAGCTGGTGCCCAGAGGGGCCTTGCTCCTGGGCAGGCTCCGCCCGGTTCACGGTGGCCAGGGCTTTGGGGACCCCACCCTGTGAAACAGCAGTTGAAGGGGAGGACTGGCGACCTTCTCCTGAGGATTGTTTCATTTTGGGGTCATGAAGTGGTTTCTCTGCAGGAACATCAGAATCTGGAGTTAACTCTTTGCCTTCCGGTGTACTCTCCCACCCTGAAAAAAAAACAAAACACAGATTGTGGATGCTGTAGAGGGAAAGCGCCAGGATGGGATCCACAATATAACTCAAGTTTTCTAACGTCAGGGGACATCTCCCCCAGCGCAGCCATCGACCCTGGGAAGGCCTCTGAGAAGCTGCGCAAGACCAGAGGCGAACAAGCACCCGCTCTCTGGCTGCCTTGGGGCAGGTGGCAAATCAGAAGAGCCTGCTCTGCGGCTCTCCATCCAGTTTCCACCCCTTCAGGCCCACAGCTCCAGCGAAAGGTACTGGACCAGGCAAGTGAGCCTCCTCGGCATGTCCCCTGTTCACGCAGGGCTGAGAGAAGGCAAGGGTCCTGCCCTGGGGCCCCTGTGGTATTGTGAAGGTAGGTTCCGCTCACCTACTGAGACCAGGTTCCCAAAGGTCTCCAGCATCACATCATGGTACTCAGTCCTCTGTGTCGGGCCCAGCAGCCCCCATTCCTCCCGGCTGAAGCCCACAGCCACATCCTGGAAGGTCACAGGCTCCTGTAATACCATGCATGTGTCTGCTTAGGAGGACTGGGGTCTGTCAGCAGGACAGCAGAAGAGCTTATGGCACTCGGGATTCCTCTGCTTTGGTGGTTGGCTCAGAGACAACAACTCCAGGCCCACAAGAGGTCCACAGGGACCTCCTCACAGATTAGCTCAGAGCCCCAGCTGCAAGGCAGAGCAATAAGCAAACCAGGCTCACTGTGCCACAGGCCTTCCCCATGGGGGGGACTGGCAACTGCCTCTGTGGACAGTCTCATCTGGGTGCAGCATCCACCCAGCCTGCCACGTCAGTGCCTTCTGGGGAGCTGACCAGGACTCCAGGGTAAGAAGCTTCCCTGTCCTCCCTTTGCCTGGATCTGACAGGCATTCTGCCCAGATGGAGCAGAGCCTATCTTGAGAAAGAATGGGAAAAAGCAGAGCCTTGAGATGGGCTGGTCCAGATCCTTCCCACCACCTGCACAGCCTTGCCTGAAGCCTACCCCCATGGCTCGTCTCACGAGATGACGTGTTACATGAGAGCCAATAAATTTATTCACATGCTCGAGAAAGCAACTCACAGTGCGAACAGGACTGACCTCCCTCTGCCTTCCTCCACACCCAGACTGCGGGTCGTTTCAGAGGCCAGCACACTCCCACAGGCTCAGGAGCAGGATGGTCCCCAGCCCTGGGGCGCAGAGACTCCCAACCAATGGGACCACCTCACAGAGATGCTGAGATGCGAGAAACGGGTGAGGTCCCCACTCACCTCATTCGGCACCGCCTCTGGACAGATGGCCACATCCTCCTGTTCCTTCTCTTGCTGAGCAGTGACCTCTGGACAGCAGGCAGGCCCCTGGACAGGGAGTCCTGGGGGAGACAGAGCATGAGGGGGCTGGGGATGAGTGTGGATCCTCTCCCAGGGACAGCTCCCTGCAGTCCACAGGCTGCTGCCTGCTCACATACCACTACAGTCCAGTGGGTCTCCTCCCGCCTCTCCTCTCAGTCAGCAACTCCTCACAGCTTGTGACCAAAACCCCCTACCTGGATAGGTCCAGATGTGTCATTCTGCATGACCACGGGAACCAGTGTCCCCACTGAGACACGGTCTCAGTCCCCATCTCCAAGGACTGTTTGGGGACCTAGCTTGTCTGGAGATAGTCAGCTTCTGCCCAGCTTATGTGGACCCCCGTCCCCTTTTCTTCTCTGGTTGCCTTGAAAGGCAGATCTGCCCCAGCCACAGGCTGTGCCCACAGCCCTCCCAACCACAGCTCTTTCATGCCTGCCTTCCTCATGTGTCCCACGTGGTTCTGGGCTACCCTGCCACCAAGGAGGGTACACAATGTGACCCAGGCTGCCTCCCACAGAGAATAATCTGGGATGAACATGGAGCCCACAGCCAGCCAATCAGAACCAATGGAGTGCAGGTGACAAGGGACATGGAAGAGAGGATGGGTCTAGAGGATCTACTGGAGCTCTTGGCCCTTCCCTGTGTCACCCTGGCAGTGTCACAACAGGTCCTCCTGACTCATAATTCTAAGGTCAGTCTTGGCGACTTAGTGACACACTGACTCAAAATGAAGAAAAAAGAGACAGCTCGGAGGCAGAGTCACCTGGGTTCAACCCCTACAGCAGAAACATTAATTAAAATAGAAAAAATCCCGACAGGGCCCTAAGCCGCAGGCCAACTTGGCCCTCTCTTCCGATCCACCACGAACCTTCCGAATCTCTCCCTGATGTCTGCATGCCACACCGTGGTCACATCCATCCTGTCCCATTTCTCCACCTGCTCAGGTCCCAGGGTGTGCCACCTCTGTGATTCCCATCAGCACCCTGACCATTCTCCACCCTGCACTGTCTCCCACCATCTTCACCTGTTACTTCCCCTACCTCTCCTGCTGGACCACTGGCTCGATCCTGCCCGCCTCAGTGACCCCTTTATCCACCGCTCCTGGACAGCCGAGAGCTCCCGTGGCAGGGATCCCAGGAGGATGAACAGAAAGCACTGTGTCTGTGAACTTCTGCAAGCAGCTTGTGGAAAGACTGCTAAAAGGCCGTGCCAAGCCCCACAATGGGGTCCCAACAGCTTTGACTGGTAACTTGGGGGACTCAGACACCTTGGTGGATGGCCTAGGAACAACCCTCTCCCCATCCTTCCCAAGAGGGCCGGAGCTCTTCCTCCTGTCCCTCCAAGAAACCCTTGCAGAGGTGTCCCTCACCTTAGCCATCCATACACTCACCTTCCTCTACCGACAGCAAGGTCACGTCCTCCACCAGGGCTACGGCAGCCTGGCAGTTCTCAGGATGCTGTGACTCCACCCATGTCCGGAACTTCTCAGGCAGAGCACCCAGAAACTGCTCCAGCACCAGCAATTCCAGGATCTGCTCCTTGGAGCGTGCCTCAGGCCGTAGCCACTCGCGACAGAGCTCACGAAGTCGGGCCAGAGCCTTCTGAGGGTCAGCTGACTCCTCATACTGGAACTGCCGAAACCTCTGGCGAGCAGCTTCAGGGTCAGCTGGATGCCCACCTGTCTGTTGGGCTGGCTCCCCGAGGATGCCTGGGCTGAGTTCCCCCTTCTCAGCATAGAGGGCCTGGATCTGGGCATTTCGGGGACCAGCCATCTCCTGGTTCAGTGTGAGGACCTCAACAACCCTGATCTTCATGAGGGGATTTTCAGCAGGAAGAGACTTCATCTGAGGGCCCAGTGGAACTTTAGGACATTCTGTAAGCCAAAAGCACAAGACAGATGGCTAACAAGAACTTGAAAAAGCAAATGAAAATCACAGTGAGATATGACTCCACACCCACTAGAATGGCTACTGCCAAGAGATGGACCACAAGACCTAGTTCAGTGACAGAGCACCTGCCAAGCATGCGCACAGCCCTTGGTTTGATCCTAAGACTGGGGAACTCCTCCAAATACCAGTGAGGATACACAATGCCGCACCACTTTCCATAGCAATCTATTAGCTCCTCAAAAAGCTAAATATATAATCATCATTTAACTCAAAAACTACCCTTCAACTTACATCTAAGCATAAGAAACTTGAAAACCTGTGTTTGCAAAAACTTACATGAGCAGTACTGCTCGTAACAGCTGAAACGTAGAAATCACTCCTGTCCACCAGGTGGCAGAAGTACAGAGGCTCCCTGCCTGCTGACAGGATCACGTCCTGATAAACCCATGTGCATAAGAAGCATCCAAGTAAAAATGAATACAGTACAACTAGCCTATAAAAATGTCATCTCACAGTTTCCAACAAGCTGGAAATAAAAAAATCGCCAGGCTAAATGACCATCACACCCAGGACCACATGCACAGACTGTGATCCACACAGCGGGAGGTCTGGCAACACAAAGGGCTAGAGGACTGTATGTGAGGTGACACTCACCAACCTTGACAAGGCTGGACTGAGAAGGAAGCAGATGCAACACCATGTGCTGGTGAACCAGCTGTATGAAATGCACAACAGACGTGCCTGCTCTCAGCTGTACCACTTAACATGTGTCCTGGATATTCACCTCACCCAACCGAACAAACTGGAAAAGACAACAGTGGTTTCACTGCAAATACCCAGGTTATCAGTTTCATGTAGGGCTCAGCCTCAGTATGGCATGTGGTACACAAACAGGAAGAGACACTTTATGTTCCTTACTCAGTGGGATCCTGTCAAGTTAAGTTTCCTCCTTTCTGTCAAGTAACTGAGAGGTAAAGGCTGATAATTTGCCTGCACAGATCACATTCAAAGGGTCCTCTCCCATATGAGTCCTCTGATGTGAACACGAGAACTCCTACTGAAGAGGCCCCCCTGTCTGTGTTCACGTGACAATCCTCATCAGCACACCTTGCTACACCTGAAGCCTTCCTTACATGCTTCCGTGTCCAGTAGGACTTGTGATGCTTCGGGGATCGTCCTCAGCAATCAGGTCCTCATGGTGTCAGAGCTCTCAGGTGTAACTAGTTGGTGTTAAGAACTTTTTCAAACTCAATGAAACTGTAGTTTTTGCCCAGTATGAATTCTCTCAACACAAGACATTAGGCAATAAGCCTTTCCTGCTGCCACTGCACTCCTGGGAATGCCGTTTCTTCCCTGTGTGTTCTCAGAGACACTCTTTGGAAGACTTCTACCATCCAGGGTTGTTATAAGCATCCTTTTTAGTCTTCTCTGTTAAGGATGCCAATCTGAGCTGAAATTGGGCTTTCTCACACTCAATGCATTTATTCCATCTTGGTTTAAACCTTTTTTTTTTAATACAAAACTACTATATTCTACTAATTTTCTACATTCTCCATGTGTAGGAGAATGAAAATGTGGGAGAACAGAATGGCATCCCCTGCAGTAGTTCTCTCCCAGAAGTGATATGGCCATGCCATTCTAAACTTCCACATCCCAATTCTCCTGTATTCACTCTATAGCCTGTGGGATCCCCTTAGGCTACACAAAGGATGAATCCCCCCCAAATTTACCTTTCTTACTGCTCCACAAGATCTCATATAAATTATTACTGTTTTTAAGCTGATGTTTGTTGTATGTTTGCAAGAGCTGATACTTTCACATTTGTAGGGTCTATTTCCTGCTAAAGTTGAAAATGTGTGTTCTGCAGGCTTTTCTATGATAGTCTCTTCTCTGCACTAGTTTCCTAATGATTAGGTCTAGTTTATCTCTCCCATGTTCCACTGAGAACTGTATGTATGGTAATCCTCTCCTGATGGGGTGCTCAGTGAGAGCTGATTCCCCCAAACGCCTGACCTTCATAGCATATTGTCCAATTCAAGGCTTTCCTGAGGGGGAATGCCATGTTTTAGCATTTATCCCATTTCTCTTCTACTTCAACCACCAGAACCCATGCTGCCACTGGGCTATGATTGAAAGCTGAGAGGCATGCAGGATGAATTGCCAAAATGGGCCAGTTTTGTGTTCAATCCCAGTTCTGTGCATTAACAAGAGCTTATGGCCATGTCACTGCTGGGAGAAAGCTACTGCAGGGGATGCCATTCTAAACTCCCACATGTTCATGAGCTGCCTCGACCCACTTCTGAGGTTCCAACAGGTGCATCCAACTGGTTTTGCAAACCTCTCTGGCTGTCTCTATGGTCCCTTCCCGTTAATCTTCCATTTATAGAACCAGGAAAGATGTGAGAAAGTTCAGACTTGAATCAAGGTGGAAACTACTATTAATTCTCTGTATAATTTGCTTAAAATTATTTCAACATGAAAAGAAAAAAAGCCTGTATTGCAACTCCGCAAAATCTGTATCTTCAGACTTTCCCATGTAAACGGCTAATGCCAAAAATTTGAGTAACTTTTCTCCTTGATCATATTTTATAAACAAGATAGTGACACATATAAAGAGAATGCCTGCAGTATACACAGGCCTCTGCAAGTCCCTCGGCTCTGAAAGCCTCAGCAGCCTTCCTTTGTCTCCCACAGCCGCTAGCTAGCCCTATGCACCTACCCATCCACCACAGGCCAGCATTCTCGCCTCTCCCCGGATTCTGCTGTGGCCGCCTCCCGCCTTTTTCTCCAACTACCCGGAGAAAGCTGTGAAAAGTCGACACTCCCTTGCTCAAGGATGAAAGTCAATCCCCATGCACAGCTAACGAGGCCTGTGGACTCTGCCAAGTTTAGCGTGCATGTCTTTATGTCCCAGTCACCATCGCTGGCACACTGGGCAGCTTTGTGTTCCCTGACTATGTCCAGCCTGTTCCATCTCATGGTCATCTCAAATGGCATCCCTCTGCCTGCCTGAAAGTTCTTTTCACCACCTTTTTTTTTTTTTTTTTTTTTTTTTCCAAAAAGTGATACAGGGGTACTTTACCACTGACCTACATCTCCAATCCTTTTTAAGAAAACTTAACTTGAAACTGGGTTTCCCTAAACTGCCCAGGCTGGCCTTGAACTTGTGATCCTCCTGCCTTGCAAGTCACCACATCCAGCTGAGCTGATGCCGCAGTCTGGCTGGGCACAAAATGACCCAGCCGCCACACAGCCTTGTAGGTTCAAACAGCAACCTTTATTCCCGAACTCTCACCGGCACTCTACACACCCTTCCCGGGAACACACTGCCTCCACTCGCGCCAATTCTCTCAGAACCCCACGAGAACTCAAGGGAACTCCAAAGTAGCGGGGCCCCAGGCAGCAGGATCCGCCCTAATCCCAATCCCGGAGCAGGGTCACCTTTCAACCATTCCCTCTGGCATCCTGACTAAACTGTGGCTCTCAACAAGCTGATTTCCTCAGGCAAAGAATGTAGACAGGAAAGGTGAAGCTGAGTGCAGTGGCCATGCCTGTAATTCCAGTCACAAGTACAAGGTCAGTCTAGACATCTTAGAGAGACCCTCATAACTTAGCAAAATAAAAAAGACTCAGGGTGGGGGACTGGGTTGTAACTTAGTGGTACAGCACTTGCGTGGCATGTGTAAGACACTGGGTTCAGCTCTCAGAGACACATATAAATAAAATAAAGATCCATCGACAACTAAATAAAATAACAATAATAATACACATGCACATACCTAAAGTGCCCCTGACTTCAATCCTGAAGTCCAAAAAAAAAAAAAAAAAACAAATAATTCCACCCCTGCAGTATACCAACTAGCTCCCCTACAGCAGTTCCTCATGGTTCCTCCTCAGTGCCTCCCACAATGCACCATATCCGCACAGTCTTTTCATAATCTATGGCAACAAGGTTGGGTTTACGTCCCACCTGTTGGGTATACTATATGTGACAGAACAGGTCCTCAGTGTAAGGAAGGGGGAGGGAAGGAAGCATCTCCTAAAGAACTCTGTGACACAGCAAAGGTCACTTTGGCAACTCTCATCTCAGGCCCACGTGAAAGCCAGCTGACCAGCCGCGGCTCACAGGTCTCCTTCCCTGGAGCACCACTCAAACTCTGCTCACCTGTGAGCCAGCTCTCCGTAGACGTGCAGGAGACACGCCTACAGTGTCTCTGTGGCAGCCAGCCTTGGAGCTATTAGACCATCCAGAAGAGTAGTCAGGAGGTTTATCCAGGCAGGACCAAAGAGATGAGCTGTCCCAGCCAGAGCCACACAGACAGGAACACATGTTAACAGGCTGGACACCAACACAGGAGGTACAGAACTGCTGGGGGTCTTGGGCAGGTAAGGTATGATTTGGTGACCAGTGCTAATAGAAAGGATATTTGCAATGAAGGGAATGAAAGGAAGGACTGAATGGAGGAAAGAAAAATAGAAAACCACTGAGCCATAAGTTCTAACAGGGAGAAACCAGAACTGGGTTCAGAAAAAGAAAGAGTGGCATCACAGATGCCAGCTTCGTCTTGTTGGGGCAAATAGGTCATCAATACAGAGAGGAACAGCTGGAGGTCCCACAAACACTGGCCCAAGCAGAGGGTTCCAACACCCTTACACCACAGCAGAGAGGAGACACAGGGGAAGCCCCCAGAGTGCTCTAGAGCCGGCATCACAATCGGAGAGGGGATGTGGCAGCAAACATGCAGAGAAAACTACCGCCCAACCCAACCTGAGCACATCAACACACCGACACAAGTGGGCACATCATGCATGTCTGTGTCATCCTGGAAGGCTCTGGAAGGGAAACTGGGGATATGCCTGAGGGTCATTCACTAGAAATGGCTAAAAGACCATTCATCCACATAAAAACTGATTTAAAACAAAGCAGAATCCAGCCCTGTGCTCACCAGAACTCAGATGGGCACCTACTTTTCACTCTCAGCATTGTGATGTGTGGGAGAACCACTTATGATGAACCCAATCATGTGACTATCCAAGGCAATAAGAAATTAACAACTGGCCTCCAACTTTATACCTGCTGGTCAAACTACCATGTATGTGGGCATCTAAAGAATCTGGCACAACTGTTACAAATCACCCAAGAACTCGGGAGCCTGACATGTCCACCTGGAACAATGATACAGGCCTGAAGATCAATCAGATCAGCAACAATGCAAGCCCCCAAAGGCAACACACTCTAATAGCATCTCCTCCTCCCCCGATGCACTGATATTATGTGTCGATTAAGAGAACTACATGCTAAGGGTAGGGGAACATTGAAAGGTACAGCAACACCATGTTTCCACACAAAGATCTAAGCAGCACAAGAGACCTCTGTCAGGACTGTGCACTATGATCACAAAAACTGGATTCCCATCAAGATGGTGTTTCCAATAAGCAGAGGGGAGGGAGCAAATGGTGCTGCAAAAATTTGTGCCCCACACCACATGAGAAACTTCCAAATAAATTGGACAAAAAAGCAAACTTAAAAAGCTCAAACAGGGGGGGCTGGGGTTGTGGCTCAGCAGTAGAGCACTGGCTAGCATATGCAAGGCCCTGGGTTCCATCCTCAGCACCACATAAAAATAAAGTTGTGTCCAACTAAAAAAAAAAAAAAAAAAAAAAGCTCAAAGAGGGCAGGGGTAGAGTTTAGTGGTAGAGTGCTCACTTAGCATGTGCAAAGCCCTGGGTTCAATCCTCAGCACCACATAAAAATAAATAAAATAAAGGTATTTGTCCAACTACAACTAAAAAATTTTAAAAATCTTTAAACAAACAAACAAACAAAAATCTCAGATAGGGTCAGGTGCAGTAGTAGCACAGGCCTGTAATCCCCAGGACCCGGGACACTGAGCCAGGAGGATCTCAAATTCAAGGCCAAGCTCAGCAACTTGGACCCTAGGCAACTTAGCAAGACCCTGTATCAAAAAAGTTTCTGGGGGTTTAGCTCAGTCATAAAGTACCCCTGAATTCAATTCCCAAATTAAGAGAAAAAAAATTCAAATACATGAAAGTAGTTTACATGGAAAAAAATCCAAAACCAAAATAAAGACAGAGGCTGGGGTGCAGCTCAGTGGTAGCACGTCTGCTTGGTATGCATGAGTTCTTGGGTTCAATCCACAGCACTACCAAAAAAAAAAAAAAAAAGAACACATAAAACTTGTTTTTAAACTATATAGCTATAGCTTCCGGAAAAAGACCTTACATAAAAAGAGTAGATAAATGTTGGACTGAAATAGATATTTCAACATTAACATCCAGAATAGCATTCCCAAAATACAAATTAAAAACAACTAAATAATATAGAATTCATAAATAAGATGTGAACTACAGTGAACATATTTTTTTGTCCATCGGACTTACAAACCTTAAGGAGACCATTACAAACTGCTGGGGAAGGAGAACTTGGCACTTGAGTGGCTACACATGTTAAAAGAATTTGAGAGAACAACCTGCTATTACCAGATTTTTAGCTTACTCATAGGTTAATCCTATGGTTTCTAGACATTGAACCTAAAGAAAAATCAAAATGTGCTAAAAATGAATGTTGAGAGCCACGGCCGAGTTGGGATGGCGCATGGCATTTTACCAGAAGGAGTGGTTGAGAGGTGACTCCAGCGAGCCATTAAGATGATGATAATTAAGCAGTGTATAATTGCTGTGACTGGATGATGCTGGATTGAAACAGGCCGTGTATTCAGTCCTATATGGACCCCTGCTGTCCGGCAATAGAGCGGCCCCTGCTGCCTGGGGCGCCTGCTAGTTCCCCTTGAGTTCTCCCGCAGAGTTTTGGTTGAGTTCTCACGGAGTTCCCATTGAGTTCTCGCGGAGCCCAGTGGAGGGTGAGAGAGTTGCCGGGAAGGGCGCGCGTGGAGTGCGGGTGAGAGTTCGGGCAATAAAACAGTTCCTGTTTGAACCTACAAGTGCCTCGTGGCAGCTCCGTTATTTGTGCCCAGCCAGACTGCAGCAAATGAATACTATGAAGGTTTTTGGAATAACCTGAATATCCATCTGGAAAACTGAAACGCGGACTACATTGATCCTGTTAAAAGGAATGGTGGGATCTGTGTTGAGCATAACATCCCCCAAATGTGAATATGTTTGTGCACACACATGTAAACACACAAAAACTCCTGGCTGGGGACAAACCAGAAGCACCAGTGACTGCTTTAGGAGACAGCTGACAGCGAGTGGAATAGATGGGAGACCTTATCCATTCAAAAGGCAAACCTGTACCTATGTACCACCCATTGGCAACAGGTTCACCTTTAACCATCAGGACACTGTTGACTGGGGACAGAGGAAATGTGGAGCTTGATTCTCCAATCACACCTCCCCCTGGGGTCTCACAGTCTCTACTCTTTTCTAAAACACCAGTCTCTAACTAACCAGTGGACGCATCCCTTGTGAGAACTCCCATGTGCCTGGTTCTCACCTGGAAAGGTGTCTTGAAGAATTCCTCTTTCCTCTGGCCAGAAGTCTTCTGCGACTTCTAACTGAGATACCACATCTGGCTTGGAAAGCTGATGTTCTGCTCGAGGGAAAAGAGAAGGCTTGGGGCAGGGTCGGTTTGGGAGAAAACACTGTCCCAGCCTCCTCCCCTTCTAACACATGACATGACTTTGGGTTTAGGGCAATGACACCCACATCCTTCCCTTTTGTCAGAGTTTTTCTGAACTCCCTTGCCCACAGAGGTGGCGGGTGGCAGGAGTCAGGGTGCAGGCTGGCCCGCAAGACAAAGGGAGCTGGGGGACCTTCAGGGAAAGCTTGAACACAGACACGAGCCCTGGGGCCATGGTCACCTGATGACTAGGAGGAAACAGTTAAAAGAACCACAGAAATGGAAGGAATCAAGATCTTTAATGACGCACGTTCCAGAGCTGTTGTATATTAACATGTCATTGTTAAATGATCACAAAAACAACCAGCATTCACTACTGCAGCTGAAAACATGACTGGTATCCAGGGAGCTGAGGTATGGATGGTGTGAAGCTTTGGAATCAGACTGAGAAATCGCCTTTTTTCTAAGGCTACCAAAAAAAAAAAAAAAAGGACCCTCTCAGAGGCTTCAGGGCCTTAACAAAGCTACTCTGATCCCTGCAGTCTGAATCCAAGCCGGCACACTTCTGAAGCATCACACGGGGTACCACAAAGCACAGATCTTTCCTGACATGGAAGCCGGCCTTACCCACAGAGACCAGGTTCCTGTAGTTCTCCAGCATCACTTCCCTGTACAGAGACTTCTGTCTGAGGTCCAGCAGTCCCCACTCCTCCGGGGTAAAAGTCAGTGTTAAATCTTCAAAGGCCACTGGTTCCTAAAACCCAGAGGTTCCTGTTCAGCCTAGGCAGATCCCCCTCCGTGTTGACAGACAGAGAGGAAGGCCGACCAAGATGACCGGAAAGCATTGTGCCTGTCTCGAGTTACTGTCTCTGTCTGAAACCTGAGCAAATCCGAAGTGGCCCTGTCCAGGTCACAGTCAGGAGAACAAGTGAAATCCCTACATCTATGAAAACGTATCCATTTCTATTAACCAGGGAAGCTGTCGAAGACCAGCACGTGTGCCTCCGAGCAATTCCCTGGGCCCAACAGTCCCACGTGGCCCCTGCTGCTGCTCTGCCTCCACCGCAGGAGGCCAGCTCGCCCTCCTCCCCCCGGAGCAACTCACCTGACGGCTCGGCCGACGCCAGAGGGCTGCTGAAATCTAAGCACAAGGCCGACCCCGACCTGGGCTTGCTGCCAGGTTAAGGGACACCTCGGGGCCTCAGGCCGGCCTCGGAAGCCCGCATCCCACCTCCCCTCGGGGACCCAGGCAGTCAGTCCCGGGGCCAGGCCAGGCCACCTTCCCGCTGGGGCCCTCCCGCTGCACCGCGGGGTGGCGACCGCGCCCTCGGACGTAGGGCGGTCCCTTCGCAGACGAGCTGGGGGCGCTGCTCACAGGGAGCCAGGTCCTGGCTCAGTCCCCAGGACCGGAAGAAAACGACCAAAACGAAACAGCGGAGTCGGCGCCTACTCACACTGCACCAGGCCGTCGAAAGCCGGGCGGCCATGGCCGCTCCTGGGTCTCTGGCGGGAGTGGGCGGTCCCGAACCGACGCGGGTGGCACACGGGCGGGGCCTCTGAGACGGCGCCGCGCCGGCCGCCCCTGAGCCCGCGAACGGGCGCTGCTAGCGGGGGCCCCAGCAGAGCCCGCTGGCAGCTCGCGAGTCCGCCCGGGAGCGGACGACACGGCGCTACTACGTGCAGCTCCGACGGGCGCAGCGTCCCGCCACACTCATCCCGTGCACGCCGCACAATGGCGCCCGTCGGCCCGCGGCGAAGTGCGTCAGCCCGGAGTCCGAACTACAACTCCCAGAAGCCCCCGCGGCGCGCCTAAAGCGGCCGCGCCCTCACCGCGGCCATCTTGACCCGCCCGTTCGGGCGGCGGGCGAAGCCGGAGAGGTAGGAAGGGGGCTCTCGTCGGCCGCCTTTGGCGGCCCACAGAACCAGTCGGGGTAACAGGCCTCAAGCCCTCGTGTCTCCGTGGGCGACGACCCGAGCCGCAAGAGTCATGCCCCAACGAGGGCGACCACGCGTGGGCGTGTCGGAAGTTGGGGAAAGGGCAACTGAGGGCAGGAAGTGCGGGGTGCGTGGGGCCCGTCGGGGCGGGGCTTTGCGGGGAGAGCAGTGGGGCGGAAACGCGGGACGCGCCTTCTGTGGGGGAGGCCGGCCGGTGTCCACGGCAGGGCTAGACAGGTCCTCTCCCGTCCACGGGGCGGAAACGAGGGTAGGGCGGGACGGGACGTGTTGAGTGCCTGGGGCCAGTCTGCTCCAGGCTTCCTGGAAGGGCGGGGTTAGACTGTCCGGAAGTGGCCGGGGCGGGCGGAGGTGCCCCGCGGCGGCAGGGGCGGGGTCGGGGGCGGGGCCATGGCAGGGCAGAGGTGGGCCCCGCCCGGGGGCGGAGCTGCGTATCTGGAATCCGGTTGCAGCTGGGGCAGAGGTCTGTGGGCAGCCGGAAGCTGCTGTAGGTGCATCTTCCGAGGCAGCCCAGCATGATGGAGACTCTGGGCCCAGGGATCTGTCCAGCTGGGGCCAAGGACCTGGTGTGCCCCTCTCGGGATTCATGGCAAGTCTCAGCAGTCCTCTGCCTCCCTGCGGGCGTCCCCGTTCACTGATTGCTGAATTGGTTTCAGGGGCTAATTTTTATGGACTCGATGAAAAAGACCACTTTTGGAGCCACGCTCAGCAGGCCTGTAATCCCAGCCACTTAGGAGGTTGAGGCAGGAGGATCACAGGTTCAAGACCAACCTCAGCAACTTAAGGAGGCCCTAAGCAAATTAGACCTGGCAGAAACAAAAAGGGCCAGGGGTGTGGCTCAGTGGTAAAGCACTTCTGTGTTCAGTCCTCCCCACCCAACTGAAAAATAATAAAAAAAAGGGGACCACTGTTATGCTGTACATGTTCATCTTAACTGTTGTGTTAGGCTGATTTTTGCATATTAGTGGTTACTCAGAGGTCATGCAGTGTCTTTTGTTCTGATATTATTTCCTTGGGTTTTTCTTGTAGATGGAACACATCCCGACCTGGGCTTGCTGCTCATTTAATGAGTAACTGAGTCTTTTTCACATTTCGCAGAGGTACCCATGTCCAGGAAGGGAAAGCCCAAGTCTGTTGCTGATCAAAACCTGCTGTATGCACATCTTCCATGTCCTTCCAGAGCAAAGAGTACTCTTTTGTCTTTCTCATAGATTATTGCCTGCTATTCTTTTCCTGAGGTGTCTTGTCTTCTTTGGGCCACAGGAAAATGTTGAACTGGCTAGTGTGACGTGTTAAATAATCATGTTTACTAACATTTTTGTTTCGAATAAGTATACTGTGGAAAACTGATTCATGAGACATACCTTAATGTAATTGCATACTTTTAGCACGTTAAGTACAATATTTAGTATAATTGTAAAAAAGTATGATTTCTGAATAAATGTTAACTGTTATACATGTGAAATATCAAATGTGTTATGCATCCTTTTTATTTTCAGAAACATACACACAACCCTAATCTCTTGTTCAGAACATTCAGGACCAGAACCTTCAAAATTCATAAATGTTTGGATTTTAGAATAGTAAAGTGTATACAGTGTAGAGCACATAATATCCTCACCATCTGGGGTAAGGCCTGGCTGTGAAACACAGGAGTATACAATCTTACCAGATTGGAGAAAGACTGAGTGGTTCTGCTCCTCCATGTGAACTTCACAGATTCACAACGTGAAGACATTTTTCATTAGAAAAGATTTCAGAATTCTAGACTGCAGAGAACGCATTAAGGATCAGATACAAAAATGATTGGAATAGTAATTGTAGATTTCTCATTCGGTTGCAAAGTTTGATTTCATACTTTTTCTTTTTTTAACATCCTGCACGTGGTCAGGCATATGTATGTTGAGATAATGAGTTATTGTAATAGTCTTCTCTATTCGTTCTTGAATCAATAGTCCACTATTGCTTTAAATTAATATGTGAGTAAAAACAACACAATAAAACTAAGTAGACCCTACTGTGGCAGTGGTGGCATTCAGCTGAATCAAAGCAGCTGTACAACTTGACGACTCAAAATTTGATCTCCACTTACCATTCTTCGATTCATCACCTGGAGCATATAAGATTGTTGCATGTGGAAGACGTCATTTTTAAATACAAGTGTTGTAGGGACAGACGAGGCAAGGCAGCGAGGACAGCAGGAAACAGTTTTATTTGGCTGCAGCCAGGTTCAGAGGGCACAGCTTTTGCTGTAATCAATCAATCCCCTGAACCTCCAGTTCAGGGAGTTTCGAGAGTTTTACACCCAGCATGTAAGGGGAGGGGCTCAGAAGTTCACAGTCTGCAGAAGTTCACATAAAAGCAGCTTTTTCTTTCACTGTTTTGGGCAAGTTAACCCTCCAAGGACAACACTTGAGAATAGGAGAGCTTCTTCTCCTCTCTCTTTCCTCCCCCTGCCAGCTGTTACCATGGAGCCCATTTGTAACTTATCTTAAAAATGTACACATCTCTGTGAAGCCCAGCTCAAGGCCAGAGGTCTTGTTTGCACATTTCTTCAAAGTACTATACTGGATACGTTTGTGAAAAACTAGAAAGGGGTGTCCAGCACCTGGAGTGCTGGTATCTTCTCTGCAGTGGCCATGTAAACAGGGCGACACGAAAATAGGAAGTTTATCTACATTGAACTCTTGCAGAGACTCTTTTGCTGACAGTCCTAAAATCAGCCATGGTAAAGCAGGTTTTTCTGTGGAGAAAGGGGGTGCCACTTCACAAGAAGGATCTGTTCATCTTTGAAGTGTGATCCTGACGCCTCACTGAACCTTTTAGGACTTCAAAACCTCATGTTGGAAAATCACAGCCAAGTTAATCACTTTTTACCTGTAAATTATTTGAAGCATAATTATTTCTCAAAAGAGACTCTTTGGCCCATTTTTCTGCCACCTGTATGTTCTTTGCCCCACTCCCCAAATCAAAGACAAGGCCAGCACCAAGGTGACCTCACTGGTTATAATGCCCAGAAAGAGGCAAAGAATCTGAGGTTTGAGCAGTGGGTAACCACTAACAGCCTCCAGAAAATGGTCTGCTTCAAAGAGGAATGCAGGAGGTCCACAATGCAGGGCAAACCAGGAGGAAAACCCAAAACTAGAGATGCTGGTTCCTCAGGAGAGAAAATGCACAAGCAGGTGGTCTTCATGCTGGTTAAGCTGCCCACTGCTGCCACCCAGGACTGGCCACCCCCATCCCCCTTGCTGTCCCATGTGGGTCATCTTGTTCCTCAGCCACTAGAATGTAGACAAAGAACAAGCCCCAGAAACTCTGCTGGTCCTGGTACAACCCAACTCAGGGTCTCTCCTTGCCTAAGAAGTCCACCTGTTCCTATGAAAGTTCACTTCTGTTTCCTCTTGAATTGTTTATTCTTCTGATATCAAACATGGATGGTTATAAAATACATCCCAGACAACAGAAGGAGTCTGTTCTCAAAAAATAGAGTATGAAACAGACTTAAATGCTGTAACTTGGAAGAAAGACAATATATTAATGAATAGTCAGACACGGTGGTGCACACCTGTAATCCCAGCCTCTTGGGAGTCTGAGGCAGAAGGATTGCAAGGTGGAGGCCATCTTGGGCAACTTAGATTCTAATAAACTAAAGGGGGCCGAGAATAGAGCTGAGTGCTAGAGCCCTTAGCTAGTATTGGCAAAGCCCTGGGTTTGATTACCAGTCCTGGAAAAAGGAAAGCAATCAACAACAAGAAAAAAAACAAATGAGGTTAGTTTATCGAGAAATGCAGGGGACGCATGTGAAGATAAGTTTCTGGAAAGAAATGCTCATGTTCCAGAATGAAAAGTCCAGTGTATAAAGTGTCAGTTATACCCAGTTTACCACTAGACCAATAAAGTTGCAATAGAGTTACAGCAGAGCCTTTTAGGATATTTGACCCTTGGCCTGTGGACTTTTTTCTGTGCTTCCTTCCTCAAAATGTGAGGGCAGGAACTCCCAGCTTTGTGTGTGCATGTGTTGGGGGTGGCATTGTAACACTGATTGATGCAAGAACAAGATAGTACCCTGACCCAGGCCAATCAGTGCAAGGTATTCTCCTGTTCGTGGAAATTAGGTTGAAGGAAGGAGCAAACACTAGGAGTAAGGCCCCAAGTTTGGGTTAGATACTTGGAGAGTGTGGCAGGCTGAAAAGGGCCTCTAAAAAAGTCGGTCCTGATTGCCGCTATGTAGAAGCAGGGTCTTCGCAGATGTACCTGAGGGTCTTGAGACAGGGAGATCTCTGGGTTCTAAATGCAATCATGTGCCTTCACAAGAATGAGGTGGAGCAACTGGACCACACCTGTGCAGAAAAGAGGTGTGGGCGGTGCCCACAGAAGCAGGGATCAGAGTAGTGCACCCTAAAGCCAGGAAGGAGAGCAACTGCCAGAGGCTGCAAAAGGCAATGCCTTCTCTCCTGGAGCCCCTCAGCCCTGCCATCTTCGTGATTTCATCACTGATACTGACTTCTCCACAACTGTGAGAGGTCACAGAGAGAAGCCCAGGCTCTCTCACAGTGATGCTGTCAGTGGGCACCAGCTTAAGCGTGACCGACATCTCTGAGGCGGATGGAAAGAAGCAAAGCAGCTGAACGTCTGGAGACATCTTTGGACTGCCAATCATGTTGACCCTAGAGCTCCTCTAACCTGCCAGGCCTGTGGGTGGAAATTCCCTGGTGTCAGTCAGTTTGAGAGGGGCCTGATCTTCCTGGTGACAGGAAGCCTCCCATGCAACAACAGTGCAAGGGCCATGCTTGTCTTTGTTTCTGGTTTAAGTCTGTTTAAAACCTCAGCAGGACCCTTTGTGTCCTGTTGACTGAGGTACAGTGAACATGGCCACAGTGGGAAGCCCTGATCTTCATGCATCAAGGGAATTTCACAGACGTGAACAGCTGTACCTACATCACCCAGGGCACAACTCTAGACCACGTCCAGAGCCCATCCTGCTTCCCGGCTGGAATCACAGAGGTAAGCACCACCCTGATTTTCACATGGACTACTTTTTCCTGCTGTGTCTGGTGTCTTTCGCTCAACATTGTGTTTCTGAGGTTTATGCAAGTGAACACTTACCCGGCAGTGTGAGATGCCATGTTCTCCTTACTTTGTTTTGAGGGACTGCCAGAGGGATTCGTGTGTTTGATACAACCAAGCCTTCTATGAACATCCTTTCCTGTGTTCCGGGGACATGTCCATGAGCTGTGAGCGGTCACTGCCAGTTCTCCTGGGCAGTTCTGTAGGAGTGTGGCTTTGAAACCTTACAGGTCTGGAAATGCTTGCTGTGCTCTCCTCCACAAATGGGATTCTCCTGGGCATGAAGCTCCAACATCAGAGTCCTTTCTCTTCTGCAGTCCTTACTTTCTAGCATCCAGGATTCAAACACAGACACTGCCCCCACCCCACCCCCATTTTTTGTGAGCGATTCTGGTTAGTGCTTGTGCGGTTTGCACTGCCCTTTCAGTCTGAACCACTGTCTGGGCTCGGCTGTGTCTTTTTCATCTTGCCTGGATGCTGGCTGTGCCCTTCAGAGTGTGAAGTTGCACAAGGTTCTTCATGATGCTCTCTGGGTGAACACTAGGGTGTCAATGAGTGAGCCCTTGGGTGTAGGTGTTTAAAGTGACAACATGTGGATTATGCAGGAAATGGTGGGTGGCATGCCCCGCCCACAGCCTCTGGTTGAGACTCATGCTGAAGGTACTCATGCTGAAAGATGTATGGCCTCTGTGTCGTTCAAAATTGGTGTTTTTTTTTATTTGTATGATGCAGAAAGACAGTTATCATTGATTATCTAAGACAATAATTTCCATGAGACATTGTCCATCAGATCTAGACACTGAGTTCCATTAGATGTTTCTGTGGGAGATCAAGGGTCTATGTAGAGTGGGATCGCTCCTACCTGCTCATCAATGATTACAGGAGGCTGTGAGAACAGTCTTAACACATTTCAGTACTGAGTTCATGGTTCAAAAATAATATGTGGGTGGAGGCAGGAATACGGCAAATTCAAGGCCAGCCTCAGCGACTTATAAAGAACTTGTGCCAAAATAAAAATAAAGCTGGGTGCTGTGGTGCATTCCTATAATCTCAGTGGCTTGGGAGACTGAGGCAGGAGGACCACAAGTTCAAATCCAGCCTCAGTCAACTTATTGAGGCCCTAAGCAACTAGCGAGACCCTGCCTCAAAATCAAAAATAACAAGGTCTGAAGATGTGGCTCAGTGGTAAGTTCCCTTGGGTTCAATCCCTGGTACCAAAAAAAAAAAAAAAAGGAAGGAGATTGGGATGTACCTTGGTGGTAGAGCACCCCTGGGTTCAATCCCATAGGGTAAAAAATAATAATAATAGCAATAATTTATGGGTTTTTGCCTCCTTTATGGCTTATCTCTGAGGTTCAATAAAATGAAATTCTGATCAACAGTTTTTCCGTGTTGGTTGTGTTTGGTGAGTTTCTCTCTATGTACATTTCCTGATGTACAATAACAAAGCTATAGTTGAAAGCTTACCAACAGGAACACCTTTCACAGGTCCCCACATGAACTTGTGCTGGGTGGATAACGACACCGGCTGGCTCTTTCTACCCACCACAGCACAGGGTCCCCAGGATGGTTCTCTGGAGCCAGCTGAGCTATCTAAAGACTCCCACAAAGACCACAACATGGTTTTCCTCTCCAGTGTGAGCAAAGTGTGAAAGATCATGTTCAGAGTTGCTTCTCCCACAATGTCTGACAGCCTTGCTCAGGAGAGCCTCCCACACTCAGCAAGAGGAGTGCTGTCACCCAGGAGCTTGTCACAGTTCAAAGATCTCTCTTGCTTGTCATGTAGACATGCTCGCTCCACTGTGCCCTCTGCCATGTCAGAGGGCATATTCCCTGAGGAGGGTGTCACACTCACTGGAATGACTTCTCCAAGTCAAAGGTGGCAGGAGCTCTGTGTGGACACTCCACGTTCCTACATGTGAAGGGCTCTTTCCTGGCACCTCCAGAGGTTTGAGTTACATTTTAAAAATCTGCCACATTTGTTTCATATACAAGGGTTTTCTACATTGAACTATTGCAAGTCTGAAAAGTTGATGTTTTGACAGAAAGCACTCCTTCAATCATGATTTTTGTTTTTTTCCTCTGCATTGAGGGTACTTGATTAAGCCTGAGCATGGGTGGGTTTTTTTTTTTTTTTTTGATGTGTCATGATGTGGCCTGTGGCTGGCAGAAATATTTGACAGTAGAAGAGAATTGAATTTTTTTTTTAAAGAGAGAGAGAGAGAGAGAGAGAGAGAGAGAGAGAGAGAGAGAGAGAGAGAGAGAGAGTTTTTTTAATATTTATTTTTCAGTTTTCGGTGGACACAGCATCTTTATTTATGTGGTGCTGAGGATCGAACCCAGCGCCCCGCGCAGGCCAGGCGAGCACGTTACCGCTTGAGCCACATCCTCAGCCCAAGAGGGAATTGAATTTTAATTAACTTCCTCCCAGAACAATTTTTATTATTGGTATCAGAGATTAAACCCGGGGTACTTGTCCTCTGAACCACATCTCCAGTCCTTTTTACATTTTATTTTAAGACAGGACCTCACTAAGTTGCCCAGTCTGGCCTTGAACCTGTGTTCTGCCTGTCTCAGTTCCCAAGTTGCCAGAAGTGTAGGTGTGGCCTCCACATGCAGCAGAACTCTTTATTGCTGTGGTCTCTCCAGAATCTGCGCTCCCAGCATACTCTTTGTGCCCATCTCTCCTGCTGCTTCTCTAAGGGGACTTTTCCAGTGACCATGGGCAAGGTGTGCTGTGGAGAGATGAGGGGCCTTGACTGGGCAGTGCTTTCAAGGACTGAGCACACGGTGCCCTCAGTGACAACGCTAAGGAGAAAGACGCACAGCCATCACCAGGTTGGAAGTGGGAGCCCAGTGAGGGCAGCCACCATGCCCCTCCGCTGCACTGACACCATCGTACCTAGCTGCACGGAGGCCTTGTCTTTTCATTTGCTTTTGTTGTTTGTTTTTTATTGATTCCTCTGCAAACGACTTGAGCACCGGGACGTAACGGTCACTTTCCTAATCAAGCTCGTTCTCATCCTGGGTCCTGCCTGTTGGGCAGCGTTGGCTCCCCGTTTTTTGCCACTACAAACCTTATTGTAGTAAACAGCCCTGATTTTAGGCCCTTTCAAAGCACAAACTCTCACAGGTGGAGTGCCTGGGCCAAAGGATGTGTGTGATTGATGTATAAAGATATTTCTAGTTGGGTACGGTGGCACATGCCTATAATCCCAGTTACTCGGGAGGCTGAGGCAGGAGGATTGCAGGTTCCAGGCCATCCTCAGCAACTTAGTGAGGCCCTAAGCAACTTAGCTAGACCCTGTCTCAAAATAGAAAATAAAGGGGGCTAGGGATGTGGCTCAGTGGTTGACCTCCCCACCCCACCCCAGGTTCAATCCCTGGTACACACACAAAAAAAATTCAGGTGAGTTTCCAGGCCAAACAGTACTAATTCACTTTCCCACAGTGGCCATGTAACTTTCAGGAATCACTGTTCCTTTTAATTCCACCAGCTGGATGAATAACAATGCATTCGTTTATCACTTTACCTTGCCTTTGCTCTATAATCCATAAGCCTGATCAGCTCGTTCTATACTTGATTAGAACCTTGATATCTTCCTGCTTGGACTACCCATTCAGGGCCTTGGGATCCATCCTGTGATCAGAGAGTGGACACGCTGGGGTTTTCTGCTGTGTTAAAGCATTGCTATTATGTGACTGTCTTTGTTGTATTTTACAGTTCTTAGAGAGTCAGATATGACACTTCCTCCATGACTTCTGGGACTGCCATCTTGATGGAGAAGTGTTCACAACTAGTAGCTACGAGCAGCTCAGAGTGCTAGGAGAACCTACGCTTGTACAGGCCTGACAGGAACACCTGCAGGACGGAGTGCTCTGCCACATCCTCAGCACTTGTGGTCAGAGTTGCCAAGCTACCAGACTACCAGGTCAGGAAACTGAGATTCAAGTGCTTCACGGCGTTTGATCCCCCAACTCATAAAGTCCCCCTCCCTTAGGGACAAAGACCCTTCCAGACTGCCTTCATGACAGCAACATTTAGTGCTTCCTCGTAGTGCGGTTACATTAGGCATAAGATGATTGGCTTATAGGTGTTAAGGTGCTTATGTGTGATTGGCAGGCACGCCCTACCTGAACCCTAATACAGCTCTATGAATTCCAAAATTAAATGAGCTTGAGCTTGCTGAACGTCGACTCCGGTTTCTCATCAGCCAGTTCTCACCAGCGCCCAGTGTCCCTGTGTTGACTTGACACTGCATCTCTACCCTCCCGCGACTGAGGTGACCATTGACCAGAACCAGTGACAGGAACACATACAGAGAAGGACTCCTGATATCAAAGATCAGACCTAGCCAGGGACCAGCACATGGTGACCTTTGGTGCACCTGCTACTGTCAATAAAGTTTTATTGGAACAAAGCTACCCCATTTGCTTAGTATTACCTATGGCTGCTCTCTGGCAGAGCTGAGAAGCCATGGTGAGACCTCAAGGCCTGCAAAGATGAAAATTCTGATCACTGGGCTCTTTACAGAGTGAGTTTTCCAACCCTGCCCTGGAAGAGTGTGTATCTGTTCCTGTACTACTTAGCACCAGGGAACTGCTGTCCATGATCCCAAGAAACACTCTTGCTGTTAAGGATATGCTTCATTGTTGACCTTATACCACATCATCAACTTTCTTTTTTTAACTGCCTTTACTCCAATTCATTATGTCAGCTGCAAATCTATATTAATTTGATTAGTTCTGCTCTTTTATTCATTTTTTATTTTTTGGTAATGGGGATTGAACCCAGGGTCACTTAACCACTGAGCAATATCCCCATCCCTTTTAATTTTTTTTTTAAATTTTGAGACAGGGTCTTGCTAAGTTGCTTAGAACTTTGCTTAGGTACTGAGGCTGGCCTTGATCTTGCAGTCCTCCTGCTTTAGACTCCTGGGTTGCTGGGATTACAAGCGTGCACCACCATGCCCCCAGCTTACTTTATTTATTTTTAATCTTTCATTTTCCCTCATTAAGATATTTATTTATTTTCAGTTCTGGGGAAAGTGCTCTGCCACTGGAATGTATCCATTACCTGTCTGTTAATTTATTTTCATAGTACTGGGATCAAACTCATGCTTACAAGCACCCTACCACTGAGCTACATCCCCAGTCCTTTTCGTTTTTATTTTGGGACTGGGGCTTGCTATGTTGCTGAGGTTGGCCTTGAATTTGCCAACCTCAGTACCTGGGATTACAGGCATGGGCCACTGCAGTCACTAATAAAGGCATTTAGTGCTTTTACTTTTCCTTTGATTATTTCTTCTACTTGACAGTATCACCCTTCTGTAGATGTCAGTTTGTCTGCTGAGTTTGTAAGTTTGGGGATTGAGCTGCTCAGTTATAGGAAGCTTTTCTCTTCCAGTTCCAGTCTCTGCAGACTAGTCACCTCTGGTGGAGACTACCAGCCCTCTTCTGCAGCCCTGAGCTTCCTGCAGTGTTTGTGACAGGGGCTCATCTCTGGGCTGGGTGGTGGGCCTCATTCTTCATGTCTGCAGCCCTGCACACCCCCACTGGCTGGCTGGGCTGTGAGAGTCAGATCAGTGGCTGTGGAAAACACACAAACCACCTCTTTTGCTCTGGGACACCACAGGGACCAGTGGCAAGGTCCTCCTTATCAAGGGAGGTGGCACCCATTTCCTTCTCTTGTTCTCCTCCAGCGCCCCGGAGCCTAAGTCACAGAAACGGAACCCCCTCCAGGTGGCCCACAGGTCTAACTGCTCAGAGGTTCTGTAAGAGTCTCTTACTCCTGACTGGCTTTGGAGGATAGGAAAATAGGTCCCAGCATGGCCCTTGTGTCAAATACCTAGATTCCTCTACTTGAAGGACTAGAGAGGTGGGAGGGGGAGTGGTCATGGGTCACCTTCCCACCCCACACATAGCTGCCCTCCCTGAAATCCCAAATCCTAGGAGAAGTTCCAGTGTGAAAGGAAGGAGAGAGATGGGCATGATCGTCAGGGGTCATGCACTTTACATTGGTGGACAGTGAAGTCCCAAGACCACTGGGAAGGAATGGATAGGAAGATTCGGAATACAGAAGAGAAAGGGGATATTTGGAAATGCTAGGCCTTGAAGAAGCCAATCAGAAGTAGACCCAAGGAACTTGTCCAACCTCAGGAAGAAGGGCGGGTTCTTTCGGTACTCACTTTGAACTGCTGAGGAAAAGGAAAGAAATGGATAAAGGAAGCTTGTAGAAAGCAGGGAGGAAGTTCGGGCTGGATGAGCCCGTGATAATGTATGAATTTTCAGTGTTAAAACAGTGGTTTGTTCTAGGATCATCCCTTGTCTTAGCTGTCCACGGGCTGCGTTGACTGTGTTGCGCATCGTGGCCTAGTGAGTGGATGGGTCTGGCATTGGGAACTCCTCACAACACCCACACAGGGATTGACCACCTGAAGCAGGTGAACCTCCCCCTCAGCTCTGGCAAAGGTCCCACACAGCACCTGAGATGGGTGTGACCTGCCAAGATGCCAGTCAACCTGCTGACTGCAAGACATCATGAGACAAGACCCTGCCCTTGAAACCTTATCCCTGCCTTTGATGCCCTTGAAGAAACCACTAGAGTCATCTTTCCTTTGTCTAGTTCCAGCGCCCATGTGGACTAGATCTATCAGGAGCTCTGCTTTATGTAAATATATTGTGTTTTGTTCCTCACCAATTATTTGAGACTCCAAGTTTCCAGGTGGCTTACACCCTCCTCAGTCCCCAACAAGATGCTGGTCGTCTCCCCTGTTAACCCCTGAAAAAGGAAGGGTGGGGCAGGGAAGTGCTGCATGTGTTAGTCCCTTTTCCCCCAACAACCCAGAGTGGTGGTGAAAGGCTGTAATCACAGGAATGTGGGAGCCTGAGACTGAGGCTGGAGATTTCAAATTCAAGCCAGCCTTAGCAACTCAGTGAAGCCCTAAACAACTTAGACCCTGCCTCACAATAAAAGGTGAAAATAAAAAAGGGCCGGGGATGTGGCTCTGTCTTAAAAGGTGTGTGTGTTCAATCCCCAGTACCTAAATGAATGAATAAAGAAGACACCAGAGCAGTAACGGTTTTTGTTCACAGCAGGAAGTGGACCTCTTACACTTCTAGAAGTTTCCCATTAAAAGAGAACTAAATGTCAGGGAGTGTTGTTGCCCTGTGCTTGAAAGGATGGCTCTCCCGGCTAATCTTGTGTGAGGACCACAGTTTTTGTTCCCCAATATCTAGCTCCACACTGAGCAGACAAGAAATGGTCTCTTGGAAGACACAGCCACGAGGGACCGACAGAGTCCAGAGGATGCCCTGCTTGGATCAAGAAATAAAGCATCTGGAGCCCTGGCTTCATCCACCTGTCAGGAGCACTCCAAACTTACAGACAGCAGCCTGACTTCTGTGGCTCTGGACCCCATTCACCCATTTTTGAGTTTACATAAATGGGATTCTGAACTATGCATCCTTTTGTCTTCTTGTGTTCAATATTATATGTGTAACGTTCATCCTTTTCTTTTCTTTTTCTTTAGGTGGGTTGGGGATGACCCCGAAGCCTCCGTGTGCCAGGAGTGGTCTGCCACTACATCCTCAAGCTTCACCCATTTTTTTACATAAAGCAGTTTTTCCCTCTCATATTCTGTAGTATAAAAATGCCAAATTCAGCTCATTCCTCTGCTGACAGCCATTCGTGTTGATGCACTCTGGGACTTTCACAAGCAGTGCTGTTAGGGACCTCTCTGACCACTGCTGCAGTCACCTCGACGCGGATTTCTGACCAGGAATATGCCTCGAGTGGGACGGCCGGGCGCGGGGCCGGTGATTCCCGACGCGCTTTAGAGGACCCTGCCCCACCGCCTCTGAGCGCGCTGTCCCCGGCAGGTGCCTCCTGCAGCCTCTGGGGGCCGCGGGGGCGCCTCGTCGCTATTTCTTTGTGTTTATCTGACTTTTTGTTACGGACATCTTCCCTTTCAAACAAAGCACACTGACTGCCGGCTCCTGGTCCTAGGCTCGCTGACCCACAGCCTCGGAGCAGCCTGCCAAAGCCCTTACTCGACCGCACCGGAAGACGGTGGTTTGTTTCAAGTGCTGCACGGGTGACAACGTCGACAAAGGCTGAGCTTAGCTGAGTTCTAAGATAGTTCTCTTAAAAAAAAAAAAAAAAAAAAAAGGCCTGGAGGAAACGCGAGAGGTCGGGGCGGCCGAGGAGGCCGAGGAGGGACCGAGTCGGCGGGGCGGGGCGGGGCGGGGGGGGGCGGCGTCCCCACGCACGGCGCTGACGTCGCGGGGCGGCGCGGGGTGGAAGGTCGCGAGCTCCCGCTCTCCTCCTCCACGGCGGCTGGCGGGTCGAGCCGGGACCTTAGGGACGCGAACATCCGGGTGCCCAGGGGCGCAGGCGCGGTCGCCGCGAACCTGGCTGCCGCCGGCCGCCTGCGGTGAGTCCCGCCGCGCCCCTCCACCCCTCGGTGCCTCAGTTTCCCCAGAGGGCGGCGTGGGAGGGAGCCCCGGGTATCGTGTCGCGGCGTGCCGGTCGGCGGCTTTCAGCGGGTAGGGCGCGGCGGGCCCGACGGGGCTGGCGTGTGACCGGCGGCTGCCGTCTGCCCGGCTTTCCCTGGGCTCCGGCCGGTGGCCCGCGGTGGTCTCGCCGCGGCCTCCTGGCGCGAGGCCACCCTGGGCGCGGGCCCCCCGGACTCCTGTGGCGGGACCTGCCTCGGCGCGTTCCTGTGCGTCCGGCGGACTTCGCAGCTGCCTCCCGCGGCTCAGTGGTTTACTGCTCAGCGGCTCTCCGCCGCCTCTGTTGACTTCCGTTTCTATAGAAACGCAGCGGGACTGCGCGGTGGACTCCCAGACTGACCCGCGCCCTTGCGCCCCGAGATAGCCGTGCCTTTCCTGGGGTCCATCCGTGTAGCCACGCGTAGTCCGCCTTCTGTGCTGCGCTTCAAAGTAAGTTGTAGATGACACTTGTCAAACACCTTCCTCTGCTTAGCGTGAGTTAGAGTTCAGTATTGTTTCTGATTTTTTGAGGAAAAATTGACTTTCAGTGAAATGCCTAGATCTTCCTGGCATAGTCGGACGGATTTTGACAAAATTACCACCATGGAAAGATCCCTTATTCTTTGCCTATTTAAAGAATGTGGTTGGTAGGAACTAGGCTTGAAAAATTTTTCCTTCAGTATAGAGAATTAAACCCAGGGCCTTGTACATGTTAGGAATGCCCCACTGAGCAGGACCCCAGCCCTCAAAATGTTTTAAGTGCCATGCTTTGTTCTTCCCTCCCCTATAACAGGTAAATTATTCTTTTTTTTCTCTCTCTCTCTCTTTCTTTTTTTTTTTGGTAGGATTGGACCCAGGGGCACTTAACCACTGAACCATATCCCCAGCCCTTTTTAGTACTTTTTTTTGGTGGGGGGGAGGTACCTGGGATTAAACCCAGGGGCCCTCGACCACTGAGCCACATACCCAGCCCTATTTTTTTGTATTTTATTTAGAGACAGGGTCTCAATGAGTTCCTTAGCGCCTTGCTGTTGCTGAGGTTGGTTTTGAACTTGCAGTCCTCTGCCTCAGCCTCCAGAGTGGCTCGGATTACAGGCGTGCACCACTGTGCCCCACTTAGTTTTTATTTTGAGACAGGGTTTTGCTTAGTTACTGAGGCTGGCTTTGAACTTGCAATCCTCCTGCCTCTGCCTCCTGAGCTGCTGGGATTACAGGTGTGCCCCACTGTGCTCTGTGAATTTTACTCTTTTTCTATTGCTTGTTTTCTTCTACACCTAGCTTTCCTGCCCCCTCCACTCCCTTCCCCCCAGTCTTTTATTTTGAAAGTTTTACACCTGCAAAAAAGCTGCAGGAACAGTGTAGTGAACATTTGTAAAGTCATCCAGGTTCCTCAGGTTATTAACAGTTTACCACATAAGCTTTACTTTTTTACCTTTCTAAAACACATGCACACACGTTCTCTTTTTGTATTTTACATGTATACAGAGTTGCACAGGCTGGTGTGATACAGGTGAAAATTTATATACACTTTTTTATTTTTATAATTTTTTATTTTATTATTTTTATGTGGTGCTGAGGATCGAACCCAGGGCCTTGCACGTGTGAGGCGAGTGCTCTACCGCTGAGCCATAACCCCAGCCCCACATAGACTTACTTATCACTGAAAGTGTATTGTGGACATCATGACACTTCAGCCTGAAGTATTTTCACCTGCACTTCCTAAGCACAAGAACATTCTTGAACAAAACTAAAGTGTTGTTGTGACATCCAAGTTCTGTATTATTGGTAAGCAATTTTTGTGTAATGTAAAATCTGCATGTAGCTAAGTTGTTTTTGTATTTGGTTTGAACTAGAATCCAGTCCAGTCCAGTCCAGGATCAATGTTAAATTTAGTTTTCATGTCTTTTTAGTTTCCTTCAATCTGTGATCTTATTGTTGTTGCTTTTTCTTTCAAGACATTAACTTTTTTTTTTTAAGAGCCAACTGGTTATTTTGTAGTTTGTCCTCTTAGTGTTCAATTGATATTCTCATGATTAAATTCAGATTCTCCATCTTTCACAGGAAATTAAGTGAAGTCATACCCTTTTTGGTGCGCCACATGAGGAAGAACATGAAGCTCGTTGTGGTCAAACTTTGTCATGTGGTTAAAGACCTGTCTTCCAGGGCTCTCCACCTTTTCCCTATTGTACTTATTAAATCATCCTTGGGGTAACACTTTTAGTAATTTAAAAAAATTTTTTTTCAATATGTGTTTTTAGTTTCTGATGGGTCTTTATTTTATTCATTTATTTATATGAGGTTCTGAGAAGCAAACAATGCCTCACACATGCTAGGCATGCACTCTGCCACTAAGCCACAACCTCATCCTCAATAATCGTTATTTTTTAATTTATGGTATGTTATTTATTCTTTTTATGTATTTATTTTTATTATAGTTGTAGACGGACAGCATGCCTTTATTTGTTTAGTTTTTTATGCTGTGCTAAGGATCGAACCCATTGCCTCACACATAGTGGTCAGCGCTCTGCCACTGAGCTACAGCCCCAGCTCATGTTATTCATTCATATATAGTCATATGTTTCAAATCTTTTTTATATGTTTAGTGTTTTTTGTGTATTAAGACTCTTCATCCTGGGGCTGGGGCTGTGGCTTAGCAGTAGAGTGCTTGTCTAGCACGTGCGAGGTGCTGGATTCGATCCTTAGCACCATGTTAAAAAAAAAAATGAATAAATAAAATAAAGGTATCATGTCCAACTACAACTAAAAAAAATTTTAAAAAGACTCTTCATCCTGATAACTCAAGAATATTCTTTACTATATATTTTATTTTAATCATACTCAAGTTTATTTGTGTGTGTGCATTTTTTTTTAACGAATAGTTCTTTGATCCATCTGGATTTTATGTGTGTGACAGTATGTACAATTTAGATTTTGTAATTTTTTTCTCATCTGAAAAGGCAGTGAGAGGGCTGGGGATGTGGCTCAAGCGGTAGCGCACTCGCCTGGCGTGCGTGCAGCCCGGGTTCGATCCTCAGCACCACATACAAACAAAGATGTTGTGTCCGCCGAAAACTAAAAAATAAATATTAAAAAAATCTCTCTCTCCTCTCTCCCACTCTCTCTTAAAAAAAAAAGGCAGTGAGAGAAATACATGTGTCTTAACTGAGGTATAGGTTATGAGGCTTTTTTTTTGATACTGGTCCTTAACCACGGAGTCACATCCTCACCCCTTTTTATTTTTTATTTTGAGACATAGTCTTGCTAAATTGCTTAGGGCCTTGCTAATTTGCTGAGACTGGCTTTGAACTTGCAATCCTTCTGCCTCAGCCTCCCCATTTGGAGGTTTAGGCCACTTTTACCATCTTCCAAATTAAGCACCAGAGTGTATTTGCGGCTGTTGGTCCTTCCCTTCCTTTCACTGACTGCTTAGTTACTGCAACCTAGTGAAGAACCTCAACTTTGGGAGTACATTCCAGCTCCTCCTCTTTTCTTTTTAAGGGATTGAAATCTTGGCTTTTTCAGGTGCTGTTCTCATTTGTGTGAGTTATAGAAATGGTCTGTCCTGCTATAGTGAGATTCTTCCAGAAATTTGCATTAGGAAGGCATTGCTTTTACAGGTGGTCTGGTGAGAGTCCTCATGGTTTCAGTATGGGGCCCCTTCATCCTTTGCACCATCTCTAGCTCCCCACTAGCTCAAGTGTCCTTTCAAGTCTTCAGTATTTTTTCAATGGTGTAGGATTTTTGTTAGTTTTTGTTTTCTATTTTTTATGGGACTTTAATTTTTAAGACATTTTTTATTGGTTATTGTTTTAGGAAGATTTTGATTTGGGGTGTCAGTAGTTATTCAGCAAATGATTATTTACTGGGCACCTAAATTCATCTAGAAATAAACAGACAGCAATCCCTGCTGTGGCAGTGCTTATGATTTAAGGCAGTTATTTCTCTTGTTGAGCTCAGGCATTTAAAAAAAATAATTATCCCTGAGCCTGATTTAGTGTGCATGCTTGTAATCCCAGCAACTCAGGAGGCTGAGGCAGGAGGATTGCAAGTTCCAGGTCATTCTGGCAATTTAGCAAGACCCTGCCTCAAAGTAAAAAGAAGGGCTGGGGCTATAGCTCAGTGATGGAGCACTCCTGTCTTTAATACCCAGTACCAACAAAACAAAACAACCTACCTGTTTTACCAAAGAAAAAAAGAATTATATTTAACTGAGAAGAAAAAAATGATAACTTATTATTACTTTATTATTATAGTGAGAATTTAAATTATTCGTAACAGGAATAATGTGCTTTGTGGATTGATGTAGACTGCTAAATTCTTTTTTTTTAATATTTTCTAGTTGTCAATGGACCTTTGTTTATTTATATGAGGTGCTGAGAATTGAACCCAGTGCCTCACACATGCTAGGCAAGCACTCTACCACTGAGCTAGGACCCAACCCTGGACTGCTAAATTCTAAAATAATAATTTCTGTTATGTATTATGCATTTATACTCTGCCAGATATGTATATGGATGCCATGTGCATATTGTTACATTATTATTACATTATTGTTATATTATTATATCATTTAATTCTTACAGTGATGATGAATTGGGTACATTAGTGTTCTCATTTTTTACCTGAGAAAACTGGGGCTTGAGAGAAGACTTGAGTTAGCAGAGCTGGCTTTTGACCCAGGACCTGTTCACATCCAGAACATGCTGCCTTGTACTCAGTTTGGCTATTTCAGAGCAGTTTTACTTAGAAGATATGAGGCAATATCTATGACTAAATGTACTTTTTGATTAAATGAGTTTAGAATCTTACTAGTGTGTGGAAATCTTATTATTAAAGAAATGGTCAGATCTCTTCTCTGCAACAGGGAAGGGGCGTGAAAAACATTTCTTTTTGTGTAAAAACATAAAACAAAATTATCCATTTGTTTTAATGTGAAATCAAAAGAAAAACTAGGTGTTGGGGCCACTGTGGAGAGAAAAGATGGGACACACACACACACACACACACACACACACACACACACTGATCAAGAGGGGTAAATGTTCTACTCAAAATGCAAGGGCAGCTTCCCAAGCTATTGCTGAAATAGGTTAACGGAGCAAGCTGGGCTTTTATTTTGGAGAAAAAGTGGGGCTGGGGTGATAATGGCCTTGCATTTGTTGGGGCTTGCATGTTTGATCTTGCTGCTGGCAGCAAATAGGAGGCATGGAAGCTTTCTTATTAGCTTTCCTAGATGTGGGGAGAGGGCTTGAAAACTGTCTGCAAGTCAGCAATCACGCAGTAATTAGATGGGTTACTTTATTAGCTCAGGGTTAGAGTGAGTGGCAAATGATTTTGTTAAGGCATGGATTCTTTGAACAAATAAGGTAGGCATTATGGGTGGTCCACAGAGATGGTGGGAGCCATGTGGATGGGCAGGTCTGCTGAGGTCTGTTAACGTCAAGTACCCAGCATTGAGTGTGAGTGATGCTCCTGCAGGGCCTGGGACTAGGATGAGACCCTTTAGAGCTGAGTGCCTAGAATGGTGTTCTACACAAGCTCACCACATCACTGCGAAACCATTATTTCTCTTTCGAAGTCCCAAAGTGTCAGAAATGTGCCGGGTGGGGTTCTTACCCTAATAGACTCAACACACTTTTTTTTTGAGCAGCTTTATTTAGATAAAATTCACATCCCATACAGTTCACCCTTTTAAGGCATACAATTCAATGATTTTTATTATATTCACTGGCTTATACCTATCTTCCCACAGTTAATTTTGGAATATTTTCATCATCCCTGTCCCTTGCAAAAGAAAACCAATACCTGCTGGCAGTCACTGCTCATCTCCCCACCCCTCTTACCCCTTGGCAGTTACTAACCTTTCTGTCTATGCAGGTGTCTGTTCTGGGCATTTTTTATAAAACCCATAATTTTTGATTTTTAGTGTCTGGCTCTTTTTTTTTTTTTTTTTTTTGGGTGATGCTGGGGATTGGACCCAGGGGTGCTCTACTACTAAGCAACTTCTCCAGCCTTTTGTTATTTTTATTTTTTGGTTTGAAAAAGTTTCTTGATAAATTGCTGAGGCCAGCCTCAGACTTGCAATCCTCCTGCCTCAACAGTTGCTGGGATTACAGGCCTATGCCGCTGCATTTGACTATATGTCTGGCTTCTTTTATTTAGCAAAATATTTTCAAGATACATCTATATTGTAACATGTGTCTCTACTTTGTTCATTATTATTGATGAATAGTAGACCAGATCAAATCTTTTGTTTCTGAAGTGTTCCAAGATAGACTTCAATGTTTAAAAGAAAAAATTTGTTAAAATGGCTTGAGTTTCATCTTGTTAGGTTCCACTTTGTAAACTTCCACCCTTGTAGTTACCCATTGTGCATGTACTAGTCTTCTAGAACCAAGTAGGTTAACCTGAAACAGCTGGCTGGGAGGAACTCTCCAGGACTTGTTTTCTAAAGAAAAGTATTTAGAGGAACAAAACTTAAACCTCCCTAGGTGTATTACAAAGTCATTCAAAAAGTAACCCAGTTAGACTTGTGAATGGAAATATGTAGTACCCAGTCAACATTCTGCTTTAAAGAGTAATAAATGCAGATGAGTTTTAAAAACAAGAATATTTCATTATATCACATTTTGTTTCTCCTTTTGCCGATTAATGGATGTTAAATTGTTTCTACATTTTTCATATTACAAATAATGCTGTGAACATTCATATTCAGTTTTTAAGAAATGGACCATTTTTGGTTTTTTTGGAATAGCTACCTTAGGAGCTGATTCTGGTCATCCTAGTGAGTATGAAATGTGATCATGTTCTGTTTTGGTTTGTACTTTTCTCTTGGTTAGTAATGTTGGGTATATTTGGTTTATTGGCCAATTGTGTATCTTCTTTCGAGAACTGCCTATTCAGGTCTTTTGTCCATTTAAAAACTTTGTTTTAGATGTAGATGGACGTAATACCTCTATTTTATTTATTTTTAGGTGGTGCTGAGGATCAAACCCAGTGTCTTCTATGTGCTAAGCAAGCGCTGCACCACTCAGCTACAACCCCAGCCCCTTGTTCATTTCTCAAATGGGTCATTTATATTTTATTGTTAAATTATAAGGTACATCTGTTGTATATATCAGTCCTTTGTCAGACATGTGGTTTGCCCACATTTTCTCCTGCTGTGTGATTTGGCTTTCACTTTCTTTCTTTCTTTCTTTCTTTTTTATGATGCTGGGGATTGAACCCAGGGCCTTATGCATGCGAGACAGGCACTCTTCCAACTGAGCAATATCCCCAGCCCCTGGCTTTCACTTTCTTAATGACATTCCTTGAAGCATAAAAGCTTTTAATTTTCATGTAATGCAATTTGTTAACTTTTGAGTCTTTCTTTTCTGTTGCTGTTGTTGCTTACACTTTTGGTATTATAGCAACTTTCCCAAAGAAATCAAAAGAAAAACTAGGTGTTGGGGCCTAGTTTTTATTTAGAATTTATGCCTGTGATCTTTTCTAAGATTTGTATTGTTTTATCTCTTTATTGAGACGTGTGATCCATCTTAATTTTTGTGTGATGTGCACTCTTTTTTTTTTTATCAATATTTTTATATGTTTATTTTTATGTGGTGCTGGGGATTGAACCCAGGGTTTCATGTGTTCAAGGCAAGTGCTCTACCGCTGAGCTACAACCCCAGCCCATGTTTTTTAAACATTTTTTAGTTGGGCACAATACCTTTATTTTGTTTATTTTTATGTGGTGCTGAGGATCGAACCCAGTGCCTTGTGTGTTCTAGACGAGCGCTCTACGGCTGAGCCACAACCCCAGCCCCCATTGCACTGTTTTTGATGAGTATTTTGCAGTGTGCTTCTCACCATCTTTATTTATATATATCTATATTTTTTTTGATGGAACTTTATTTATTAATTTATTTATATGCAGTGCTGAGAATCGAACCCAGTGCCTCACACATGCTAGGCAAGTGCTCTTCTACTGAGCTAAAACCCCAGCCCCCTCACTATCTTTTTTTTTTTTTTAATTTATCTTTATGTGGTGGTGAAGATCAAACCCAGTGCCTCATATGGGCTAGGCAAGCACTCTACCACTGGGCCACTACCCCAGCCCTGCCTTTCACCATCTTGAAAGGCATTTTACAGGTAGTGTTAAATATCCATATAACTTAAAAAGTTCTAAAGCTCTAAGTTCATGCAAGGAAAGTGTTTGTTTTTAAAAACACCTGTTTCTGTTTGGATATGTCATCTAGAAGACATAGGAACAGTCAGGTGCTAGAGAATATGTGTTAATCTTCTGTAAAGTTGGATTAGATAAAGGAGCAGGTGCTGCTGGGGAACAAAACTTAAACCTCCCTAGGTGTATTACAAAGTCATTAAAGAAGTAACTCAGTAAGGCTTGTGAATGGAGGAGATATGTAGTACCCAAATAGTGCAATTTGTTAAGTTTTTAGGTAGATGAGGATGGTACCTCTGTGGAAACAGCTCTCAGCACATAGGACTCGAGGCATCCCAGGATGTCTTACCCACAGGGCAGGGTCGGTCTCCCTGTGTCTTACCTAAGCAGCACAGTTCTCCAGCTTTGAAGTCCCACACAGGGCTGAGACAATGCTCATGTGCTTTCTTTTTTTTTTTGGTGGGGGGGAACCTAGGGCTTTGTGTGTGCTAGGCAAGCACTTTACCATTGAGCCACACCACAGCCTAGCATCCTGTATATACAAAGATTTGGATTAAACTTCTCCAGTGGTAATGGATAAGAGGACAGGTTGGTTAGGGAAAGAATCAGCAATACTAGGGTCTCCAGACAAGTATGTACAGCGTCAGAGGAGGAGTAGGAAATAGAGAGCCCCCAGATATGTGAACAACATTGTGATGAGTTTTTAACATTATTTTTGCCATTGTACTGCCAAAAGTATATGAATGTGTGGGAGGGGGCTGGGGAGTAGCTCAGTGGGAGAGCACTTGCCTAGCACATGTGAGGCACTGGGTTCGAGCTCAGCACCACATAAAATAAATACATAAATAAAACAAAGGTATTGTGTCCACTTACAACTATAAAAAAATTTAAAAAAATAAATATGTGGGAGGGCAACAATGTAAGATATTTTTAAGACAATCTTAATTTATGAAGTTCAGTAAGATTCTTGCATGAATTGCCTTAATGTAATGCCATTATCCTTAATCTGTCCTAATGTCTTCTATATACTTGTGATAATTTGTTACTTCACTGTGGAACTCAGGTCCTTGTCATCTGAGAATGGCTTAGTTGGTTTAGACTGCTATAGGAAAATGCCATAAACTGTGTGTCTTATGAACAACAAAGTTTTGTTTCTTAGAGATCTGGGGACTAGGAGGTCCAAGATCAAGGCAACAGAGGCCTTGGTGCTGGGTGAGGGCCTGCTTTCTGGGTCCTGGCTTATCCTCATGTGGTAGAAGGTGGGTAATGGAGCTCTCTGAGGCTGCTTTTTTCTATGACACAATTTATATATTTCAAATGGACAAAAAAATTTGTTTTATTTACAGTACCTTAAGATAAATTGCCTTTATGAGCTTTCTTTCCAGACCTTGAGATCTACAAGCATATCTAGAAAATTTACTATTGTGGAAAATGAAGACTGCCTGTAGTTTTTTTTCCCCCTTCACAAATGGCTGTAACACTATCCTTTTGGTGGTTCAGGGACTTTATTATTTTCTTTAGGCATCATTAAGTCCTGCAACTCTTACAGAGTAACTTTGACAATATATACATTCTGTCATTTTGCTAGCCAGTTCTTGGGTCCATCACTCAATAGAACCTTAACTCCATTCAAATTTACTTTTATTACTGAAAGGTGAGTGACTCACCCGAGATGGAGATTCAGCCAAGAGATTTATTGGGGGGCTGACCAAAGGGAAAGAAAAGGAGAGGCAGAGAGAGAGCAGAGAGAGGAGAGGAGGAGGGCAGAGAGAAAGAGAAAGAGAGAGGAGAGAAAGAAGAGGAAGAGGGCAGAGAGCGTGAGCTTGCAAGCTTTGGCTTAAGAAGGGTTGCCTAGGCCATGTGGCCGGTGCTGATTGGCAGGGTGACTCAGGAACGTCGTGTCCTGTGGGGATGGGTCGAGAAAACTTTTGAATTTGGCGTCCTTTGGCTTGGTGCTCTTTGGAGAGGAGAGAGAGGGGTAAGGGATTCTGTGATGTTCTCGTGAGATGGAAACTTAATTTTAGTGGGGAGTCTCTTACACACCCAGTAATTAGAAATCTTACAGAAGGGATTGATTTTGAGTATTTAGGCCCACATTTCTATTTTAAGGCTTTAGTTTTCATGAATAGTTCTTGGAGGCCCAATTATCCCTGTCCTTCCTTCCTTCCTCCCTCCCTTCCTCCCTCCCTTCCTCCCTCCCTTCCTCCCTCCCTCCCTTCCTCCCTTCCTTCCTTCCCGAACCCAAGACACTCAACCACTGAGCCACATCCCCAGCCCTTTTAAGATATATTTTATTTAGGGCGGGGTCTTGCTGAGTTGCTTAGGGCCTTGCTAATTTGCTGAGGCTGGCTTTGAACTCGCAATCCTCCTGGCTCACTAGCTGCTTGGGATTACAAGTGTGCACCTCTACGCCTGGCATCCCTGTCCATCTTGTGTCATGTCTTCATCATCTTCTAGACCTCAGCTAACTGGGCCATCTCCTACTTCTTTTTGGTATTCTATTTCTTCCAACAGTTGGAAATTTCAAGGAACTTTACTCCTGAGCCAGTGGTGGTTGCCATTTTGTGTCCTTGGGGATTTTTTTATAAGGATGTCAATCCCTTTTTTTTTTTTTTTGGTACTAGGGACATTTAACCACTGAGATAGATGCCTAGCCTTTTTATTATTTGAGATAGGGTCTTGCTAGGATGCTTAGGGCATTGCTGAATTGCTGAAGCTGGCCTTAAATTTGGAATCCTCCTGCTTCAGCCTACTGTGCTGCTGGATACAGGCATGTGCTGTTATGCTGGATGTCAGTCTCATTCCTGAGAGCTGCACCCTCATGATCCATTTGCCTCCCCCAAAGCTCTACCTTCTAATACCATAACGTTGAAGATGGGATTTCAGTATGACTTTTGGAAAGGGTGACATTCAAGTCCAGGCAAAAGATGTAGCTGAAATGGCTACTTATCATCAAGGAGTGAGAATTCATTGTGAGGAATGAGTCTAAGTTGAGGGCAGTATCTGGATTTGTTGTAAGCTTCCTTCTACATGAAGGAACTTCTCCTGGTGTCTTAGAACACAGTGCAGGAAGCCATCCGTGAATTACACGAGGATCTTCTCTCGATATAGTAGCCAGGGAGATTTAGGGTTGACATTGCGAAGTATCCATGGCTCTCCTGCGGCAATAGACTGCCCAATGCACATGACCTTTATCTCTGTTCTGTGAGGAAGATACCTCGTAGTAGCTCCGGAGATGGATGTAACCTATTGGGAATTGAACACCTTTAACCTTTTTTGGTGAAGAACATTCTGTGGAAGGCCTTTGATGTTTCCCAATGTAAATAAAGCAGGCACGGGCTCCATTTTGGCCAGAGTCTAGAAGCTTGGTCCATCTGATTGGCTTACTCATCCTGCCCCTGCTTTTGAAACTACTTTCTGTGTCCTCTGTTTTTTTTTCCACCATTCTATTTTTTCTAGCTTTTATTTCTCATCCAGCCTATTCCACCAAGGGGAACCCCATTTCCAACACCTACACTGGACGTGGACAAGAACATAGTACTATGGTACCTAAGTACCCAGGTTGCTGGTCCACAGAATGGTCAAGGGGTGGTGTTATTGTGGTGTAGGGATCAAACCCTGAGCTTCACACATGCTAGGCAAGTGCTCTACCACTGAGCTACTTCCCTGAACCAGTGAATTTTTACCTCCAGAATCTTTTGTTTCTGAAAATTCCCTTCGAGAGGTTATATCGTCCCGTGTGTGATGGCCTATCTCCTTTTTTAGACTGTACTTGTGAACCTGCCCTCAAGGTAAGGGGTGTGCTCTGGAGCCTTATTTTCACAGGATGGCCAGAGGCTGCACAGGCCCCTGTGCATCAGGAAGGCAGTCGTGGCAGCCTCAGGAGGCTGCTGGGTGGGAGCAGCAGCTGTGAGCATGGTTCCCTGAGCAGCTGGCCCCTCCATGGCATGGTTTAAAGCTGTGGGCAGAGTAGGTGCCTGAGCTTGGTTTGGCTTCCAAGTGAATTAGGGTATTGCTCACCTCAGTTTGGTGTTCCTACTTAAGAGTTTTGGGGCAAGGTGTGGTGGCACACACCTGAAATCCCAGTGATTTGAGAGGCTAAGGCAGGGGGATCACAAGTTCAAGGCCCACATCAACAATTTAGTGAGGCCCTCAGCCGTTTAGTAAAACGCTGTCTTAAAATAGAAATTTAAAAAGTAAGGGCTGGGGTTGTGGCTCAGTGGTAGAGCACTCACCTAGCATGTGTGAGGCACTGGGTTTGATGCTCAGCACCACATAAAAATGAAATAAAAACATTGTGTGTCCACCTACAACTAATATATATTAATATATATATATATATAAATAAAATAAAAAGTTCGAGAGGTGTGGATCAGTGGTAAAGGGTTCCTGGGTTTAATCCATGGTACTGCCCCTGCAAAAAACAAAAATGTTTGTAGTTCAAGTTTTCATTAAATACACTTTGAATTTGCGTTAAAGAGGTCTGTTATTTAATTGGAACATCTTGACTCTGAGTTGGGGAGATCTCCTTGAATTGCTTTTTGAAAGTACTAAGGTGTAGGGAGCTGCCTTCCACTTCAGGTGGTAATATGAGCAGTTGCATTGGCAGGTATTCTAATGCTTCATGTTCTTGCATTCCTGAGAGCAATCCAGCTGTGCTGTTTAGGGACTTTCCACTGTTCCTTGATGAAATCTGCATTTCACAACAAATATTATATATGTATCACTTCTTGCACTTTCCTTATGGTCACTTCTTGCCAAAGTCTTTCCCTCTCTGTTTCTCAAATTTATTTATTTATTTATTTGTTAGACATGGGCACAATATCTTTATTTTGTTTATTTTTATGTGGTGCTGAGGATCGAACCCAGGGTCTCTCACGTGCGAAATGAGCACTCTACCACTGAGCCACAACCCCAGCCCTCTCAAATTTAATAATTAATATTTTATGTCATTTGCTTTGCCATTTTTATTTATATTTTTGAGATAGTGTCTTGCTATGGTAATAGTGTTTCTATTTTGAGATGGGGTCTCACTAAGTTGGCCTCAGACTTTTGATTCTCCTGCCTTGACCACTTTGTCATTTTTAAGTATGAGAAATAAAACATTACACGTCAAGTCCTAATCCTCTTGAGTCCCTACTACCACAGGCAAAAATATGTAATGTGCATTTGTTTAACCTATTTTTGTTTTTACTCCTTGGTATATCTTGAGAAACATTTTTCTTTAAAATATCTTTTTTACTTCTGACACATAGCCATTGAACATGAGTGCAGTGTGACATTTCTTGCAAATCTTAATGTTGAACAGTGAGCTCAGTGACCTTCATTTTTCTCCTTTTTTTTAAGTCAAGCAATTTTAATAGGTTAATTGTAATCAGTAAAAGCACAAATAACACAAAAGACTTGAATTTCATATCTTTAACAACTTTTCATAGTCCTTACTGTAAGGTGTTGAGGAAGGGACCCACGCTTTTTTGGCTTTCTTGGTTTATGACCACGGTCAGCAAATGTTCCACGTGTGCCTAGAAGGCATCTGGCTCTGATGAGTGCGTGCTCCTTCATCCCAGTGTGATCAGGCTGGCTGTGTACATTCTCTCCTGCTTATCCCCATTCCATTTTTTTGAATTTCCATTTCTGAGAGCCTCTCACTGTGGTTGGATTTAGGTTATCTCCCTGCATTCTGGGTAAGACTTTTGCTCTGTGTTTTGCTGCATTTTCTAGGTGTTCCATTGTCCTGTGATCCTTGCTGGATGTTTGTTTGCTTGTCAAGGGATACAGAGCCCTTCCTTGGTTGGCTTTGCCTGTTCCACCCTGATGCTTTTGTCTTCTGTGTCTTTCTGCTTTGGTGTTTCTGTTATAAACTGTTCAGAGAGTTGTTCTGTCCCATTAAGGCTGTTCACATTTACTGTTATTGGCGATATCATACTTCTTACCTTTTATTTAGCCTGTTGTAATTGTGCTCTTTGAACCCTGTATCAGCTGATCCTGAATTGATCTGGCTTTTTTATTCTTCCTTCCACAAGGGTTTTTGTACTTCAGTGCTATTGACATTTGGGGTTGGGCCATTCCCTGTTGTGAGGACCATCCTGTGCATCACAGGACATTCATCAGCGCCCCTGGCCTCTGCCCCTAGATGCTAGAAGCCCTAGTCTTGAAGTCAGAAGCATTTCCCAAGACTGCCAAGTGTCTTCTGGGGACAGAGCCTTCTGCAGGTGAAATCCACTACCTAGTCTGGGGATGGAGCTCAGTGGTAGAGTGCTTTTGTCTGGCATGTGTGAGACCCTGTGTTCAACCCCAGCACTGCCCGACACACACACCAAGCTCCCTCTGGGCTTGGAAGTTTTGTATCACGCTTACTCTTTTATTTTTGACAAGCTGTAACAGGAATCAGAGAAAACTCAAGGATTTTGTCTCCATTTTCCCTTGTCAGAGGTAACAAGCCGCTGCCGCCCTCCGCCCTCTGGCTAACCCTAAATTTTTGGCACTGCAATCCCATCTCCCTCTCTCCCTTCTGGGTTTTTCCTGATGAATAGCACTTCTCCATTCCTTTGGCTAGTGTCCTTGGAGTTCAGTTCTGTCTTTGCTTTTCTGACTCTGCCCTTATCTCATTAACTCTGGGTTCCTAATTGCTATGGGGTGATCTGTGGCAGTAGTTCCCACTGTTTACTGGTGCTGTGTCTGGCCCTCTGACCATCTCCACAGGCTTGGCTGATTCACGTCTTCCTACCTATAATTCTTGCTTGTTGAGTCTGAGATGCCTAAATGGAATTGCTGGATGGGGGTTTTGCCCATTTTGTTGTTTTGTTTCTTATGAGACAGCTCTTCAGTTGCCCAGGCGGGCCTGGGACTTGTGCTTCTCCTACCTCAGTGTTCTCAGTCGCTGGGATCACAAGCAGGTACTACTGTGTCAGCTTTTCATGTCTTGTTTTAACAGCTGCTACCAAATTATCCTGACAAGCCGACTGACCACTTTATATGCCTTTTGATTTCTCATGTGACCTGCATGAGTTTTGTATTGTCACATGTTTTCTTTTGCTTATGTGAAATATACATATATGGTGGTCTTAAAGTTACAGTTTGTAATTGCTCAAATATCATTGACAGAGAGAATGAGCATGTCTATTCCTTTACTCTCTAGGAAGTACTTCGTGGTAGCCTTTTTTTTTCTTCTTCTTTTTGTGCTGTTCTGTTTGAGTTTTTTTTTTTAATAGATTTTGGGCATTAAATTCTTTGTCACTTTTATATTTTATAATATTTTCTCTCCATCTGCCACTTGTGTCTTTTTTTGTTTGTTTGTTTGAGGGTTTTTTTTTGTTTGTTTGTTTGTTTGTTTTTTTGGTTCAGGGCCCTTAACGACTGAGCCACATCCCTGCCCTTTTATGTATCTTATTTGGAGACAGGGTCTAGCTGAGTTGCTTAAGGCCTTGCTGAGGCTGAGGCTAGCTTTGAACTTGTGAACCTTCTGCCTCATCCTCTCCAGCTGCTGGGATTATAGGTATGGGCCACTGCACCCTGCCTTGTGTTGTCTTTTATTGTGTGGAAATTTTAAATATTGATGTCAGATTTTTTTCTCATTTTACCTCTCCCTTGCACAGATGTGAATTTTAAAAAGAAAACAAGTAAAAACACATATTCATCTAGCCCATCACTGTTTTCTCTTTCTCTTTCAGATACAGGTTAGTGTGCTTTACTCTGTCTTTTTCTTTTCAGCTTGGGACATGAGACTGGAAGCATCAGTCCAGAATGTTCCTGAAGACCTACTCTCCTGTGACACAGACATGGAAGGTCCCACAAGGGAGGCCCCCTGCTTCTCTGTTCCAAGTGGCAGTTGGGACTGTGAGAGCCACGAGAAACACTTGAGACAGTCTGCTTTAACTCAGGAGAAGCCAGTGGCTCAGGAAGTAGTCTGTGAATATCTTGGTTTTGGGGAGCATTTGAGTGCAAGTTCAGGCTGTTTGCCACCTCAGAGAGTGCCCGCCACAAACGGTTTCCATGTATGTGATTCAGATGTTGAGATTTTGGATTGTGGAAGAACGTATAGCCATTCCCTGGATGTCACTCAGTGTGGAAGAGGTCACATGAGAGAGAAGCCCCATAAATACCCAGGAAATGTTAAGTCTTTCAACCATTTTACTCTCCTTGGTGACCAAAAACTGATGAAAAGGGGCAGGAAACCTTACCAAGGGAAGGATGTTGGGGACGTCTTTGCTCTGAGCTCATCTCTTCATGGAAGCAAAAGTCGTCCCATGGAGAAACCATATAAATGCACTGAATGTGGCAAATGCTTCAGACGGAACTCATCCCTTGTTTTGCATCACCGAACTCACACTGGAGAGAAACCATATGCCTGTAATGAGTGTGGAAAATCCTTCTCCAAGAACTACAACCTGATTGTGCATCAGAGGATCCATACAGGAGAGAAGCCCTATAAATGCTCTAAATGTGGGAAAGCTTTTAGTGATGGGTCAGCTCTGACACAGCACCAGAGGATCCACACAGGCGAGAGACCTTATGAGTGTCTAGAATGTGGTAAGACATTCAACCGAAACTCATCCCTGATTTTGCATCAAAGAACTCATACAGGGGAAAAGCCATATAGATGTAATGAGTGTGGGAAACCCTTTACTGACATCTCCCACCTCACTGTACATCTCAGAATCCACACTGGTGAGAAGCCCTACGAATGTAGCAAATGTGGAAAGGCTTTCCGAGATGGCTCATACCTCACTCAGCACGAGAGGACTCATACCGGAGAGAAGCCCTTTGAGTGTTTGGAGTGTGGGAAATCCTTCAACCGCAATTCCCACCTCATTGTGCATCAAAAAATCCATTCTGGGGAGAAACCCTACGAATGTAAAGAGTGTGGGAAAACGTTCATTGAAAGTGCTTACCTCATCAGGCACCAGAGGATTCATACTGGGGAGAAGCCCTATGGGTGTAATCAGTGTCAGAAACTTTTCAGGAACATTGCTGGCCTCATCCGGCACCAGAGGACTCATACTGGTGAGAAACCCTATGAGTGTAATCAGTGTGGCAAGGCTTTCAGGGATAGCTCCTGTCTGACCAAGCACCAGAGAATTCACACGAAGGAGACTCCATACCAGTGTGTAGAATGTGGAAAGTCTTTCAAGCAGAACTCTCACTTATCAGTACACCAGAGACTCCATGACAGGGAGGGTCCCAGCCAGTGTCCTCAGTGTGGGAAAGTGTTCAGAAGAAGTGCATCCCTTGTCCGACATCAGAGAGCACATCCGAAAGACCAGCCTGTATAAACATAGTGGATGCTGGGCCACAATTCTCTCAGCTTAGTGTGATGGCACCATTCCCTGGTCAGTAGAGAAGAATCCTCAGAGCTACCAGAGAATTGATGGACAAGCCATTCCCTAGCCCTGTTACATCTGTTAGTGGTGAATCTCCTGGAGAAAATACTGGATGATGATAAATGGGGAAGAGTGCATCAGGAATGACTGAGCCTATGCAGAACATGGTAGTGTGACACTGGAATAAAAAATGGGGGAATGTCAGCAAGACAGTTCCCAAAGAGATCCACCCCCTTCACATGAGGATACTCACACTGGGAAGAGCCTGTGTGAGTCCAATAAGCAATCCCTAGGAAGAATCCTGTGAGAATGAATGTTCACTTCATGTACATGAGCACCTCGATATTAGCCTGTGTGATCAGAAAGAGAAACTTTGGCAGGAGCTTATGCTGAGCTTTTGTATCAGCAAAGACACGCTGGTGAGCCATCCCACACCGTGCTCCACTTGCAGCAGCCACAGGATTGCAGTTAGACTTTGATGTGTGAATGAGCCAGAGTACTGCCAGGATGCTAAGGACTCCTTAGAAGGGGAATTGGACCAAGGAGGTGCTGGTAGACAAGGAAGTCATCCCTTTTAAGACTACAGCAGGCTCTTCTTTGATGGATGTCTGCTTGAGGAAACATGGTCCATTGTTGCATTGGTGTTGAAACAAGATCCCGAGCTGTCGGGTTTGCATACCCATTCCCACACGCACCATTGTTGCTCCTGGAGGCCATTTCCCATTCATTCCTTTCAGCCACTCTGAATAATTATAAAGGTTTTGTTGCTATGTTGAAAATGATTATGATGTTTCAAAAAGAAGGTGTAAGAGATTTACTGTCCTTACAGTCCACGTAAAGATCTGTGTGCATACGGATGTAGATTATAAGTAGATGTTGGAGAAATAAACAAATGGCTTTGTTAGAGGATTGGAATTGTGTCTGGGCTTTTTTCTCTGTTACAGATCATCAATAATTTGAAAATGAGATAAAAGGAAAGCCGAGAGGATGTGAATTTGGTGTTTCTTGGGCCTTCTTTGCCAGTGGGGACTAGATTAGGGCTATGGAAGCTGTAGCATTAGGTGTGCATCCAGGAATAAGCATCTCTGGAACCTGCATTCCTCAGCTTAGGCAGGAGAGTCATTTTCTTCCTTGGGACATGGATAGAATGGGTTTGTCGTTGTGGAGGAGAGCATGGGTCTCAGGGAACAGGAGAGCAAAGAAAATTCTGGAACAGGCAACCTTAGCATGTCCTCTCTGAGGCCTTGTAGAGGTGGCTGGCTTCTTGACACAGTTGTAATGTCCTGAGTGGATCCTTTGGAATTTCGCCTTCCCCTGTCTTCTCTGGCCCCTGTGAAGGAAGAGTCCGGGTAAAAGCTGCTCTGAGCTTAGCTGTGAGTTATATGAATTAGAAACCTGGTCAGGCATTTCCGACATCTCCATAGGTACCCTTCCCTAAGGGGAAGAACCATCAGATAGCCCCAAAGTTTGGTATGAGGGTGGCCTAGTCCCCACCTGCCTTCAGTGCTGCCTGTCCTGTAGCTTCATGGAGATTGGCTGGTTAATATGTATAGGTGTCCCTTTGTTTCTACCAAGATGGTCTTTCTATATGATGGTCAACGAGTGCATAAGAAATCCTGACCCTTAAGTCTGTTGCAGTTAAAATCTGAGCTGCCATCTCAAGATGGAATGTCCTTGCACATGCGTTGTGGTGGGCCCATGCTTTCTAACGTGTGGCATGTAAACTCTCCCCAGGCAATGGTGACTGACGGAAGAAGTGTCCCATGATGCTGGGGGGCTTGACCCTCCAACACTGACCGTGCGGAGCTTGAGGGTGCAGAGAAACCCCTCCAGAGACAGTTTTAGAGAACAGTGTCTGATTTATTGCACAGCAACAATAGCTTTTATAATGGGTATGTGCCAATTTACATATAACAGTCATGGTAGTCCAGAGGTGATACATACATATCATCTTACAGAATTCAGGACATCAAGAGATCAGAAACTGCCACAAAGCCGGACCCTGAACCAACAGGGGAATCACACCTTGTCAAAGGAGCAAGGAAACTGCTTGCCAGGTTCTGACAGCACTTTGTCCCAAAACATAGCATTCTATGTTAGGACTTGCCTGCTGCACAATGAGGAAGATAAGCATTCCTCCATGAGAGTCTACAGTTAGGCCCTGAAGCACCATTATGCTCACCCCATCAAGTCCATGCCTCTCCAAGTGCACCCCTTAGATGCCTCAAATGCATGCTTGCTTTGTAGATATGCAAGCCAGAAAGGAGGAAGGGAAGGAGAGGTGGAAGAAGGCAGCAGTATTTTAGGTGCTCCCTGGCTCCTGTGTAAACTTATCTCACCTGGCACCCCAGTCTCATTTTCAAGCATCCCATCCCCAGGTTTCCTTGCCAAATGGCCCTCTTTTTGATTCAGAGGGTGGGCAAAACTTTGGGCTGGCTTTTAGCTGTAGTTTCAGGAGTTCAAAAGAATACCTCCATGCATTTTCTTTATTTGAAGTCTTGCCACAGTGCCTCTCTAGACAAGAATCCCTGGAGGAAAAGTATAGCTGAGCAGATAGCAAAGAGTTCATGACAACCCCGAGACTGAGGTGAGCAAGGTCCCTGGTGTTGCAGTGTCCCATCCTATGATTTTGTGACCTGGTGTCTCCATGATGCATGATTCCAAGGTCTCCATGCTTGAGGGTCAGATGGGGAAGAGCTTCAGGTAGCAATCTCTCCCCTGGAGTATCTTCTCTCATGTCTGGCATCTTAGCTGTGGCCTTTCTTTTTGAAAGATGGAAATGAGTTCCTGACCTGGACTCAGCCCCTGTTGGTTATGTCACAGAGGAGGGTGGGTCACCAGCCTTGGCAGCTAGAAGAGAGTTCAAAATCTCAGTCCTGAGAGAGAGTTCAAAAGAATACCTCCATGCATTTTCTTTATTTGAAGTCTTGCCACAGTGCCTCTCTAGACAAGAATCCCTGGAGGAAAAGTATAGCTGAGCAGATAGCAAAGAGTTCATGACACCCCTGACTGGGGTGAGTAAGGGGAGAATAGGTAGGTGGTAGAGGCAAGGGAGTGGGCAGAAAGGAAGAGAACAGCCCTGGGAAGGCATTTGGAGAAACAGGACCCACACATTTGAAGGTAGTGATCTACATGGGGGTGGAGGCCTGTGAGCACCTTACCTAACTCCTCTAGGATCATGAAATAGTGGTGCTGTTTCCCAGGGACTCTGCCTGTGGGTGGGCAACCATGTAGGAAGAAGGGACCTGGCTGAATTGTGTTCTCTAGAGGTGTGCATATGTGTTATAGCATCACTCATATTTAGAAAAATACACCGACAGACTCTGCTTCACCTGTGTTCTGTCCAGTTCTGGGCTTTCTGCTCTGTAAGGTCTAACCTTGGCCTTCCCTTCTGATCTTGTAGGATCTACTTTGAGCCAGAGTCCTTCTTTGATGTTTGAATTTTTCATCCTTCATCTTTGAATCCCTGTAACTTTGGCCTACCTTCATCCAGAGTCCTGTGGAGTTGGTGGAGCAAGGGTCGCCTGCTATCTATCATGTATCCTTTTAGTAATTTTTATTTTACTGATCCCCATCTTATTCTTTAAATCTTTACTTGACTTTGTTGGAGTTGGGGTTGAGTCCACGCTATGAAGTCTTTCCACAAAGCCCTCCTATAGTAGCCCTCGATGAATAAAGTCTACTTTATTTACTTAAAGATAGAGAGAGGAGAGAGAGAGAGAATTTTTTTAATATTTATTTTTCAGTTTTCGGCGGACACAACATCTTTCTTTGTATGTGGTGCTGAGGATGGAACCCGGGCCGCCGTACCTGCCTCCTCTCCCCTGCGCTCTCCCCAGGCATGCCAGGCGAGCGCGCTACCGCTTGAGCCACATCCCCAGCCCAAAGTCTACTTTACTGTATTTAACGAATTTCATAATTTTTATGGACCGCCACAGATTGCAGCCTGGCCAACTGGGAGTGTGAGGGCCCCATGTCGGGCACCCGGCAGAGGATGGGCCACGACTAATCATAATGCCTCAAAAAGCAGATAACTTTGGGGTCAGATGCAGAAGGTGGAGGGGAAAAAAAAAAAAAGCTAAACACAAAACAGCAGCGTGGATAGGGACGCGGCCACGGCGGGGGTGGGCCTGGGTCCTCAATCTGCTCAGCAGGTAGGGAGGCGGGCGCGCACCGGGGCCTCCTGGCGGCAGGGGGCGTGCCGCTCAACCCGGCCCGACAGGTGCCGTCCGTGGTCCGAGCCAAGCCCGCGTACATTCCGGCACCCTTTGGTGCATGGAAACGCAGCCGGGGTGAGGGTGAGAGCCGCGACGCTCGTCACCGCCTAGAAAACGCTGCGTGGCTTCCCAGCGCCCGTGGCGAACTAGGCCTGGCGCCCGACTTCCGGCGGCCCCCCCGCCCCCGGCGTGCGTCGCTTCCGGGAAACCTCCGGGGTGGGTTCGGGAGTGGGGTGGGGCTTGGGCGCCTGCGCGTGCGCATGCGCACTGTGCGGAGCGCGCCGACGTGGGCGTTGGGGGCTGGAGGTGAGTCCGCCTTCTCGCGGTCTCGCGGCCCCTGCTCGGCCTTTCAGGACTGGGTTCTTCCACCCCCGGGACCGCGGAGCCAAGCCCTAGATTGGGTATGGGGGCGCTCCGAGGTCGGGAGCGGCGGAGCCGGACGGTGGCCGCGCGGCGGCGCGCCTGTCCCTGAGGGCGCAGCGACCCTCTGGAGGCGGGTCGGGGCTGGGGGCGCGGCCGGGGGGGCCGGGCTGTGCGGGGACGGGGCCTCCGGCCGGCTTCCGTGGGTAGACCCTCCTCCTCCCTCCTTTGGGGTGGACCGTTTGGCGCAGATCCCTCCCCGGCCCCGCGTGTCTCCCTGCTCCCAGGGCTCGGGCTCGAGGAACCTGTCCTGTTTCCCGTGTGCACTCCCCAGGAGCTTTCCCTTCGTCGGTCGCCCTCCCCAACAGCCCGTACCTGCCTCCTCTCCCCTGCGCTTCCCCCACTTGCCCTGCCTTCCCCCTCTGCGCGGTTGGCAGTGTGTGCGAGTGCCTCCGTCCTCTTCCTGCCCACTGTGAAGTCTCCCAGCCGGGCGTTCACCCTTCGCTGCTGGGAACTAAGTCTTTTCCCTGTCTCTGATGCCGGGAAGCCGACTCCTGGGGTCAGGCATCTCAGGCTTTGAGGTTCTAGCTCAGGTCCCTGAGGACGTCTGGTCCTGGTAGTCTGTGTAAAGGGTGACTCCTTCTGCTTGCTATCTTCATTATCCCACATCATCTTTTGAAATCCTGTTCCTCTACCTATAAGAAATTTTCAGAATTCAGCCACTTTAGCCCATCCTTTCTTCCTGCTATGGGAACCTCCTGTCTGCTTCTTTCCTTCGGCCTTTGTCTTTCACATGATCTGTTCTCTAGGAGCCAGTGGGAGCCTGTTAAATCACATCCCTCCTCTCCTTCAAACTCCTCAAGACTTCTTCCATTCAGTAACAGCCAGAATGCTCATAAGCTCCAGGACTGGAGCTGCTGGCCTAAGATCTGTTTGCTGCCTGATGACAGTTCATACTCATGCAGAACTTGCCTTAGTCCTTTCTACCTTCTTGTGCAGTGCATTCCTGACTTTGCTTGGTTTCTGAGTTGTGGGCTGTTGGTAGAGATCGGGAGCCAGGGATACCGTCCCTAACTCAGAAGATTGATCCAGGTCTGGGTGCATCCTGAGTTTGCATAGTGATACTAACAGATTCTTCATTTGTTCCCTACTTGGCTCCTCCACTAGAGTGCACCTGTCAGATCCACTGTGGTAACATCAGTGCGGAGAACAGTGCTTGGCACACAGTAAGCGTTGAGTAAACTTTGGCTGAGTGAATGATAAAGAGCCAGCTCTGTGACCACAGGGAACCAACCCTTTTCTAGATAATGAGATCACAGGAGGTGTGTGATGCTGCCAGCAACATGTACCTAGTGTACTCAGGCCTTTGTGAGGATCTTTGCCTTTACAACATCTGCCACTTCGAGCACTGTGGAGTATGGCGTGTGTGGGTGTCTGGAGCTGGTGTGCTCGGTGTGATCTGAACCTTTGTGGGCTGCTTCTCTCACCAACTCTGCAGTACTAGTCGAAGCAGTACAGGTTTCACCACTGTGTGGCGGTCCACCTGGCAAAGATCACGTGCTTCTTTGTTGCCCTCCCTCCTGATGACCATGTTGGAAGTTTTCAGTTTTTCCGCACTTCCAGCAATGATTTAGGTGACATCTAGAACACTGTCCTTGTAGAACAGGTAAGGGATTTCCAGGCGTGGTTTTCAATCTTGTTTAATCTAGGCGGTAAAGGAAGCACATTTACATGGTGGCCTGCATATATGTGTATATAATTGGAGGTAAGGTCTGACGAAAAGGTACTTAATAAGTGTGAGGGTTTTGGTTTGTGACTGGGGATTGAACCCAAGTCTAGGAGATTCCAGAGGTGATCAGGGAAATCTGTGAGCGGTTGGTCAACTCTGCCCTCACCAGTCCTAGTTCTTAGAGGCACACCTTCTTAGCCTTTCTGTTCTCCGCTGCATTAAAACCTATTGTACAAAGAACTTGAGGGGCTAGCATTTCTGAGCTGAGAACTCCTTGGTTTTCCTGCAGCTTCTGGCCAGACCTGAGCCTCCCCCTAGCATACTTGCAGCCATCTCCTGGGCACCTATTGAGGAAGCTGTTGTTAAACTTTTTCCACTAGGTTGTTATGAATGCTGATCCTTGATGTAATGACTCCAGGGAGCATTTACATGTTCCCTACCTGGTTTCTATTTTGACAAGTTTCTGAAATATTGTAACAGAAAAGTTTGAGAAAGGGTAATGAACACCCATCACCCACCATTTAGATATAGCAATGAATACATGTAATAGGTAACACAGTTAATATGTGTTCATAATATGTGCCTTAAGTGCAGCATATGTGTCTTTATCTACGTATTTGTGTGTACATACGTATATATGTTTCTGTGTATGCTTTGTGTTTTTTTGTGTGTACATGCATAAGTATGTATTACATGTATATAAGAGTACATACATGTGTATTTGTGTAGGCATGTATTTTTATATTTTATATGAATGTCTATTTGCATGTTGTATTTATATTAAGTGTATATTTTGTTAGTGTTTGTGTATAACTATTTGAAAATAAGTACAGTATTTCAGGACATATGTTCTAAGGATAAGGACTTTTTTCTGCAAAAACCACAATAATGTTATCACATCTAAGAAATGAGGATTAATTTTATTTTGTGTGTGTATATGGGGGATTGAACTCAGGGGCACTCGACCAGTGAGCCACATCCCCAGCCCTATTTTGTACTTTATTTAGAGACAGGGTCTGAGTTGCTTAGCACAGTGCTTTTACTGAGGCTGGCTTTGAATTCATGATCCTCTAGCCTCAGCCTCCAAAGCCACTGGTATTACAGGTGTGAACCACTGCCTGGAGTATTAATTGTTAGCTGATAACTCATCTCTTTTCAGATTTCTCAGTTGTCCCTAATATACTATATTTGAACCAAGTCTTTTCAAGACTTTTGCATCATTGTGTTGTTTTTGTTTATTTTGACATAATTAATAGATTCCCAAGAAGGTACAAACACATGTACCAGAAGATTCTCTGTACCTTTCACCTAGCCTTCGCATTGTGAACATTTGCATCATTGCAGGACAGTATCAAAACCAGGAAATTAACATTTTTTGTACAACTTAGCTTATTCAGGTTTCAGTAAATTACCAAGAAAATTGAGATCCTGACTGTACCTCATTACAAGATGCCCTATTCTCATCCTGTGCTTCTGGCAACCACTGATCTGATCTCCATGTCTGTAATTGTGTTATTTAACAAATGTTATATAAATGGAGTCATGAAGCTTGTGTTGTTTTGAATTTGGGCTCTTGCATTGACCACAGTTTCCGCGTTCCTCGCTACTGAAACACTCAGGGTCATTCCAGGTGAACTGGGCTGCATGAAATAACCACACAAGAGACAGAGATACCTTTTTATTTGGGTCCTGTGACGGCTCCTCTAACCTTAAGGGTCCACAGAAAGAGTGCGTGCGCTGAACCCTTTCATTGAGGAGAAGCCATTCAAATGAGGCAAGGGGTCAGGTTTCAGGGGGTTGAGTCTAGCTTCATGGTGTCTGTTGTCAGCAGATTGACTGACATCTAGGAAAGGCACAGTAAGAGAAAGGGACACACAAAGGACATTTCCATGGAACATTCTATCCCAAACAGGGCAAAGTGTTAGTATTACAAAGGAATGGGTGTAGATGAGTGTAGCTCAATCCATGGGGCAGCATGCCTACATCTGAAGACATGCCGTCAAACTTCCTGGAATGTCCAGGTCACTACAAGATGTAGTGACCAGTCAAAGCCTCTCCGCTCCAGGATGGAAGGTGCGAATCATTCAGAGTGGCTCCCCACACACAGTTTCCTTCAAGCCAATCCAAGTTTTGTGTATCAATAGTTCCTTTTTTTTTTTTTTTTTTTTTACTGATGAATAGTAATCCATGGTGTTTTCGTCTGTTTTGTGCTGCTAAAACAGGATATTTGAGACTGGGTGATTTGTAAGGAAGAGAAATTTACCACTCAAAGTTCCCAAGGTTGAACAAGAAACTGGCATTTTATCATGTGTTCTCACATGGTGAAAGTGAAAGGGCAAGGGAGGACAAATTCTGTGTCCTCAAGTGGCAGAAGAGCAAGAGAGCAAACCCATCCCTGCAAGTCCTTTTCATAGTGGTGTTGAACCATTTATGAGAGCCCTCAACACTTCCCCAAGGTCTCATCTCCTAACACTGCACTGGGGAGTGTTTCCAGCACATGAATTTTGGAAAGGATATATCCAGACCAGGCACATGGTACTTTTCAGTTTTTGACTGCTGTGAATAAAGCACCTGTAACATTAGTATGTGGGTTTTTGTGTGACCCTTCATAAGTCTTCACTTCCCTAGGATATTTGCCTAGGAGTGTGGTTACTGTGTCATATAGTAAGTTGACTTTTATTTCATTATTTTGTGGTAATAGGGATTGAACTCAGGGGCACTCTACCACTGATTTATATCCTCAACCCTTTTTATTTTATTTTATTGAAAATTTTGAGTCAGGGTCTTAATAAATTGCTAGGACTGGCCTTGAACTCACAGACCTCCTGTCTCAGCATTCTAAATCACTGGGATTACAGGAGTGCGCTACTGTGCCTGGCTATGTTGGTTTTTTTGTTGTATAAGAAACTGCCAAAGTTGGGTGTGATGGTGCACACCTTAATCCCAGTGACGCAGGAGTCTGGGGGAGAATGATTGCAAGTTTGAGATCAGCCTCAGCAACTTAGTGAGATCATTAGCAACTTAGTGAGACCTTGTTTAAAAGAAAAAACAAAAAATAAAAAAAGACTAAGCATGTAGCTCAGTGGTAGAATGCCCCTGAGTTCAATCACAGTTCCAAGGGGAAAAAGGAAAAAGAACAGACATTGTAAAATTATTTCCAGAGTGGCTGTACCATTTTGTGTTCCCATCTCCTGGAATCCTCACTGGCATTCGGTGTGATACTGTATTTTAATTTAGCTATTTGATAGGTGTGTGTTGTGGTGCTTTTAATCAGTGTTTCCCAATGAGTAACAATCATGAACATCTCTTTACGAGCCTGTTTACCATGCATGGTCTCGGTGATGAGATGATTGGCATGTCTTTTGCTCATTTTCTAACTGGCTCTTTGTGTTTTAGCTGTAGTCATCCATGGGAGATTGGTTCCAGAACCACCTACAAACCCACAACCTTCAGTGCCCATGAATGATGACGTGTCCTTCCATGAAAAGGTGTAGTGTTGCTCATCACCTATACCCATACTCTCATTTACTGTAATTCTCTCTAGATTCCTTACAACACCTAAGAGTATGAGTGCTAGATAAGTAGTTGTTATATTCTGTTCTTTAGGAAATGATGAAGAGAAAGGTAAAGTCTGAATCTCTTTAGCATAGGTATAGCTATCAGTCCTTACTACATTCAGAACTGGCAGATTGAGAGGTCTAATTTTGAGTTTTGATGCTCTTTTTTTTTTTTTTTTAAAAAGGACTGAATTTTTTTTTAGTTCTTTATTTATTTGTTTTTATGTGGTGCTGAGGCTCAAACCCAGTGCCTTGAACCTGCTAGGCGAGCGCTGTACCGCTGAGCCACAACCCCAGCCCCAAGTTTTGATGTTGTTTACATGCCACATATGTACTTTGTCAGGTATGTGATTTGCAAATATTTTCTCCCAGTCTGTAATTTGTTTTACATTCTCTGGGTCCTTGCTCCAAAAGTTTTTTTTTCCTCCCTGTGGTATGGGGGATTGAATCCAAGAACTGTTATGTGCTAGGTAAGCAGTATATCACTGAGCTACACTCCCTGATCTTTTTTTAAAAATTTGAGACAGTCTTACTAAATTTCCTGAGCTGGCATAGAAATTGTAATCCTCCTGCCTCAGCCTCCTAAGTTGCTGGGATTACGGGCATGTGCCACTGCATCTGGCCAAAGTTTTCTTTTCTTTCTTTTGTTTTGGTACCAGGGATTGAACTCAGGGCACTTAACCAGTGAGGCACATCCCAAGCCCTTTTTCAATTTATTTATTTTTTATTTTGAGATAGGGTCTCCCTAAGTTGCTTAGAGCCTCATTTAGTTGCCAAGGCTGTCTTGGAACTTGTGCCTCAGTCTCCTGAGCTGCTTGGATTATAGGTGTGCATATCAAAGGATTTTTCCAATTTTTTTTCTATAATTTTTATAGTTTTGCAGAAAACTGTGATCCATTTTGAGTGGATTTTGTATATAGTGGAAAGAAAGGGTCAACTTCATTCCCTTGTATGTGGATATCCAGCACTGCTGTATTCAGCTTAAAGTTTTACTTTTGATGACGTCTGGGTTGTCTTTTGTGTGTGTGTGTGTGTGTGTGGTGCTGGGGATGAAGTCAGGGTCTTGTGCATGTGAGGCAAGTACTCTATCAACTGAGCTATGTCCCCAGCCCTCATTTTTTCTTTTTCTTTTTTTTTTTTTTTTTTTGAGAGAGAGAGAGAGAATTTTTTAATATTTATTTTTTAGTTTTCGGCGGACATAACATCTTTATTTGTATGTGGTGCTGAGGATCAAACCCAGCGCCTTGCGCATGCCAGGCGGGCGCGCTACCACTTGAGCCACATCCCCAGCCCTCATTTTTTCTTTTATGGATACTTCTTTTTTGGTATCAAGTCTTAAGTCCTGCATATCAAAGAATTTTTCCAGTTTTTTTTGTATAATTTTTATAGCTTTGCATAAAACTATGATCCATTTTGAGTGGATTTTGTATATAGTGGAAAGAAAGGGTTAACTTCATTCCTTTGCATGTGGATATCCAGTTTTCCTAGCACCACTTGTCGAAAGGCTGCACTTTCCTGTAGTATGGTGTTAGACCTTTGTCCAAAGTCATTTAACTGCCTGCCACTGTGGATTCCCAGCTACTCGGGATGCTGAGGAGGGAGGATCTGATTCAGGCCAGCCGGGGTAACTTAGCCAGACCTTGTCTCAAAAAGGGCTGGTGATGTAGCTCAGCAGTAGAGTTCTTGCCCCTGGATTCAATCCCTGCTACCCAAACAAACCAACAAAGTCATTTTCATGTAACCATACCTGCCTTGGCTTCTTTCCATGCTCTCTTTGTTCTGTTTGTCTGTGTGCCTTTTTGCCAGTACCATGCTGTTTTGATTACTGTCACTTTTAAATTTTTGAAATCAGGAAGTGTGAAACCTCAGCTGTGCTTTTGTTGCTGTTGTTCTGTTTTTGCATTTTTCAGGATTGTTTTGGCTGTTTGGTGTCCCTTGGGATTGCATATGAATTTTAAGTTGGACTTTACTGTTTCTGCAAAACATATTGTTTCAATAGGAATTACCTGGAATCTGCAGATTACTTTGGGCAGTATTGACAATAGTATTGTCTTCCAGTTCACAAAAGGGATGTCTTTACATTATTTGTATTTTCTTCAATTTCAGTCAGTGCCTTTTTATAGTTTTCGGTACATAAGTCCTACCTCCTTGGTTACAGTGCTACTACTGTAGGTGCAGTTGTTCTTTAATTTCTTTTCTGGATTGTTCATTGTTAGTGTATAGAAATGAAACTGATTTTTCTGTGTTGGTTTTGAATTCTTCAGCATGTCCAAGTTTGCTCATTGGTTCTAACAGGTTCTGTGTGGATGATCCTTAGTGTTTTCTTTTTCTTTTTTTGTAACAGGGATTGAACCCAGGGGCACTGGAACCACTGAGCCACATCCCAGCCCTTTTTATATATATTACATAAAATAGAGACAGAGTCGTGCTTGGTTGCTTTGGGCTTCACTAAGTTGCTGAGTCTGACTTTGAACTTGGGATCCTTCTGCCTCAGCCTCCTCGGCTCCTGGGATTACAGGTGTGTGCCACTCGCCCAGCTTGGTGTTTTCTATTCATAAAACCGTCATCTGTGGGTAGAGGTACAGGTGCCCTTTGATGTATGATGCAGTTGCATCCCATTGAAGTATCCTACACTGAAAAGGTATCTAACACAGTGTGGAGTATCGGGTGTTTCTCTCATACTCTTGTGGGAGCGTGGATCACTGCTGCTACCCAGCATTGCAAGAGTGTGAGAATACTCCTGGCTGGGGAGAGGTAGAAGTTCAAAGTGTTGTTTCCACTGGATGTGTATCTCTTTTCCACTTTCATAAAACTTGAAGAACCATAAATTGAGTCATCATTAAGTCTGGGGTTGACTGGGATTTTGCTTCTTTTCTTTCAGTAAGAATGCATTTTATTTCTTGTTTCATTGTTCTGGACAGAACTTTCTTCTGTTTTTTTTTTTCTCCCCATTTTGTGTGTGGTACTGGGGATTGAACCCAGGTTGCTCTGTATTTTGTTTTGAGACAGGGTCTCACTAAGGTGCCCAGGCTGGCCTCAACCTTGTAATCCTCCTGCCTCAGCCTCCCAAGTTGCTAGGATGACAGGTGTTTACCTGTTCCCAGCTTGGCTAGAAGTGATGAGGGCAGGCGTGCTTGTCTTTTTCTGGTCTCAGAGGAAAAATGCCTGTCTTGCACAGTTGAGCATTTTCAGTGTGGTTGTGTCCTCTGTGGCCTTTTACATGTTGAGGTAGTTTTCTTCTACACCTATTTTACTGAATAGTATTTCTTTGCTTTTCTTTTCTCTTTTGTTGTGTGTGTTTGAATTTTTTTTTTAACGTTGTTGGATTTATCCTGTGCATATTCTACACTCTTTGGAATGATATTTTTTTTTTGTATTCTATTATGTGTTGATTAATTTGTATATTTGAACCATTCTTGCATTCCAGAAGTGAGTCCCATTTGGTTGTGGTATATCATCCCTTTAATACACTGTTCAGTTTGCTAGTATTTTGTCAAGATTTTTTTTTTTTGCATTAATATTCATAAAGGGATATTGGTTTTTTTCTACCCCCTTATGTGTTAGTTTGATTTGGTTCCCAGTTTCATGGGATATGTGTGTTGGCTTTCTGGAATGAATTAGAAAGTGTTCCCTAATTTTTTGAAAGAGTTTGAGAAGAATCAGTGTTAATTTCTTAAGTGTTTGGTACAATCCAGCTACACAGACAATACTGAGAACTACTGCTAAATGACTCAAGCCCCACACAGCAGGATGGTGTGCAGATGGTGTGCTCCTGCTCACCTGGAGTCCAGAGCAAATGAGTCAGTATGAAATGGAGATTGGGTGATTCCCTGCCAGGAGGTGGGGTGCTTTCCGTCATGACGTCTGTGGTTGCCCTGGTGTGCAGGTGTTCTCAGGTCAGGACACTATGGGAGACACATTTAAAGACTCAGTAGGAAGTACTGTATTTTATACCTCCATTTAAAAGAGAAAAGAAGTCATTTTTCTCTACAAATGGCCCTGTCCTTCATCTACTTTCATATTGCCATCTCACTCCACAGGTCCATTCTGAAAAGAAAAAAAAAAAAGTCTATGTATGCCTGGCTGATTTCTTATTTTGGTGAGATATGTGTGCATATGTGTAGATTTTTTTTTCAAACGTTCTATGGAAATGTAATATACATGATAAAAAATGTAAGTGTGGGGACACACCATGCCCCTTTTTGTGTCACTCATGGTCTCACCCGAATCCAAGCACACTCAGGATTTTCCACAAAGTGTCGTATTAAGCGCTTGGGTCTCCCTCCCTTTAGGGATTTGCTTATATTGTTTTTTGTAGTTACTCATTTTTGTTGATGTATATTATTCTGTCCTGCAAATCAACAAATAAAGTCAGCTCCAGTTGGTAGACACTTGGGTTGTGTCCAGTCTTAGGCTGTCATGAGCAGTGTCAGCTCTAGATGTATGCTCATGTTTCTCTGGGCTGTGTGCCTGCAAGTTGCATTTCTGTGTTGTGGGGTTAGCAGTCATGTTAGTAGATACTAGCCTGGCCAGTTTTAATATTGACATGCCACTCTTCTGTTTCTAGGTGGGGTACTTTTGTTAGTGGTGGGGTTTGCTTTGCTTTGCTTTTTTATTTTTTTATTTTGGAAAGGATTCAGATATTTTCTCCCTCTCCTTCCAGTCTGGGAGACAAATGTTGAGAGCCACAGCCGAAGGGGCCCCAGCAAACTTCCAGCTGCCAGCAAACTTCCAGCTGCCGGCTGATGATTGGCTCACAGCAGCCCCAGCAACATCTAGCTGATTGGCTCCTCGGCCCCAGCAACATCTAGCTGATTGGCTCCTCTGCGGTGATGCTCATTGGGCTGTTTCCCTGCCCTTTCAGACCAGGGAGCTGCTCATTTGGGGACTTTTTTGGCTCCGCCCACGTGACCCAGCCAATCGGCCTCAAGAGCAGGAGGATTGTGGGAGGTGGAGAGAAGCTTGTGTGGGAGAGAGAGGCTGGTGGAAAGCCGGTGGTGGCAGTTGAGGCTCTGAGGGTTTTTCCTGAGAGGCTGTTTTGTTTGGCGTGTGTGGTTCTAAAAATAAAGTTAGTTTCTTTTGACAAGTGGCTCCTGATTGTGCCCAGCCAGACTGCGGCAGACAAATGTCAAATGGAAGTGTGAACTCAGGGTTTTATTTAGGAAGCAACATCCAATTTTGTGAAAATGGAAGAGTCATCAGGGGCAATTGCTATTTATCTGGGACTGAGAGGCCCAGGTGGAAATGCTTTTTAGAAACCCCAAGAGTGTGTTATCAGAGGACCTGGAGAGTCTTTTGAAAGCAGGTGTCTAGCTTTAAAAGATTTCTGTGAATGAGGCTCAAATGTCAGATGTCTCAGCTTCATATGTAGCTGTCAGCAGAACTCTGGTGATAACTTGCTTGACAGGTGGTGATTGTAGAGCACTGTCAGCCATATACCCCCCTGGCCTCCTTTGTGAGATCTAGCAGGAGGTGCACCTTCAAAGTGTGAGGAAAGTGGTACCTCCTTCAGCCATTCTGCACACCTCAGTGGACAGGATGGATCATCAGAGAAAAGCAGTCACACAAAGGGAGGGATGGGAGATGCTGTTTGACCAGGAACATGCCCTAGTAAACAGAAGAGGAATAACTGTGGATTGAACACCTTGTCTATGATGAACAGGTGGTCCTTTGCCGCGTTCCTCATGACTAAAACACTCAGGGTCACTCCAGGGGAACTGGGCTATGCAAAATAATCACACAAGAGACAGGGATACCTTTTTCTTTGGGGGTCCTGTGATGGCTCCTCTGACCTTAAGGGTCTGCAGAAAGAGAGAGCGAGCGCACGTGCTGAACCCTTTTATTGAGGAGAAGCCACTGAAATGAGGCAAGGGGTCAGGTTTGAGGGGGTTGAGTCTAGCTTCATGATGTCTGCTGTCAGCAGGTTGACTGACATCTAGGAAGGCCACACAAGGCAGAGCAAGAGAAGGGGACACACAAAGTCTATCCATCCCAAATAGGGCAAGGGGTAATATCACAAAGGAACAAGTGAGCGTAGCTCAATCCATGGGGCTATATGCCTACGTCTGAAGACACATTCTGCTACTTTGAGGACCAGGGCAACATCGAGGTCACTTCAGAAGTGACCAACAGAGCCTCTCCTATCACGGGAAGGAATATGAATTCATTCAGATTGGCTGCACACAGTCCTTCAGATATTGATCTCGTTTGGCAGCAGAGGACTCATGGTGGAGAGTCCTTATACTTATGACTGTGGAAAATCTCCAAGACCTACAACTCAATTTGCATCAAAGAAATCACAAGGGAGAGAAGCCCTGTAACTGCTGTGAAGGTGGGAAAACCTTCTGTGATAGCTCTGCCTTCTCCCATGGCAGAGGATACACATGGGGGAGACAAGCCCTATGAAAGTGTCCAGTGTGGGAAGTCCTCCAGCCACCACTCTTGTTTTATATCACAGATCTCATCCTGGAGAAAAACTGTAAATGTAATGAGCATTGACAAGTCCTTTCCAGTGTGTCCGCCTGAGAATTCACACAAGAGAGAAGCCCTCTGTGTGACTGAATGTAGGAAGGCCTTCATTGATGGTTCAGACCTTATTATACGGGGTTCTCACTGGGGAAGAACCATAGAAGTATGTGGAATGCAGGAAATCCTTCATCTGCAGTGTCCACCCATGGCGCATCACAGAATCCAGAGTGGAGAGAAACCCTACTAGTGGGGAGAGTGTGGGAAAATGTTCATTGAGAGTACCTGCCTCATCAGGCCCAGGGGATTCATACGATTCATACCTGTGAGAAGCCCTCTGGCTATAACCAGTGTTAGAAACCTTTCAGGAACCTTGCTAGCCCATCCAGCACTAGAGGACTCATACTGGCAATAAGCTCTGAGTGTATTCAGTGTGGCAAAGCTTCTGAGAAGACAGGCTCAAGAGACCTCTTACCAGTGGGTCCACCTGGAACAATCTCTAGAGCAGAACTGGTACGCTGGGTGGCACCGTGGGGGCTCAGTGGATGCTGGTAGCAGGTTCTTTTTACTGTCAGGAATGTCATGCGGAGGAATGGCTCTTTGAAAATAAAGTAGCTCATTTGCTCTTTGGAACAGAAACCCTTGAGACAGTGTCTCTTTGTAAGAAGCTAGGAGAACTCTTTGCCACTGTTGGAGAGAGACCTTGGAACTATGGCAGATATGTAAAAACCATCAGGGAAGATTTTACTTTTGCTAAATTTCCATCCAACGCATCACAGTGAATTGAGAGAAGGGACAGGAAAGTCAGGGGAGACGGACTTCTCACTGCATTTCTTCCTAGCATTACGTGATGTGCTAATGCTTATCCAAAAACTATTTCTAAAAAAATCAAAACCCAGGGCTGGGAATGTGGCCGAATAGCAGAGGGCTTGCCCCTTATTAAACTCTTGGCCTAGAGTTTAATCCCCTGCCATAAAACAAAAAATCTATGAATGGAAAGAATGTAGGAAGCATTTAAACTGGAACTTCTTTCTTTGCATCAGAAGACTCACTTACATAGTAGGTTTGAGGTTTCACTAATGTCTTGCTGAAATTCTTGTGTTGCAAGAAATTATTTTGGAATTAGGCAGTATGGAGCTATAATCTGGACAAACCTCTTAAGATGACGCTCACTTTAACTTGTACTGAAGATGGACAATAACTACACTTTGTGTGAGAAAGCTGCCAGAGAACTCATCTTCCTGGTACAGTGTAAGTTGCCTGTGTAACTTCACATTTCCTAGCGGATACATTAAAAATTAAAAAGAAACAAGTGAGCCAGCCGTGGTGGTGCACGTCTGTAATCCCAGCTACTTGGGAGACAGGAAGATTGTGAGTTCAAAGCCAGCCTCAGCAATGGCGAAGGCCCTAAACCACTCAGTGAGATCCTGTCTGTAGATCATATACAAATAGGGCTGGGGATATGGCTCAGTGGTTGAGTGCGCCCAAGTTCAATCCCTGGTGTCCCCCCCCCCCACCAAAAAAAAGTGAAATTGTCAGTGACTTTTTGTTTAACCTCTTCTGCCCTAAGTAGTAGTGGTTAACCTGGTGCTTGTGCATTCCAGGTTGTCCAGCTGCAGTTGTCAGGTCACTTTTCTATGCTGGACAGTGCACCCAGGCCACTCAAGTGAGAGTTCTGGAGGCAGACCTTCAGGCCCATTACAAGCCCACATTCAGGCTTCTAACATTTCTAGAAAAAAGTGACACAAGTGCAAGCTCAGCCAGCTGAGTGGTGTTCACAGTCAGCACAGTGTTTAATCCAAAGCTTCATTGTGACATTGGCTTTGTGTTAAATTGTTGTGGAAAACAGACCCGGAAAGCCCCACGGAAAGCCCCACGTGGCAGAGAGTGAAAGAACTCAGGTTTATTATGCAGGCTTGCCCAGAAGAGTTTCTCTTCCAAAGTCTGAGCCCAGCCCTTTGTTCTTAGGATCATTCCTTTAGTGAGACTTTGGTTTTTAAGACTTTCCTGCTCAGCAGCCCAGATTCCTCCTCCCTCCCCAGCTTCTCACCACAGCAGTTGAGCAAGCAAGACGGCAGCAAGCAGAGTTTGTTAGAGGGAAAAAACGAGAAAGAAACCTCCACCAAAGGAGAAAGAAACATCCACCTTCAGTTCTTTGTTTCCCTTATGAGGTGGTACGTATTTCTAGTTAGGCATTGTGATTCTGTACTGCAGAGTTGCAACCATGTTAAGACTGAGTTGTGGAAGTCCCACTTTTATACTAATGGCTTCATGTTGTTATTTTCTCTGCTCTGAGAAAATCTGTACCACAAAATGACTGCCCAGCCATCAGATGTAAGTGTTCTGAGCTGTGATGTTTCTGGAGTGTAGTGAAGGCATTATTAACTGATAACATTGTCAACTTGCTGTGGGTTTGTTGGTACAGAACCCCATTGTAAGTTTTAGAAGTTCGTCCCAATATGGAACCCTGAGGACTCAACCCATTTAATTTTTTCTAAATGTTAGTCTCACATTTTAACATTTCTGAAATGAGGTTAGTCAGTGACTTGATGATTTAAATTAGCGGGCTTTTCTCTTACTAGCGCATAAAATGTCTTTCCCTCAGTTGTGTCTTGGATTTGAAGAAGCAGTGGCACCAGGAGGAGGGGTTGAGTGACCAGTGGGTCATCCATTTGAGGACTGGGGAGAGGGGTTCTGGATGGTTACAGTTGACATTGAGCTGTCTGGGGGCAGAAGGCAGGAGTCAGCTTGCCATCCCACCTTGTGGATGTTGTGGATCTGATTTTTCCTAGTAGCCTTTATCAGCTGTCATTGTTAGCATTTTGTTGCAAGATTTAAAGTGCTCATAATGTGAAGGAAAGCACATAGCACAGACAAATGTGTAGGAGCTGAGCTATCTATTTAAAGGGGGAAAAATCTCTGTCCTCATGGGGCTTGTGTGGGAAGCATGTTTAGGGTTAATGTTGTGTGTATATACCTCTGTGTCTCCATGTGTGCATTTAGGCCTTTTGTTTACAAAAGAAAACAACGTGCCTGATGGCTAATAGTGCTCATTTAAATAGTAAATTCCTGTCTTAGAAAGCATATACAGGAATTCCAACCACAATTAAAGAAAAAGAAATGGTATAAAATTGTATTAAAACAAAGAATAGAGAATCCAGGAATAGACCTATAGATAAACTCCCAGCAGTGCCAGGTTTCTGTTCTCGTGACTAAAAGGCTCAGGGGTCACTCCAGTTAAACTGGGCTAACTGGGCTGCACGAGATAACCACACAAGAGACACAAATACCTTTTTCTTTGGGGTCACTGTGACGGCTCCTCTGACCTTAAGGGTCTGCAGGAAGAGAGAGCGAGAGCACGTGCTGACCCCTTTTATTGAGGAGAAGCTATTCAAATGAGGCAAGGAGTCAGGTTTCAGGGGGCTGAGTCTATCTTCATGATGTCCACTGTCAGCAGGTTGACTGACACCTGGGTAGGCCACACCCAAGGGCACAGTAAGAGAAGGGGACACACACAAGGCACTTCCATGGAAGATTCTATCCTAAACAGGGCAAGGGGTTAGATTACAAAGGAACAGGTGAGCATAACTTCATCCACGGAGCTGTAGCAAGACACACCCATGCACAAGACACCGACCCTCGCACCCAAGAAGGGTGGGGAAAGCTCTGCCACATTTCTGCGACTGAGCGCCTCAGCACCCAGCTGGGGAGTGTAACCCAGTCCCGTGTAAGGTTGGTCTCCCACACAGCATTTTTTTTTAAACTATTGGGACTTGAACCCAGTGCTTCTCACATACTAGGGATGCACTGTACCACTGAACTACATCCTTAGCCCTTTTTAACTTCTTATTTAGAGACAGGGCTTGCCAGTCTGGCCTTGAACTGATCCTCCAGCCTCTGCCTCCTGAGTTGCTGGGATTGTAGGGATGCACCACTGTGCCTGACTCCAGCAGGTTTTTTGACAAAGGAACAAAACTTTGAAGATGTGCTAGCCTCTTCACCTAATCGTGCTAGAGCACCTGGGTGTTGGTGGTGAAGAGAGGCGTATTTTGTCTTTGTCCCCGTTGGCTGACACAGAGCTGATGGCATTGGCATTTCCTCATGGGAGTATCTTGTATGAAAGGAGCCCTTTCAACTGCACTGAAGTTTGTGCTAGTGAGATGTCTTGGGTGGGTGGCCTACCTTGTATCGGGAGGGGTGCTGGTTGTGAGAATTTGAAGCCCCGTGAGACTCAGAGAGCTTCTAGGTTGGTGAACACAGTGCGTGCTCTGAGTGTCTTGTGCCCTGAGGGGCACATCAGCCAAACCTTTTCCTGGTTTCTTCCATTTAGCTGTACCCTTTGTAATAAACTGGTAAATATGATTGTTCTCCTATGTTCTGTGAGTTCTAACAACTTAATTGAACCTGAGGTGGGGACCAAGAGGCCCCCTAGCACAAGTGTGGGTAGCCTGTAGCTGTGCACAGTGGCTCATGCCTATAATCCCAGTGACTTGGAAGGCTGATGCAGGACGATCACAAGTTCAAGGCCAGCCTCAGTAATTTAGTGAGATCCTAAGCAACTCGGCAAGACCCTGCCTCAAAATAAAAGATTAAAAAGGGCTGGGATGTGGCTCAGTGTTGAAGTGCCCCTTGCTTAAATCTCCAATACCTCCCCCCACCAAAAAAAATAAAGGTGGGAGGTAGATAGCTTGTGGTGTCTGAAACAGGACTGAGGCTTTACTTTCCAGTTTGCAGTGATTCTGGGTAGAGTATCTGAAAAGGATTGAACACTTGGACACCCAGTTAGTGTTGCAGAATTGTTGGTTTGGGAACAAACCATTCATTGGTGTCAGAGAACGAGACACCTCAACAACTATAATGGCAAAAGGACCTCAACATAAACCTCACATCTTACTCAAAAATGAAATTAGTGGTGGACTTAAATGCAAAAGGTAAAACTATTGTAAAGTTTTTAGGAAAAATATAGGAGGAATCCTTTAAGACTTAGGGAGTAGACAAAGAGTTGTTAAAATTGACACCAAAAGCATGATCCGTAAAAGGAAAATTTGCTGAATTGGATGTCATCTAAGTTTAAATTCTTTGTTCTGCTGGAGAGCCTGTTAAGGGCATCAGAAGTCAGGCAACAGACTAGGAGAAAATGTTACCAAAATACATAATTTTTCTATTAGACTACCAATTCTCAGGGGCAGATGGAGAGTGGTCTTACTAATTTATCTTTAATGTTGCTTAACATATGTATTTTTTAATCATTATTGGAAATAGTTCAGTTCACAGTGGGATAATTTAGACAGAATAACTTATTGCCCACCAATATTTGAGGAGATCATATCATTTAAGATGTTGGCTAAATATTTGCCCAGTCCATGGTGTATGTAATGATGACACATGATTACATATATAAGTGGTATCAGTTTCAATTCCTGAAGCTGCTATTCTATTTCAGGATCTTAATACTATTCCCTTTGGGTAAAGTGTCCTAACAAGTCATTAATCTATTTCTCCTAAATTTTTCTATTCCCCACCTTTTCCACAAATCACCTATATGCTTTCAAGTTGTCTTCCTATATTCACAGCTCTAATCAGAATTTGACCAAATTATGCTATTTTTTAATATTTATTTTTTAGTTGTAGTTGGACACAATATCTTTAATTAATTTATTTTTATGGGGTGCTGAGGATCAAACCCAGGGCTTCGCCTGTGCTAGGCAAGCGCTCTACCGCTGAGCCACAACCCCAGCCACAAAATTATGCTATTTTCATATATTAATATACCGTAATGAATTTCACCTTTATGTATATCTGTAAAGCACCAAGTTAAAAAGTACTATAAATAAATAGAAAGGGTACCAGTAAAGTAGAGGAAAGGGAACAGGGAGAGGGAGGAGGGAAGGCTAAGAGGAAGTACTGGGGACTGAAGAGGAACAAATCATATTCAATACATGTTCATAGATATGTAAATATACCTCAAATGCTTTTTCTTTTTTTAATATGTATTTTTTAGTTGTAGTTGGACACAATAACCTTTATTTATTTTTATGCAGTGCTGAGAACCGAACCCAGGGCCTCACATGTGCTAGGTGAGCACTCTACCACTGAGCCACAATCCCAGCCCCCCTTTTTCTTTTTTAAATCAGAAAATAGGCAAAAGGAATTGAGCGGATATTGTACTGAAGAGGATATACAGATAACGAATAACCAAGAAAATACACTCAACATTAGCCATTAGGGAAATGTAAATCAAAAACCACAGTGAGATATGACTACATACAGAATGGCTAAAATGAACAATAATGATAACACCAAATGTCAGTAAGAATGTGGAGAAACTGAGTCATGCATATGTTGGTGGTGGGAATGTAAAATGGTTCAGCTACTTTGGGAATTTTTTCTTTTTTCTTTTTTTTTTAACAATACTGGTGTACTTATATGCAACCTAGAGGTTGCATTCTTATGCATTTATCTCGCCCAAACTGAACACAAAACCCCGTGTATGGATGTTCATAGCACCTGTATTTTCTAGTAGCAAAATATTGAAAACCCAATGCCTTTCAGCCAGGGAATGCTTAAAATTATTGTATACTATTGAATAATACTTAACAGTAAAAAAGAACAAACTATTGATACACACTGAAGATCTAAAGCTAATTACCTTCAGTGAAAAGAGCCAGACGCAAAAGAGGCTGAGGCTGGGGTTGTGGCTCAGAGGAAAGATGGCTCACATAGCATGCAAGTCACTGGGTTCCATCCTCAGCACCACATTAAAAAAAAAAGGTATTATGCCCACCTACAAGTAAAATGGTTTTTCTTTTCTTTTCTTTCTTTTTCTTTTTCTTTCTTTCTTTTTTTTTTTTTTTTTTTTAAGGCATAGACTGTTAGTTACATCTATATGACATCCTGTAGAGAGAAACCTGTACCAGGGACTACACATCCATTACTGCCAGGGGATGTGGGTGGGGAAGGTTTGATTAACTGCCCAGGGGGCAGTAGAACTAATCTTTGTCGTGATTGTGTTATGAGAGTTAAAATTCTCAACTGAATTCAAAAAAGTCTCCTCTCTACTTCTTTGTCCCTATGTGTGTCATCCCTGGCTCTAGGACTCTTGGTCCCTTCTCTGCGTGTGTTACCCAGGCTCTTCTAGTGGCGGACACTCTCCAGTCTCTGGTTTTTCTGTCTCTCTTTGCCAGTCTTTTGTCTCCGCCTCTCACTTTTCGGGGGGTCGGGGGCGCTTTTCTATAGGCGTTTGTTTACCGGTTGCCATGGTATCGAAGTGACGAAGGCGCAATTGGGAACGACGCAGGGGAGCCCTATCCTGATTGGCTGGCTCCTGTCAGCGGCCCCGCCCCGCCCGCGAGGACCGGCCCACAGCATTCTGGGGGTCGTAGTCCGATGCGTGGCCCCGCGCGCACGCGCGGATCAGCGGCCGCCATCGCGGTGCTCTGCTCCGGCCGCTTGGGCCCGCCTGGATTCGCTGCGCAGCAGGTGGGTCCGGCTAACTGGCGGCGCTCTCCGGAGCCTTCTGTAAACGTAGGGCCCAAGTGCTGCGCCGTGGGGAGGGGACTGGGCGCTAACCCGAGCGGCAAGGGCCTAAGAGCGCCTCGAGGGCGTGTGTGGACCCTCAGGTGGGAGCGAGGCCCCGAGCGTGGTGCTGGGGTGGGTGGGCGGGCAGGGGCCCTCGGTTGGGGCGTGACCCCGGAGCCTGGGGCCGAGGCGGGAGGGCCGGAGCCCTCGGGTGGGAGCGTGGCCTCGAGCTTGGTGCCGGGGTGGGCGGGGCCCTCCGGTGCGAGCGACCCCCGAGCTTGGGGTGGGGGCGGGAGAGGGGGGCCTTCGGGTGAGAGCGCGACCCCCGAGCGTGGTTCCAGGGCGGGAGTCCTCGGTGGGAGCGCGATCGCCGAGCGTGGGGCCGGGGGCCCTCGGGTAGGAGCTTGAGCCCCGAGGTTGGGGCCGGGGTGGGAGAGCGGGGCCTTTGGGTGGAAGCGCGACCCCAGAATTTGGGGTCGGGCCCTGGTGGGAGGGCGACCTGGGGCCCTGGGTTCCTGAGTGTGTCTCAGAGAAGGTGCAGACTGAGGTACTTGGGCGGATGAGAGGCCAGAGCCACTCATGTTGGGTGTTGGCATTGGTTAACGTCGAGAGTACCCCACTTTTTATGGGAGAACAGAGCCGGCTAGGAGAGGCCAGGTTGAACATTGGGGAGTATGGAGCTGGAGGGCCTGGCTGTCCTGTCCTGGGTGTCTGCGAGAAGCAGGGCTGAGGGTGCACCTCGCTGAGGGGAAGGCAGGCTGTGCACTCCTGGTGGGAGTGGGGAAAGGTCGCAGAGTTCTGGGGTATCCCTTGTACCTCAGGGTAAATGCTAGCTGCTCTGGGGTGGTTTCTGCCCTGCGAGGGGCAGGGCAGTGACTCGGAGGCAGCCAGATACCAGCTTCTTCCCAGCCTCCTCAAGTGGGTTCTGTTTATAGGTGCCAGGGACCCCTTTTTTGGGAAAGAAGGTTCCCAGTCTCAGCATTAATCTAGGGACTTGGGGGTGGAATGGAGAGCATCAGTCTTCCAGATGCTACCCCTGAAGGGGCAGCAGGGGCTGCCAGGCACCACTGAGACTTGGTTTTGTTTTGTTTTCCTTTAAGTCTTACAAAGTTTCATAGGAAAATTCTAAGTAAAGGTTGTAGAACTCTCCTTGCATTTTTTTTGTTTGTTTGTTTGCCCAGATGCACCTGGGAGTATTTTGTTCTTTATCCTCACCTCTTACTCTCCTTCCTGCCTCCTTTGTGTGTCTGTTTTCTCTGATACCTCCCCTCCTTATATTGCCTGCATTGGGGAGGACTTCTTGGAGATCAGATCGGATCTCACAGCAACTTGGACTGGACCTCTGTCCTCTCCTATCCTGACATGCCCTGTGGACATTCCTGTCACAGCTCTGGAGCCAGAACAGAACCCCTGTTGCACTGAATCCATCTCCTTATGATCCTTGGCTGTGTAGCTGCCTTGGTATTTCTGACCTTGAGGCTCACGGGGACCCAGACCAGTTGTGCAATATTCTCGCTTCTGTGTGACCTGCCAGAGAAAGTATGTTCTTGGCAGGAACCACAGAAGGCAGTGGAGATGCTCCGGTGATCCCTTCCTGCATGTGCATTTAATTCTTTTAAAGGTACATTTCCCCTTTTTACAATGTATAAGTCATCTGTGGGTGAGTCCAGGGAGAGACTCAATGAGTCTCTTTTTCCATGACCCTTAGCCCTGTGGCTGTGACTCTGGTAAAGGTGTTAAAGGGGCATTTTGTTTACAGGGCCCTGAGGAGGAACGGGGGCAGGGCTTGCCAGATGGAGCTGCTGAGGGAGGCAGGATAGAGGGCCTGTGGTGAGGATCCTTAAGTGCTGGAAGTTCTGGGAGGCACCTGGGGTCCCTGGGCAGCCCAGGGCTCTGGCAGGCCTCCAGGCTTACGACCCCTCAGCTTAGCCGCCCACCCTTGGCCTCTCGGACCCTTTGCTCCAGCCAGCTGCCCCAGGAGAATGAATGAGGTAGAGAAGGAAACCCTTTTAACCCACTAACTCCTAGTTTTCAGTTCTGTAAATATTTCAGCGACTTCACACAGGTGATTTAAAATAGGTTGACGTTTGTAATCTAGAGCTTATGTTATTTTAATTAATGTTATAATTATGATTATATTATATGCTACATTTAAGTTTTTATAGGTGTTGCACATCCAGGACAATGAGAAGAAATGGGTTAAGCAAGTTTCTGAGCTCAGAAATTTAGATTTTGTTTTTAGTTTTAGATGGACACAATACCTTTAATTAATTAATCAATTTTTTAATGTGGTGCTGAGGATTGAACCAGTGCCTCACATGTGCAGGTGCTCTACCACTGAGCCACAACCCCAGCCCTCAGAATTTTTCTTTTTTTTTTTTTCAAATGTTCAAGCAAGGTTTATTTATTTTTTTTAAAGAGAGAGAGAGAATTTTAATATTTATTTTTTAGTTTTCGGCGGACACAACATCTTTGATGGTATGTGGTGCTGAGGATCGGACCCGGGCCGCACGCATGCCAGGCGAGCGCGCTACCGCTTGAGCCACATCCCCAGCCCTTTTTTTTTTTTTTAAAGAAATTGGATTGGTAAGAAACATTAGAACATAACATGTGGTCAAAGACTGAAAAGAAGAGTCACAGGTGGGGACAATGGCAGGATGGAGGCAGACAGCTTGTGAATTATCTAACAGAAGAGCAGTAAGGAAAATGGAAAAGGCGGTAGTTTACCCACCCATAGGGATGAGGGTGTTCTAGAAAGTGCTGAGCTGTGAAGTGGGTGCTGTGTTCTGAGGGCCCTCAGTGCAGCAGGCAGGGGAAAGGGGCCCAAGGAAGGACACCTGGTGGACACTGCCATGGAGGGTGTGTATAGTGGTGGCCAGGATGGCGATCCAGGTGGTGGTTATGGAGATCATGGTGATGGTGGTTCTGGTGGTGAGGGTCTTTTTTCTGGAGAGAAATGGAACATGTGTAGAATGTCTTATAGCTCTTAGAATTCTGCCCTTATTTGTAAATGCTATTTTGCTAGCTGCAAAATGCTGGGGATGGAATTGAGGCTCACACATTCTAGACAAGTGCTCTACCAGTACCAGTGCACTACATCCCCAGACCTTTTTTTTTTTTTTTTTTTTTTTTAATTTTGAGGCATGAGAGTTGCCTGGCTGGCCTCAAACTTGAGGTCCTCCTGCCTAAGCCTCCTGAGTAGCTGGGATTACAGGTGTGCAAGCACTGTGCCTAGCTTTTCTTTTTTTAAAACAACTTTATTGAGGTATAATTTATGTACCATAAAGTTCACCTCTTTAAAGTGGACCATTGATTGGTTTTTAGTGATTCACAGAGTTGTGTGCCTGTTACCAGTTAATTTCAGTACATTTTTATCACCCAAGAAAGAAATCCTATAACCATTAATAGTCGTTTCCTACCTTGAAAATCACGGTCCCCAGAAATCACTGATCCACTTCCTGTCTCTGCATTCACCTGTGCTGGACAGATGCTCTCAGTAGAATTGAGCACCCCCAGCCTGCCCACGAGACCCTCGGGCCTGCATGCTCGTGGGAAAGTGTATCGGACAGATCTGACTTGACTTGGCAAAGGTCAGCAGCTCTCAGTCCCCAGCAGTCCCCATGCACGGTTTTCTCTTGAATTCCTCAAAAGATGCGATTGTTTCTGTGGTTCCAAGGGCAGCTGTCTTCTGGTAGATAGCTTCTTATTTGCTCCTCGTGGTGGTGTCTGGGAGTTCTTCCTCCTGCTGGCTCAGATCTTCAGGCCCAGGTCCTGGGAGGACATGCAGATGCAGGCGAACTATGGCCTGCCCGTGTCTGTTAGCTTGGCCATTGTTGGCCAGCAGGTACAATGAAGTGGCTTCACCCAGACATCCTGGATTCTGGCCCCTCTGTGCCTAGGAGTTAAGGGGTTGGGGAAAGTTGGCTAGGACTAGAGCCTCCTCTTGTCCTTCATGCCCTGCCATCCCCACTCCTAGCCAACCTCTGATGACTCCCACCTTGTACTCTAGATCTGCAGAGCTGTCCACCTCCAGACGGATGTGGGCTGCCTGTGCCTACTGTCTTTCTAAATGCCTTTTGTTTCAGGTTTTTAGTTGTTTTAATGATAGATATCCCAACACCTATCCCCCCATCTTATTGGGAACTAAAGCCCTGTAATGCTTCTCCCCATCCCCCTGTACTGGGGATTAAAATACTGTAAATACTGGGCAAGCACTGTACCTCTGAGCTGTATCCCAGAACTTTTTATGTGTTATTTTGAGACAAGGAATATTACCAGTTTGCTGAGTCTCTCTTAAGTTGCCGGGGCTGGGGACACTGGTGTGCACTTCAGTGCCTGGCTCATACATAATACATGTTGTTAAATGTGAAACAGGCCTTGCAGTTCAAATCTGATGCCATGAGACTGACATCGTGTATATGATACGCATAGTGGGAATGAATGATGTGTTCAGGCTTTTTTATATCTAGGTTTATAATTCAGGTTGTCCAATAATTTTTAATAAGTACAAAACTGGAGTTCAACTGATGTTTAACAAGCAGACTGCTTGTAAATAACTGCTTGAGACCTGGGTGTGGTGGGCCTGTGGTTGTACCCCGAGACCTCGGCTTTGTTGTTGTTTGTTCAGGTCCCCTACAGCTGTGTTCTTACCATGTGGGCATCTGTCTCACCGCTGTCCTCTGCAGGTCCTTGGATCCTGTCACTGGCTGACCTTCCCTGGGGACCCTGGCACCACTGTGTGTCCTCTGCTAGAGGCAGTCAACCTTTCCTTGGGCCCCTCACCCCTGGCATCTTTGAGCCCTTGGCTCCACACAGTCATATTTCCAGTGCAGGTTTGGGAAGATGCTGCCTCTGGAGAAGGTGTTGGCCTCCCCCAGAAGCTCCCCAACTCCCCCAGAGGTGCCCACCGAAGGGTCTGCAGACACAGAAGGGTCTGCAGACACGAGTCAGCAAGAGGACCCCGAGTCTGAGACCATCCCTGAGAGGACCCCTGCGGACCTCGAGTTCTCTCGCCTGCGGTTCCGGGAGTTTGTCTACCAGGAGGCGGCTGGTCCCCACCAGACCCTGGCCAGGCTGCACGAGCTGTGTCGCCAGTGGCTGCGCCCTGAGGCCTGCTCCAAGGAGCAGATACTCGAGATGCTGGTGCTGGAGCAGTTCCTGGGCATCCTGCCTGACAGGGTCCGCCCCTGGGTGGTAGCCCAGTACCCCGAGAGCTGTAAGAAGGCAGCCTCTCTGGTGGAGGGCCTCACGGACGTCCTGGAGGAGCCAGGTGAGGCTGCCGCCCTGGAAGAACGTGTCTTAGAGGAAACGGGGAGCAGGGTCTGGGAAGGGCTGGAATCCCCGGCTACGGCTTTGCAGAGAAAATTGTTTCCCCACGTGTAGGAGGCACGGGAGGAAGCAGCCCTGAGTCGGAGAGGCTGTTTCTCAGTCAGCAGGGATCCAAGTTCCTGCTGTCCTACCCATTGCCACTTCCATCAGGGTTGCCTCATAGGCTGGGACAGCTGCTTGGGCTCCTGCCCTCACTTCTGCTTTGCAGATGTTAGGAAGCAGGAGAAATGAAGGGCAAAGGCAGTGACCAGCCTCATAAAAACTGGGTGAATATTCTGGGTCATTAGCTGGAGATTTCATCTCTGCAGTTCTGAGGGATGGATGGGTGGTGATGGGGCAGGAGCCCATGGGCTTGGGGTCAGAACCCTGGGTCCATGCCTGGCCCTCTCCAGACTCTGTGATGGTTAGCTTGTGTCCTAACCTTTTACTGTTCCTTGGTTGTAAACAGGGATGCTGTTGTGTTCCCCAGCTGGATCATCTTCTGGGTTGAGTGAGGGAGTGTATGAGAGGCACCCTGACCCCCTGCTGTTACCAGGAGGACTAGGGAGCCCCAGAGACCCTGAGGATATCCCAGTGCCACCTGATACTCGTGAGTGACCAGCTGGGCCTTAGATGGGGAGGTGGGTGCGCTGCGGAGGCAGTGTGGGAGCCAGAGGGAGGCCAGGGAGGGGGGCCTCAAAGTCCATTATGCAAATGGGACTTGGTCCTGTACATTATTATGACATGAGTGTATTACTTTTGAGTTAAGAGTCCCCTTAAAAAATAGCAGTTATACATGTTTATCACATGATGAAGAAACATTGATGTATGAAGAAAAAAGTAATCTCTTGCAGGGTGCAGTGGCACACACCTGTAGTCTCAGTGGCTCAGGAGGCTGAGGAAGGAGGATCACAAATTTGAGGACAGCCTCAGTGACTTAGCAAGGCCCTGAGCAACTTGGCAAGACCCTGTCTCACAATAAAATATGAGGGCTGGGGATGTGGCTCAAGGGTAGAGCGCTCGCCTAGCATGTGTGATTCTCGGCACCACATAAAAATAAAATAAAGGCATTGTGTCCGCCTAAAACTAAAAATTAAATATTAAAAAAAATATATATATGAAAAGGGTTGGGGAGGTGGCTCAGTGGTAAAGTGCCCCTGGGTTCAATCCCTAGTACCAAAAAAAAAGTTACATCCCCTCTCCTCATGCCCTCTAAAAATAGCATCCTGGTGTGTGGCTGCCCACCTTTCTGCACGTTGCGCATGCTTGCAGAGTCGGCTGCTTGTCTCCTGGAAAACAGTGCTCACTGCTCATGGGGCGGTCCTCCCTGGGCTGTGGTCGCTGGCTCCTTGGCTGCCTGGCACCCCCTGTGCAGCCCGGTGACCCTGCCCTCGGGGCAAGGAACTGCAGATAGTGCCTGTGTGGTCTCCACAGCTGCTCTGGTGCACAGGCTGTGCCTGCCCTGCCCGTCGGCCCTGCGCTGGTACCGTGCCAGGTCCCTGCCCGTCTGGAGGGCAGCAGAAGGCACTGCCTCCTCCATGGCGTGAGCTGGCACTTTTGTGGTGGCTCTGCCCCGTGAGGTGCAGGCCTGCGTGGTGTGAGTGTGCTGGGACCTGTGAGGGGGCCGCAGGTCTGCCTGGCCACTCTGAGTCGTGCAGTGACAGCATGTCTCCCTGCAGCGCTGCCCTGCCTTCTCCCAGCCTGGCCTGCGCTGGAACCCATGCTCCTGGATCAGGGGAGCAACGGGGGAGAGAAGACCGACGAGGCCAAAGCGCAGCCGACGGTGGGTGGGGGCCCTTGGGTGTGCTGGGGCTGACCTGCTCACAGGGTCCGTCCCTCCTGGCCCTGGATGCTGTTCCCTCCCAGGGCATGAACTCCCCCACAGCAAGGATTAGGACCCTGAATGCCCACTGCCAAGGCCAGGAAGCCTGCTTTGGTGGAGACCTGAGGGTAGGACCCACAGGAGGGCGTTGCCCCTGCAGTGCAGGGAGGGTCTCCCGCCTGCCCTCCGTGGGGTTGGGTGGAAGCCTCAGCGAGGGCCGCCTTGCCTTTCTGTTCCAGCCGTCCTTTCCGGAGGAACCTCTGCACTCTGAGGAGTGGGCCCACCTGGATCCTGCAGAGGAGAACATGAAGAGCTACAGGAAGCTGCTCCTGTGGGGTGAGGCTCGCCTCCCACAGCCCGCGCTCCCCGATGGGTGGGAGATTCTGACCCCATCCTGGGGGCTTCCTTGGGACACTGGGGATGTTTTAAATGTCTGAACTTGGCCTGGTTTGCCAAGGTCCCACCCTTACCTGAGTTCTGCCTGGGTCCTGGGTTCCACTTGCAGCCCCTGCCTGCGGGATTGGAAGCCTCTGAATTGAGAAAGCTCTCCCAGCTTCCAACCGCCAGTGCTCCCCACTTTGTGGTGCAGAGATGAGGCTTCTCAGCCTGTGGGCCTGGTGAAGGGTCTGTTTGGTAAAAGTTGGTGCCACAGAGCCCTCCTTTGCAGGGGGCTTCCTGAGCCCTTTGTGGTTCTGATTTTGTTTTTTCATTTGTGCTGGGGGCTGGCCCGGGGCTTCCTGCACAGTAAACACATGCTCCACCGCTGAGCGACGCCCCCAGCCAGTTTTATGTTCCTACATGTTTGATTTGCTTCCCCTCAGACTCGTTTACCACCCAGGTTGTGGGCCCTCCAGCCTCACCCAGGCACAGCCTCTTCTTCCTCCGCCTGCCTTATTCTTGGAACCCTAGCTTTCCAGGGGCTTGGTCCTGGCCCGCCAGCCTAGGGGAGTGAGGCCGGCTGCTTTCTGTGTTGGTCCTCTTAAGAGCTGCTTTGTCTGTTGAACCTCAGGGTACCAGTTTGCCCAGCCTGATGCTGCATCTAGTCTGGAGGCAGAGGAGCAGCCCCTTGTGGAAGGAGAGGCACCTGGAGGCAGCCTCCCAGGTAAGGGCACCTTAGAAAGTGGTGAGCAGGGTAGAGCATGCACCTTGCTTTCAGGCAGGTGCCCTCCCCCACCCCCCCAGCTTTGGCTTCACCTGTGTTGGAGCAGGAAGCAGGCATCATTTCTTAGGGATCTCTTGCTGCGTGACAACCGCCCTAAAACTTGGTCACCAGAAAGAACAGCAGAATTACTTGTGAGGTGTGGGCTGCTGGGCTGAGCTGTGCTGTGGCCACTTGGTCTTCAGGGCCGCATGGACCTCTGTGGCCACCTGGAACCTACCTGGGGCTGGAGTCTCCCTACCTGGGGAGACTCTCCATGGTCTCTCCCAGTGCTAGCCGGGCCTCCCCAGGTCAGCAGCTGGGTTTTGGGGGTGCACTCGAGGAGTATAAGCACTTGTTGAGGCTCTGCTGGCCTCCTGCATGCTGATGTCCCTGGGCACAAGGCCACGGCCGTGTGGAGAGCCCAAAGGTCTGGCTCTGGGGCAGGAGTTTAGGCCCCGTGCAGCCAGTGGGCTTTTGCAGGGCTTTCTGGCCCTCATTCCCCGACACCACGGCTGTGTGGCCTCCATGCCAGTCCTCCTGCAGTCAGGGTGGCTGCTCCTGGGGTCACTTCCCCAGCAGCAGGGTGGAGAAGGCCCTGCTCACTGCCTGCTTATGCTGGTGGTCACACGGCCCTTGGCTGCTAGGAGGGGCCATTTCTTTCAGGTAGCAGGGAGCTGGAAGAGGGTGACAGAGGCCGCCAGGTCAGGGCCTCGTGTCCCACACCCTTTCCCCTCCTTGCTCAGGCCTTCTTTCCTTAGTGCGGCGTGGGCAGTGTCCAGGCCTGAGCGCTTAGTCAGGGCTGCTCACACGTGGACCTTATTTCAGGCAGCGGGAAGCAGGAAGAAAGCACAGAGAACATGTGCGAGGAGGGCTCCGCAGGCCAGGACAGTGGCTCACAGGAAACGCCATCAGAGAGGCTGGCAGGGGACGCAGGGGACACTCCTGCAGACCCCCCAATGGATACCAACCAGGAGGAGGAGCAGCCCGAGAAGGCGCCAGACACTGTGGGTGAGGATTCAGGCTGCGTCAGCCCCTCCCAGAAGCAAAGAGTCCCCTGCCCTTCAGAAGAAGACCAGGGCCAGGCGAGTCCAGACAGCCCACAACAAGGCTCTGGGACCAAGCGGCCCCACCCAGAGGATGAGGGTGAGCAGGGACCCGAGTGTGCCTCCAGCCAGAGCAGCCAGCAGCCTGGGGACGCCATGCAGCCTGACGCAGATGGCCGTGCTGCCACGCCCCCAGCTGGGCAGGAGGCGGGCACCTCTGCCTCAGGCAGTCCTGAGGCCGAGGAGCCTGGAGTGTCGGGAGGGAAGCCCTACCCCTGCAGTGAGTGTGGGGAGGCCTTTGCGTGGATCTCGCACCTCATGGAGCATCACAGGAGCCACGGCAGCAAGAAGCTGTGCGCCTGCCAGGGCTGCTAGACAGGCCCTGCCGGCCAGCACTGGAATCCCCAGGAGCCATTCTGCACCTGGCCCCGCCCTGCCACAGTGAGTTCACTCTGGGGGGAGGGTGGGCCTGAGGCCTGGAGACAAGCCACCAGGCCAGTGTCCCTTGAGGTGACAGTGACTGGCGGGGAATCTCAGAATGTATGGGGGCTCCTTCCAGACACTTGGGGGTGGTCTTCCTGTGGTCTTTGGACAAACATCAGCTTGTTTCCCAAATGGGCTGATGTGGCCAGAGCACCCACGGAAAACCCCACCTCATCCACCACGGGAAACCCCGACCCCACTGTCCTGCAGCCACGTGTATACCTCCGTGTGCCGGCCGTGGCCATTGTGCAGTTCGAGTCCCCGGTGTGCGTGTTCTGTGGGCAGTCTTGGAGTCTTCACTTCCACTGCTCCTGTTTGAGCTCCCCAAGTTTGTTCAGGCAGAATTCTTGCCAGATGTTCTGGCCTTTCGTAAATATGTGACGTCAAGTTCACTTTTGAATCCTGAAAAGCTGAAACTATTTCCTTGTTCCACTCATGCGTCTTTACCTATACGGAGTGGCTTACGAAGATCACCGAAATGCTTGGAGCCTAGTATGCAGTTTTCTGACTATGGGTTCCAGCCCATCAGTGAATTGTGAAATCAAACTAGTGGGTGGCCAACGGCATTACCAAGCAATGAAGTAGAATAAAGTAGGTCAGAATGCATCACGTAGTGAAGGCAGTATCATTTTGTGGAGTTCCAGCTGTGTATCTAAATGTGAGAATTGGCTTCTATGTAGGATGTCTCTTACCAGGGGGTGATTGCAGTAGGTTGGAAACACTAACAAAGGTTGAGGAAGCTTCTGTCTGCCTGAGCAAAGGGAACTTAACTCCTTGGGCTCCGTGAGGTGTCTTGATTTTGCATTTAATCTCAGATTATAGTATTGTTTCTGTTGCCTGAGCATAAATTTAATTGCTCCTGTAGATAAACGGTGCCTCTTTCTGTCACTGTGTTTGAGCCAGCAATTGTGTAACAACCCCCGAGTCACAGACTTGACGTAATAAAGTATTTATTTCTTCACTCACATTACAGCTGGACATCCTGACTGTTGCCTATGTGTGTTGGTGGGAGGGGCCCCTGCTTCTTGCTGTAACCCAGGGATCCGCTTCCGCTCTCCAGTCCTTGAAGGGAAATGAGACTGTGGGCCCCTCACTCATAAGGGCCCAGGTACCCATCTCTACCAGTTACTGAGCCACATTCCCCTCTGCCTGTCCTCAAACCAAGTGTGGTTCTGGCAATAAAAAAAGCCTAAATAGACTCTTCCAACCCTCATTCCCACTCAGCCTTGCTGAGGCTGGCTTTGAATTCATGATCCTTCTGCCTCAGTCTCCTGAGCACCAACACACCCAGCACATCTGCCTTCTTTGAAGACGGGCCCGCGCACACCTGTAATCCCAGTCCCTCGGGAGGCTGAGGCAGGAAGATGGCCAGCCTCAGCAACTTATCGAGGTACTAATCAACTCAGAGAAAGCAAGGCTTCCCATCACAAAGGGAAGGTCAAGAAGCTGACCAGAGGACCTAAGTCACCATGCTGCCACTGGCCAGCCACATGTGAAGGGAGCACCTGAAGTGTGGCTAGTGAACTCGGAGGCACTGAGTATAAGTACACACTAGAGAAGTAAAGTATCTCAGTTTTTTAATACTGACATGTCAGAATGGAAATGTGGTGCATGTAGGGGGGTACATATTGAGCTAATTTTATCTATTTCTATTTTTCTTTTTTTGATGGAACCCAGGGGTGCTCTATCACAGAGCTACATCCTCAACCCTTTGATTAATTTTTGAGACAGTCTTATCAAGTTGCCAAAGCTGGTCACAAACTTTGATCGCCCTGCCTCAGCCGCCTCAGTAACTGGAATTACAGGTGTGCACATTGTGCCCACTTCTTGCTTTTGGAATGGGACCAGAATATTTTAATACAGTTACCCAGATAGCTTGCAGTGGTTCTGTTGGCAGGCTTTTGCAGCTTTTAAAGGACAGTGAAGGACTGGGGATGCATGCAGCCCACTGGTAGAGTCCTTGTTTAATATTCATGAAGTCTTGGGTTCCACCCCCAGCACTGCAAACAACTACAAGGAAAGTGAAATTAATTCCCAAAAGGCTTTTCACAAGGAGCAGTGTTGAAAGACTATTTGCAACATTTTCCCCCAGAAGCAATTTCAAGTTCACTAGGAATTTATATGCTAGCGCAGTGATTGAGGAAATCAGACTGATGCAAGCACAACTGATTACCACCCAGGACCCAAACCAAACAATGCAATTATTCCCCCCGCCCCCCCCATTACTGGGGGACCCAGGGGTGCTTTACTAGTAAACCACATCCCCTGCCCTTTTTATTTTTTATTTTCAGACAGGGTCTTGCTAAAGTTGCCCAGGCTGATCTTGAACTTATAATCCTCCTGCATCAGCTTCCAGAGTCACTGGGATTACAGGTGTGCGTCACCGTGCCCGAGGCTATTTCTGATGAAGAAGGCAACAGCCATGTCATGGTTGTAGTTGTCAGGAATACTGCTATTTGTGGATCCAGGGTTTAATGAAATACTGTGAGCTTTTAAATTAAACATAAAAATAGAAACTTAATGAATGGGGTGGGGGGAGTAGAATACCAGGATGAAGAATCAATGAGGACACATTTCAAGAAAAGATTAACTTGAACACTTCCTCAAAGAGAAATCTTAGAACAAAACAGAGTACCAATGTGAAGTGCCACTGAGCATGAGATGATGGCTGAACAAAGGAGTAAACCCTCCCCTTTTCGTAATATCAGCATTTCTAATGACTGTGAGTCCTGCAGCAAAGCCCTCTCAGAATCTTGAGACATTCCATGGAAGCAGCTTTATGTTTCAAGTCTTCCCATACACAGCTTTTCAATCCCATTGCACATAGAAATTAAATTGCAAAACGAGATGAGGGATGTAAATTCTGTTTATAGTATGCTGATACATTGGCATATGGAATTAGAAGTGTCTGGGATTGGCTGTTACATACCCAGAACAAGCAACTTACACACAAACCAGCTTTGTACTGTCAAAGACAAGTATCCAAGGGATTCCACAAAAATGCCATTCTCATTTTTGGAACATGCTGCTGTTCTTTAGGATTATCAGAGTCAACCTGAATATTCATAAACATCCCTTTAAGAAAGAATATAATGTAAACAACAGCAAATTCTGACTTCATTTGGTTTTCTTACCTGAAAGGTGTCTGTTGAATTTCTCAGGCCTTTGAATCTCTGGTTCAGTCTGTTGAATGCTTGGACGCGTGGCATCACCAGGCCCAGACATTCCTTTTTTCTCTTCTCTTCTCGAGGCTCAGGGTCCTCAAGGTTGATGGTTTCCACCTTTCCCTGCTGTTTAGAACCTAACCCTTGGTGGCGCTAGGCATTTCCGTCTGAGAACGAGGAGTGGGTGCTGCATCTTGTGAGAAGGAACAGGCCGAGTCTGAGTGGGACGAGCTGTGGCTTAAGGCCTCCCCTGTCCCCAGCACCCATGCAGCCGTCTCCCCAGTGAGAGTTCTGGGTGCTGGGTCGGGGAGGAGCTGTGGGCGAAGGCCTTCCCTCAGTCCCCGCAGGCGCAGGGCTTCCCCGGGGAGGAGGTGGCCGCAGCACGCCTCGGGCTTCCCCCCCCCCGCGGGTCCTGCGGTGCCCGACGAGACGGTGGCTCTGGCTGAAGGCGCTGCCGCGCGCACTGGCTGCATTCGTTCGGCCTCTCCCGGGGTGGACCCCCTGGTGCTGGACAAGTTGGGTGGCCCGGCTGAAGGTCTTGCCGCACTTGCGGCAGGCGGAGGGCTTGTGGCCCGAGTGCGCGCGCTGGTGCTGGGAGAGGGACCGGCTGAAACCGAAGCCTTCCCACGGTCCCCGCACGCGTGGGGCTTGGCGCCCCGTGCGTCCTCCTGTGCTGGGTCAGCGGGGCCATCTAGTTGAAGGTCCGGCCACACCGAGGGCACCGATAGGGCTTCTTCCCGGGGGGGGGGGGGGGGGTACCCTCCAGTGCTTGGTGAGCGCAGAGCTGTTCCGGAAGCCTTTTCCACACCGGCGACATTGGCCAGGCTCTTCACATTCCCGGCATCTGCAGAGTTTCTCTTTTGCACAGATTTTCTGTTGTGCATTTACCTTTGAGTCCAGCTTCTGCCTCTTTCTGGGTGTTCTCCACATGTGGGGACCTGGCTGTTCAGGAGTCGCTGGATGAGGTGGGAGATCAGGGCTAGGACACAAGGCTCCCCCAGACCCCTTCCCCCAGGCTTGAGGGCTGCCACGTCTCCCGGCTCGCGCCTCTCAGGACTCCACTCCCAGGGACCTGCGGTGTCCTCCCCTGGAAGGGCCACACACTACCCCGCAGGAGTCTGCACCAGAACAACACTGCTGGACGGCTCTTCTGAGGTGCTTTCCTTTGGGGCAGAAGGGCTGATTTCTTGTCTGGTTTCTAAGTCTAGAAGAAACAAAAAAGTGGAAATGTCCCTTGATCCCTTTCTAGGGGGAAAGAGTTTGTAGTATTTAGGGAGAGAGCAGAATTAAACTGGTCTTGAAAATTCTGAGGTACAAAAAGTTTTTCATGTTGTGCAAACCAGGAGAGGAACAGGAAGAGGGGTGGGGAAAGGCGGCCAAGGAGACAGTGCTCAGGGGCTACTCCCAGAGGCACCAGGCTCCCGAGCAGTGATGGCCAGAGCAGTGAAGGCAGCCAGCTACGCAGCTCCCACAGTGCCAGGAGGCCAGAGAACAGTGCCACATGGGAAGGACCCCAGACACCTTCCACCACAATACCCATCTGGTGTCTCCTCCACAGCTCAGCTCAGACATGAAGGAACTCGGCAGGCCCCCAAACCAGACACAGCCGACACTGGGAGGACAGATGTGTGACCTCGGTGCAGTGGAGCGCTTGGACCTGGCTTATCTGTCTCACTAAGTGGGATCCTCAAAGGCAGGGCATCTGCCCACCTCAATAACCACAGGGCCTCAGCCGATGAAGCAGTGTACCCCTGTCCTCCTGCTCTGGTGCCCTGCCCTCCCCCACAGCCATGGCTCTCAGACTGGCTAGAGGTGTGAGGTGGGCGCCTTCCCCATACTATGTTATGCTCCAGTGAAACTTCAAAAAAAAAAAAGGCTGTGTGTGGTTAGTTGCATAACGGCTCCCAGGATGTCCACATCCTAACCCCCAGGCAAGGAGGAACCAAGGGATGGAGAAACCAGCCTCTGCCAACTCTATGTACCTGGCCTTGTGCCAGGGAATGCAGGTGGCCTCTAGGGGCTGGAAAAGGCAAAAAAGAATTCCTCCCAGCAGCCCCAAGAACACGCCCCGTGCGCTCCATCAGGGCCAGCGAGAGCTGTGTGAGAATCTGCTCTGCTTTCAGCCACCAAGTTCATGGTGATTTGTTACAGCAGCAACAGGAAGCTACGCTGGGCGAGAGCTGGCTGCTCTGAGGCTGGAGGACCCTTCTGTGACCCTCCCACACTGGCCAAGCCTCTCAGAACTTGGTGACAAGCCACTCTTCAGATAGGGCCTGGACACACCCACCTCCTGCACACAGCTCGCTGAACCCAGAAGCAGAGCAAAAGGACAAAGAGCAGAATGACCCAGGCAGTGCTGGGCCCTTGACCAGTCAATAAAGGACACTGGTTTAAACTGACATCACACAGAGCTGTCTGATGTGTCACTTGGGTTCCTCTGCCTGGAATGCTGCTCGCTCAGATGTCTAGCCCAGGCTCTGGCTCCCACCCCTCCCTGAAGCTGTCCATCCTCCTGCTGTCCTCCCACTGCCTTCCTGCTTTCATTTCTGGGCACTCGCACAACCTGTAGTCATCTCACACTGCTGTCACCGCTGTACTAACTGTCTGCCCCTCCCCCAGACTGTAGGTGCCCTGACGGTGGCAACTCAGTCTCATGGCCAGGAGTGCTGGGTGGGTGATCACTTGGAGAGCAGCCGATCTACTGTGCAGAACTAGAAAGCAGAGAGAGAGAGAGAAACCTGGAGGTGCAGGTGGACAGGCCCTGCAAGGCTCTGTCTCACCTGGGCACATGCCTTGGGCATCTCCAGAGTCCACTGCCCACAGCTTGGCCTCCTGCTCCAGCAGGAAGAGGACCTCTGGCCCTGGGAACCAGTGTCCTGCTCAGGGAGACCTGTGGAGTGAGCATCTGCCTCCCATGACCTGCTGATCCCCGACCACTCCACCTTGTCTTCCAGGTGGCTACAGCAGTCATGTCAAGAGCCCAGTGTTCTTTTTTTCTTTTTTTCTTTTTTTTTAAGAGAGAGAGAGAACCTCAACATTTATTTTTTAGTTTTCGGTGGACACAACATCCCTGTTTGTATGGGGTGCTGAGGATCGAACCCGGGCTGCATGCATGCCAGGTGAGCGCGCCACCACTTGAGCCACATCCCAGCCCAAGAGCCCAGTGTTCTTAAGGGACTCCATGTCCATACTCTTGACCCTTGAGCCCACCCCCAGTTCCTGAGTGGACCTCAGAGTTCTGCTTCCTCCCTTGTCAGCTGGCAACAGTGGCACTGTGAAGGGGACCTGGCAGCCAGCCATAGCAACCTGGAGACTCTGGCCAGACTGCCTTGTCCACTGGTCTTGCACACAAGAATGGCACCCTGGGAGCTGTCTTGTCATCTTCAATAGCCCATCTGGAAACTCGGACAGAAAGAGGCTGTTGGGTAAATCCTATCAGCTCTGGAGGCTGAGGCAGGAGGATCATGTGTTCAAAGCCAGCCCCAGCAATGGAGAGGCACTAAGCATCTCAGTGAGACCCTGTCTCTAAATAAAATACAAAATAGGGCTGGGGATGTGGCTCAGTCAAGCGCCCCTGGGTTCAATCCTGGGTATCAAAAAAAAAAGAGGCTGCTGGGGTCTGAGTGTTGATCTCCCCCGAGGTTGTTATGTTGGAACCTAACGCTCATTATGACAGCATTAAGAGGTGAGGCCTCTGAAATGAGGGTTCCACCTGTGAATGGGTTGAGTGCCCAAGAGAAGTGCACAGGCGCTCCCTTGCCCCAGGTCTGCCATGTGCAGCTGCAGGAGGCACCCTGATCTTGGACTTCCCAGACTACAGAATTGTAGCAACACGTTTCTACTGTTTATAAATTACCCAGTCAAAGGTGCTTTGGTAGAGCAGCCCAACCAGATGAAGACAGACGAAGACACAGAAGGCCGAGTGAGGAGCTCCCAAGAGCACCACTGAAAGACTTCTCGTGATTTCAGGTTGGGTCTGTAACCTGTTGATATTAATCCTATTTGATATTCTCTACACTAAAAAAGTCAAGTTCCTGAAACTCAAGATATAGCCCAAGGATTGCTTTTAAAGCTGAGCCCTAGCCAGGAGAGGTGGTGCACACCTGTCATGTCAGCCACTCAAGAGGCTAAGGCAGGAGGATACAGGTTTGAGGCCAGTCTCAGCAAGTTAGTGAGACCCTGTGTCAAAAGGAAACATAAAAGGGCTGGGGATGTAGATCAGTGGTAGAGCACACCGGGGTTCAATCTTTTCAAAGGGAAAAGAAAACAAAGCCAAGTCCTAGGCCCATTTTTTTTTTTTCCCAAAACACTTTATTAGTTATTGGCAGATCTTTATTTATTTATATGTGGTGCTGAGAATTGAACCCAGTGCCTCTCACATGCTAGGCAAACGCTCTACCACTGAGCCACACCCCCAGCCCTCCTAGCCCCATTTTTAACACAGGAGAAGTGACTGTTGTGTCTGAAGACCACTGAGGACATGGGTGTGGCCTTACCTACAGAGACCAGCAGTGTGAAGGTCTCCAGCATCACATCATGGTACAGGGTCCTCTGGGCAGGCTCTAGTTGCCCCCACTCCTCGTGGGTGAAATCCACAACCATGTCCTCAAAGGTCACTTGCTCCTGAAATATCGTGAGTGTCCTCAGCTGAGTCAAACCTGGCACTAACTGCTGGTGGGGGCAGGTGGTGAATGGGAACAACAGCTGGGCTAGATGGGGTCTGGAGGTTGGGGTCAGAGTTTCCTATGGCCTGTTCCTCATTGGTGTAGGAACAGCCTCTCACCTGTCTTCCAACAATTTGGAGAAAAGTCTCAGAGTTGGTATCAGAACAATCCCACTAGTTAACCTCACATCTTAGGTTACAATGCCCCGTTGCAACTAAGTTCTCTGCACTGACCCAATCTGGAGGGTCTGGGAAAATCCCTTTCCAGCAGGACCCCACTCTTCAATTTCGGGCACTTAAACATTAGGGTAACTGCATGGTCTTCAGAAAAGGTGGGGTTCATGGGGCAATTCCTGTTCCATGTGTTTTCCAATACTCCCCAGAGAGGCTAGTTCCTCCCAGCAGGTTTGTGGGTAGGATTAGGGCCATCAGGAAAGGTCTCTGTGTTTCTGCTCCTGCCCTGGAGCTCTTTTCCCCACAGAGCTGGCCACATTCAAGGTGCCAACTTGGAATCAGAATCTCCAGAGGACGAGCACCTTCACCTAACCTTCTTGCACCACAACTAGGAGCCGGAAGGTCTGTGCTGGCCATGAACTCCGTGGCCTCAGGTTTGCCATTACAGGTGAGGAGGCAGCTGGGGAGAGAGGTGGAGCTGGCTGGAGTGCCCTCCTGGCAGGGGAATGACAGGGCACAGGCTGAGGCACAACAGGCTTCCGAGGTGGGGCCCTGAGAGGACAGAAGCGTACCTACCCCCCGCCCTGGTGATGAGGAGCCCAGCAGCCATTCCCCGTGTTTCTGGCCTCTTGCGGGAACAGTCAGGTCCAGCTCTGGGTGGTTTCTGCAGTGACCAGAGATGCCAAGCCTAAAGCTCGTGGGTGCAGGTAAAAGGTCTGGCTGTGGGACGTGGGGCGCTGGGCCCAGCACTGGTGCTGTGGAGGGTGCTCTCTGCACTGTCCTGCCCACTCCGCGTAGGGAAACCGAGGGCAGGCTGGGCACATTCTCCAGAGAGGCTGCACAGGTCATTTCCAGGAGCAGCTTTACTGACAGGAAGCCCAAGAGCTCGGGTCCCCCGGCCCCCGTTGGTGTGCCTCAGTTGCCCTCTTCCATAAAATGGCCCCGCATTCAGCGTAGAAGGCCATGATGGGGACTGTAGGAATTAAGGGCCCCGGTAAACCGGCGAGGGCTGCTGCTCTGGGCGGGAAGTCTGCTCTGGGGAGCGCCCCGCAGAGGCCCGTGCCAGGGCCCTAGGTGAGAGGCGCCTCCCTAACCCCGCAGGCCGGGGACCGGGGCTTCCTCCTCCTCGCCCGCCCCGGGCGCTGCGGGGCAGAGGCGAAGCCGGGCTTCCCACCGCGGCGCGCGGGCCCCGGGGGTCGGCAGCGGGGTCGCGCGGTCGGTGTACGGGCTGGCCCCGGCGGCGCGCCCAGGTTTGCTTTCTGGGTCCCAGACTGGGGCTAAAATCGCGGGCTCCCGGTGTCCCCCCTCTCCCCTTGGGGGCAGAAGCCGCTCAGGAAGGGCGGGCTCCAGGATGGCCTCGCGGTCGGGGCTCGGCCTACGCCATCCCCTCCACAGAGCGTCCCGGGGCAGGGGGCTGCGGGTCCGGCTGACGCGTCGCAGAGGGCTCCGGCCTGTGGCCCAAGCCCGGTCCAGGCCCTGCCAGCCCCGAAACGACGCCCAAGCCTGAGGAGGCGGAACGGACGACACACGCGCGCGCTCGCGCGGGCCAACGCCGCCCGCGCCAGGACCTCAGGGAAGGCTCGCAGGCCCAGGCCGGTTGGGCCTCCCACTCACTGCGGACAGGCACGATAAAGGCCGTGGCCGCCACAACCCGTGACTGCGCCTGCGCCCGCGAGCGTCAGACTACATCTCCCAGAGACCCGCGCGCACTTCCGGTACCTTCAGGGCTGGCCCAGACCTACCCGGACCGTCCAGTAACGACAGCAAGACTCGGGATCCGAGCGCCACGTCTCTGACCCACACAGGCTAATTCCTCTTCTTCCACTTCCTAAGGTCGCTGTCCACACCGAGAGGGACTCCCCCTGTACAGGCGGGTGGACGCTGAACTACAACTCCCAGAAGGCGGCAGGCTTCCGATCGTCTCTGTGCTCAGGCCACCTCTCCGCTGGAAGCCCTCCCGCCCCACGCTCCCTCGACGCTCTGACTTCCGCCAGCCTTAACTGCGCTTGCGCGGAAGGGCGTCGAACTACTACTCCCAGAGGGCCGCGCGCGAAAGCCGCGCGCCTCTACGCTGGTGGATTTTAGTCTGAGGCCGGGCGTGGAGTTCCCATCCTGGAGCCATCCGCCCTTTCCCAGGGATGGCCAACCCCAGGACTAAGTTGGCTGGAGGGCATTTGGCAGGGCGACCTCAGTCGGCCGGTCCGGCGAACTCCCCGAGCGCCTGCGTTCGCCTTCGTACTGGAAACGGGACCTTGGGCTTCAAGGTGGTGAAGCAGAGCGGTGATTAATAACCGCTCTCACATTTTACAACAGAAGCTTTCCCCAGAAGCCCAACAGATGACCCCGCCGTGCAGGGTTCCCAGGCTCTTCTTATTACATGGTATAAAACGCATCACGTGCAAGAGGCTGACATTTTGCATCTGTTTTACACTTTGCTATGTAATTATCAAACTGCATTTGAACAGCAGCATAATCTTCAAAGCTGATGTACCTTCCTTACTGATCATCATCTTCTGAACATTCACCAGAGCCTGCCACGCACCAGGCCCGGGGTGCAGCAGTGAACACATGAGCAGAGAGCTTCTCATTCTCTCCAGTATACATCACACATCCAGGAGTGGTGGTGGTGGTGGTGGTGGGGGGGGGGGTCTAAGAAAACCAAGCGGAGCTCCAGGCTCTTGCCCTTTTTAAGAGAGGGCACTTGGTTTCCCATTACTCAAGACTTGCAAGCTGGATTTGAAGCTGAGGAAAAGTTTCAAAACAAGGTGATTTTTTTTTTCTTGGAGTGAAACAACTCTGAAAATAGATGATAAGAATTCCTGTTGTTCCAGAAAAAAAGCCCTATCTGGTTATGTTTTCTTTACAAGCAGACACTTGAAAAAGTTTGGCTGGTTCACACTAGAGTTAAAGACTTTACATTTCCTAAGCCCTAAAACAAGGGTAATGATGAAAAGATGATTTCTCACAATCAACACACTGATAAAAACAAAGACAAACATACTGGTTTTTCTTTAAAGGTGCCTTGTACATTCTAAGAAGGAAAAAGTTCCAAACGGCCAAGTTCCCAGGTGACTGGCTTGGCTGGCCTGACTGGAGGATGGCAAGGTAGCGGTCCTGCTACATCCTCCACCGTTGGAGCTGTCCTCCCGTGCTTTTGCCTTCACCTCCTTCTGTGATATCTATAATGAAATGAAGACCAGGGGCAAGCTGAGAACAGAGGGGTACACCATAGTCCCAGCTACTCAGGAGATGGAGGCTGAAGGATTCCTTAGCCCAGGAGTTCTGAGCCAGCCTGGGGCAACATGGTAAGACAGTGCCTCTCTCTTTGGGGGGATGGGTGGGTGGGTATAAGGAACCCAGGGCATTCTACCACCTAGTTACATCCCTAGCTCTTTTTAGTTTTTATTTTGAGGTAAGGTCTTGCTAAGTTGCATGCAGTGAAGTCAAAATTGTGATCCTCCTGCCTCAGCCTTCTGAGTTGCTAGGATTATATCTGTGTACCACTACACCAACTGGCAGGTGGGTCTTGTATTGCTTTGAGGATGGAGCTGTGTAGGAAGTTATCACACTAGGGATACAGGAAGGGCCCCTCCTTAAAGTGGGTATTCTGGTGCTTCATGAAGTCGGTGACCCAGATGGTTACCCCAGCGTCTTGAGAATGCTCATCAGAGCCACAGGGTCTGGGAGTGAGTGGGAGTGAGTGAGTCTGATCCTTGTCTTCCCTGTGGCTCTGATGAGCATTCTCAAGACGCTGGGGTTCTGTGATGATTGAAGACCTTCGTCTCCCACAATCACCCTGATTCCCTGGGAGGGATTTGCACCCCACCCTAGGCAAGGCCTTTCTGGAAAGCACTACAGAGACTTGTATATCAAGAGCATGCCACAGTGGTGCGGGAGGCTGAAGCAGGAGGATCACAAATTCAAAGCCAGCCTCAGCAAGGCCATGAGCAACTTAGTGAGACTCTGTCTCAAAATAAAAATTAAAAAGGGTTGGGAGATGTGGCCAGTGGTTAAGTGCCCCTGGGTTCAATATCCAGTACCCAAACAAAAGAAAATGTACCAGAAGTTTGCAGTGTGGAATTTATTCAAAATATGGATAAGGATTTAGGCATCAAGATTCACTACGAAGTACCCAAAAGTGGAGCTTGGTGGGATCGATACTCCCCACCCCATCACATAATAATATTCAACTGTACGAAAATACGCAGCATCAAACCCTCTGAGGACTAAATATGCCAAGTGCAGATGAGGTTCAGGAGAAAATGGGATATGGAAGAGTGTCTTCCCAAAGGTCCTGGGTGGCCAACCATGAGCTTTGTGTTCTTCACTATTCTCTGTCTCCTCCAGATCACATGTGTGATCACATGTGACCATTACCGCGGAAGAAACAACAAAATACCACATTTAATGCCAATCTGTAATAACTTCATGAGGATGGTTGTCAACATGGGAAAATGCTGACGTGGTAAACACAAGGGGCACGTGTGGCTTTCTCTCCTGGAATGTCTGCTGTGCTTCTCACTGTTCCGAGGCTCTGGTGGGTGGGTTTACAAGCAGGGAGAAGGGGGTGCAGAGGCGCCTACTGCCCTGCCACCTACACCCTGCCCAGTTCATAAGCCTAGTCACCTCCGCAAGGGGCCACAGGAAAAATACGCTTACCCTATAGCAGCCCTTGGATATGTTCTATTTTGGAAAAGGACGCATTTCACAGCTGCAAGCAGTTTCCTGTGCCCTAAGGTCTGCTCTCCGGTGCTCAGGGAAGGATGTACCACCCACAGCCTCGGCGCTCTCCAGGGCCCCAGGCCGAGGGGTGCAGGGCGCACCTGGCGGAAGGCGCTGTGGTTGGCGGGTGGCGGGTGCACGCGGCCTGATGGGGAAAGGCCAGGGAGCTCTCTAGCTGTGAGAGGGACCACCCGGGCAGGTGCAGCGCGGCAGCCCAGGGGCGGGGCTGTGGGTCAGTGACAGACTGCAGGCTGCGTGGGGCGTGGTGGCGGCAGCCAGGGGTGTGGGGCCTCAGACCAGCTGGGCCCGGGGGCGCGGGGTATCCCACGTCCTCCCGGAGGCACACCCGGCGGCCAGCGCCCCCAGAGCCGAGTGCGCGCCACGCCCCCGCGCAATTCCGACCCCCCATTCGGTGGCCGTGGAAGGCGTCTCGCGGCCGCAGAAGGATGCTCCCGGTGCGCCGTGGGCCCCGGGTTAGCCAGCTTCGCGGCGGGACCTGGGCTGCAGAGACCGGAGGGCCGGGGTGTTCCAGATTCGGCTCTTTGAGTCACACCAGCCCGGTGATCTGTCCCATAGCAGTGGGTAGACGCGGCCATGAACCGGCAGAGCCAGTTAAACTCAAATTCCAGGCCCACGGCGAACCGGGGATGGGATCCAAGGGCGCTTAACCCCTGAGCCCCCTCCCCAGCCCCTGACGTATTTTATTTAGAGACAGGGTCTGGCTGAGTTGCTTAGCGCCTGGCTGTGAGGACTCCGTATATGGAAAAGAAGGTATATTTTATGTAAGTCATTTAATATACTCTATAAGTAAGGGCCAGAAGAGAGTTAAAAAAGTCCAAGGCAGTGCCAGCCTAGATTCGAGGTTCAGATGAGCCGCGCTCTGTAGTCGAGACAGGCTTATGCTAAACACTGATACTGCACACTACCTGAAGGGACAGTAGTGTGTCTCACCCGATCGCCCGACATGTTTGGAAAGTTCTTATGCTGACTCCAACACTGAATCTGTTTTTAAATACTAATAGTATATCACGGTATGGTCCCAATGCTATAAATATAGCACATACACTCAAGAGTGATTCACTTGAAAAGTGCGATTTAATGAGACCTGAGAAAAGGATTCAGGGAGGCTCCAGGGCTCTGGGACCGAGCGGGGACTGAGCTGCCCAGTGTGGAGGGTGTGAGTGGGGAAGGAGCTGGGAACGCCCCTGCAGAGGTTGGATTGGAGCCTGAGCATCCACCAGGAGCTGCTAGCAAACGCCCAGGTAGACAGTGCCTTCCGGGCCCTGAGAGATTATATCAGTGAGTGGACTGATGGGGCCTTGACCTTTCCAGAGGCCACAGTGTGGCTGGCTCCTGTCAGTAAACACAGAAGAGACTTGCAGGAAGTGTAAAGGCCTGGAAATGGGAATTCCTGGAGGGACGGGGACTGGCTGCCTTCTCTGGATGCTCAGGGCTGTGCCCCGTATCCCTCGAGCTGGCTGCTGGCCCCTGGAGTATTATACACACCACTCACTGTGTGTAAAAGCCACAGGTGGGAAGAAAGAAGTAGGGTGCCAAGAGCTCGTTATTCTCCTTCCTACAAATGAGCATTTGGAGTGGCATGGGTCCCCTGGTTTGTTTTCTTGGTAGTTAAAATCGGCGTGGCCCTTCAGGCCCATGATGGCTCATTTGTGCATTCATGTCTCTGAGCCACTTGGAATTGTCCCTATCAATTTAGTTTGTTATGGTGAGCCGCTTCTGCCGTTTCTGCAGATTATGGTCACCATTACAAGATGACGCTGGCTCCGCTGTGGTCTGTGACAAACAACTCCTTATCTGGGAGAGTTGGCACATGATTTTTCACCACCCTGTGAGAAAGCTCCACGCGGCAGCTTTGCATTGGGGCTTGGGATGCTTTATTAAGGCTGGGAGGGGCATCCGAGAGAGAAGAAGAAATATCAAGGGCCTGAATAAACTGTTGAAAGAAGATTCCCGAGTTGCGTCTTCCTTGCGGGCAAGGGGTCGCGACAAGTGGTGCCGAAACCCGGGAACCAGAACTTTCAGCAGTCAGGGGTGGTGCACCGGTTAGTCCCAGGTAAGTGGGATCCGCGATCAAAGCGGGGTTAGTCCCAGGTGAGTGGGATCCGCGACCAAAGCGGGGCAGCTCCTCTGTAAAGAAAGAGAGAGCCTTACATTTTATTGCAGCTGCACTGTGTACTTTCGCTTTTGTTTTCTGTGTTTCTTTTGTTGTGTCATTTCGCTTTTGTTTTTTGTGCTTCTTTTGTTGTTGTGACGACAGGGACGCTCCCCTGTAAAAGGAAGAGAGCGGGAAATTCATAGAACGGAACGCTCCCCTGTAAAAGGAAGAGAGCGGGGACTTTTGTACTTTCACTTTCTTTATAGCTCTAAAAACATTATGGGCGTTGCTTCTTCAAGCCCAATTTTGTTGGCCCTAGATGGGTTGTTACATTCAAAAGGACTTAAGATAAAGCAGAGTACTTTGCAGATGTTTTTAAGAGAAGCTGATATAGCGGCTCCTTGGTTTGCTTTTTCAGGGAGTCTTACGGTTCCCAGCTGGGACAAATTAGGGAAAGATCTAGATTTCGCTCATGAGCAAGGTACCTTGCAGGGTGGCGTTATACCACTTTGGAAGTTAGTTAGAGGATGTATAACAGATGGTAAATGCCAGGAAGCTGTAAGTGAGGGTCAAGCTATTCTTGAGCAACTGCATGAGGAAAAATCTGAAGGATCATGTAGTGAAGTGGCAGAGAGTATTAAAAGTAACAGTAGTGAGAAGGCAAAAGAGCCTGAAGATAAAAATAGGAGAAGGCTCTACCCAGACTTGACCGAATTAAAAACGCCTGAGAACACAAGCGACTCAGAGAGTTCTGAGGACCTTGATATATTGTTACAACAACTACATAAGATAAAAATGAAAAAGAAGAAAAAGGAGACACAGGGCACGCAGGCCTACTGTAAGAAGGGGAAGGGAGTTAACATCGGTCAACAAAACTCTGAGGAGGAGGAGGTAGAATATCTAGAAGAAGATATGGTGCCGATTGCCCCACCTCCGTATGTGGGGGGGAGCCAAGGTTCCGGGAGATCTTTTCATGCACAAGTTTGGAGGACAGTTAATACAGATATGGGACTTGCATACCCTGTATTTCAGGACAATAACAGGGGAAGATATCATGAGCCTTTAGACTTTAAGATAATTAAAACCTTGGCAGAATCTGTCCGCACTTATGGCATAGATGCCGCTTTCACTCTCACTCAGGTGGAGGGACTTACTAGATTTTGCATGACTCCCTCAGATTGGGCTAGTCTAGTCCGCGCTTGTGTTTCCCCAGGGAAATATTAGGAGTCCAAAGTTGGCTGTTTAATGTTTCTGACAGTACCCAAGACTCGGAGCGAGGTAGGAGGCTTAAAATTTCTGCAAATAATTCACAATTATCTAATGCTACATTACCCTCCGCAGCAGTCCGTCTCCAATCTCTGTTCCTGTTTCTTTTGGCTAATGTTACATCACAGGGGATGCTTAATTGTTCTAATATTACCTGTTATTTGTCTGAGTGTTGGAATGGCTCCTGGACTACGGCAATGGTTATGAAAATTCCAACTTTTGTCCCGATCCCGGTTACTGCAGATCCAGAGTCATTTCCTATTGTTGAACTGATTAGAGCCCATAGAGATTTTGGAATTATGGCAGCTATAGTGACAGCTGTGGCGGTATCTGCTGCTGCAGCAGTTACAGCTGGAGTAGCCATGGCCAGTCAGGTACAAACTGCTGCCACTATTAATCAGGTTATTCAACAAACATCCACCATACTTGAATCTCAAAGTAGAATTAATCAACACATTTTATCTGGGATTCTGGCTGCTAATCAAAGGATAGATCTGCTTCAAGCTCAAGTTGAGGAATTGTCTGACCTAGTACATTTGGGTTGTGTTGACCAACGTGCACATTTATGTATAACCTCTGTCAGATTTTATGATTCCAGAAATGCCTCCCGCATCATCGGGGAGTATCTATCCGGAACCTGGTCCATGGAAGCAGAAAACTTGATCCAGTCTCAACTAACTCGGATTGCTGTTTTGAATAGCACCCGTGTCGAACCAGTGACTTTGGGTCAATTCACCAGTTGGCTATCCTCTGCCTTTTCCTTTTTTAAGGAATGGGTGGGAGTGGGCATTTTTGGTGCAATGTGTTGCTTTGGTGTTGTGCTTTGTTTGTGGCTTCTCTGTCGCCTTAAAACTCGCCATGCACAAGAAAAGGCTATGATCATACAAGCTCTTGCAGCTTTAGAAAATGGCAACTCGCCTCAAGTCTGGCTTGCGCATCTTAAGCAGTAAACCTTTGTCATGGTCGTTACACCCCAAGTTATTATAACATTGCACTGGGATCGACATGACTTTCCTTGTTATTCTCTTAGTGTTGGAAAGCCCTTGCACTCTGCCGGTCTTACTGCCATTGCACGCAGATGGGTTTCCACACTAGTGCTTTTCTATCGCCTTGAAGTTCGTGCCTTTCTTTCAGGGTGCTGTCAACTTGTTTGTCGTTATAAACAGCCACAGTTCAGCCTCAGCTATCCCCCTTCGTCCACCATCGTCACGATACAGGATGCGAGGCAAGGCACTGCACTTGAGTGATCCTTGACGTGGACCTCAAGGAGAGCATGTCCTATTGCATGCGGGTTAGACGCGTCCACGCCCCGCCCCACGAAAAAAGGCGTCGGCTGATATGGCTTCAGATCTGGGGAAGGCGCCTCCTTAGGACTGAGTCATACTATGCAGCCACTTCTGCACAGTGGGATAGGACCTCTACTCTCGCCTGTATTGTTTGAAGAAAACAGAAAAGGGGGAACTGTGGTGAGCCGCTTCTGCCGTTTCTGCAGATTATGGTCACCATTACAAGATGACGCTGGCTCCGCTGTGGTCTGTGACAAACAACTCCTTATCTGGGAAAGTTGGCACATGATTTTTCACCACCCTGTGAGAAAGCTCCACGCGGCAGCTTTGCATTGGGGCTTGGGATGCTTTATTAAGGCTGGGAGGGGCATCCAAGAGAGAAGAAGAAATATCAAGGGCCTGAATAAACTGTTGAAAGAAGATTCCCGAGTTGCGTCTTCCTTGCGGGCAAGGGGTCGTGACAGTTTGTCTCTAGAGTCGAAAGACACCAGCCATCAGAGGCCACCTGAATCCTAGATCCATTGGGAGGTAGCCTAGTGCCAGACAAAGATTTACAAACTTTTTGTAAGCAGCAAAAAACTTTATCCCAAATGAAGTCTAACTCAAAAGCCCAGTTTCAAAAATAAATCAACTAAAAACAGAATGACTGCTTGCTGGGGTCTGGGAGGGCAAGAAATGGGCTTGTTTTGGGTGGTGAGTGTGTTCTGGAGTGAGATTGTGGTGATGGCTGGGCAGCTGTGAGAACATGCTAAACACCCCAGAACTGCTGAGCACAGCTGCACCTCAGCCACTGGCCTGTGCCTTTCCGCACAGATTCCAACCCATGGGGAGATCTTCTGGTCCTCATTTGGGGCCAGTTTTCCACTCTGCCCCACAACATTTGGCAGTGTCTGGAGACGGACGTGGTAAGGACAAGGGGTCATTTTGGTGTCACCTGATTGAGCCCAGAAATCCTGCTAAACATTCTATATTACACTAGTCAGCCCCTATGGGGGGATGATGGCCAGTGTCTCATTAAGGGGTCCTTCCTGCCCAGGATGACCCAAACCACCCTAAGAATTACAGTCTCAAATATTCAGTAAATAACAAAGCACATATACTCAGAAATATATTTATGGAATGTGAAGCCCCTGATAGATCTAGTCCACGTGGGTTCTGGAACTGGACAAAGACAAAATGGCTCTGGTGGTTTATTAAAGGGGGTCCATCAAAGGCAGGGATCAGGTTTCAAGGGCGGAGTCTTGCTTGTGATGTCTTGCAGTCAGCAGGTTGATTGGCATCTTGGCAGGTCACACCCATCTCAGGTGCTGTGTGGGACCTTTGGCAGAGCTTAAGGGGGAGGTCCACCTGCATCTCAATGCCAGACTTACCCCCTCAGGAGGCTGCTACAACAGCCCACAGAGTGGACAAAGCCCGACCACAAAGAGTGATTTGGTGCAAAACATCAGTTGTGCCAAGTTGGGACAGCCTGAATGCAGACAGTCTCTCAATTGTAAAGTGTACCCTCTGTGGCCGAAGTAGCATCTCCGTGGGCCCTGTGTGCTGCCCCCTGTGTGGATGTGAGTCCATGCCTCCACCCGCTCCGCGGTGGCCAGTGCCCCCAGGCTATTCCCCTGTGGCGTTTTCCCAAGGTGGTGAGCTGTACTGTCTCCCCTCTGTCTCTCTGCATCACGACAGCTTCATGGAGATGAAATTCACTCAAAACAAGCCCGTTTCTGGCCCTCCCAGACCCCAGCAAGCAGTCATTCTGCTTTTAAAGCTGATTTACAAATTCACGTACCGTCAAGTTAACTAAGCGTGCAGTTCAACGTTTTGGCATATGGTGGATCCCTGACAATTTGGGTTTGAAACGCACAGGTCCACTTACACAGGGGTTTTCGTGTGTGTGTGTGTGTGTGTGTGTGTGTGTGTGTTTGGGATATTTTTGACAATTTGGAAAAACTCAAAGATGAACCCTGTAGTCTAGAAATATTGAAAAAAATTAGAGGAAGGTGTCATGAATGTATTGAATATTAGATTAAATGGCCTTTTATTATCCACTATCAAGAATATATACGAATCTATTATAAAGAATGAGAAGTTGTCAAACTCTGCACAGAGACACCTACAGGCTGGGCATGCAGCAGCTCAGCCTGGGGAAGTGTGGACGGACGTGAGATGTAGTGTCACGTCAATGGCATGGAACTGTGTAGTACTGAGGTATGTAGCACCTCCTGCTGCTGTGACAGGTGTTATGAATGTCCCCTGAGGTGCTGGTTAACAGGCATCACCAGTGTCTCCTGAGGTACTGTGACAGGCATTGTGAGAACCCCTGAGGAGCTGTGTGACAGGCATAACTAGTGTCCTCTGAGGTGCTGTGTGACAGGTGTCCCTAGTGTCCCCTGAGGTGCTGTGTGACAGGCTTACCTAGTGCCCCCTGAGGAGCTGATAGGTTTCATGTGTCCTCTGAAGAGCTGTGTGACAGGTGTCCCTAGTGTCCTCAGGCATTGTGAGTGTCCCCTGAGGTTCTGTGACAGGCATCACAAGTGCTATGTGACAGGTGTCCTAGTGTACCCTGAGGAGCTGTGTGACAGGCGTCCCTAGTGTCCCCTGAGGAGTTGTGTAACAGACTTCACAAGTGTCCCCTGAGAGCTGTGTGACAGGTGTCCCTAATGTCCCCTGAGGTTCTGGGTGAAAGGCATTGTGAGTGTCCCCTGAGGTGCTGTGACAGGCATTATGAATGTCCCCTGAGGTGCTGTGTGACAGGTATTGTGAGTGTCCTCTGAGGTGCTGTGTGACAGGTATTGTGAGTGTCCCCTGAGGTGCTGTGACAGGCATCACAAGTTTCCCCTGAGGTGCTGTGTGACAGGTGTCCCTAGTGTCCTCTGAGGTGCTGTGTGACAGGCATCACAAGTATCCCTTGAAGTTCTGTGGGGGAGGTGTCACCAGAGTCCCCGAGGTGCCGTGCTGCTCTCCTGGCCCTGGTGGCTGGCCGCAGTGCGCTGTCACCGTGGGAGGCACCTAGGGTCCCTAGAGCATTGGCCCTGGTGATGCATGTGAGAACCTGTGGCTCCATGTCGTGTCAGCACGGCTTCCGGCCGGCAGCAGAGGGTCAGTGGTGGAGCCTGGGGACTCACAGGTGGCACGCAGACTTGAACACGCGACCCTCGTCCAGGGCTCGGCTGTGTCGAGTTGTGCCGCCTGGCTCCTACCTGTTCCCCGCGGGGCGCCATCACCCCATGGCCCCCAGCGTCCCCTGCAGCCTCTGGCCACCACTGCCGCGCTCTGTCCCCGCGGAGTTGCCTGTTCTGGACGCTGCGGGGCAATGCGGTGGGCGTAGGTGGCCGTTCCCGCGTGGCACAGGGCGACACCGGCGCGGGCGGCTCCCGCGGAGGCTTGCAGCGCGCCCCCTCGCGGCGCTCCGCAGCGCTGCCGTCCCGCCCCGTGCACCGGGAAGGGCCTGGGGAGCGCGACTCGGGACTCGGGCCACTGTTGGAGGACACGCGCGGCCATGGTGCACGCCCACCGCGACCGGCCAGGGCCCAGGTTTCCCGCGAACCACAGCCTGCCGCACCCTGCGGGGTGAACCGGCCTCACGGGGAGCTGTCCCTGCCGCCCAGGGTGGCTGAGAGCTTTCCTTCTGCAGAGCCGCAGGACGCGCGGCCACCCTTGATCCCAGCCTCACTCCTCCCGCCTGGACCTGGGCCCTGACCCCAGAGTCAGGCTGAAGGGGCCCTGCTCCTGGCGGCTGGCCCTGGCCACTCAGCTCGGAACCGCCCTCTCCAAGTGCCACAGTCTGTGGCTCCTGGGTCAGGGCTCTTTGTCTCCTGGGGTCTCTCTCCAAAGCACTGTCCTAGGGACCCGGGGCCTGCAGTCCCCCAGAACGCCATGAGGACCCACAGAGGGCTCCCAGAGCTGTGCCCTTGCCGCGGGGAGCCCGGAGCCCAGGGAAGAACGTGAAACTTGTAGTAGGGCTGGGATCAGTGGCTCAGGGCGCCTGCCCCAGCCCGTGGCCAGGAGGCCCGCAGAGCCGGATGGGCCTCCAGCCCCAGGTGCCTGGTCCAGGGCACATTCCCAGACCAAAGGGCTGTCATCGCCAGGCACAGTTCCACACGGGGGCTGCTGTGGCACTGGCCATCCAGTCCCCCTGCGGGCATGTGGCTGTGGGCCCTGCTCCCTGCCCTCGTGGACTCTCTCCAGGGTCACACTTCATGGGCCAATAAGCTGGCGATCGCCAGGCAGGGGCTCCCGTTCTGACCGTCCAGGGGATGTGGTGTGTGTGGGGGGTAGCTCCTCCATCTTCCGTTTCCACGATGTCACATTATTCAATTTTACTTCTGCCCCTGTGGGCTGCCATCTTCACTGTAGGTGCTGGGGTGCTGGGTGGGGAGTCCCTGATGGACAAGGAGACTTTTCGGGGACTCCAGAAGGGTGGTCCTGTGTGTCCAGTGCTGGTGTGTGGTCCCCTAGGGCCCTCCTCAGGGTCTGTCCTGTGTGTCCAGTGCTGGTGGGTGGTCCCCTAGGGCCTTCCTCAGGGTCTGTCCTGTGTGTGTGTCCAGTGCTGGTGGGTGGTCCCCTAGGGCCTTCCTCAGGGTCTGTCCTGTGTGTGTCCAGTGCTGGTGGGTGGTCCCCTAGGGCCTTCCTCAGGGTCTGTCCTGTGTGTGTCCAGTGCTGGTGGGTGGTCCCCTGGGGACCTCCTCAGCATGTCCCTTGTCTAGAGTGCCCAGCTGTGGTTTGTGGGCTGCTGTGCCACTGCCGTCCTGGTGTGTGCCACAGGTAAGACACGGCCTTCGCCCCGCCGTGTTCAGCAGGGCCTCCCCTCAGCCTTGGAGTGCTGTGACGCACTGTCCCTGTGGCCTGCTCATCTCCTCATGAGCTGGCAGCACCTGTGGTCCCTTGGCCTGTGTGTCTGCACCTCGTCTGTGCTTGGATGCCCCTGATCCCAGCGCAGCCCTTTTGCTGTGTGTGAACATGTGCATGTTTAGGTCGCTAAGATGCCTGTCCCCGGGTTTGGGGGCGTTCGCCTGTGATCCCAGCAGCCGGGAGCTGAATCTGGAGGAGGCAGTTCCCAGCCATCCTGGGCACCTGAGCGAGACCCTGCCTCAAAAGCAATGCAGAAAGGGCTGGGATGTGGGTCAGTGGTGGCCCACCGCTGGGCTCCCTTCTGAGAACTAGAAAAAGAAGAAAATTGCCAAATTGTTTCCCAAAATAACTGCACGCATTTGCCTTGTCACTGGAAATGAAGAGACCCCCAGTTGTTCTCGCCGTGGCTTCTGTTGTTGGCGAGGGTTATCTGTGCATGTGTGGGTCCCCTGGGGTGTGCTGCCCTAGTGTCCACCATGGCATGACTGCGCTTAGCCCTCTGATCCCGCCTTTGGTGAGGTGGACATTTAAAGGCGCTTTCCTGGAGACTTTGAAACACATTGGTTGGCTCTATGACATCACCCTGCAGTGCTCTGGGCTTGGACCTCTCCTGCCCTGCCCTGCAGCTGTCCTGAGGAGGCCATCCAGGGGGGCCTGTGCTGGTTTCCTGGAAGGTGCATGTCCCTGTCCTCTGCCCTACGCCCAGGAGCCGCTTCCTGCCCTGTGGCCAGCCATAAACATGGGCTTCTTTCCCTCAGTGTGTCCCTGTGGGGCTACCGGGTGGCCCAGGGCTTTGTTTTTGCCATCGAGGAGATCAACAGGAGCGTCCACCTGCTGCCCAACCTGACCCTGGGCTTCTCCATCCGCAACTCTGGGGACTCGGTGCACGGAGCCCTGTTGGAGACGCTGAGCTTTCTCACCGGGCAGGAGGAGCCCATCCCCAACTATGCCTGTGGACTCAGCCTGCCCTGGGTGGCCGTGGTGGGGGATACGCGGTCAGTCCTGACGCTCTCCATGGCCAGGCTGCTGGGGCTCTCCAGGTTTCCCCAGGTGAGTCTCCCCAGAGCCTCTCCCCGGCAGCGAGTCTGTGCTGCCCCTGCCCCTGCACAGCGGAGGAAGCTGAGGATCAGAGGAGGAGCAATAGGGGCCGTGCTCACCCAGCCTGCAGGTCCAGGAGCCAGGGTTTGAGGCCAGGCAAACCCTGGACTCATGCCACAGCGTCACTCACCACCGCCTTTCCGAGTCCCACTCTAGTGGCACTGCCACGTGCCACCTCGTCTTTTCACCTCATGGTGGGGATTGAGATGCGACTCCTGGCACACAGGTCACCCACTTGAGACACGCGGCTCAGTGCTTGCACAGGTGCATACCAAGGGCCACGATTGACTGGGAGACAGAGGTACAGACTCCAGGACCTCCTTCCCAACCAGCCCCCAGACCCCAAGACCCCCATTAGCATGGGAGATGCTGGGGCTGGGCCGTCTGGCGGCTGCCACTCATGTTTCTTAGGAGATGACTGCACCCAGCTGTGCTCCAACTTGGGTGACCAGCTGCCCTGTGTGCTCAGGCGATGCTTCTGAGAGCATCAAAATGCTTCTGGCGACAAAACTGGGAAACTTGTCCAGGGCAACTGGGGGGGGAACTGGCCACTCCTTCTCTGTCAGGGTGTCCACCTTCTGCAGTTCAAATCTGAGGGCCTGAGCCTGAGTCCTGGCTCTCATCTGCACTCTCCCACTGCCCTTCAGGTCAGTTATTCATCCACACTGCCCATCCTCAGCGACAAGACCCAGTTCCCATCCTTCCTTCGGACCCTGGCCAGTGACCTCACATCCTCCTATGCGGTGACCCAGCTGGTGCTCCCCTTTTGATGGACCTGGGTGGACATTCTGGCCCAGGATGATGACTTTGGGCAGCAGGCCAGCTCTCTGGCTGCCCCGGAACCTAGCCAGGCTGGCGTCTGCATTGAGGTCCAGCTCTACGTCCCTTCCCAGCAGTCCCTGGAGAAGATAGCCACCATTGTCCAGAGGATGCAGAGTAGTTCTGGTTTTCCTGAGCAACTCAAATTTCCTGCTCATCTTGCAGGGGCTGCTGGGTCTTCGGGTCTCGGGCCAAGTCTGGATCAGCAAGGGCACTCTGCACCTGGCCATGGCCCTCAATGTGCCGGGTGTCTCCCAGGTCTTGCAGGGCTCCTTCGGCCTCATGTTTCACAGCAGCCGGGTGCCTGGCTTCCCCGAGTTCTTGGCTCACCTGCACCCCAGCTGGACCCCAGAGGACATGTTCATACAGAGGTTCTGGGAGGACACTTTTGGGTGCACGTGGCCCCACAAGAATGGCACAGTGGCAAGGGTTGTCCGGCTCTGCTCAGGGAACGAAAGTCTGCGAAGCCAGGAGTATTCTTTCTGGAAAGTGAGTAAAGCGGACACCGCATACACGGCCGTCTACAGCATCGCCCACGCCCTGCAGGACCTGGTGGCCTGTGAGCCCTGAGATGGGACGTGTGCAGACTCTGGGCACTTCCTGCCCTGGCAGGTGAGAGGGAGGGGTGGAGGCTGGGGCGCTCACTCTGCCAAGCTACAGAGGCCGAGCAGAATCCACGCTGCCCAGCTCAATGCCTGTGGTCTGCATCCTAGCAGGAGCACTGGACAGGGTGCCAGAGTCCCTGCTGTCACCCTGCTGCAGGTGAGGCACATCACTGTGGGGTTGCTCCCTTTAGCAGACACAGGATCCCAGTGGAGCACATTCTAGGTAAACAGCAAAAGACTTCATAGCATGTCCCGAATTTGGAGTTTTGACCAGCAATGTATGACCTTTGCATACGTGTGCTTTGTGCAAGTTTGAATTTCAGATAACTATCAGGCACCTGTTAGTTCAGCATCTCCCAAACACTGCGTGGGGGGTGGCTATGCTGGAAGGAGTCACTCTTTCAAGCGGGATTCAAGGCAGAGACTGTTGAGAGCCACAGCCGAAGGGGCCCCAGCAAACTTCCAGCTGCCAGCAAACTTCCAGCTGCCAGCTGATGATTGGCTCACAGCAGCCCCAGCAAACTTCTAGCTGCCAACTGATTGGCTCCTCTGCGGTGATGCTCACTGGGCTGTTTCCTCACCCTTTCAGACCACGGAGCTGCTCACTGGGGGACTTTTTTGACTCCACCCATGCGACCCAGCCAATCGGCCTCAAGAGCAGGAGGAGTGGGGGAGGTGGAGAGGCTGGTGGGAAGCGGGTGGTGGCAGTTGGGCTCTGAGGGTTTTCCTGAGGAGCTGTGTGGTGCAGTGTGTGTTCTAAAAATAAAGTTCGTTTCTTTTGACAAGTGGCTCCTGAATTGTGCCCAGCCAGACTGCGGCATCCAGGGTGTGTAGAATAGCACTTATTAGGCTGCTTCTCCCCTGAGTGACTCCATGGTGTACATAATAGCAGTTCTCAGACTTGCCTGCCCTGAGTGACTCCATGGTGTTTAGAACAGCAGTTCTCAGGCTGTGCCTATCCTATGGGACTCCATGGTGTTCAGAATTGCAGTTCTGAAGCTGCACCTGGCCTGAGTAGTCCATAATGTGTAGGTCTGCCTGATGCCTTCAGTGAGGCCCAGTCCCTGACCTTCAGCATGCTGCTGTTCTGCAGGGTCTGGATAGCCTTCTGCCCCTGTACCACAGTGCCCGGGGCAAGTCCACTGTGGCCGTGGAGACCTTCTCCATCCTGGCCTCCACTTCAGGGCTTCTGGGGGGAGTCTTCATCCCCAAGTGCTACTTCATCTTGCTGAGGCCTGAGCAGAACACCCTGGCCTGGCTGAGGCAAGGACACGGGGCTCAGCGGGAAAGGCAGGGTCAGGTGCCCTGGAGGAGGTGTTCCCGCAGGCCAGCTCCACGAAGCCTCTAGAACCCGTCTTCACAGAAGACACCAGGGCTGCGTGTCTGGGGCTCATCATTTCTGTGAGGATCCAGAGACTTAATGGTCAAGAGAGAAGTGAGGCACACAGGCAAGGTGCTGATGACTGTTGGATTTAGGGTGGGCACCTGGTCAGTCCTGGACGGTCCTCTTTGTAGGTAGTGCTCAAAATTTTCACGATTAAAAATGTTTGGAAAGGGCAGTGAAGTGAGGAGGAGGAGGAGGAGGAGGAGGAGGAGGAGGAGGAAGCACGTGGGAGGATGTGGGAGTCTGTTGGTGCCAATGCAGAATGGAAACCCGTCTGTCACTTCCTTGAAAGGTTAAGTGTAGACTTACCTGGTAATTCCACTCCTGGGCGGAACCCGGGAGAAATGAAAACAGACGAAAGGTGTAAATGAAGGTCTGGAGAAGCATTCAAACCAAACAGGCTTCCCGGGGCGGGGGTAATGACTAAGGGGTGCAGCATTTATTTCTGGAGTAATGAAATCATAAAATTCATTTTGGTGGTTTTGCACAACTGTGAATATACAAAAAACCATTAAATTGCATACTTAAAACTCATGAATTGTAGGGTGTGAATTATATCTCAGTAATGGCAGTACTAAAACAGAATGATAATCACAAAGTGTGGATTTTCATTTTATCCTGATTTTAAAAAACTATTAAAATGAGATAATGACATGTCGGAATACCAGATAGTTAATGATGTAAATAAAGCAGGTTTTAATTTTTTTTAGTGCCTATTATGGGATTATGGCTATGTTAGAAAGTGGTCCTTATCTGGAGATTTCACACAGTAGGTAAGTGGTATGGATTTGGAGATTCCTTTTCAAATGATCAAAGTGGCAGGTAGCTGGGAGCACTGGCCATGCGTCCGTGGGGATACGGACGCTCTCTGTCCTCCCAAATTCTGAAACCTCATGGAAGAACCTCAGCGACTTCGGGGGACACGACTGGCACTGCACCTCGTGCAGGACCTGGACTGGTTTGCGGGGGTACCTCACCTGGGGACACCCCGCCTGGAGGATCCTTGCCCGGGGGCACTAGCCTGGAGGATCCTTGGGAGGGGGCGGGGGGGGGGCACTTGCCTGGAGGCTTCTGGGGGGCAGGCACCTCCTCGCCCGGGGGCGGGGGGGTGGCTCCTCGCTCCAAGTGACTCTCTAGAGAACCCAGATGCCGGAAGCGCTTCACCGAACAGTGTCGTGAGCTGAAAACGCAAAACAGCTCCGCCAGGGATCGAACCCGCGGCCCACCGCCGAGGAGCTCCGCGCACCGGCGCCGCGGAGGTGGGCGCTCCCCTGGGCTGGCCCCGCCCCGAGGCCCCGCCCACCGCCGGGGCGCTGCGACTGCGGAGCCTGGGGTCCGGGGCTGGGCGCCGAGCGCTCTCTGGCTGGAGGCGGAGATGGCCGGCCCCTCCCGGAAGGCGGCGGCCCGCACCGCGAGGCCTTCTGGGAAACGTAGTTCGGGTCTCGGCGGCCGCAGGCCTTGACGGACGGGGCCAGGTCCCGTTAAGAAAAGCACCACTGTCCCTGCCTTAGAGATGCTGAAAGTGCAGGTGGAAGAGGCCATTGGCAGGGAGAGGTTGGCAGGGAGTCTGAAAGGATGTGGACAAAACCCGGGAAGATGGACCTGTTGGCCCTCATGGATGGTTGTGAGCGTGCCCTCTATGCTGAACCCATGGGTGTGCCTTCTTTGTTGGGTGGCCCTGTCAGTGCCCACAAATGGTCACCTGGGAGCATCTTTTTGCTGGGAGTTTTTTTGACTTTGAGCCTCTTGTCCACGTTCTGTTGGTTGTTTGTCTTTTATTGCACCGTAGGAGTTGTGTATCAGTTCTGGATATGAGTTCTTTGCAAATGTGCAAACATTTTCAAAACCGAATTTTAGCTGGATATGGTGGCATATGCCTATAATCCCAGTGGCTTGGGATGATGGCAAATTCAAGGCCAGCCTCAGCCACCTAGTGAGACCCTGAACCAAAATAAAAAATAAAGAGACCTGGGAGTGTAGCTCAGTGGTAAAGCACCCCTGGGTCTATCTCCAATACTACCAAATAAACAAACACTACCAAATTTTAACTAATTGAATCCAATTATATAGTAAAAGGACCAAGTGGAGTTTATTTCAGGAAAGCAGTTGCTTTAACAAAACTAATATAATCTCCAATATTAAAAAACTCAAAATAAAACCCAATATCATTATCTGTCGCTTTCCTGGCGACTTAAACACTCAGACTTTTTGCCCACCCAGGGACGCCATTTGCCGGGTTGCTCAAACACTCAGGGGTCACTCCAGGGGAACTGGGCTAACTGGGCCGTGTGAAATAACCACACAAGAGACAGAGATACCTTTTTCTATGGGCTCCCTGTGATGGCTCCTCTGACCTTAAGGGTCCGCAGAAAGAGAGAGAACACGTGCTGACCTCTTTTATTGATGAGAAGCCATTCAAATAAGGCAAGGGGTCAGGTTTCAGGGGGCTGAGTCCAGCTTCAGATGTCTACTGTCAGCAGGTTGACTGACACCTGGGTAGGCCCCAACCAAGGGCACAGTAAGAGAAGGGGACACACAAAAGGTGTTTCCATGGAACATTCTATCCCAAACAGGGAAAGGGGTGATATTACAAAGGAACAGGTGAGCATAGCTCCACCCGTGGGGATGTAGGAAGGCACGCCCATGCAAGAAGACACAGTCGCTGGGACCCTAAAGATTGGGGCTATCGGCTGGGTTGACCCATGATGCCACACCAATCAGAAGGGGAGACAGACTCAGTCACTGCTACTTTGGCCTCCCACAATTATCCTAATGCATTCAGAAAATTTTTGAAAAGATACAATATCCATTCCCAAAAGAGAAAAATAATCAAAACAAAGCAAGCCCTGTTGCCAATCTCAGAATAGAAAGGAATGTCCTCAACATGACAAAGGCCGTCTGTCTATAAAGGACCTATAAGTGACATCTGACATAATGGTGAAAGACTGAATGCTTTGCCATAAGAGCAGGTGTCTTCCCAGCACTCATTCGTAGCACACCAATGGGAGTTCTAGCCAGGCCACTCAGAAAAGTGCAATACGTGGAAGGAGCAGAAACTATTGTTACTCACAGATGACGCACTTTTCAGTGCAGAAACTCTGGTGGAACTCTAATAGCACAAAATGCTACTAGAACTAATAAATGAGTTTATTAAGTGTGTAGGATACAAGATCCATATATAAATATATAAAAATTTCACTTCCATGAATTACTTGAGGGTCTTCACTCGGAATCGAGCCATGGAGATTTAGGTTTTTCCTTGGGGAACTATCCCGCTATCTCCACTCTACGAGGAGGACGCTCTGTTAGCTCTGGAGTTGGGCGTGACTCATTGGGAACTGGACAGCCCACGTCTACCTTATTTGGCAAAGAACATTCCATGGAAAACCTTTGATATTCCCTGATATACATAAAGCAAGTACGGGCTCCACTTGACTCATTTCAGTGTGGAAGCTTGATCCCTGAGATCTGCTAGCCTGTCCTGCCCCCACTTTTAAAATCACCTTCTGTTTTTGTTTTTTCCTGCCCTACCTTTTTTAGTTTTCATTCTGTAGCCAGCTCATTCCACCAAGAGGAACCCCATTCCCACTACTCGTGCTGGATGTGGGTAGGACATTGGAGGCATTAAAAATCTTTTTTTTTATAGCATAAATGTATGAAATATGCTGGGTGTGGTGCCTCACAGTTTTTATCTTAGTCACTTGGGAGGCTGAGCCAGGAGGACTGCAAATTTGAGGCCAGCCTCAGCAACTTTGCAAGAGCCTGTCTCTTGATTCTTATACTTCTCTCCTGCATCCCACACAGGCTTTGAAATTTGGGTTTTCCTTGTGTAAAATGTGCTGGCTGAGAAATATGGTGAAAAATCACAAGACTCAGAAATAATTTTAAAAAGTAAGGGTGGGACCCTAGGGGTCCTGTTTCCACACTGGAAGGAGAGAGTGCTTGAGAACTGTGGTTTGTGTTTTCTTTATTAATACAAGGAGGCTTCAGAAGGATTTCAATGGAATGTTATTTGCTAAATAAGGAGGAGGTGGGCTGCCCAAGCCTAATGGGTCACACCCGAGTCTGGAGCTAGGGAAGCTGTCCCACTGGTAGAGCAGGGCAGATCTCCTAGACTCCCTGGGCAGTCTACACACAGGGATGCTGGGATCCTTCCCAAGTGGAGACCTAAGCTCCATGGGCCAGTACTGAGTAAAAGAACACTCAAGTAGCGTCATGGGTGGTGTACCACATAGTCCTTCTTTTTACTTTGCAAATGATGAGCTGCTGTTTTTGATAAACCCAGCCTAATTCCCTCTTAAGATTAGGAGCCATCTTGTCAAAAGTTATAAAAGATTCATTTCTGTTTTCTGTAAAATATTAGGATTTCTATTTCACCTGGCCATATTTTGATGTTTTAAACTTACTTGGAATGCCTGCCCGTGCCTTGAACTCACCCATGCCTGCTTTTCCCCGACCAGATAAAAACCCTCTCTGAAAACTTAGTGGCGCCTCATAAATTCTGGCTTTCCCTGACCACATAACAACTCTCTCTGAAACCCTAATAGCGCCTCAAAAATTCTGATGTTGGGATCTAAATTTACTCCCTAAGTGCTGAACCATTTAGACCATTAACCTACTACCTGCCTTTGTATTATGCTTGTCAAAATCCTGTTATCTGTAAGTTCTCAAGACACTCCCCTCTTTTTACAACTTTCTGTGCTATAAAGCTGCACTCCTAGAGAGCCGGAGTAGTCTTCTATCCCACGGGTTTCAGGAGAGGGACAATCCTGGCTAGTCGGAATTACAAGCTTGCTTTAATTTGATTTAAAATTGGAGTCGGTGCTCTTTTCTTTGCATCATGGTTTTACAGTTTTATATTCTCAGAATCTCGTTCTGAGGATGCGACATCCTATCATCACAATACAATAGAGAATTAATAGCATAGATAACAGTCCAATAACATACCATGCAGACTGTTTCAGCATGTTTCCAGGATTAAGGCCATTAAATTCTTGAAGCATTTGATCAGCTAGAGAAGTGGGATCCAAAAGATCGATTTCGCTTTTGAATACCCTGATGTGGAGATGTAACTCCAAAAGATCTAGGCTATTATTATTGTTCCATCAAATACCCATTAGATGATTTTTAATTTTTTTCCAAATTTTGGGAAACATGAATTTTGGTTACAGTAATACAGGCATACTTATATTAGCATGGCATTTAAGTCTTTGTTAGCATTTGAGAGCAGAAAGCTTATTATTGATATCTATAATAATGAGTTCTAGAATATTTAGTTCAGTTGCAAACTCTTATCAATATTTACCTAATTGTATAGGACTTTAGAAATATCTTGAGCCAAATTATTAAGAAAATTAACTTAATTAGATTACATCTTTTACAATTTATAATTTATATAAGAATAAACTATCTTCATTTTTGCCTCCAATAATTAAAACATAAGAGGATTAAATATAGGTTTACAGGCCACAATAGGAACCCTTCTTGTGATTCCTGCCCATAAAATTAGAAATGGGGCCATTTGCAGGATGGAGAAAATGAGGCGACAGTTGAATGCCAGAGATCCCTTTTTGAATATCACTTTTCCTGAAAGTTAAAATATTACCAATGAAAATTTCAGGGGTCATAGCATCATGAGAGCATGGGTTATGTCCATAAGCAAGGTGAATATGGAGACAGATATAATTTATATAATAGACTACATTTCTCTTGAATATATCTAACGGTAAAAGGCAGAGCATCAAGTAAATGCATGCATAAAAACATAAATTATGTGTTTCCTGTTGAGGAAAAAATTGTTAGAAGCAAATAGACATATATGTTAATTATCCTATGAATTAAAGATTACAGATTATTTAAGCAACTGGAATATATATATATATATATATATATATATATACACACACACACACACACACACACACATATAAAGAATGAAGATAGTTTATTCTTATATAATTACCTAATTTAATTTGAGTCTTATTGAATCATATGATTTAAAAAGTATAAAAAAAAGTATTAGATCCATTTTTATTTTATTTCAAATATTATGAGTGCACTCTTTTATCTATGTAAACTTTGGCATTATGTAATGTAGTTAAAATAGAATTTTTATGCAAATATTTAGAAATCATATGATTTAAAAATCTTACAATTATCAAAATATCCATAAAATAGGATATTTTAGGTATGGAAGATGCTGGCATTTTGTTTTTATAATTGTCAGATTTATTCCCAATAACATCCTTAAGGAGAAAAAAATAATCAAGCATAATTATAGTTATTACTGTTACAGAAAAGAACCTTGTAACATTTTGTTAGTGGTGTGGCCCTAGAGAAAATGGGAAGTTCCTCAAGAAGCCTGTCAAAGGGATGAGAAATCAGTTTATCTGACTCAGCATCAGGAGAAAGTATGCAGGAATCAGGCTGGTGTTGTGGCTCAGAGGGAGAGTGCTAGCCTAGCGTGTGTGAGGCACTGGGCTTGATCCTCAGCACCACATAAAAATAAGGCTATTGTATCCACCTATATTTAAAAAATAAATTTAAAAAATGCAGGAATTCATCTAATTGAATCCTGTCTGTGAAGAAGTCCTTTTGTTAGCGAGTATATACTGGAAACCATGAAAGAGAATTTTGTAGCTGGGTGTCAGGAGCAGGAAGTGCGATGTGCAGGCTTGGTCATACTGGGTGTCTGTCTTTGTGAGACAGTGGAACACAGGTCAGCAAAGCCGGGAGGTGGCGCTGCCACCCCATTCCCCAGAGAACTTATTTCCGGAAATGTAAAGACCTCAAAACTCAACAATAAGAAAACTGCTCAGGTTTTAAAAAATGGACAAAAATATTTGAATAGCAGCTTGCCAAAGAAGATATGCAAATGGATAATAAGTGCATGAAAAAGTTCAACTTCATTAGTAATTAGGGAAATGTGAATTAAAACCACAGTGAGAAACCAACACATATCTATTAGAATTGCAAGAAGAAGAGTAACTATACCCAGTGTTGGTGAGGACGGGGAAACTGCTCTCATTCGTTACTGGCAGGCATGCAATGGTACAACCACTTTGGAAAACTAATGGGCAATGTCTTAAAATGTTGAACCTACCACATGACCCAGCCATCTATCTGTAGGTATTTACCCAAGGATTAAGGAACTGTCTGCCCATTCAAAGACTCTAGAGCAATTCTATTTTATTTTTAGTCATTCTAGCAGATGTGTAGTGCTCACTGTCATTTAGGATGGGGATCAGCAATAATGAAAATCTATGTAGCAACTACCTGTTCTGTGTTTAGGAGAAACCCTGTAGTTCCTTCCCTGGACTGAGATCTAAGACACCAAGTCTGACGACATTTCTCCCTGCTTTCCACCTCAGAGGTTGGCTTAGTCTGTGCTGCTACAGCTGAATTCCTGAGGCTGAGTAATGTATAAAGGGATGTGTGGGGTAATAGTCCTGGGAGCCAATTTTAAGCAGCTTTGGCAACTGTGATTCCAACATGGCACCTCAACACTGCACCCTCACAGGGCAGAAGGCAGAGGGGCAAAGAGGGAAGAGAGGGATACAGAGAACATGTGCCCCCACCAAACCTGTTTTAAAGGCATTAATCTCTTTGTGAGGGCCTCCACCTCATAACTTAGCACGTCTCTAGACCCTACCTCGCAGAGCCTCAGAGGCAGCACAGGCACAAAACAGCTTGTGTAGGAAACAATCATAGTTATCTGTTATCAATACTGAAAGTTTAAAGGAACAGCTGTGCAGACATTACTTTTCCCCTCTCCCTCCCCTTTCACGGCTACAGAAGGGAAACTTACTAAGATTCTTCTTTGCTTGTTAGCATTTTCTATAGAAATGTTTGTGTTATTTTCAAACCTCAAGAAAATTCAGTGTTACTTCCTTGCAGCCACAAACAGAAAGATTCTGTCTATGTGGACCTTACAGTCAATCAAACAAATAAACGAAGCAGATAATTTTAGATGGTGTTGGCACACAGAAAACAAAAGAAGGTAATGAACTGAGAACTAGGGAGAACTAGTCAGAGCTGGTTAGTGTCAGGATGTGATGGCTGAGATCTGGAAGAAAGGATAACCCATAACTTGACAAGGAAGAACATTCCTGCCAGAGGAAACAGCAAGTAAGGCCTGGAGGCAGGAACCGGCTGGCCCTGCTGGAGGGGGCTGGAATCCAAGGGTGAGTGGGCAGGACATGGACTGAGCTTGCAAACTGTCCTCCTGTGTCCTAAATTATGAACTGGAGTTTGGATTTCACTCAGACCACAACAGGAAGCCAGTGCAGAAAGAAGCAGGGACCTGATGAGAGTCTAAAGGTCCCCTTGGCTGCCCTCACGGGGATGAGGTGTGAGAGCACCTTCCTCACCTCGTGCTGCTCCTCTACAGCAGCTTCCTCTGCTTCGTCCTGAGGGGTGGGAATTGTGGGCATACCCTCCATGGACTGCTTTTCTCTCCAGAACCCACTCTTTGACCACACTCACCTTCCTACTGCCTGGGAACTCTCCCAGAACCTGGCTCCCTTCTCCTTACCTCTCTAGTGTGACTCTCAGTCTGTGTTAGCCTAACACTCATTCACCGGAAGGCGCTCCTCTGCCTTCCCACAGTGAGTCCCAACACAACCCATGCAAACCCAACCCACAAGCCTGCTTTAATGACCTTCTGTTGCTAGTGGAAATACCTCCAAGATCTCTCTTGCACACTGCTCACTCAAATCTAGAATCCTAAATGGCCACCCAGTGTTTGGGCTCAGTTCCTACACTTCCTTCTCCAAATTAGCTGCCCAACCAGTTTTAGAATGAAGGCCTTGGTTCCACTGGGTCCCAACAGACTCAATACCCCCCACCCCCATCCCAAGGTGCCAATGGAAGAAGAGGAGTGGAGAAGGAAGAACTTTAATCTGGATGTCAAAGCAGGAAGACAAAGGGGCAAAGGGAGTCCTGGCACAGAGGAAGAACTGTGACGGGGGCAGGAACTCTGTATAATTAAATCTTGGTCAAACTGTGGTCTGGTTGATCATTTTCTCAACTCTGGTTCCCTGAGGTGGCTCTGGAGAAGTCTTACCTCTGATGTGGCCATTCAGAACTCAAGAGTAACTGCTCTTGCTTGTGTGTGTGTGTGTGTGTGTGTGTGTGTGCGCGCGTGCGCGCGCGCGCGGGGTGGGGGGGCAGCCTCAGTTTCCATCAGGGGGTAACTCATCCTGCTTAGGGGGGCTAGGCTCAGATCTTCCTGCAAAGTCAGCATTTTGAAAATTATACTAGATTCTTATCTTGGTGTCCTTGGTCTTGAAGGACAAGAGACATTAAATATACGGCTAATCAACTTTATATTGGCAGCTTTCTGATACTCCTTAAGGAATGTGTCTTCTTGCCCCCCATTTCTCCTCATTCTTGTCCATCTCTATACATTCTCCACTCCAGCAGCTTAAGTCACCTATTTATTTTCTAACATGCTCCTCAGCCTCTGCCCTTTCCCCTCTCTGCCTGACCCACCTCTCCATCTGTTTGAACATGCAAAAGTGTCTTCCAATGGTCAATGTGCTTCCTGGGGACACCCTCCCCGTCCTGTCAAAGCTGAGCCATTGCTTCTCTACAAACTACGGTGCGCACACCCCTCTCCAGAGCCACTGTACTCCATTTCTTCCCTCGTGTGCTCTCCTGTCCTGCCTACACTGTAGATCCTGGCTGTCATGGTTTGCGCTCAGTGAGTGCCCGAGACCTGAGCCCGGCGGGCGTGAAAAGTTACTTTCCACTAAGAAGGTGAAGAGGGGAAGACGCCCCGCACAGCTCAGGCCCTAGGACCCTGGGCGCCGGTGGCTCCGCCTGGGTCCATGGGCCAACTAGGGCCAGAGGCCCGGGCGGGAGCCCGTTTCACTCCCAGTCCTGCTCCTGGGCCGCGGTCCAGCCAACAGCCGGGGCGGGCCTCCTGGGCCCGCCATCGGCAGGTGCGGGGCAGCCCGGCCTTCGCAGCGGCGTGCCCCGCAGGCGAGGGAGGCTCAGGACCGGGCTCCTCATCTCGGAGGACCGGCGCAGCGCGCTCAGCAGACGGAGCTCAGGCCGCCCGCTCCGGGTCTCCCAGGCGGCGGGCGAGGGCAGCCTGGAAGGCTGGCGGGGTACACTCCCCGCGCCGCGGAAGCGGTCGAGCAGCGGAGCGGCCGGGTGCCGGCCCTCGCGGCGCTTCCGGCCAGGACCGGAAGTGCAGCCCTGTGAACTACAGCTCCCAGCAGCCTCCGCGGCACGTCCGGGTCGGCGCCGGGGGAGCGGCCGCCATTGTCCGCGGCCGCCGTGAGGCCTTCGCCCGGGCAGTGGGGCCGCTGCCGCTGCCGCCGCCGGAAGCCGGGGGACGGGAGAGGGGGCGCGGAGAGGTGGCGCCAGTGGTGGGGGCCGGCGCGGCTCTAGGGCGGGGCCTGCGCTTGCTCTTTCCGCGCCGGCTTCGCGCCCCGTTGCCCTCGGCCCGCGGCTCGGGCGGGCGCGACCTGCCCCGCCGCGCAGGGGGGCCGCGAGCCAGGTAAGGCGGGCCGCTCGCGGGGCCCGCCCGAGCGGCAGCGGCGGCCCGCTGCCCCAGGCGCTCCGCGTCCCGGCCGGCGCAGGAGGACGTCAGACGTGGGTGGGAACAGCCGGTGCGGGGCGTGCGGCGGCGGCTGGCGTCAGGTCGCCGTGGCGTGCGAACGGCCCGCCGCGCTTTGTTCGCGCCCCGGGCCTCCGGACGGGTCCGCGCTCCGGCGCAGGCCTGCCGCCCGGGCAGGCCGCTCTGCTCCGCCCCCCGGCCCCGACTCGGCCCCGCGCGCGGGCTGGCAAGCACCGGCCTCGAGGTCCTGCAGGTGCATTTTTTTTTTTTTTAAAGATTAGGAGACACAGGATTCACCGTTTTAAAGCGAGCAATTCAGTGGTTTTGTTGTCTATCCATAAAGTTGTGCAGCAGTCACCACCGTCTAATCCTAGAACATTTTCATAATCCCAGAAGGCGCCTGCACCCAAATGGGAGCTGTCACCTCCCACTTTCCCGTCTTCCAGCCCTAGACCATGACTGTATCTGCAGGTAGATTTTACAGTGATTTTTGTTAGATCATCCGAAAGTTCCATTTATCATTCCCAAGAAAGTCGACTGCCTTTCTTGGGAATGATAAATTTTCACCCTTATTCAGATGGCACCCTGGGTTTATTCAAGTTACCCTTCATTTCTCTCCAGAAATTCTGTTACGTTTTACCATGTAAATTATGTTTTCTTGTAATGCTTACTGGGATTCTTTAGTTACTTCTGTGGGTTACTTTCTTCTTTGTTCCCACTGGGTCTTCTGTGAAAAAGGACCACTCTGTCTTTTTCCACTTTTGTCTCTAGACTGGGAATCAGGTGCTCTTGGGCAGGTGGTGCTCCTGGACAGGGACCTGGTTGATCTGTCCTCAGGGATGGCGGCCATCAACCCGTGGGCCTCGTGGGGTGAGTCCGAATCCTGTGTTGTCTGGGCCTTCCCTAGATGGGACCTGCTGTAGCACTGGGTCAGGGCTGAGGATTCTGGGGATGGGAGAGGATTTGCCTGTCTTAGTAGAGAATTAGAACTGGTTGCTGGTAAGGGGGAAAAAGTTGGCATAAAAGACCGACTTGTTTATATTTTACAGTCAGCTCCTGAAAAGTGACACTAACTCAAAAGATTTTCTGGCGATTTGTGGGGTTTCTTGGAAGACCATCATACATATAATAGAAATGTCTTTAAAGCTGTCCATGTTTTTTACTTAACTTTTTTGTTTTTTTGTACTTGGGATTGACCCAGAGGTGCTTTACCATTGAGCAACATCCCTTCTTCTTTTTATTTTGAGACAGAGCCTCATGGAGTTGTTGAAGCTGTCCCCTTGAATTTCTAATCTTCATGCCTCAGCCTCTGGAGTTGCTGAGATTACAGGCATGTGCCACTATTCCCAGCTGCATTGATCTGTAATTTAAAAACAATGTTAAAGGATAGTGTGATGTCAGTGGTATGTTTTATTTTCAAGTGAGATTTTCATCACTAGACATCAAGAAAGTATCCTAGTAGTTAACTTTACAAAAAAAAAAATTAGATAATACTGTATTTGTCAGATACCTCAAGCCTTTAAAAGGTGGTTTTTAATTGTCCTATGGTTACATTGTGTGGATACATTTCCTAACTCTGACTCCTGTGTGCATTTCCCTTACAAATCCACCTACCTTGGGCTCTGTGGAACTTTGTCATTCCCCTCCGTGAGGCAGTCTCCTTTTCCATTTTTTTTGTTTTAGATGACCACAATATCTTTGTTTATTTATTTTTATGTGGTGCTGAGGATCGAGCCTAGTGCCTCACATTTGCGAGACCAGCGCTCTACCACTGAGCTACAGTCCTAGCCCTCCTTTTCCATTTTGTCACCTTTATTCACCTGGCTTGGTGTCACAGCCCTAACCTGATCCTTCTGTGCAGGTGCCCTTATGGACCAGTCCTGGGGGATGGCAGCTGTTGACCCGTGGGCCTCCTGGGGTGAGTCCTCAGCCATGTTGACTGCCACATGTGGCCTCACCCTGCACTGATCTGCCATAGCTGGGGTCAGAGCGGGGACCTGGGGATTCTTCAGGGCAGGGACTTGTGGTCCAGCTCTGACACTGTTCAGAGCTGGAGCAAAGAGGAGCTGGAGTGCTCCTAGGGCAGGATGTGTGGGAGTCAGTGTGCAGCCGTTCAGGGCTCCAGCCTAGAAAGGCTGTGAACAGACGCTACTGCCCATGACATAGGGTGTCAGCGAGGGACTGGTGTGTTCAGTTGTGTGCCTTTTCCTTTTCTGGGCCACATTGCCTTCGTCTGTAGAATGAAGAAGCAAGTCTACTCCTTTCCCATGAAGGGAGGGCAGTGCTAGTCTTCCTCAGCCCCCAGGAGGAAGCGCTGGTGTGGTGGAGCTGTTGTAAGGAAAGAGCTGCCTCCGTGAATTCTTTTTCCTTCCTTAGCTCTGTGTCCTCAGGACTCTGCGTGGCACATGGATGGGAGCAACGAGGAGGGGAGGAGGGCTGCTGGGCACCCAGCAGCCCAGGTCCAGGTGAGATGGGCTTCCACTTTTTCCTGAAGGGGAACTATATTCCCAAAGGATGTGTGTCCACGTTGTCACTGGCCATCCCAATCATTGTGGTTACTCAATTTACAATAGCAAGAGTTTGGGTAGAAAAGGAATCAGCTAAATGTTCATGTTTCGAGTGCAGGTGGGGAGAATTCAGTCAGTGGTCCATGACTTAGAGTCTGTCACACCCGCCTGTCCAAAGTGCTGAGCCACGACTCTGCCTAGGGCTCTGTGCAGGATGAAGGGTGGCCCGCTTGGCTGGCAGCCCCCTTTTCCTCCTCCCACCTCTTTCATGTATTCAGATCTGATTGAGGCTGATGTGGATTGTGCCCTCCTTGACTGGTGAAGGAATGCAAGGACAGGTGTCAGCCTCTGCCCTGAGAACCTCCCAGACTCCTTTCTGGAGAAGTCATTCACTAGCTAATGCCATCTCATAGGTGGCCTGGGCTGCCTGTGTGTTGTGGGGAGGGCCCTGTAGCAGCTCAGTCCAGCTGATGCTGGGAGATGGGCAACTGTGTTGAGGCCAGTGGGCACAGAGCAGCTGTGGAAGATTGGAGCCAGGCGGGCATTGTAGAAGAAGGGCCTCACCTGCAGCACCTCAGGTGTGTTTTGGGGCTGGGGGTGCACTGTATGGCCAGTGTCTAGACAAGACTGACCCCAGTTAGTTTTCAGACTGGAGAGACCAGAAAGAACCTGCCTTCTGGCTGAGAGCTGGGACTCCACCCTGGGAGGGTTGGAGCCTCAGAAGTGTTGGGAGCAGGAGGTACAAGTTCAGAGGTGGCTGGAGGGGTGCTCCTGGAAGTGTGGAGGGCAGGGCTGTGGGAAGCAGGATGGCGGTTCAGGCCTGGGAGCTGGGGAGGAGAGCAAGGTCAGAGATATAGGGAGTCGAAGCCGGGGGCTTCAGGACTGAGGGCACAGTGGTGGCTCCTGAGAGAAACAGGACAGTAGACTTGTGGGACAGGCAGTGTCCCTTTCCCTTTCCTGCCCAGTCTCCACCAGAGGCAGGCACTTAAATTTTTTTCATTATAGCTTTGTTGAAATACCCACATAAACTATGCTGTTTAAAAGTATTTCATAGTTGTTTTTTTTTTTTTTTTTTTAAATATATTCACAGAGTTATACATCCATCACCAGCATCTAATTCTAGAACATTTCTATCACCCTGAAGAGAAATCCGGTACCCTCTAGTAGTCTCTCCCTGTTCCCCGGCCCCCAGCCTGGCAGCTGCTGATCTGCCCTCTCTCTATGGATCTGCTGTGCAGAGGCTGCGGGTCCGTGGAACCATGGTCTCTGGCCTCGAATGCCTGTCTGCTTTCACCTAGTGCAGTGTTCCAGGCTCGCCCTTGTCGGGGCCTGCATCAGTGTTCATTCCTTTTCATGACTGAGGCACAGTTTTTAACTGATTTCAGTTTCTTAAGATTATCCCATGTTTCTAAATGGGAGATTTTTAATCTATTTTTTCTAATTCATCAAACTTCCATTTACTTTGTTGATTCCCGGTTATAAAAGGCAAAGACAATAATTTCATCACATTATTTAGGTCTTCAAATAAATAGTTTCATTACAGTATTTAGGTCTTTTATTTATAAGTTAACGAATCAAGTAAATGTGAGGCACTGTGTTATAAAGCTTTTACAAACTACATCACTTAACTTTACACCTCCACCAAAATTTGAAAAATTTATAAAATCTGCATTTTCAAAGCGGAAAGGTGAAGTGAATCATAATTGTGTCGCCCCATGAGGCAGTGCTGCTTCCTGGGAAGGAGAGGGGCCTGGATGCAGTGATGTGGGTGCTGCTTTCCTGGGTCTGGACTGGGGCAGCTGTGGGGTCCACTGCTGTCCTCGTGCATACAGTCATTTCTAGATGTGTAGCAGTGCAGCAGCCTAGGCTGAGGCGGGCCCTGAATCAGTCTCCTGGGAACCAGTTAGCGGTAACAGTGCCATGAAGAAGCCTGACTGACCACTGTGCTGTGCTGTGCTGTTCATTTATGTCAGGGTTTCTGAGAACCTATTAGAGTTAATGCTGAGAAAATAAAACAACATTAAAACAACAGTACCCTCTAATGTCTGAAGAGTTGTGATTTCTGAGACCATGCTCCTGGCCCCCTTCCCACACTCATTTGGATTCTTCCCTGTGGGAAACTTGGACATGAATTGTGAGATTTTTTAAATTAATCAATGACTTCAGGAACACAGATGAGCCTGTGTCTTTTTAGGGTTCCTTCCAAGTTAAATATTTATTGAAATAAAGCATCTACCTGGTGAGAACATCAAATGCTGTCATCCCTCATTATCTGCACAGTCCATTCTTGGGAACAAGCTACTTAGTGAAGTGCCAGCTAGCAGGAGCCCAGATCCTGTTATTTCATGGAATAAGGGACAATAATAACAACAGTGATAATATTTCAGTCTATCTAAAATGCTAGCCAACCTCCCCAATGTGGAAATGCTCTTAAACTCGTCTGCAGCAATTCACCAGGAACTTCTGCATGATAAACCAGGTATATAAAACACTAGTAATACTCTGCACCCATCCTTGGTCCTTCTTGACTGTCTAGTTATGTTTTTCTTCTCTGCAAAGAGTTTACATTAAGATACTAATAACAAGCACTGGGGTTTAAGTCAGTGGTAGGGTACTTGCCTAGCACATGAGAGGCCCTGTGTTCAATTCCAGTACTGGGGGAAGAAAGAGATACCAAAGAAATGGTTGCCAGTTGCCCAGGGTTCCATGAAGGAGAGCCTGTCACGGAACCCAGGTGATGAGCAATCAGGAAATAGCCTTTGGGGCAGGCAGCTAAGCCCGGTCAACACCTTGGACTCCTCTCTCAGACCCTCTTGGGCTGTGAGTAAGCAGATATGGGAAGGGCCTAGACAAGTGCATACTTGTGCATGGAGTGATGTGCAAAGGTTTCTTGGGTTTGGTGGGGCATCTTCACAGCCATCGTGGGAAAGGGGGTTTAGCTTGGAAGGGCTTCTTTGGAGCTGAAGGCCTCATTCCTTCCCATCACCCCAAAGCAGCAGGTAATAGTGTGGGTCCTGCGTCTCCACACTAGGGGGGGATTTGCCCTCAGCTCCTGGACTTTGTGTTTCATGTGCAGTTCTGGAAGCTGTTCACTGTGTCCTCTTACTGTCCCTGAGGTGAGGCCACTAGCATGGGGGAGTATTCAGCTGGACTGGTTTTTCCTGCTTTTAGTCCTCAGGCCTCTGAGTTTGATAATATCTCCTTTTTTAAATTCTGGAAATTTTTATTTTAAATATTCTTTTGACAGATTGTTAAGTTATAGAAAAGTATAGAAAGCAGTTGAACAAACACCAGTCCCATCGCTCTGGGGAGTGATGTGTGGTCGCGTTTGCTGGCTTCCTTCTTTACATTGTCCTCAGTGGTTCTCATTCTTTTCCAGAGCTGCCGGTCATGGATCTGGTGTGTACACAGATAATACTTTTTCGTTTTCATAACAAACTATGTAGACAGCAGAGATGTACAATCTGATCTTTCTGAAGTTTCCTCCCTTGTACCTGTTGCTTCTTTAAAGCTTCCTTTGTGGAACTTTGAGGTGGCCTGTGTTGATACAGGTGGGTTACGCCAGGTGGCCCCACGGGGAAGCTCGCCCTGCCACCCTTTCTTCTGGATGGGCGTGTAAGGCCTACCTCTGTTGTCTTTGCTGTGAACCACATGGGGAATGTCCCCGTGGCTTCCGTCTGTGCCGCTGTGAGACCTCCCCTAGCGTGTTCCTGGAGGGGAATGCTGCTGAGTTCCCAGGCCTGCTGCTGTGTGGCTCAGCCTGGGTGCAGCCTCTGTGCAGCCTCCCCACTCTGGGAGAATGCCCATTTCCCTGCATCTTTGCCAGGTCCTGTAGTTTTCAATGACCTTATGACCCAAAGTCCTGTTGCATTATTTTAGTTGGATACTAGTGAGATAGAATATCTTTTGGTATCTTTGTTGGCCATTTGTATTTTCTCTCTGGTTCATTCCCTTGTCCCTGGATTTCTAGACATTGCTGTGCTGCTGTGTAGGTATATTCCATGCACTCTGGGCCCTCATGCTTTGCCATATGTGAGTTATCTTCCAGTCTGTGGCTTGTCTTAACTTGTGTCATGTGTTTTTTGGTACTTTTTTTTTTTCAAATGTATAGCTTTGTTTATGGCTGTGTGTATGTGTGTGTGTGTGTGTGTGTATGTGTCTTATTTTAAGAGAACTGTGCTTTAAAAGGTAACTTTCTCCTTCTTTATGTTCTCACTCTGGGGTCCTCTGCTGAATGATGGGCCTCCTCAACAAATTGCTGGCTGTTATTTCTGCTTTGCAATCCATATCTGTCCTCAGGGAGAGAGGGAGGCTTGGCCGTCATTCCCACCTCCACAGAGCTCTCGGGGATCCTGAGCTGAGTGCAGGGCCTCTGTTCCCCACTTCTGGGACTCCTTCCCTGTCCCCAGAGAGTGTTTCTGTAGTCTGCTTCGTTTTCCATTGCAGTCTTCCTGGGCTGAGAGGCTGAGAATGGGACCTACAGTTCACTGAAAGTTGGGTGCTGCTCCGCCTGGCCGCTGAGTTCCGCCTTCCTGGGTGGCAGGTGTTTCTGCTGTCCCAGGGGTCCTCTGGTCTATCTGTGTTCACCAGGGAAGGGCTGTGAGGCTGTGTGTGTGTCTGCTGCAGCTGAAGATGCCCGCCCTCCTGACAAGTCCCTCTCTGGAGGCGGCGGGCCTCAGTGGCCAGGATCCGCAGGTCAGTGCTGCTGCCTGTCTCAGCTTGGGCCACTTAGACCCCAGGCCTAACTGCAGGGGTCTCAACTCCGGCGGCAGCCTGGGAACCCACCTTGCACACTTGGGTCCAGAATGCTCATGGGCTTTGCCCAGGTGCAAGTGCAGTGCTGGTGGCATGGGCCACGGTGGGGAGACGGGGAGCCGTCCTGAGTCTGGCTCTGCTGCGAGTGTTCCAGCCCTACTCCCTCCTGCCTCACTGTGTCCTAAGTAGGTGCCCAGAGCCGTCCGGGCTCCCGCGGCAGCCTTCCTCTGCTCCGTTTACTGGGGTCAGCATTTCTGACACACTGTGGAACTTCTGGTGCTGCTGACCCGTTTTTTCACACACACAAACACACACCTGCACTTGCACACGTGTTCTTTGGAGTTTTCTCTACTGAGCTACACTCCTAGCTCTTTTCACTTTTTATGTAGAGAGAGTGACTTGTTGGGTTCCCTGGGTTTGAACTTGCTTGAACTTGCCATCCTGCCTCAGCCTCCTTGGTAGCTGGAGTGTGGCCTGCACCACCACACCTGCCTGTACTGTAGACGTACAGCAGTCCCTTTAACAGACCGCCACCGACGTGATGGCTTAGAATAGCACGGACTCTCTCTTCTGGAGCGCGGAAGTCTGAAATGTGCTCCACTGGAGGCCCGAGGGGAGTATGCTTTCCTGCCGGTCAGGTTTCCAGGGGCCACCTGCCCTCCTTGCTTGTGCCCTTTGTCTTCAGCACAGTGCTGTGACCTTTGCCTCCATCTTGTGACTGGCTGACCCTCCTGCCTCCCTCCCTGCCTCCCTCCCTTCCAGGAGGACTGTGTGGCCACGTTGGATCACCTGGTACTCTGAGATAACCTCCCCATTTCAGTCACGTCTGCAGAGTCCCTTTCATCACTGTGGTGATGGTGCGGGTGTCCCCTGCCTCCAAGCCTTCCACAGCCCCCATGATCCTCAGCTTCAGTGCCTGCTAGCTTTCAGCTCCCGCCGTTTCATTCGCTCTAACCACCTTCTTGTTAAATGAGTATTTCGAATCAAGTCTCAGATCCTATCATTTCACCTGTAAGAATGTCTGGGTCTGTAAGAGAGAGGTACCTTTCAGGCTGTAGCCACAGAGCATTTATCACCCAGGAATTTAACTTGGTTCCTTAACGTTGCCTAGTACCTGGTGCACTTCAGGCTGGCTCACTTGTCCCCAAAATGCCGCCTTCTCTGTTTTGGTACTGGGGATTGGTAAATGGGTACTTTACCCCTGAGGTATATCCCCAGGAGTCTTTTTTAGTCTTCATTTTGAGACAGTTCCTAGACCCTCGCTACGTTGCTGAGGCTGACTCTGAACTTGTGATCCTCCTGCCTCAGCATTCTGAGGGGCTGGGATGACAGATGTGCACCACATGCCCAGCCCAAATATCTTCTTAGAGTCGGTTTGTTGGTTGTTCGTATCGGGATCCACAGAAAACCCACACATGGCTTGTGCCTGGTAGGCTGAAGAAACTGGTGCCTTGGCTGGTTTGCCTGGTTTGCCTTTGTGATGTCATCAGACGAGTCCTGCCCCCGTGTCCTGTGAACTGGCAGTTGGACTAGGGAGCTGTGCAGATCCATTTGGTATTTTTTTTTTTTGAATCTTTATTTTTTTAATTGTAGTTGGACACAATACCTTTATTTATTTATTTTTAATAAAGGTGCTGAGGATTGAACCCAGGGCCTCGCCCGTGCTAGGCGAGTGCTCTACTGCTGAGCCACAGCCCCAGGCCCGTCTGGTATTTTGACAGTACTTCTGTGTGGCTCTGGCCCCTCCTGCTTTGTCGCATCAGAAGGCCCACAGTGTCTGTGCTTGATCTCCAGGCGAAGGATGGATTAGAGGTGGTGATACGCCCTCACCCCCATCTTTTTTTTTTTGATTTCTATTTGTTTTAGTTAGTTACACATGACAGTACAATGACCTTGACGTATCATACATTTGAATCAGATGGGATCTAATTTCTCATTTTTCTGAGTGTACAGGTTGCAGAATCATATTGGTCATGCAGTCACAAATATACACACAGTCATGATAATGTCCGTTTCATTCTACTACCCTTCCTATCCCCCTATCCTCCACCCCCATCCTAAAGCTCCCTGTTGGCCTTTCTCCTTGGCCCAGCTGCTGTGCGTGGTTCTTGTCAGCATCCACTTTATTATCAGGGGTTGTAAAACCCTTCTCCAGTGATTTCATTCTATTCATCTGTCTTCAAGGCAGTGTCTACTAGGTGTGATTCTTCAATGCTTAAAAAAAAAATCAGTGGTCCCTCTGGGGTCTTGGGAGGTGAGTTTGTGGCAGTCTGCCAGCATCCTGGTGAAGCGCAGGTAGCTGTGGAGGCCAGCTGAGGTGCCACCCCAGGGAGGTCAGGTAGCGGGAGGTGTGTGGACAGTGAGCAGGGCCTCCCAGCTTGCCCCACCGGTGTTGTGCTCTGAAAGCTCATGAGCTTAGGGTTTGTGCACTTCTCTGTCCTGTGTCCCATTCAGACAGAATCCCAGAATGCAGAGACACGGGTAGCCATCCAGCAAACAGGTCTGGACAGGGCTGTGAGAGAAGCAGGAGGTCAGCACGGAGCCCACAGGCCCACAGTCAGCAGTGGCTCACGGGATGTGCCAGCCCCGTCTGTGCTGCACAGGGTCGGAGCCCAAGGCAGGAGCCCCCCGGCCTAGCAGTCACTTGGCACCAGGGCTCTTGGTGAGAGCTTCAGACAACGCGTCTCTACACTTAGCGCATGTTCGCTGCCGCAAATGCTGGGCACAGGTGGGGAAGGGACTGCGACAAGCTGGCTGTGGGGCCTTGGCAGGTCTCCAGGGAACTGCGGCAGGGACGGCTCTTCAGGCCAGTCACAGTGCGAGTGGAAGGTGCAGTTGTGGTGCAGAGAGAGATGGTCACTGAGATTAGAGGTGGCAGGCTGTGTCTGAGCCATGCCTAGCAAGGACAGAAGGTATGCCCCCAGGAGAGGAGAGAGGTGGGTGCTAGGAGGGCAGGGAGGGGTCCAGGGACCCTCAGAGTAGAAGTGATGCTCTGCACACCTGTCTGCTCGGCAGGTGTTTGTCTTAGGCTGGCTCTGCCCCTGTCAGGACCATGTGCGTGGTGGGCTGTGAGGCCCGGTGAGCAGGAACTCTGGGGACACATCACTCACTTCCCCCTATGCCCCCTGGATGCCAGGTGCCTGAGGCACACAACTCATCTCTGAGAGGAACTGTAAGGGATGTCTTCATTGTAAAAGTCAGACTTCATCTTTCCCTATAGTTTCCTGTTCTCTTATTCCTAAAAATGTCAGCGCGGGTTTTATTTAGGTCACATATTTTGATGGCTACTGTGACTGATTACCCTTGGCCCAGCCACTCAGGGTCATCCTGCTCACCCTTAGCTCCAGTCCTTGAGAGGGATTGAGAAGGTCTGGGATGAACTTGGGGGTGGTCTGGGGATGCATTCAGAGGGTCTGGGAGTGGACAGGGAGGGAGGGTCTGGGGTGGAAGCTTCCCCACGGTGGCCAGGAGGTCATATGTGAATGTTCAGTCCCTTCCAGGGCCTGGGTTCCCATGTGGGAGCACAGAGTTAGCCCCATGGTTTCTAGCCTGCTGTTGGTGTCCTTAGCTTGTTCCCACTCTGACCTGGGCTTCATTGCCTGCCTTTGCAGGGAGGGGACTGCCCAGGTGAGCTGTCCACACCACCTGGTGTTACTGGTATTGGGCAGGTGTCCTAGGAGACACCTGCTCCTCTTTGCTGTGGTTATTGGGGCCCCACACGTCCACTTGGGGCCTTGGTGAGGCCAGATTCGTGACTACCTCCAGGAGGCCCTTCCCTCCAGTCTCCTCTTCCAGGCTTTCAGTCTTGTTCTTTCCCTGGAAACATTGGAGGGGGACCCTGGCTGAGAAACACGTGCTCTTTAGGAACCAGTGACCTTCGAGGATGTGGCTGTGGACTTCACCCAAGAAGAGTGGGGGCAACTCGATCTTGTGCAGAGGACTCTGTACCGTGATGTGATGCTGGAGACCTATGGGCACCTGCTCTCTGTGGGTAAGTGACACTGTGAAAATGGCAGTGCCCCAGTGGCCCCCAGAGGGCTGAGGTGATCTGGAGCCCCAGTACTCATGAGGTAGGAGGACCTGTGCTTCCTCAGTCCTGGTGGGACTTTGCATGAGGACTGGTCAAGGGGCTGTCTTGAGTGGGGCATCATTGGGGGAGTGGACAGCGTGTTTCTCAGGCCCGGCATTGTGGAAGGACTGGGCAGATCCATCTTTGCTGTCTGCTGTTTGATTCACAGTCCCATTTTCCCTCCACACACAGGGAATCAGATGGCCAAGCCTGAGGTCATCTCCCTGTTGGAACAAGGAGAAGAACCGTGGTTGGTGGAGCAGACGTGTCCTGAGAGCTCTTGTCCAGGTGAGGGCAGGCCCCTGTGTGAGAGAAGGGGGCTGAGGGCAGGGGTCACCTCTTTTGGGACCTTGGAGAATCCCTCCCAGGAGCTCCCTCCCTGGCTCCTGACTTTGCTGCTGTGTTCTCAGCACAGATGCCCCACCTGACTGTCAGAACAGCTTGCTGGGCCAGCTCCCAGCCCTGGGCACCTCTCGATGGCGCTCACCTTCTCTGCTGTCCCTTCTCTGAGATGACTGCTCTTTCATTTACTTAACTTCAAAACTTTTGTTTTTTCTGTTTTTCCCAAATTGTAGCCCGTGGCCACAAACTCTTCTTTTAAAAATGAAAAAAACAAGAAAGTTGTTCTTATTTAGGAAGCATATTCATGTCTCAAACCGAAGCTGCTAGACCGTAGAGCTGAAAGCCTCCTGAAAGCTCCCTCTCGCTCAGGTGGCTCTCCCCACCTGGACGCGCCCTGCGGGCCGCAGCTGCTCTGTTGTTGTAGTTTTCCAGTCATTTTCCTGGTTGTTCTGGGCACTGCAGTTTGCATCTCGACTTGTAACAGACTCACTTAGTCAATCCAGTCTATTTTGACCGTATTCTGCCTTCCTGTTGTGCTGTTCTCGGGAGTCACCTCCTGTGGGTCTAGCATAGGTTTTGTAACTGCTGCTCTGTTATCGCCTTTTGAATCAAATAGAAAGTGGGAGTTACCAGCCGAAGACACGTGCCCCCGCTTACCCTCGCATCTGTGGTTTTCTTGTTGGTGCTCTTCACTTGCAGTCGCTGCCTGTGGTTCTTTCCTCTCTGCCTCAGGGCTCCCTTTAGCATTTCTTTTCTTTTCTTTTTTTGAACCAGGGATTAAACTCGGGGGCACGGAGCCACATCCCCAGCCCTATTTTTTTATTTTTTAAATTTAGAGACAGGGTCTCATTGAGCTGCTTAGTGCTTCGCCATTGCTGAGGCTGCCTTGAACCTGCGATCCTCTTGTCTCAGCCTCCCAAGCTGCTGGGATTACAGGCGTGCTCCACTGTGCCCGGCTACTAGCATTTCTTTAGGGGAGGGTTTGGCAACTTCCAGGTTTTGTTTCTTGGGAATCTCTTTGTCTCTTTTACTTTCAAGAGTCATTTTACTGGATATAAAATTCTCGATGGACAGTTTTTTCCTTTTGTCCCATGGTTTCGGATGAGAAGCGCTCAGGTAAGCCCACTTGTTGAGGCTCCCCTGTGTGAGAGGAGTTGTTGTCTCCTGCTGCTTTCAGAGTTCTCCTTTGACAGTTCTCTCTCTCTATAGTTTTCCTGTCGATGTGTGTGTGCGGCCTTCTTGGTTGGGGCTTCTCAGAGCTCCTGTGTGCATCTCACTCCTGAGCTTCTCCTCTTCATGGCCCTAGCTGAGTGCTGCTGGACCTAGCTGCTTGTTGTTGCCCCTGACAGCTTGGAGGTGCAGGCTTGACCAGCTCCCTCAAGGCTTTCTGCACACTGTGAGTTCCCCGTCAGGTAGGACAGAGGTGACCTTTTCTGTTGGGGTTTCTAGGGACCACCAAGCAGGACCCCTCTTGACTGTTGTTTGGGAATGAGGCTTAGGAGAAACTCCAGCTCTGTTCTGTTCTTCTCACCCAGTATTGGACACGTGGCTATTGTTTTTCAGGACTACGGATGAGCTGGGGAGCCCCTGATAGGACTAGGATACATTACTAAAAACCCACAAAGGTCACTGTCCTGATTGATACTGTTATTTTTCTTGTTTAACACTTTCTGGTTGATCTAAGGCTCTGGTTCATTTACAGAATTCTGAAAATTTGATTTTGACCATATAGCCAGTTTTAAAATTGCCTTTCCAGAGGGATGGGGTTGTTGATGTCCTGGCTCTGACATGTTTATTGACTTCCTGTGCTTCTGGCTTGCCTCTGGTGCATGCTCCGTGGGCCACCGGCACTGTGTAGTGCTGGACAGGAACGGTTTCTTTGGTCTTATGTTTGGTCAGCTACCATCTTAAGTTTCTCTGGAGTTAATTTGAGAACTATATGAAGGTGCACTCACATCTCAGAGCTAAGTGTGAAGTTTGTAATCAGTGCCACTTCTCAAGCAGAGTTAAGCCTCTGTTACGATGAATTCAGGTGGGTAAAGAGAAAGGTGGTGCATGGGAAGTGAGAAGAGAAGCTAGAGAAAGAGAACAAAGTCTGGTCCCACTGGATACTCGTGGGAAGCTGTGTGATGGCTGCCAAAGGAGTCCATATTCTAACCCCCAGAGTGTGCGAACAGGGCACCTTGTATGGCAGAAGGGGCTTTTCAGATGTGAATAAATTACAGATTCTGAGATGAGATTATCCTGGCTCATCTGGGTAGATTCTAAATGAAATCATGAGGGTCCTCAACAAAAGTGAGGCAAGAGGGTCAGAGACACAGGGGAGGTGGGACAGAGGTGGAGGTGGGAGTGCTGTTCTTTGAAGATGGGGAGCAAGCTTCAAGCTGCAGAGGGTAGCCAGCATCTCAAGGCTGGAGGGGGCAAGGACAGGGCTTCCCCAGAGCCACTGGAGAGGGCACACCTTGATGGCTGCTGCCTTCTGGAACTGTACCATAATAAACTTGTGTTATTGTAAGCCACCGAGCATGTGAGCATTTATTATAATAGCAGACTCCCGTTGTTGGAGGGCTGCTGCCTCAGCATTGAGGATTTCTTGCTGAAGGGAAAGGAGGGAATTTGGCAGCATTTTGCTGGATTCATTCTCAGCCAGTCATTGGGAAAGTCCACATGGGGTGGGGGCAGCACCAGTATTTGAGTGCAGATGGTCAGGCTGCGGCTCCCTTGGCTTTTTTGTCATGCACTTGTTTTTCCAGTCCATATCTTATGTAATTGCTCTAAAAATGATTGTGTAGTTCACAAGAATTGTAACCTTAGGGGTGTTTTGAAACCACGATGGTGTTGCTCTTTGAGCTGGTGAATCTCATGTCTTCAACTGGACTCCATGATACAGACACAATGTGAAAGCGTTTTATCACAGATAAGCTCCTGTCTTGCTGGTGGTGCTCTCTCTCACCCCACCCATCTTCCTTTTTGGGGGGCAGGTGTCAAGATGGGAATTATGAAGGTGTTCTAACATAGAAGTAAGTCAGGACACTCTTTGGTGATTTGCACGTTAGTTTCTAAGCCTGCATTCACATCTTTTATTGAACCAGTTCGCCCTGCCCTGCCCTGCCCTGCCCTGCCCTGCCCTTTTTCCCCCCATACCTTAAGAGCATTCACGTGTCCTTTTAGTCCCCAAGACCAACCCAGGTTCATTGCCCTCTGGGAGGACACATACACACAGGTATCAATGTACTTAGATCTGGGGCTTGTCATAATGAAGGCATACAAGCAAAAGGAAAAGGTGTGCAGGGCTCGGCCCAGAGGAAACCTGGCCTGGGTCTCCATCAGCTCTTCAGTGGAGGTACACACGCCCAGTGAAGTGTTTTCTGCTGGAAAACCTGCCTGAGCCTGAGAGTCTAGGGTGTTTGAGGTGTTGCTCACGTGGGCAGAGTGCCAGCACACCTTACTGCAATCCCTGAACTCCATCCTTCCAGAGAGAAAGCAGATGTTCATCAGGAACAGCAGGGCTTGCGTAGATGCCTGGGAGAGCAGGTAGAGAGAGCTTCTCACCAGGATCAGCAGGGTTTGTGCAGATGCCTGGAGGAGCAGGTGGAGAGAGCTTCTCACCAGGATCGGCAGGGCTCGCAGAGATGCCTGGAGGAGCAGGTACAGTGTGCTTCAAGGGCTGGAGCATGTCACAGTCTCTACCAGTTACAGTACTTCAAGACCTCAATTCCCAGGAGTGGGCCAGGGCCAGTCCTGAAGCAGGCCATCTTGGTCATGTGCAGTGTTAAGCACACAGTCTGACAAAGTTTGCTCATTTCTGCACACCCTTGTTCTGGTTCTGCTTTTCGTGGGAAAGTACTCTTCAGTGGTGTAGTTTGTGTTCTGGTAAACAATGTTCACTTCTCACTCTTGTCTGCTGTGATATTTCTCTGGCTTCCAGAGAACAGTTTCACTGTTGCCTTCCAATAGCATGGACTATGAAGCTCATCACCCTTCCAGCCTAGGTCTCTGTGTCCTCACGGCTCTTTTCTGTCTCTTTTTAGAGTGGATGAGAGATCATGAAAGCAGTGCCTTGATCCCAACACAGAGTACTTTCAATGAAGAACCATCCCACGGCATGAAGTTGAAAAGATACATATGGGATGATCCTTGGTTTTCTAGGTTAGGAGTTTGGGGATGTAAAGACCAATTAGAAATGTACCATACAAACCAGAGTACAGCTATGAGGCAAATGGTCTTCATGCAAAAACAAGTCCTGTCTCAGAGAGGACTGAATTCTGAATTCTGTGGACTTGGGGCAGAGTATAGCCAGAGCGTAAACTTTGTTCCATGTCAGAGGGTTTCTCAGTTAGAGCATTTCTATAAGCCTGATGTGCATGCTGAATGCTGGAGGTGCAACTCGGCCGTAATGTATGCAGATAAGATCACCTGTGAAAACAGTGATCATGACAAAGCCCTGTTCCAGTCCCTCCACCCTGTTCACCCTGTAAAAATGCAAACTGGGGATGATCTTTTCAGATGTACTGATGCTGTTAAGTCTTTCAACCATATAATACATTTTGGTGATCATAAAGGAATGCACACAGGAGAAAAACTGTACAAGTATAAGGAGTGCCATCAAATCTTTAACCAGAGCCCATCCTTTAATGAACATCCAAGACTCCATATGGGAGAAAACCAGTATGATTACAAAGAATATGAGAATATCTTTTACTTCTCATCCTTTATGGAACATCAGAAACTTGGTGCTGTAGAGAAAGCATGTAAATACAATGAGTGGGAGAAAGTCTTTGGGTATGACTCGTTCCTCACTCAACACACAAGCTCTTACACTGCAGAGAAGCCCTTTGAGTACAGTGAGTGTGGCACGTCCTTCATCTGGAGCTCTTACCTGATTCAGCATAAGAAGAGTCATGCTGGAGAGAAGCCCTATGAATGTGACAAGTGTGGAAAAGCTTTTAGGAATCGTTCTGCCCTTACTAAACACGAGCGGACTCACACTGGAATAAAACCCTATGAATGTAACAAGTGTGGAAAAGCCTTTAGCTGGAATTCTCATCTTGTTGTACACAAGAGAATACACACAGGAGAAAAACCTTATGTATGTAATGAGTGTGGGAAATCTTTCAACTGGAACTCCCATCTTATTGGACATCAGAGGACTCATACTGGAGAGAAGCCTTTTGAGTGTACAGAGTGTGGGAAGTCTTTCAGCTGGAGCTCCCACCTCATTGCCCACATGAGAATGCATACTGGAGAGAAGCCCTTTAAATGTGACGAGTGTGAGAAGGCTTTTAGGGATTACTCAGCCCTTAGTAAACATGAACGAACTCACTCTGGAGCAAAACCATATAAATGCACTGAGTGTGGAAAATCCTTCAGCTGGAGCTCCCATCTCATTGCCCACCAGAGAACTCACACAGGGGAGAAACCCTATAACTGCCAGGAATGTGGCAAAGCATTCAGAGAACGCTCAGCCCTCACTAAGCATGAAATCATTCATTCTGGAATTAAGCCCTATGAATGTAACAAATGTGGGAAATCCTGCAGCCAAATGGCTCACCTTGTTAGGCATCAAAGGACTCACACTGGAGAAAAACCCTATGAGTGCAATAAATGTGGGAAGTCCTTCAGTCAGAGCTGTCACCTGGTGGCTCATCGGAGAATTCACACTGGTGAGAAACCCTATAAATGTAATCAGTGTGAAAGGTCCTTTAACTGTAGCTCTCACCTTATTGCACACCGGAGAACTCACACTGGAGAGAAACCATACAGATGTAATGAATGTGGGAAAGCATTCAATGAGAGCTCTTCCCTTATTGTGCACCTGAGAAACCACACTGGAGAGAAGCCCTACAAGTGTAACCACTGTGAGAAAGCTTTCTGTAAGAATTCCTCCCTCATTATCCACCAGAGAATGCACAGTGGAGAGAAGCGCTTCATATGCAGCCAGTGTGGGAGAGCCTTCAGCGGCCACTCGGCCCTGCTTCAGCACCAGAGGAGTCACAGCGAGGAGAAACGTCCTTGAATTTATCGGAGGGTTTTCATTTCTTGTACATTTGATAACCTATAGGAGAAAACCCTCTAAATAAAATCAAAAGGGAAAGCTTCTCATTAAGAATTCAAGAAGACTTCCCCCTTTGTCATTCAGTAGGGCATATCTTGGAAGTAATGGTATGATGAGAAAATTAGGGAAAGGGTATCTGCAGTCATCAGCCCTTTCAGCCTCACATCAGCACAGAGAAGGAAGCTCTGGACTCCGCACGCAGGCCACCAGGAGCCTGTGCTTGAGGATCTGGTGGGGGCACCCTTCAGCAGGTGCTCCCACCTCTGTGATCGTGTGCTCTGTTGGGGGGCTCGTGCAGAGCCGGGTTGGACTGGAATGTACTTCTCATGGAGCTGAGATATTGGGTGGAAATCTTTATAACACCATTTTACGCATAATTACAGAAATGCAGATAGATTTTGCTTTGATGAGGGCAGGGTTTAGGTGCCCTTTAAGGGGTAGAATATGGGATATTAATCTGGTTCAAGAAAGGAAATAGTATAGTTTTGAGTGGGGTGTTTGCTGTTGGTCAAGATGAACTCCTTAGACAAGATGAGTGCGTGAGATCACTGAGGGCAGCAAGGGTGCAGCCTGGAAGGGTGAGGCTGGTGTGGGTCGAAGGTGACACTCACCACCTGGGGCCAGGGTCCGCTGCCTGTCTGTGCTCATGACTCCCTCCTTGGGTGGTAGTTTGTAATTTGTTTTAGGCAATCACTATAAATTATAACTTTGGACACGGCTTCAATATACATAGCACAAAGGAATTAAAAGAACATAGAATTGTGTGTGATATCTACTATAACAGATCTAAAAAATGTGTATATGGATAAGGACCTGTGAGGCCCATGGAGAAATTAACCCACTTAATTTAAGATGTTTTCGTTTTGTTCTTCAAATACATATAGCACTTATCATTTGCCGTTTTGTTTTAAATGTTTTTCAGATATTAAATTGTTTAATCCCATTAACTAGGTACTACCATTACTCCAGTTTTACAAATGGGGAACGGAGGCAGAAATGTTGGGGAACCCAGCTGAGGACCAGAGCTAGTAAGGAGTAGAGCTGAGGTTGGCTCCAGAGGCCGTGTCCCAACCACGGTGCTCTGCGTCTCTAGTGATGTTTTACCCTCATGTTCCCCTTTTGTTTAGTGTTTCTATAGTAGAGATTTGATAATAAAATTCAAGAAAATCCTACGCAAAAAGAAGTGAAGTCACTGTCTCCTTTGTCCTGAAGCATTGCTGTTAACACGAGTTGAGCTCAGATCACTGGGGAATAGGAAGAAATCTGGGTTGAGTTTGGAACTGCTGCATCTTCTGGGATCTGGGTTTCCTAGCACTTGGCCCTGGCAGCTCTGAGGGTGATGGGGCAGTGGGCCTGGGGCACTCCCTGGAGGGCGGTCTGCCCTCCCTGGACCTGTGCACGCCAGGGCGTTTCCCAGGGTCTCAGTGTTCAGTGTGTGCCTCTTTTAATCTTTAGGTGAAAAGAACACTCGACTGAGGGAGGTCAGGAGTGAAGGGAAACCTCGCCAGTCCACCCAGAGTGAGGGGAAGGGGCAGGAGGGAGCCAAGAACTTGGGCCAAGGACCCTTCCTGGGTAGGTGTCAGCGCTGCACAAGGGCCATCTCATCCCGGGGAGTCAGGACTCCCAGGACGTCCTGCGACATGGCCGCACTCTGTGGAAAGGCTGTGTTCACTGTCCGACCACAGGTGTGACTGTGACGTCCCCTTGCCCACAGGGCCTGGTGCACTGGTGGCCATGCTAGGCGTCGTTGCTGGACTCACAGAGTCGATGGTTTATCCTGTGGCCTTCAGAGGCAGAGGCCCTAGGAGAGGTGGGGTCAGCAGGTCTCTGTGGCAGAGCACGTGTCCAGAGCTGTCTTGAGTGTGATGAGATCGGACCCCAGCAGCGGGTCTGGACTCCCAGGGATCCCACAGTGTACCCTGGCAACCTACCTGGGGACCTTGTCCCAGCCTTGTGACCTTTAAAATGTGTTTGAGAGGCCTCCTGTGGCTCAGCCCCTTCAGGAGTCAGGTGAAATCCCTCACAGCTGCACACTGCCCCAGAGCACAGTGCTGTTAGTGCGCGTGTGTCCAGGACTCCAGGACCCCTCCGTGGCTGTGTCCGACCTGCCTGCCCCTCGGCCATGTCCCTTTCACCACGCCCTCCCCTCCCTAACTCTGAAACCCGTCAGACCCAGTCCCCTCCAGCCATCACGTCCCCCTTCGCCTTCCTGCTGTGGGTCCCCCTGGACACTCCCTTGCACACTGGCTTCTTGCTCTTCCCCCTTGTCACCCGCTGCCTCCAGATGGCTCTAACCCTCAGCCACAGTCCTCACTGTCAGGCGCTCCCAGCTCCTGCCCTGCGGCCTCGGTGCCTTCCCCCGCAGCACCCTTGACCCTGACCTTCATGTCCTGAGCTCTCTCTGCAGGCTTTGTGCCCGCCCTCCACAGCCAGGGGCTCCCTCCCGAGGACTGGCCTGCAGTGTGGTTCCGGAGCCCCTTGGCTGGGGAGCCCCTCGGCCAGCGGTGCGTGCTGCCTGCTTCCCTGACAGAGCGCTCTTGTCGGCTGGCTTTGCTGCTGTGACTAGAAGACTGACAGGACGACTTTAGAGGAGGAAGTCTATGTGGGGGCTCACGGCTTCAGAGGTCTCAGCCATAGAGAGCAGGCTGGGCTGGGGGTGCGCTGGCACCCGAGTCTCACTTCTAACTCTCCCTCCAGCCCTGTCCTCCTGTCCGCTGCTTCCTCTACATGGCCACGCCACCCAGAGAAACACCTTGACAGGAGAGTGGCTCCCGGAGACAGGCAGTGCTCGTCCCCCTTCAACCACCAGGAGAGGGGCGGAGTGCCCACAGGGGCAGGCATTGTGTGAGGCCTCCCGAAGGGAGGCAAGGTAGGAGCCGTCTCAGGGAAAGACTACCTGATCAGAGGCCACCAGCCTGCAGGTGTCCACGTTTGGTCTCATGAACCGTTAGCTAAAGGACATGTCCACCCTGAAAGAGCAAGTGCTGCGGCCTGGACCCACCGTTGGCTAACCCCCTGCACATGCCTGTGCTGACCAGGGTGTAGTCGAGCACAGCTGTAGCTAGGCTGAGGGGCCTGTCCAGCCCTTCAGCCTCCCTGGAGGCCCAGCATGCCCTGGGATTGAGGGCCATTCCCAGGAGGCAGAGGGGAGGAACAGTTACCCCAAAGCACAGCCACAAAGCAGCTGCTTGTCAGGAAGGAGACGCCTGTTCTGGTGGACATGGAAGTGCCGGGAGCAGCCTCTGGGCAGTTTCCTCATCAGTCCCACCGGGCCCACGGGCCTGTCGGTTTCCAACACTCCCTAGCCATTGGAAGCTTCGGGGCGTTATTTACAACTGACCACACCCTGGACTCACCCAGGTGCTGAAGCAGGGGGTCCTTCAGTTTGGGCCTGTGCATTGTATCTTATGAAGGTTCTCCAAGGCTTTGGATACTGTGGTGGTGGACTTCCAAAATGGTCTTCAAGAATTCTGCCCCTGGTGTGCAGGCAGGCCTCTCGCATGTGGGAGGCCTGCGGCCGTGATGCGTTTTGTGTCTGTGGCTGTGCCTTGTGATGTGATGAGTGATGTAATTAAAGTCCCAAGCCACTTGTCTGTGGATTAATGAGAAGGGAGACCATTTGAGTGGGACTGACCTAATCAACTGAGTCCTCAAACAGGGCAGGTCTTGCTGAGGTAGAATTTCAAAGTCTGGGAGGGATCTTCCTGCTGACCTTGAGGAAGGAAGCACCACCTGGGGATTGTGGAGGTGCTCTCCTGGCTGGAAACAGGACGGATGCAAATGCTGAGAGCAGTTCTCACCTGGCAGCTAGCAGGAAAGTGGGACCTCCGTCCTGAGAGCCAGGCACTGAGCTCTGCCAACAGGGCCCGCCCGGCTTCCAAAGACCCCAGTCTCAGCAAACACCTCAGTGTCAGCTGGGAATTGAGACCCCAAGCAGGGATGTAGCTTTGTGTGCCACAGAAACAGGAGCCGGCTACTGGACCTGCTCGCGTGGGGATGTGGGCTTGGCCGTGCACCAGAAGACGGCTTGGAAGCCACTGCCCAGGTGGCTCTCCTCTGTCCACTCTGAAATGAGCTGCTGGTGCAGCGGAACTCTTTGCCTCCCAGTCTGGCCAGTGTTCTGCCTCCTGGAGATGATTCCCGACTCCCAGTTTTGAAGTGAGAGATTGAGGGAGAGACACAGGCTCACGGTGGTCAGCACCCATGGCCACCATGGCATTCAGCCCATGGATGGGCGGTGAACTGTAAAGCCCAGGCTGACCCATGTCGGGAACAGCCAGGCGCTCTCAGAGCCACAGGGACAATGAGTGAGGCTAGTGACCCTGGGGAAGTGGCTATCCCAAAACAACTTCAAGAGGTGGTGCCTCTGGGGGGTCAGCAGGGGCCCATGGGCACTAAAAGGCCAAGTCCATGGAGACAGCAGCACCTATGAGGAATGACGGGGCCTGTGGGGACAGCGCAGGGGCAGCCTGGTCTGGAGGACTGTGAGGGGCAGCAAGAGGGACCCTCGTTCCCACAGGAGTCACTGGGGGCCTGGCCTGCTCCAGCACAGGGCAGATGTTGGGAGCAGGGTGGGTGTCGCTGGACACAGCAGCCCTGGCTGGTGTCCCGGGGGTCACTGTGGGGTGTGCTTGAGGCCTGCTGGGAAGGTGCTGTGGCTGGGCTCCCCTAGGGTGGTGGATGGAGGCAGCTCCTCCCCAGGCTCTGAGCCCTGTGGTCGCCTTGTGGCTGCTGGGGAGCGGACCCCTCTGGAGCACAGCCTGTTCAGGGGCCCGGCTCGTTGTTTTTGTCTTTGGTTTTGGATTTTTGGTCGTAGTGATGAAACCCAGGCTGCCCTACCAGTGAGCCATATCTGCGCCCTTTTTATTTTTATTTTATTTTGAGGCAGGATCTTGCTAAGTTGTGAGGCTCTCTGGCCTCAGCCTCCCAAGTTGCTGGGAGTACAGGTGGGCACCCGCGCCCAGCCTGGTGGTCTCCTAGGTCATCTTGTTTTCCATCCCACTTCCAGGTTTTGAGATGGTTCTCTTGGTCTTCCTTAGAGGAACTCTTGGAGGCAGCCGGGAGGACCCTGGTGCCTGAGGCTGGACAGGCATGGAGGTACTTTACTGCGGACGTCCCTGTCCCACAGAATGTCCTTGGGCCTTTGGTTCTTCCCAGTGTGTGTGGCTTGCTTTATTTTGTCCCCGTGGTGACCCTGGCAGGTGGGGTCTGTTTCTTCCTCCTGTTTTTTGGGCGTAGAGGGATAAAGCCATGTGGACCAGGACACTACCCAGCGTTGGGCCGTAGGGCACCTGGCTGGTGGCCATGCCTCTCCGACTCCCGCTCCCGGCCCTCAGGAGGCCAGGACCGGTCCTGATCCCCTGCCTCGCGGTGGCTGGTGGGTTCTGTGAAGGAACCTTGCTGCGGTGGCTCGCGCTGACCTCACACTGGTGGCTCTGTTCCATCACTGGGCATTCTGGGGGGCAGAGCTCCTTCCTCAGACCCCGCTGGCGAGGCCCTGCTGGCCTGGAAGGCTTCCTTTCGTCCCTCTGGCCGGCTGGCTGTTGCAGTGATGGACGCTTGGGGATCTCTGGTGCTTCTGCTGCGGGTCTCGCTGGGCTGCCCGCCTCTCTTGTGCTTGCCTCAGGCAGACGGGGTCCCTGACCATGGAAGCACCACCGACCTGACAGGTAGCTGTCCAGGGGAGGTTCAGGGGAGGCCAGGCGGGGGGTGGCTGGTGCCCGCCTTTCACGGCCACAGGCCCTCTCCCCAGGCAATGAGGAGTCCCAGCGGCTCAGCAACCTCTCGGAGATGCTGGCGAAGGGCTACAGCATCATTCCTTCTGGAACTCCCGCGACCTTCTCCCCTGCTCCAGGTGCGTCTGCCATGCTCGCTCGTGGGGCGGGTGTGCCGGGTGCTGCTCCCACAGATCTGTGCAGTGCCCCCAGACAGGCACCCTGGGAAGCCAGGCCGAGTCCTCCACTGCCTGCCAGCCTGCTCTCGCCTTAGGGACGGTGCTGGCCTCCGGTGGGCCCACTTCAGAAGCCACCAGGGAAGCCCACTCCCCCCAGACCACAGGGAAGGTCTGACTTCCATCACAGCTTGGTCCTTCACTGCCACTTGTCTTTCTGTGTCACTGTCCCCTCCCCTAAATGGGAATTAAACCCAGGGCACTCTAACACTGAGCTACATACCCAGCCCTTTTTATTTTTATTTGAGACAGGGTCTCACTAAGTTGCTGAGGATGGTCTGGAACTGTCAATCTTCCCGCCTCACCTCAGAGTTGCTGGGTCGTAGGCCTGGGCCACCATTCCCAGCTTATGCTCTGCTTTTTAACCCGAGAACGGGAAGCTGTTTATCTTAAAACAGCAGAGCCCACCCTGCCCGTCTGTGAGTGTGCTGCTCATCAGCAGTCTTGGTCTGGACCTGGGAGAGGCTGTCTGCACCTCGTCCTAGTGTGCAGCATGTATCGTGTGTGCTGTGTGTCTCAGAAGGGGCTCTGTGCTCGCCCGCTGGCTCTGGCCCCATCTGTGACACAAGCTCTGGGGCCTACATGTCCCAGCTCACTGCAAAGGTGCACAGCATCCAAACACATGGTTTTCTGGTCGTTTTTCCTCTTTAAAGTGCCAGGGACAGAACCCAGGGCCTGTGCGTGCTGCGCCAGGGCTCCACCACAGAGCGGCACCCAGGCCTGACTAGTGCCCCTGAGAGTCTGGCTCAGGAAAGGAGGCTCTGGGTGCCACCAGCACCTCACAGTGTCTCCTGGGTGTTGGGCCCCCGACCAGCAGCCTTTACATCTAGAGAGGCGGAGACCGTCAGGCTCCCTGTCTGATGCCAAGTCCTGTCCTCACTCTCCCTAGTTGACCTGGAGCCTAACTTTGCCTTTGATCCTCTTCAAAGCCCACACAGAGAGACCTGCTGAGCCCACCCACAAGTTCACGGTCTCCGGGAGGACTACAGGTGAGCTGAGGGGCCTAGGAGGGTAGAGGATCCGTTCACACCCGGGGCTGAGCTGGGTGGGCCCCAGGCACTCACCCCAGGGCAGACCACCTCTGAGCAAACTCGAGTGCAGCGTCCCTCAGAGGGTGAGTGGTGAGGGTCCCACTCCACAGAGGAGGACACCAGCGCTGGGGTAAGCTCCAGCTCCCTTTGGGTGACACACGAGGTGTGACCACACACACACAGCAGAGCGGCCTTTCCGGCAGCATCTCTTCCTGCAGATTTGTCCCCTGGAGCACACTGAGGGTGGCCACTGGGCCCTGGTGCTCCTTCTGCCTCTTGAAGTCTGCCCTTCTCTTCCTTTTTTGTGCTAAGGCCTGGCATGACTTGGGTGCTTGCTGTCCCCTCTGCCTTAAATGCACCCCAAAAGGCAGGAAAGAGTAGCCCAGGGCGTAATGGCTCAGGTTGGATCCTCCCTTCCCAGGAGCGTTGGGGGACTGCCATCTACCCATTTCTCTCCCTCCTAGAGAGAGGACTGCTACCTGTCCTTTGCCCCTTCTCTTAGGAGGGGCAGTTCAGGCCCCCAAGCATCAAAGCATGGGGAAGTGCAGAGAAGGAGAAGCAGTCGGTGTAGCTGTGGTCCCGAACACGCAGGGTCTTCCCAAAGCTCAGGGGTGCGCCTTTCACTCACAGGTTCCCAGCACCGCGCCCAGGCACCTAGTGCCCCCCAGGCAATGGGACCCCACGTTTCATGAGCTTGCACCAGGGATGGCCTGTGGAAATGCTTGCTGCTCCTGGGCTTCAGGGGCGATGGCTCTGCCCAGAGGGCAGGGGTGGTTGTCTAATCAGACCCCGGAAAAGAGCAGCTCCTCCTGGGACCTGAGCACTACTGTGTTTAGTTTTGTTTTGGTATTGGGGATTGAACCAGGGACACTCCACTGGTGAGCTTCATCCCCAGTCATTTTATTTTTTTATTTTGAGACAAGGCCTTGCATATACCACCCTCCTCCTCAGCCTCCCCAGTCACGGGGCCCCTTAGCTGCTGATCCTGTGGAGTGCTGCTACCTCCCTTGTGGCGAGAAGTGTGTTGAAACCACACTGCCCTGGGTTATGGCCGGAGCCCTGCGGGGGCAGGTCCCAGGACAGTGCTCTCATGGATGGGACCAGTGCCTTAGAAGTCCAGAGAAGGATCTGGCCTCTGATAGGGCAGCCAGGGGCCCCCAGTGCCCAGTCCAGAGCTGGGGAAGCACAGCTCTGCTGTCCAGAAGCCAACAGGTTTCTGGTGCTTTGGTACAGCAGGCTGCACAGGATGCAGTACACGGCGCATCACAGCATCTCATGACCCTGCCTTCTGACCCCATGGCTTCCTCCAGGGTGCACCCGCCCTCCTTCCCCATCTGTAGCAAAGCTCCTCTGACTCCTCCTCTCCTTGAGCCTGCTCACTTGGGCTTGGTTCTCACACAAGCAGATCCTGCCTCTTCCCTTGTCTCTAATGGCCTCCCGTTGGCCACTTTCAGCCTCATGGCACCTGACCATGAAACTGCTGCTCTTCCCTCTGCAGCATTTTGCTGTGAACACATGCAGACATTCAGGAAGCTGTCAGAGCTGCAGAGAACCCTGGGCACCCATGGCTCACCATCTACGGTGGTCACCTGCACTCCCGGTGCCCGGCGGCCAGGTGGTTTGTGTAGCATCAGGCTGCGTTTCCACCTCAGGGCACTTTCGGCTGTCAGAAAACTCTCCATCCTGGTGCTGGACAGCTGGTGCCTGGGAAGGGGCTGCTGCTTACAGGTTTCTTTAGGCCCCCAGAGTATATGGATCCCATGGGAATGTCACAACTTTTTAACGTGAACAGCAACACTGGAAAAACTACCTCTTAGAAGTTATTACAACAGCCATTTGAGGAAAGTGATTTGTAATGTAGAAAGTTGAAGCTTAGGCAATTTAAGCAGCTTGCGGTATCTACCTGGTAGGTTTGCCTGCAGTGAGATTTCATTCTTCACACTGAAAGGACATCTTTTCTGAGCTGCTGTGATTGAATCTGGAATGACACTGTATATTTTCAACTAACAGAGAGCTAGCTGGGTCTTGAATAAGGATAGCTGCTCTGGATGACTTCAGAACATTGCTTACCATGCATCAAACAGGAGTCAGAATCCTCACAGACTGAAGCAGACTGGCCTTGACCAGATCTGGGATGACTTCAGAGCTGGGATTGAGCAAATGAACACCAGACAAAGCCAAGTCTCAATTCATGGAACTCCACGTATAGCCTCCTGCTGGAGCTGAGATCCATTTGTTTAGAATTTTGATTATCTACTATTTGGATCTTTGAATTATTAGAAATTTTACCTTGTGCTTTCTCTTCCCGGTCCATCCTATATAATAATCACCAACTTTGGAGGAAAAAGAAAATTCTCCATTCTATATCATTGCTGGGACACAAGGTGAAAGAGGCCAAGCATGTGACTGGACATAGACAACTGGCAGGTTTTATAAGTAGCTGAGTAATGTACCTGTTTTAGCAATTGTTTTCTGTTCAACTTGTACAAACAATAATTCCCTAGTAATTGTTTTAAATTTCAGATAATGTAAAGAAGAGCAAAACATCTGAGCTTACAAAGACCAGCCATGGCTTTATAGCACAGACCATAACCCTGAAATCTGACTCTTGGAACAGAGGTTCGTAGAATCCTACCCCAAATTGCCCAGTAATCCCCTTTCATTACAGTACCAGATGACCTGAGGAAATCTAGTCTGATTCATAGAACTAAGCCATTCTCCTTGCAGCTACACGATGACAGGTGAAAAGTACCCATCAATGACAGGTGTTGCTCTAGGGACCAGAATGTCCCCAGATGACAGGATCTCTATGGGGATCAGGATGTACCCAGATGACAGCCACTGTTCTAGGGATCAGTATATCCCCAGATGACAGATGTCATTATAGAAACCAGTATAACTATTGAGCAAGAGATGACTTTGAGGATTGGAGGTAGATTAAAAAAAAGGCAGGATTGGGATCCTGGCTCAGCGGTAGAGTGCTTGCCTAGCATGTGCGAGGCCCTGGGTTCGATCCTCAGCACCACATAAAAATAAATAAATAAAGGTATTGTGTCCAACTACAACTAAAAAATAAAAAAAATATATTTAAAAAATAAAAAAAGGCATCAGAGATTGTTGGGAACTAAAATTGTATTTGTTTATACAGCCTGTGCAATATAGCCTTAGTATATTTAAGAAATTAAGAATATATTCTTAAAGGTATTTTTTGTCTTCTATTCTCTTTGTAATAGCAGTGTGATTAACACATGTTAGTTGAGAAATTCAGCTAAAATGAGATTTTTGAGCACTTGTCTTCTTTCCATGTCAGCAGTGATTCCGCACAGACCTGCTCTTGTTCAAGTGATTCTAATCGCGTGTATAGCCTTCAGCATTGCTCTGGTATGTGGGATCATGGTCTCCTATATGATACAGTAAGTGCATGTGGAAGAACACCCACCATCCTCAGATGACAACTTCATGAGTGTATCATTTAGTGTCAAAGGGTGATGATCCTCCTGATGCGCTAAGTTATTATAGTCATTGTACATTTCCAGACCCATGTTTTCAAAATACCAGTCATGTTTAGGTTGGGTCATGATGTAACTCAAAAGGAAAAGAAAAGAAACAATACAACTTAGTATAACAGAAAACTTGGGAAAAGATTGCAGGTATTAAAGTAAAGGCCCATTTTTGAAACTTTTGGAAAGATACGTGCACATTTGTGAAGAAAGACACATTTCCTGTGGTGGGCTGGCCATGGGAGGGATTTGAAAAACATCAGGCCAGTGTCCTCTGAGTGTGGTGTTCTGGGGTGAGCTTGATACTTTGGAGTCACCCTGGCACAGAAGGAGGAGGTAAATGTGCTCTCTTTTTGTCTGCAAATTTGCTGATGCTGTCCAGGGAAACAGTAGCTTTTGGGGAAGATATTATACCCTCTCAACATAAGTAAAGCTTGGAATCAGGCTCTTTCAGGTGACATGGTATTTTAAAAATTAGTTATAAAGTGGGGGCTGGGATTGTGACAAGAGCACTTGCCTAGAATGTGTGAGGCACCGAGTTTGATCCTCAGCACCACATAAAAGTAAATAAATAAAATAGAGGTAAAAAATTAGTTGTCAACCATGATCCCGGCCCATCTGCTGCCCAGAAGGAGGAGCAGCAGATGACCATGACCCTGGCCTGCCTGCAGCATGGCAGGAGCAGAGTGTCCCTTGAATCCACATTGATAGAGACGAAGACATTCAGACAATATGAAGAAACAAGCGAAGAAAGTGCCCCAAACAAACCAAGCTGATACAATAATAGATTCCACTGACAACACAGTACATGAAATGTCAGAGAAGGAGTTCAGAATGTACAAAATTAAAATGGTCTGCAAAGCAAAAGTGCATCACCAGGATACAGGAAGGCAGAGATACAAGCCAAATGAATGTGCAGTTTCTTCAATGAAACGATAGCAGAAAATTTTCTAAACATGAAGAATGAATTGATTTCAATCAAACACAAGAGGCTTACAGGATACCAGATGTACAAAATTTCAATGATCCACACCAAGGCATACTATAATAAAAATGCCTAACATACAGAATAAGGAGAGAATTGTAAAAGCTGCAAGAGAAAATGATTAGATTACATATAGGGGAAACCAATTTGGATTGCAGCAGATTTCTCATCCCAGACCTTCAAAGCTAAGAGATCCTGGAACAACATATACCAAGTTCTGTAAGAAAATGGATGCCAACCAAGAATCTTATACCCAGCAAAATTAAGCTTCAGATTTGATGACAAAATAAAAACTTCCCACCATAAACAAAAATTAAAAGAATTTACAATGAGAAAGCTGGCACTACAGAATATTCTTGGCAAATAATCCATGAGGAAATGAAAAACAACAATGAAAATCAGCAAAGGGAGGAACTACACTAAAGTAAAATACAATCAAAGGAGAAATCAACTCAAGTTAAAAACCCAAAATACACCAAAATGACTAGGAATACAAACCATGTCTCAATAATAACCCTGGATGTTAATGGCCTAAACCTATCAATTAAAAGACATAGACTGGTAGATTGGATTAAAAAATTAATCAATATGCTGTGTTCAAGAGGCTCATATCATAGGAAAAGACATCCACAGACTGAAGGTGAAAGGATGGGAAAAAACATATCACTCACACGGGCCACATAAACAGGGGTTTCCATCCTAATATCAGATGAAGTGGACTTCAAAGGTATGCTGCTTAAGGGAACCATACACCAATAAGACATAACAATCGTAAATATCTTTGCCCCAAACAATGGAGCATCTACATATGTCAAACAAACCCTTCTCAATTTCAAGAAGCAAATAGATCACAACACAGTAATATTGGGTGACTTTAACACACCTCTCTCACCACTGAATAGATCTCCCCCCAAACAAAAACTAATCAAAGAAACCATAGAACTCAATAACACAATGATTTAGACTTAACAGACATATATAGAGTATTTCATCCACCATCAAGTGAATACACCTTCTTCTGAATAGCACTTGGTTCCTTCTCTAATATAGACCTTTATATTATGCCACAAAGCAACTCTCAGCAAATAAAAAATAGATATATTACCCTGTATTCTAGCAAATCATAGTGGAATGAAACTAGAAATTAATGATAAAATAAAAAATAGAAGCTACTCCAACACCTGGAGACTAAATATTTTAAATGAGCAATAGATAGCAGAAGATATCAGAGAGGAAATAAAAAAATTCCTAGAGGTAAATGTGAATACTGATACAACATATCAAAATCTCTGGGACACTACAAAGACAGTGCTAAGAGGAAATTTCACTGCATTGAGCTTATTCATCAAAAGAAAAAGTCAACAAATAAATGACCTAAAATTACATCTCAAAGCCTTATTAAAAGAAGAAGAAATCAACACCATAAGAAATAGAAGACAGGAAATAATTAAAATCAGAGCTGAAATCAATGAAAATGAAACAAAAAACATTTTTTTTAAAAAATTGAAAAAATGAAAAGTTGGTTCTTTGAAAAAATAAATAAAATTGATAAACCCTTAGCCATTCTAATGAAGAGAAGGAGAGAGAAAACTCAAATTACTAAAATTTGTGATGAAAAAGAAAATATCATGATGACACTATTGAAATACAGAGATAATTAGAAATTATTTTGAAAATTTATACTCCAATGAGAGAGAAAATCTCAATGACACAAATTTCTATAAACATATGATCTACCCAAAGTGAATCAGGAGGACATAGGCAATTTAACATTAATTTCAAGCAAGGAAATAGAAGACGCCATCAAAAGCCTACCAACCAAGAAAAGCCCAGGACCAGATGGATTCTCAGACAAGTTCTATAAGATCTTCCAAGAAGAACTAATAACAATACTCCTCAAATTATTCCATGAAATAGAAAAGAAATTCCAAATTCATTCTATGAGGGTAGCATCACTTTGATACCAAAACCAGACAAAGACACATCAAGGAAAGAAAACTTTAGACGAATATCCCTGATGAACATAGATGCAAAAATTCTCAATAAACTCTGGCCAGAGGCAAACAACAACATATTAGAAAGATTGTGCACCAAAATCAAGTGGGGTTCATCCCAGGGATGCAAGGTTGGTTCAACATATGGAAATCAATAAACATAATCCATCACATCAATAGACTTAAAGACCAGAATCACGATTATCTTAATAAATGCTAAAAAAGCATTCAACAAAATACTGCACCTCTTCATGTTCAAAACACTAGAAAAACTAGGAATAGTAGGATCATACTTCAACACTGTAAAAGCTATCTATGCTAAGCCGAAGGCCAACATTTTATTTTTTTTATTAGTTGCTCAAGACAACACAATGATCATGACATCATACATTTGATTCAAATAAGGTATGAATTCTCATTTTTCCACGTGTACAGATTGCAGGGTCACATTGGTTATACATCCATGTGTATACCTACAGCAATCCTAGTGTCACAAACATCATTTTAAATGGAGAAAAATTGAGAGCCTTCTAAAAACTGGGACAAGACAGGGATATTGTCTTTCATCACTTCTGTTCAACATAGTCCTTGAAATTGTAGCCAGAGCAATCAGACAAAAGAAATTAAAGGGATACACATAGGAAAAGAAGAACTCAAACTATAACTCTTTGCTAATGACATGGAATTGATCCAAAAAAAATTCCATCAGAAAACTTCTAGAACTAATGAATAAATTCAGCAAAGTAGCAGGGTATAAAAATATCCATAAATCAAAGGCATTTCTATACATAAGTGATGAATCCACTGAAAGAGAAATTAGGAAAATCACCTCATTCAAAATAGCCACAGAAAATACAAAATACTTGGAAATCAATCTAACAAAGGAGGTGAAATACCTACACAATAAAAACTACAGAATACTAAAGAAGGAAATTGAAGAAGAACTTAGAAGATGGAAAGATCTCCTGTGCTCTTGGATAGACAGAATATTCAAAATGGCCATAATACCAAAACTGTTATACAGATTTAATGGGATTTCTATTAAAATCCCAGTGAAATTCTTCATAGAACTTGAAAAAGCAATCATGAAATTCATCTGGAAAAATAAGAGACCCAGAATAGCTAAAGCAATCCTTAGCAAGAAAAGTAAAGCAGGAAGCATCACTATACCAGACCTTAAACTATACTATAGAGCAATAGTAACAAAAATAGCATGGCATTGGCACTAAAATAGACATGTAGAACAATGGTGCAGAGTAAAAGAGACAGAGACAAACCCACATGAATACAGTTATCTCGTATTAGACAAAGGCACCAAAAACATACATTGGAGAAAGGAAAGCCTCTTCAACAAATGGTGCTGGAAAAACTGGAAATCCATATGTAGCAAAATGAAATTAAACTTCTGTCTCTCACCATGCATAAAACTGAACTCAAAGTGGACCAAGGATCTAGGAATTACACCAGAGACTCTGCACCTAGTAGAAGAAAAAATAGGCTCAAATCTTTATCATGTTGGATTAGTTCCCAACTTCCTTAACAAGAGTCCTAAAGTGCAAGAAATAAAAGCATGAATCAATAAATGGGAGGGATTCAAACTAAAATGCTACTTCTCAGCAGAGGAGACAATCATTGAGGTGTAGAGACAGCCTATAGTATGGGAGCAAATTCTTACCACATGTACATCACATAGAGCACTAATCTCCGGGATATATAAAGAACACGAACAACTTAATACCAAAAATAAGAAACAACCCGATCAATAAATGGGCTAAGGAACTGAACAGACACTTGTCAGAAGAAGATGTACAAGTGATCACCAAATGTATGAAAAAGTGTTCAACATCTTTAGTAATTAGAGAAATGCAAATTAAAACTACTCTAAGATTTCATCTCACCCCAGTCAGAATGGCAGTTATCAAGAATACCAGCAATAATAAGTGATGGAGAGGATGTGGGGGGAAAAGGTACTCATACAGTGCTGGTGGGACTGCAAATTGGTGCAACCATTTTAGAGAGCAGTGAGGAGATTCCCAGAAAACTTGGAATGAAACCACCATTTGACCTAGTTATCCCATTCCTCAGTCTATACCCAAAGGACTTAAAATCAGCATACTATAGTGACATAGCCACACCAATGTTTATAGCAGCTGAATTCACAATAGCTAAAATGTGGAACCAACCTAAATATCTATCAATAGATCAATAGACAAAGAAACTGTGATATATATACACAATGTAATATTACTCAGCATTAAAATAGAATAAAATTATGGCATTTGCAGGTAAATGGATGGAGTTGGAGAATATTATGCTAAGCTTAGTAAGCCAATCCCAAAAAACTAAAGGGCAAATGTTTTCTCTAATTAGTGGATGTTGATCTATGATGAGGGTAGCATAGGAAGAATGGAGAAACTTTGGATTGGGCAAAGGAGAGGGTGTAGAGGAGTTATGAAGATAGGAAAGATGGTGGAATGAGATGGATATCATCACCCTAGGTACATGTGTGATTGCACCAATGGTGCATCTTTATACTGTATATAACCAGAGAATTGAAATGTTGCACTCCATTTGTGTACAATGAATTGAAATGCATTCTGCTGTCATGTATAACCAAGTATAACAAAAGATTAAAAAATTAGTTGTAAAGTGACATTGTGCTATTGGCCCAGAGTCTACACTGTGCTTCCTACTCCCAGGAGTTCCACCCACCCATCAGAAACAGCCCCAGAAGTACAAATGTATTTGCTCTTTGAGAATTAAGTGTGAGAACAAGGAACATATTGCCACACATGGGATGTTTTTAAGAAAGCCACTCAAAGACCACTTTGGACTAGGTCAACTGAAGGTAAAATGAGATGGGAAGTAAAATGGGAGGTGCTCCACTAACCAGCATGGAGCCTGCTGTTTGGTTCTGGGTTATCTGAGGTGATAATCTGGGTTGACTTAATGGTGTAACTGAAATGTGATTAATTACTATGGGAAATACGTTAACAAATCTCAAAAGCTTCTAACTTAGGTCACTAAAACATTGCTGAAGTTCAGTGCTGGATAAAGCACTGACCTACATTTAACCCTGTGAACATCATCATCTGTGCCACCTGTTATGTTCCTCACAAGTTGCCTAGAGTCTGGGGCAGAAGAAAAAACACATGGCCCAAAAAGCATGCTTTTATGTACTGGTCTATCTCTACTGGTTTCTCTTTCACAGAAGTAGCTTTTGAAAATACTACTGGCAAGTTTACTTTCATTTAAACCAGGAAGGTAAAATTCTAACAAATTCTAGCTTTGTTTTAGATAAAATATTTCAATTTATGTTGTGACTTTCAATTTTTGAATACAATCTCATTTATTTTAGTGTTTGGAAATGAAAAATCACTTAAAATCAGCATTGGGATCCTATCTTCATTTAAGATTTTAATATTTGGCTTATGGTTTTGGGGGGTCATTCATTTCAATTTTTGAAAATATTGTGTTAGTATTTATCTTTGTGCCTGGGTGTTTTGGTGCCTCTTAAACTTTGTTCTTGAGGTGAAGGCCTCATTCTACCCAATATCATGATCAACTTTGGTAAAGTTTACCAGTCCAGTTCTTGCCATCCATAGCAAGCTCTGGATGCTCCCACAACCTTTCTCATCATGGTCCCCTTAAAGTAACTTTCATTACCCAAGTCTCACAGAACTGGGAGGGCAATGATGTCAGGAAAAATCAGGAGCCTGTGTCATGGTCCACAGTGAACAGGAACAGCAGCTCCAGGAGCCACTCCAGGACTGGACCACAGGAAGTGACTTCCCTTCAGTAGCCTCAGTTTAAGGGAGGATCAAAAAACTCAGTAAGCAGGATAAGTACTATTTTAAGGCAGTACTTTTAAAATTCAGATTAATGCCAAAAAAATCCACAGTGACCAAAATATCAATATTTTCAATACAGAACCAGTGACGGTGCTGGGCTGAGCCATGTTATGGAGCCTCAGCAAAAGGAAGACTTTTAATACCCACCCGTCTTTATTCAAAATGTTGTTATTGTGTTTATGATACATTTTTGGCTTTAGTTTTTATTTCATCATGTATTACATTGAATTATGATTTGTCTTGATGGTAGGTTTTCTGTTTGTTTTTACCAACCCCTTAAATTTTGTACCCAATGTGAGTGCCTCATTCACTCCTAGTCCTGGCTTTGATCCACAATTTCGGATTATCAGACTCACTCCTTCCTCCAGAATTTGGCCAGTCATCCCACCCAGAAATCTGAGGTCTTCTCATGATCAGTCTTATTTAATCGCCTGCTTCCTCCTCCATCCCCACTTACCACCTCCTTTGCTGTTAAAATGGTGCATGAGTAAGACAACGATTCATCATGAAAACTGCACCTGAACTCACGTGTTCTTCTCCAGTAGGCTGGTAAAGGCTGAGGAGAAGCAGCAGCTTGCGGAGCTTTATGAAAACATTGAGATACCATATGAGGAAGTTTCTGAGGATGAGTCCACCAGCCTGCTTCCAGAGAACGAGAAGGAGCTGGGGAAGTTCATCCGTTCAGGTAGTGATGGGCTAGTCTGACTAAGTGGATACAAGGTCACACGAAAGCTCGGCCAGCAATTTTTTAATGGTTTAGTTTGTAAAAGCAAAGAAAAGTGGGAGATAGTGGATTCCCTGGTAGGAAAGATGGACACCTGTGTCCATACCCACAGAAGCAACCATTCTCCTCCAGTCCTGGAAGGCGGATGGCTGTGTGGCTGCTTGTTTCCTAATGCATGGTGATCCCAAGGACCCTGGGACAGAGTCCAGGAAGTAAACTCTGCAGAACAGAACTTTCCCTTAAGTATAATTGTTTCTATGACGTTGTTCTCATGTTTAGGACACAGTTATGCAGGCATTTCTCTTGCCTCAGTCTGCTGTGGAGGTAGGTCCAGGATCACAGAACAGATGCCCCTACCCCCAGGGGTGCCTGCCCACTGTGAAGGGGTGGCCTGAATGCTCCTGCACACTGATCTCTGAAAGTTCTGAGATTCTTGGACACCTGTTACAAACTTCTAGAGGGAACACATGTGATTCTGTCTGATCAAGTCATACTGATACCCACCTCTGGATTCCCTCTAACAATTCCAGACATGGACAGCCCAAAAGAGCCAAAAGGCCCAGGAGCCCTTTTCATAACCTAATAGAAAATATTTTTTCAATATCTTTTTGTTACATTGGATGATGACTTTTACTTGTTCTTTTTAAAAATTAGGCATTTATAAAGTTTTTATATACAAAAGGGAAATGACATTAAAATTAAATAACATTTATCATCTCAAGAAGCCCACTGCTTGTTCCTTCATTTCCCATGTTGCACCCTCAATCCTTTCTTCTCCATTCTCATTCCTCACTTTCTCACATCTCAATAATTTCATCTCTACATTTTAGTTATCAAATTGAAAAGGAGGGAAAATATTGAAAAGAAGAAATTGAGGGAAGAGCAAAAGTTAATGAAAGAAAAGATAAAGGATGCCATGTACGGTGCAAAAATGGAGAATCTGTGAAAGCAAGTGGGAGATGCAGGCTGACAAGACCACATGGCAGCGGTGGCTGAGGACGCAGCACGACCTGCTCCGAGAGCCCGGAGAAGAGCACTCCAGAGAAAGCAGCATCGGAAGTTTGTAACAGAAAATAAATTCCTGTGGTCAGCAACCCTTGCTTCGTAGCTCTGATCATCCATGGACAATTGTAGCTTGATTGGAGAACAGAAGGAATCCAACTGTGTTAAGGGAAAAGGAGAAATTGTCAGGATTTTCTTCTCTTGCTCCTCACAGGTTCAGATAGAGGCACAGATAGTTTCTTTGGGCAGGACCCCATACCATGCTAGCAAAATGCTTTCATTAGACAACACTTTCTCTTTGTCATTTTCTATCAATTCCAGGCATTTATTTGTGACTATTTTACACATGAAGAGACTGAGGTTGCCACAGTAAATGACACCAGATTAAGGCAGGCCTGCGGATGTCAGCTCTCTGGAGCACAGTGGCCTGCAGTGAGGAGCCATAGACATAGCCAAATGTAGCAAGCTGCAAGCCGGGAGCTGCCAAGGGCTGTGAAAACACAGGAGGCAATATCTAGTCTAAATGGTGCAGTTGCTTTGGAAATGTCTGGCAGTTTCTAGAAAGTTCAACACTGAATTACTGCCTGACCCAACAATTCTACTCCTAGATACACATTCAAGAGAATTGAAAACACCTTCCACACAAAACTTTGCACACAAATACTCATAATGCCATTATTCAGAAGAGCTGAAAGTGGAAACCACCCAAATGTCCACCAACTGATAAATGGATGAACAAAATGCAATCTATCCTTACAATCAGATTTTTTTTTAGCAATAGAAATGAAGTACTGATGTACACCACAACATAAATGAATTCAGAAAACATCATGCTACGTGTAAGGAGCAAGACACCTACTATACAACTCCTTTTATACACAGAACAGTCAGACCTGCAATTGCAGAAAATGGGTTAGTGGCTCCAGAGCTGGGGGAAGGATGAAATAGGATTGATTGCTAATGGGAATGGTATTTATTTTGGGGGTAATGAAAATGTTTCAAGATTTAATAGTGGTAATGGCTGTTCAACCTTGTGAATATGCTGAAAACCACTGAGTTGCACTTGTGTTTTTGTGTGTATGTATGCTGGAAATTGAACCAGGTCCTTGTACATGCTCTATCACTGAGCTTGACTTTCAGAACCCAAAAGTGTACACTTTAAAAGAGAATTGCATGGTATATTAATTAAGTCTCAAACGAGCTATTAACAAAAAAGATTTAGTCTAACTTGAGGATGAGCTGAAGACAGACCAGTCTCCTGACTTTTGCTTTCAATTTCCATATTTCCTAAACTTGAAAAATTCTAAAAGACAATGTGACACAGGAACAGGGGTGCTGTGTAGTAGAGGCTGGGGCAGTCTAAAGAACCTTTCAGGGCTGGGGATATAGCTCAGTTGGTAGGGTGCTTGCCTTGTAGGCAGAAGGCTCTGGCTGGGTTCGACCTCCAGCACTGCCAAAACAAAAACCCCCAAACAACTTTCCAGCCAATAGTTTGAAGCTGCATGTGGGGTATAGTGAGGGAAAGAAAGAACCACATATGGGACAGATGTTCCAGTTGGTAGCAGGATGACATAGCAGCCAGGGAGCTGCCTTGATTCACAACTCTCAGGGCCTGGGGGCCTTCAGTGTTCCCAAAGACATCCTTATCTCTGCCCAGCTACTCTTAGACAAAATCCCAACTCAGGGAGGCACTAACGTGAAGTCACTTGCCTTAGTCTGGTTGGCTTTTCTTAACAAGTATCTTAGTTTGGGTGGCTTAAAGGGAAAAAACACATTTATGTCGCATAGTTCTGGCAGCTGAAGTTCAAGATCAGGGTGCTAGCATGGTTGGCTTCTGGTGAGGGATCTTTGAGATGGAAAGGGAGAGAAAATCCTGGCTTTTGTGAGGTTGTAAGTAAGGGTACTAATCCTACTCACCAGGGCTCCACCCTCATGACCTAATTACCTCCCAACATCTCCATTTTCAAATACCATCACAGAGAATCAGAGCTTCAACGTATGAATTTGGGTGGACACATTCAGTCTACAGCAACTGCTTTTCAAAACCCTACCTACAACTATTTGTTGAGCAGCTACCACTGCCATCAGCTTGCTCATTTGATAGACAACATGGCAAAACAAGCTTTAATGTCCATCAACAAATAACACTGCTCAGTTGTGGAACCTCCAAAATCAGTGCGAGGACTAACCAGTCTCCAAAGCCCGACTGGACGGACCAAGGCCCTCCAGTCGTGCCCTGGCGCTTCCCGGCGTCCTTCGCGGCAGCCCCCCTCCTTCCACGGAAACGCGTCACCCAGCCGCGCCTGCGCCGGGGGCACTTCCGCCACACTCGCGCTCGGGGCGGGACTTCCGGAGTCCACTAACAGTGGGGCGGAGTCATGCCACTTTCCTGTGAGGCCGCTGGAATCTGGGAGGGTTGGAGCGGAGCTGGGACGCCGTTCGTGGTGGGGTTTTTAAACGTTCGAGACAGTTAAAGGAAGAACGGTACCAAGGCGACGAGGCCGCTCCCGCACCGGGAGGCGGCACCCCTTCCCTGAGCCCCACGGCGGGCGCAGGGACAAGAGCACCGAGGCAGACGCCCGGGCAGTCCGCTGGGGCTCGGGGAAGAGGCCGCCTCTTCCCGCGGGCTCCGTGTCGGTGCAGGGCGGGGGGACGTGCCTGGGTTTCTGGGCTGAGGAATGGTCTTGTGGTCGTGAAGGGAGAACGTGTTGGGGACAGGACGGTCCTGCATGGCCAAGGCTTTCAGAGGAAGAGTGGGCGAGCAGTGGTTCGGCAGCCAAGGAGTGAGAAGGGAAGACGACACTCAGGCCCGAGTTGAGCTGAGGGTCTCTGGGCTCTCCAGGGTGTGTGGTGCCCGGGGGAGCGGGGCGCAGGGTTTGGTCCAGCCTGGCAGATGAGGCCAGCCGTGCCTGTGATCTCAGAGCGACATGTGCTCAGAGGAGTGAGCAGCGGAGCTGGGCTTTGAAGGTTTGGTGGGCAGAGGAAGACTTTTGCAACTGAGGGATGGCATGTGGGGCCAGAAGTGGAAAGGCGCTGGGTATCAGATTCCAATCAAGCTGGGCAGGAAGGCTTTTGCATTAGGATTTGGGCTGCCACTGCTGTTGGGAACCCTGGGTGCCATGGAAGTTGACTTAGAAGGTTTATTCTGCAGCTCTTTGCCAAGATGAGATGTAAGGCCTGGAAATAAGGCCAGTTGTTTTGGGTTTCTATGCCCTGAGTACAGGTTCTCCCCACTCTATACCCTGGGTAAGGTCTACCAAGTAAGTAAACCTTTTTATCAAGTTGGAATCAGTGCATTGGTAGTGAGTTTTAGTTCCCCACCAGTGATGGAGTAAGGCCAGTTGCATCCTCGTACCATAGGAATCATACTCGAACCATAGGTCACCTTGCCCTCTTGATCCTAGAAAACATGCATCCCACAATTTCTGGTTGTCCATTCTTATCTATAGTGCAGCCCCTGATGGTGTGTGGTTTCTCCTTTCCCAGGTTGGGAATATATGTGACTAATAAGTTGCTTGGATCTCATCTGCCTAAGTGTCATGTGTTGTGTGTTTGCCATCCCCATAACCCTAGGGGACAGTTCTGCTCTCACCAATGGGGTACAAAGGGGAATGTGAAGAGGCCAGGGAAATGCTTAGCATGGGGCCATGAGAGGGTTGTGATGGAAATGTCTGTGATGTCCAGACATGAGGAGTGTGCAGTCTAGAGAATGGTGTGATGGCCCCAGGTGCCTGGAATTGAGACTTCTGTGACCTTGGTCATACAGAGGATTACCTGACACTAGCATTGGATGCTGCTTTGCCAAGCCTACAGTTGCATGTCTCTTTGTGTCATTGCCCTTGTGCCTGGTGGCTGAACAATCTTCGGGCCTATGAGTAGACAGTGATACCAATGACACCAGGGCCTGGTTTCTCCTCTGAGATATGGAGCTTGGAAGAAGATGGGCATGGGGTAGATGAGGATGGATTGTGGAGCTTCAGGAGTGGACTGTTTATGATGTCATCTCTCCCCACCCCGGCAGGGCACTGTGACCTTTGAGGATTGGATTTCTATTTCTCCTCAAGAATGGGATCTCCTTGATGAGGTTCAAAGATGCTTGTACCCTGATGTGATGGTGGGAAAATTGGCACTTATACTTCTCTGGGTAAAGTCTTTACACCTGCTTCTGTGCTCTGAGGTAGCCTCTGCCCTTCCCTTCCTCCTCAGCAGCATATCAGGACTATAGGCTCAACTTCCTCCCCAGTTCCCTTGGTAGGTGCTTTGATTTCAGGGCTGCAGTGTGAACACTGCTCTTTTCTTGGACAACCCCAGCTTCTGTGAAGCCCATGCCTGGCTGTAGAGGATGCAGGTTGAGGGGGCTTGCAGTCACCCTAATGGGTCCCCCTTACTTCCCTCTTGCTGACAGTGGCCTTCCCATATCCAGTGCCCCATGTCTTCTAGGTACTGCTTCCCATTTATAACTAACATCTCCTCACCCTGCCTGTGCAGCACTGCTGGTACCTAGGTGCTGGCTCCTCAGTAGACCATGAGCTGTTCTTTCAGCATCCTCCCTGAAGTTCTTTTGTGATGATGTTTTCCTTTCCTGCAGGCTGCTATGTGCTGAACTATGCTGGCTGGTGTCCCCTTGCCTCTCCTGTTTTTCTCTTACTACCTGCATCATCTGGATGCAGTGTGATTTTTTTTTTTAATCCTGTGGTGGTATGTATAGTTCATATCAGTAATTCATATCTGGGCCCTGGGTCTCACCTATGTCTCTCCATGCTGTCTGCATGGTTCTCTAGCATCAGCTTCTTCATGTTTGGTCCTGAGGTGTGCACACATTCTTATTTGGTCCTGAGCACTGGAAGCTGTGTTGTGATGGTTTTCTTGGATATACCCACCTGCATAGCCCTGGGTGTCAGCAGCAGACAAGGTCCTGACAAAGTTATTTACAGAGGAACAAGTCGTAGGCCCTGCCTCTCCTGTGTCACACCTGCAATTGTATCTCTGGCCTCCTAAGGCTTCCCCCATTCTGTGACTGTCAGGGCCCAGTTTTGCTAAGCAGTTCATTCTTATCCTCAACACCAACTCCTTGTCCTTTAAGCAGTCTCATAGACTTGTTCCTGGGAGCATTACACATGCAAGAAATGTTTGTAATGGAGCTGTCTCCTTCAACGGCATCAATATGTATTTCATTATTTCTTTCTTTCAGGTTGGTGGTGTGGAATAGAGGACGAGGAGGCAACTTCTGAGCAGAGTGTTTCTGTAAGAGGAAGTGTCACAGATTATGACTCCCAAGTCAGTTCTATCTCTCCAAGAGACCAACCTCTGTGAGATGTGTGGCCTTATCTTAAAAGACATCCTTCACTTGGCTGAGCATAAGGAAGCACACCACAAGCAGAAAATGTGCATGTGTTGAGCATGTGAGAAACAATTCTATTTCAGTACAAATTTTCAGCACAAGAATCAGCATATTGAAGAGAAGCCATTCAGAAGTGATATGGGCAGAACCTCATTTGTGAAGAACTGTAAATTCCATGAACCAGGAAGGCCTTTATACACAGGGAGGTTGGAAGTGATTTCCTGACCAGCTTGGAATTTCTCCATCAACAGTCTTCTTCCTGTGGAAAAGTCAAATAGCAAAACCAAGTATGGTGCTGCCTCTCGCAGGAGAAAGCTCATTGTAACTGGGAAGAATGTGATGAAGTGTTCATCCCCAAACACACACTTACTTGTTCAGCATTAGAGAGTCCTCACTAGAGAAAGATGTTACATGTGCAGAGAGTGTGGGGAATCCTTTACCCACAGCTCCAGTCTCATTAAATACCAGAGTACACACTGGAGAAAGACCTTAGAAGTGCTCAGAGTGTGGCAAGTCCTTTAGCCAAAGCTCTAACCTCTTTCAACATTGGAGAGTTCACACTGGAGAAAGGCCTTATAAGTGCTGTGAATGCAGTAAATCCTTTAGCCAGAGCTGCAGCCTCAATAACCATTGGAAAGTTCACCCTGGATAGAGGCCTTTTGAGTGTGGGGAATGTGGGAAATCTTTATCCAAAGATCCAACCCAATCTAACATCACAGAATTCACACTGGACAAAGGCTTTTTAAGTGTAGTGAATGTGGGAAATTCCTTAGCCAGAGCTCTGCACTCCTGCAGCAGCATAGTATTCACACTGGAGAAAGGCCTTATTATAAGCAGTTCATTCTTATCCTCAAAATTCTTTACCTACAATTCCAGTGTTCTAAACTACCAGAACATTCACACTGGATGAAGGCCTTATCAGTGCAGTGAATGTAGGAAATCCTTTGGTCAGTACTGCAGCCTTATTCTACACCTGAGAGTTCACACTGGAGAAAGGTCTTATGGGTGCAATGAATATGGGAAATCCTTTAGCCAAAGGTCTGCACTCCTTAAACACCACACAGTTCATACTGAAGAAAGGCCCTATGAGTGCAGCAAATGTGTACTTCAACTTCAGAGACCATAGGAGAGTTCACACTGGAGAAAGGCCCTAGAGGGTCTTAAGTGTGGAAAATCTTATCCAAAGCTCTGGCCTCATTCAACACCAGATTTCACTCTGGAGTAGGGCCTTATAAATGTTTTGAATATGAGCAAGCTATCAGCCAAATGCCTTTCCTCAGGTACCACAAAGTTCACATGGGGAAGACACCTTAATGTCCTGGAAGTTGGGTGCTTTCTTGTTTAATGCAATGGCACTGGAGGAAATCCCTTAGGATGCCATTTGCCTGAACTGAACCTGATTCATTCACACGTCCACATTAATTCCAGGTGTGGGGGAAGCTTGAAGCTTTGTGCTGCACTTCTAAATCTGTCCAGGGTCTTTGCCCAAGTGTTAGTCACCTTCAGTACTGTAACTGAAGCCGTGTGGCCTCTATCACCTGCCAGGCGCCCACAGTGTGTGTTGGTACTCCTATTGCATAGAGAAGTGGTTAGTCTTTGCTTTCCCAACCCAGAGCAGGATTTGTGAGATGACAGCATTCACTCCCAACGTGTTAAGGTCTGGGTCTGACTCAGGTTTGGCCCCAAAGACCTGGTTGAGTCCTGCTTGTGAGAAAAGATAGACTACGTTAAAAGATAGACTACGTTTTCCAGAGATACTGTCTTTCATGACCAGTGATGAGTTTTGTGGCCTTTACCTGACCAACCTGAGGAAAAACCTGCCTCTTGTTTCTCTGCTTTGTGTGATGATAAATTTCTTTTTTAAAAAAATTGTTTGTAGATGGACACAATACCTTTATTCGCTTATTTTTATGTGGTGCTGAGGATTGAACCCAGTGCCTCACACATGCTAGGCAAGCGTGCTACCACTGAGCTATAACTGCGGCCCCAATGTCTTATCTCTTAAGCCACCTTTAATCTTGGGAGCCCTATTCACTTTATTGAGTGATTTGAAAACAGTAGAGTTCTGTCACAATGAAAGCAGCAGCAGCATTTGAGAGCATTCCACATGTATGCCTCAGGGTATTATGGCAGAAAGTAATTCTTCTGTTTGGGCCTGATTTGTGTTTCTCCCCAAGCCTCCAAGGAAAGCACCATGGACCTAACTTACAGCCTGGCTACTGTGGTACTTTGTGGCTTCTGAGCTCACTTGGGAGGTGACTGTGAAATTTCAGTACAGTGTGAAATTTGTTCACAGGTGTTATTGTGTGATTCCCTTGAGAGAAATCTCTTTCCCTTGTCCTGCAAAGGAGCCATGAGTCCTAGGATAGCACCAATAGTTGCAGTGTGGGGCAAGGGACCGTGATTGTTACATGAACACTGGATTAATAGGTAGTGGAAAGGGGAAGGAGCAGGTTGAGAGGGTGGGGTCAGGGCCAGTGACAGAGGGGATGGGGCACTGGGATGCAGCTCAATGGCTAATGACACCATGGGGCTGTAATGGCTGGAGGGAGGGACAAGGGTGATGGGGCATTGCTTTTCAGGGCCTATCACCCAATCCAAGATGGCCTCTTACAGCTCTCTTCTCTCTCTGTTTCTGTGTAGGCATGGTGTTCCAAGCCATGTTTGCTCAAGCCCTCGGGGCCAGGCTGGGGCATGGTGGAGTCCTTCGAAATATGCTTGTTTCTCCCACATATGTGGTCCTGTTGAGACCCTCAATCTTGGAGGGAGCCCAGTCACCAGGACTTTCTGTTTGGCAGTTTCTGCCCTAGAAGGGCTACTCCACTGTCCTAGGTCCAAATGAGAAGTTACCGTTCTGCCTCCTCACCTTCATCTTTTGGAGTCAGCACTTTGCCCATGTGTGGCTTGGATGGATTACTTCTCTCCAGGACATACCTGGACCCAGGGTCACCCTGGTCATATAAGCAAGATTGGAGGTGTGGGAGTCTCATGATTGTACTGTCTGCATTTGAAATGCAATCTTTGAGGCAGGGAAGGATTCTGAACGAGCATTTGACTAGTCTGATAATTCAGTGACAAATTGGGGAGAAAGCACAGAGATCTAGTTCCCTGAGTTTGCTTGTTTTTGCTAACATCACAGTTGCTATCTGATGTGGCCTCAAGGATGAGCTGGTACTTGACTTAGCCTTAGACTGGGAGCAGACATCTGAGCAGAATAAACTTGGTGAGCGGTGGGAGATGTCCCTGAGCCCTTGGCAGCAGAGACAGCAGCTTTGGAAGCCCCAGTCTGACTTTACTCACCTGGCAGAACACACTTGCTGATACAGTGAGGCCTCTGAGTCACATCTGGATGAGGCCATTAAAAATTGTTGACAAGTGGCCCAGTCACAAATTTCAGTGACTCCGATGACACAACGGTAGCCAAACAGCACCCAGCTTTCAATGCCATAGTTAAAAGAATAAGCAACATTCTTGGCACGAATCTGATTTCTTTACTGAAAATGCACCTTGTCACCACTCAGTTGCCAGGAGAAGGTGGCTGCCAGCCTTCAGAGAACCTGAAAGTTCAGACTGGAGCTCTGAGAGAGGCTGCCTGTTCAAGTCTACTAAGGAGCAGTGTTGTCCTGCTGGAAGGAGAATACTCCCTGGACCTCACTGGGCCATGGTTGTGTGAATCAGCAGAAAGCAGCACTTTCCTAAGCAAAATAGGAAGGAAATAAAGAATAGAGTATGAAGCAGATAAACAAAAAACATATCAGAATGGGAAACCAGCAGTTTGTGTAGCAACAGTGACACTGGGCTCTTCATCAATAGTGAAGAATGGCAAGGAGATGAAGAGAGTCACTGTCCCTAATCTCCTGCCCAGTGGACTCCTGGTCATTGCTTAAGTAGAAAAAAATGGATTCTGAACTGGATAAATTTTTAGATTCCACATTCCTTTTACTTTCTTGACCTTCTCAAAGAGGATACCATGCTGATTTGAATTGTGTGCCAGGAGCTGCAGTGTGATGCCTCAGAAGTGGGAAAGAAAGCTGGTTGGAAGAATTCATCTGGTTCTTAGCAGTCTTTCTCATTTTTGCACATAACTGAAAGTGGCCATCACAAGGGATAGAATTCTAAGTTGAGGAAGATGAACTAAAGACCAGAAAAAACTTATTTTTAGGTGTGACTATGCATCAAAACATTAGAAGTAATGCTTGGTGCAGTGGTGCACACCCATAATTCCAACTACTCAGGGGCTGAGGCAGGAGGATTGCAAGTTCAAGGCAAGCCTCAGCATAATTTGTTGCATAATAAGCAACTTAATGAGACCCTAGATAGGCATGTAGCTCAGTGGTAATGTGCCCCTGTGGTCAATTCACAGTACATGCGCACGCACGCGCACACACACACACTTTCTAAACACATAGTTTGAGTAAATTATACCTCAAACTATTTTAAAGATATAAAAAAGCTTCTTATTCATTTTACTATATTTCATTATTTTCTATGCACTTGAGCTTTTTTTGTGCCTACTATATAAATATGGTAGAAACAATACATTGGTGTGCTACTGATAACTTTCTCAAATTCCATGTTCTGCAGTGACATCATGTGACAAATGGAAATTAGCCATGATGGGAGATTTTACATCAAGGAATGTGGCAAAAGATTCAATGAATTATCTAGAATTAGAAAATGCTGGAGAATATGCTAATAATACAAATTGAACTTTAAAATATATGTAGATGTGATCATTGCATTGTGTATAAGGCATATACACAAAATTAGGCACTACGCATTCAGGATTGCAGTTAAAAATTCACATTATTGAAGCATAGGGTCTAACATACATCTTTGTATTTTTTTCTATCAACTTATTTGTTGATAAAAGGGAATATAGCTAAAACTCATTTTTAGTCATACAAAAGTTATGAATATATTTTATCAAAAACATTCTGGTTGTAAATAAAAAATGCTCAGTATAATAAAACACCAGGGAAATGGTACTAAACTACATTATTACACTGCTACACATTTACTCTTAAAAAACTAACCATATCCAGTGGATATGAAGAACCAGAACTCTCATACACTGCTCATAGGAATCCAAAGAAAACAAGCATGTGAGATCAGAGTTCAGCAATTCTTAAAAGGTTATACATTCACCTACTCTGTGACTCAGGCATTAACACAAGAGAAATTAAACACATCCTTGGAAAAGTGTTTGCAGCAGCTTTTATTTGCAATAAATCTAAAACTTGTTGTAAACAACCAAAATATCTATGACCAGATGAATAAATAAAAAGTAGGTTATAGCCATATAACCTCATACTTCTCAGCAATAAAAAATATCCAGACATCCTCATGTTCCTGTTGATGGGCAGAGTCACAGCTTTGGGGACAGGAGTACCCAGTGTTTCTTCTTTGCAGCAAAGCCACAAACCTTTTTCCTTTCTCTTAAAAAACAAAAATCCCACTCATATAAGCAATACTGATAAATCTCATATATGCTGTTTGAATATACCCAGGGGAAAAAGCATGAGAACTTAAAATGATTTCAATAACATACAATTCCAGGATATGAATGAATCTATTGTTGTACAGGTGAAAGTCTGAATTTGTTTTTGAAAAAATCAGGATTGACGATGTTGACTCCATCACCTTTCTCCTCATGCCCTGGGGGACCTCTTGCCTCAGTGGTAACAAACATAGCTAAGAGGTGAAGACTGTTTCCTCTGGACTTGGCAGGAATACTGCCTGCTCACAGAGGCCATGTAAGTGGACCAAGATCTCCCTTCTTAGAATCCTTATTTTCCTGTCTGCACAGTACAGCCTTGAGATGAGCAGTCTCTGACAATAACTTCAGCTACACAAGATACGGTCCTAAGTATTTCTGACCTCATCTTTCATAGCCAGAGTGACTAACATTGTGGATACCCATGTAAAAGAGGCACCTTCCAATCAGTTTGTGGTAGTCTCTTCCACTACCTATTAATCCAGTATTTCTGTTAACAACTATAATCTTACAGCTTGTGATGCTATCCTATGGAACTCAGAATGTCAGGGCATACAGATCCATGCAGGGCCTGACAAACAGGAACCCCAGCCAATACTGAGCTTGAGGCAACATCCCTTTGAAAAGGAAAATAAGTTCATGTTGCTCTCAGAAGCATCAGATTGTCACTACCTCTCCCGACTTCAAACAGCACCCTGCAGGTTTTCCTGGAAGCCTCAGGCAGCAATACAGAAGGCCCAAGCCAGAAAGAGCTGTATCCTGCCATCATTCCACTACCCTCCCTAGGGACACAAAGTTTGGGATCCCAACAAACTTGTTCACCCAAAAGATCCCAATTGTTTTCAAAGAACTACATTCAGTAAATAGAATTCCCCCAAATAACTGGTGCCTCAACCAATAAAGATTTTATTATCAGACAACCGGAGCAATGAGACACAGGTGGTTCCCACACTTGGTGATTCTGTGGTAGGAAAAATTCCATCAAGAGTCTCATGAAACCAACAATATTTCTGAAAAAGGTCCACCTTCCTAAGTCAACAGCACAGTCCTTGTGGCATGGACTAACTCATCAGAGAGAAAAGGGGATGAATGCTTAGCCTACGTACAGATCCTTTTCACAGGCGGGAGAGCCCTGTTTCACTGGGGTGGGTGGATGGTGCATGCTGTGGGCACCTTCCAGCAGGTAGAGTTGAGCTTTCAGTGGCATGAATTTGGCACGGGGCCCAGGCAGGTTAATGAGTGCAGCCGAGCTCCCACATACCTGGAATGTGAGTGGATGCTTGGATGTATGTGGTCCTATTCAGGCAGTGGCACCACCAAAACCCTTCAAGAACTGGTATAATGAACAATAACATATCCATGCACATCAAAGGTATATTTCTCATATGAACTTTGTGGTATCCACTGAGATAAGGCTTTCAGCTGAATGTTTTCTCAAGTTCACTGTTCTCACTAGGACTTTTCTAAGGTGAATTTTCAAGTTTGTAGAGATTGGATCTTCAGCTAAAGGGTTTTCCATATTTCCCACAGGCCTTTATCGAGTATGAATTCGCCTGTGTTTAATGAGGCTAGAGCTATGGCTAAAGGATTTCCCACATTCATTGCACTCATAAGGTCTTTCCCCAGTATGAACTCTCTTGTGTTTAATGAGACTGGAGTTTTGAGTAAAGGATTTCCCACATTCACTGCACTCATAAGGCCTTGAACCAGTATGAACTCTCTGGTGTTTTTGGAGACTGGAACTATAGGTAAAGAATTTCCCACATTCACTGCACTCATAAGGCCTTTCTCCAGTGTGAACTCTACGATGCTGAAGGAGTGCAGAGCTCTGGCTAAAGGATTTCCCACATTCATTGCACTTAAAGGGCCTTTCTCCAGTATGAACTCTCCTGTGTTCAATAAGGCTGGAATTTTGACTGAATGATTTCCCACACTCACTGCATTCATAAGGTTTTGATCCACTATGAACTTTCTGGTGCTTTATGAGACTCGAATGATATGTAAAGAATTTCCCACATTCACTGCATTCGTAAGGCCTTTCTCCAGTGTGCACGCTCTGGTGTTGAAGAAGTGCTGAGCTCTCACTAAAGGATTTTCCACATTCACTGCACTCATAAGGCCTTTCTCCAGTGTGAACTCTCCGATGTTTGATGAGGTTGGACTTGTTGCTAAATAATTTACCACATTCCTCACATTCATGAGGTCGCACTCCAGTGTGAACTCTCCGGTGCTGAATGAGGCTAGAGCTCTGCCTAAATGATTTCCCACACTCCCCACACTCATAAGGCTTTTCACCAGTGTGAACCCTCCAGTGGTCATTGAGGCTATAGCTTTTGCTAAAAGATTTCCCACACTCACTGCACATATAACATCTTTCTCTAGTGTGGGTTTTCTGCTGCTGCACAGTTGTGTGTTCATGGCTGCATGTCTGTATGTATTCTCTATAGTCAAAATGAGTTTTTCCATTGTGACAGACAGTCCCCAAATTACTTTTGCCATTTGACTGTTCCTCAATGCAAGTGGCTGGTTGATGGAGAAATTCTGAGCTGGCCAGGAAGTCCTTCCCAACTTCTATGCAGGCAAAGGGTTCCCTTGATTCATAGAATTTGTACCTCTTCATAAATAAGGCTCTTCCCACATTGCTTTTGAAGGGTTTCTCTCCAAAGTGCTGATCAATGTCTGCAGAGAAATACAACTGTTTCCCAGATGCCCCACATCTGTACAGTTTTTGCTGACAATGTGTTCCCTGTTGGTGATGAGTTATGTGCAAAATGTCTCTCAAGACCAGGCCATACATCACACAAGGAGGAGCCTTCTGGGGAGACAGACCTTCATTTGAAGTCCTTACTTGGGACACATCTTCTAAAGAAATATCCTGCTCAGAAAGATCCTCCTCATTCTCCATTCCATGCCAACAATCTGAAAGCAAGAAATGCTAGTCAAAGTGCTAGTGGGAAGGGGCAACTGCTACAAGCCAAGGAGCAAATCCATGGGATTGTTTGTAAGACAAGGGAGTTGGGTTCTGGTTGAGAATGAGGGGCTCAGCAATAGTGGGTTAGAAAGATGACAGAATGGGGGAGAGTTGATGAGGCAAGGGACACACCATGTGATGTGACAGAAAGAGAAGAGGGAGAATTTGAAACTTTATCCTCTGCAAACAACTTCCTGCATAACCTTCTCTGCTGATGATACCTAAGTGTTGTATGGAATGGTGTATCCAGGCCCAAGAAAAATATATGCCTTTAGTAGAGCAGCTGGCCTTTACGGACAGTTTAAGGATGTATGCTTATTTCATGACACAATATATAAAGGCCAATGTTGGAGAGCACTGTAGAAGTGGGAGTTCAGAAATGTGTAAATTAGCTGCAGGCTGGATATGAGAGTAGAAGTGACAAGTAGTGGAGCTGACAAATTAAAAAAGTATCAAAATGACAAAGGAAAAACAGAAATGAGCTCCAGCCACTGGCACTGGCACCAAAACACTACTCAAACAGAATATATATCTGCTACGATGCGAGCACAGCTTTCAAATCATTTTCTTAACCTGGGCAGTCTTCCTCTCAGTTCCTCTTGATGTTGTTTGTGAACCAATGAGGACTATTTACCTCAATTCCAAAATGATACAAAAACATGGCACTTAGGGATACAAGTACTAAGGGAAAGATGGGAAACAAGAGCAGCCAGCATTGACCCAGAAAAAATTTAGCACACGATAGCCCAGAGAAATAAAACAAATATTAGAAAGAAAATTTCAAAGAAAGGTCTTGTAAGAATAGTACAGTCCCTGTAAGTATGAGCATTTCAGTGGCATGATCCCTGGTACAGGCAGTCATAAGGAAACATTGGTTAGAAGAAGGAAGCAGAACCTGGCGCACATAGAGGTGTCAAAGCTGGACAAAGACATCGAATCATGGAGAGGGAAAGAAGGCAGGATGCAGCAACGTGACTGCAAGGCTTCTGATCCCGAGTCTCCTTGTGAGGCTACAGGGAAACAGAGTTGGGGATGCTTAGGCAAAGAAAAGCAGTACACATCTCAATCCTACTAACCACAGAACCTACCCAGGGAGCAGAGGGAAGTAGAGCCAATGGTCCTGTGTGAGGACAGACCTGCCTCTCAGAAAAAGGGCGAGAAAACAGACTTGCTCGGGGCTCATGGGTGGGTGTCAGGAACTTACCCAGGGAAGTTATAAGGGCCAAGTTCTCCACCATCACATCACGGTACAGGCATTGTTGAGCCTGGTCAAGGAGATTCCATTCTTCACAAGAGAAGTGTATGGCTACATCTTCAAAAGTTATATTGCCCTGCCATAATGGAAGAAAATCAAACCACAAATAGTCCCTTCCCTGAGGACACACAATCCATTCCCCCACATATTTATCTCATGCCCATTCCATGCCCAAGCTTCCAATTGCCACTGTACTCTTATGGGTTCACTGATCACCAGGCACAGCATCAACAACAGGAAGGTGGACAGATAACTTAGCTAGGTACCTGGCACAGAAGTATTTGCCCTTGCCCCTTTGTACCCAAGATCATGTCAGTCTCAATACAGGACCCCAGGACAGTCAGAGTTACTTGCTGTCCAAGTGCACATCATTCTTTACACATCCCTCGTAACTAGAGATACCAAAGTCCCATGGACAAAACAACTTCACTGTCCTACACCTCATCTTCCTGATTTCCTTACTTGCTGTCCAAGTGCACATCATTCTTTACACTACACATCCCTCATAACTAGAGATACCAAAGTCCCATGGACAAAACAACTTCACTGTCCTACACCTCATCTTCCTGATTTCCTTACCTCCTCTTCACACCATTGGTGGAGGTAAATTCTCACCCTAGGTTATGGGGATGACCAAACATACAATATCTGATACTGGATAGATTAACGACAATCCTTGTAGAGGACAATGTATATCACTTAAGACTACATAGAGGTATGGTCCAGAAAAATTGAACCAGGGGCTGTGGGATGCAAATTTTTTTAGGACCAAAAGGGTAAGATAATCCCTGGTCCCCTCAATTGATATGTTTGGGTAACTACGTGGGCTGGTAAGGAGGTAAAATCTGCTACAAAGGAATAAGCAGAAATTATGTCTGGTCCCCTTCATATAAAAAATTGTCTATGTGGAGATATTATTAGCTGGAGAAGAGTGAGGACAGGAACTTATATTCAGTTTACTTGATATCATCCGAATTTCACCAGCTGTCAAAACACCACACAATACTTGTAAAGGCACACAACACTCTCAGTATGCTTGACAAATATGAACAGGATCAAAAACTGCCCTGCACTTCTCATAGTTTCCACTAGTGGTGGCAGACAAGGTTATATCAAGTCCCCTGCCTGGCTCCAGTTTTTGCCCCAGACTTAGCCACACTGGCCATGTGTTCATCTCAAATACTCATGACCCTACTCTTCTCATGTCTGTACCAGATATCCAACTTTTCTCTATATACCTAACACTTTAAGATCTGTTCCACTCTTCATTCAACCCCAGGCAAGTGACTATCACAGACGTGATTACATCTGCCCCTGGCTTTATCTTCCAGGCAGAATGAAACACTAGGCCCCACTAAAGTCACTACCTAAAATCCTAGCAATTCCATAGATTGGACACCAAGTCCAGCCAAAGTGTCATCTTGCCTCAAATATACCTATACCTCGCAACCATCCCACATCCATTCCTCCGGTGAAAGCCTATGCTACTTGCAAAACATCCTGTTTGCTACCTCCTACTTTCATGGCCACTCACCTCCTTTACCTCTATTCCCATAATGTATTTGTAAAGCCTATTGCCATCAACTGGAAACTGAACCAAGAGGCACTGTTCTTGGCTCCATCCAACCCTGCCAATGCCCCCTATGCCTTCCACCATGAATCCTCAATGTGATTCACAGCTCACTAACTTTAGTCCACAACAACCACATTTTGAATGTCTCCATTGTCAACCACTTACCAGATTTCCACATCAGTGTATTCAGCTCCCCACTTAATTCTGCCTCTCTGGTGGAAACATCTCTACACTCTTAACATAGCCAAATCAAAACTCCTGATGTCCCAGTGAATATTATTATTAATACCATCTTCTCCATCTCAGTTAATTGAAACTGAATTCCCTCAAAAACTACAGGGTCATTCCTGAATCCTGTTTCCTCAATGTCCCAATTAGAAGTTGCCTTTTAAAAGAACTTCACATCCAAAATGTAATCTATAACGGTGGTCCATTAGCCTCACCTGGAGTATGGCCGGAGCCTCCACCCTGATCTTCCTTCTCCCTCAACCCCTGTCTGTTCTCCACTCTGCAGGCGATGGAGACTAGTCAGACTTCTGACCCTAACTTCCCACCGCCTGCAGCACAGTCACCCAACTTTCCAGGCACATCACAATCCCTACCCGCGGCTTCCTGAACATTCCCAGGTCAGGCTCCCCTCCACTCATCCGCAAACCTCCAGGTGTCAGTTCCAGGGAGGAGCTCCATAAGGTCCTGGCGTGGCCTTAGGACCCTAGGCTTGGAGTTTATCCAAGGTCCCACACCCAAGAACTAGAAAAATGGCACTGAAGTCACACGACGCAGGAGGCAGCAGCAGGCTGGCGGGGCGCATGCACTCCCCGAGGAGGGTCCTTAAGCCCGTCTGGGCCATGGAGCCACGAGAAGGGGCAGCCTGACTTCTGGGATGGCGGAACGCTCACCCTCGCACCCCGCCTGGCCCTGAAATGGGGTGGCCGGGCTGGCTGCCTCCCACCTCGTGCTCACGGCCGCGGGACCAAGAAGTACGCCCCGCGCCCCCACGAGCTCGTCGCCCTTCCACCGGTTCCTCCTGTGAAGTCGCTTCAGAGAAACGTCTGAAACCCAACAGACGGCGAGGCCTCTAAGCCCCCGGCGCGCGCCCCGGCTGGTCACTCCGGCCCGTCCCCACAGGACAAGGCGGGCCGCGCATACCCCCGCCGAGCCGCGGCGCTCACCCGCGCGGGGTCCCCCGGCGCGGCCGCCGCCATTGGACTCTCCCCGGGCGGGCGCGGTCACGGCAGCCCCGCGACTCTGCGCAGGCCCGCGGGGCGCCCTCCGCCCCACCGGGCGCTGGTGGACACATCCGAGCAACGTCAAAATGGCCGCCTCCTAGGAAACGCCGGAAGTCCCGCCCTCCCGTTGTGCGTTCATGGAAACGCCCACTTCCTGAACTGTCATTGGCTCAGGCGTAGCTGCACAGTGCAGAGCCTTCTGGGTAATGCAGTTTCCTAGCTCCAGAGGTCACGCATAGGGGTGGTGATCATTTGGAGTTCAGGCTAAGCTCCAGGGACCAGCACAGAGGAAAGGACTCCTCCCTTCTGAAAGCGGAAGGGGCAGTAGCTAAGGAGTCTTGTCTGCAGCTGGTAGCCCAAGTGTTTAGAAACTTAAAATTTTAAACTCTGTTAATGTTTATAGCAGCTCAATTCACAATAGCTAGACTATGGAACCAACCTAAGTGTCCCTCAATAGATGAATGAATAAAGAAAATATGGTATATATACTCAATGGACTATTACTCAGCTTTAAAGAAGAGTGAAATTATGACTTTTGTCAGTAAATGGTTGGAGTTTGAGAAGATCATGCTAAGCAAAATAAGCCAATCCCATAAAACCAAAGGCTAAATGTTTTCTCTAATATACAGAAACTAATTCACAATAAGGTGGGGGGCACTAGGGAAGAATAGTGTTACTTAGGTAGAGGGAAGTGATAGGAGGGGAGGGGATGTGGGGATAGGAAAGATAGTATATTGAAACAAACATTATTACTTTATGTATATATGTGACTGCATCACCAATATGATTCTACAACACGTGCACTCAGAAAAATGAGAAATCATATACCATCTATGTATATAAAAGTGCATTCTACTGTCATGTATAACTAATTAAGACAAATTTAAAAATTAAAAAAAAACTCAGTATGCACCTAGAAGTCAAATTTATTATTTCAGATGCTCCCAAAAGTTATGGATCCAAATACATATTTTATAGAGTCACTCACACAGAGAATGTGTGCCCTCCTAGGGAAGCTTAATAAAAATTATTGTATTGCAATTAAAATGCTTCATCCTGAAGCACTGAAGTCAGTTGGTCAGCTTGTGTGCTTTCTGTTAGGGGCAAGAATGAAAATAAAGAGTGGGGCTGGGGATGTGGCTCAAGTGGTAGTGTGCTCGCCTGGCATGTTTGTGGCCCGGGTTTGATCCTCAGCACCACATACAAACAAAGATGTTGTGTCTGCCAAAAACTAAAAAATGAATATTAAAAAATTCTCTCTCTCTTTAAAAAAAAAGAGTGGCATAGACATGCCTCTATATGATAGAGGAGGAATTTGAGGCCACACTGAAGCAGTAGTACAAAAGTGGATTTGATTGTGGCTTGCACAGAAAACATCTTTCCTGCCTACACAGTCAGTAAACAGTGTCCAATTCATTGAGCAATGCTTTTTTCCACTTAAACACTCTTACTTGAGATCTGAGACATAGTCACTTCCTTTCAGAAATCTAAGATCAATCTCAAAAATAAAATAAAATAAAATAAAATAAATGCTCTTTTGCTAAGGGAAAATGAGAGATGTGGTGCTTTTTAAGAGGGTCAGTGAGCATACATTTGAAGGAAGTGAGGGATGAGCTATGTGTGTATTTTGGAATAAGTTACAGGTAGAAGAAGCAGATGAGAAGGTGGTCTATGTGGTGGAGATTTCACAGGACTATGTAGCAGTGGGAGGCTTGAGACTCCACCCTACTGAGCCTTTATCTGCCTTGTCCATTGCAGAGACATTCAGGGCATGTGGCTTAGAATCCTTGGCTTTGGCCCTTGGGACCTGCACATGTACACTATTGTGTGCGCTAGCCCTGGAACTAGACATCATCACCTTTCCTACTGCAGTGATTCTCCTAGTTTGATTCCTGGATGTTCGCCATCAGTGTCACTAGCAGACTCATGGGAAATACACATTCTCAGTTCTGAACCCAGACCCAGTGAATCAAGAACTCTGTGAGTCAAGTTCAAATGTCAATTCACTGAAAAGATTTTTATTCATTTAATAACTCTTACTTGCTATCTGAAACACACTTTAACCAGTTTTTAGATTATTTTGTTGAGCATTTAGTAAATTTTATTTTTTCTGATGTGATTCCTGCAGAACCAGGTGCCTGAATTTCTGTAATTAGCAGGAATTCTGTATAAAGCTGCAAGGAAGAAAAGTGATCTATTACATATTTGTTTTTCTAATAAGTTTTTCAATTGTTTATTGAAAGGATACTACACTATATAAAATTATACAATGGAATGTCAAAGTCTCAGATATGTCTACATTCTGTGTAAAAATGTTAGTAGTATTGTGTCTGCACATGGATCCATTTCTCTCTCTGTGTATCCATATTGTTAAATGAACAGGAGGTCATTAGTCTGAGATTGTCTCTCTACTCTCTACATATAATAAACTGCAACCTAACTTAATACACAAACAAACCAAAAACCTAAGCTACAGGTATCACAACGGCCAATCACATGCTGTTGGGTTTTATCCAATCATACTAGTCAAGCAACTCATCAGACTATGCCTGAAAAAGGCCAACTGGCCTACTAGAGCCAACAGGGACTTCTTTACTGACCTATGGAAGCTCACAGCTCACACTGCTAGGGAGAACCCTCTGAACTCATTCTACTAGTTCAGGGCCTGCTCCACTCATGAATCTTTATATCATCAAATAAGCTGCTTACTTTAATTTGTCTAAAGGTTTTCTTTCAGCAATACATTCAAATATGTCTACATAAAATGATTTTCTTAGTAAAAAATAAATCATATTTTATAGCTTTTTACTTTACTTTTCTTGCTAGAAGAAGAAATGTTGGAAAACTTAAAGCTACTTTCTCATTTTAGACCTAAAACATCCTTATTTACAAACTTAGACCTAAATCTGCCTCTTTTAAAATTCTGCTTTGTATTTCATTATCTGAAATGCTTGATCCATGTGGGCCAGCTGAAAGCGAGAAGCCAGGTCCAACATAATGGTCCCCCAGGTCTCCCTAAGATGACCTTTCAAGGCTCCAGAAAACTCCATGGGTGTCTTTTGCCCAAGCTGTTTCTTATCAGAGCTTCCTGGGACAAAGTATGCCTAAATGTAAGCCTGGAGACCGGGACCCTGTTCCCACATTTAGGTTCAGCCTTGGTGTCTGTTGTGATGTCTAGGACCTGCAGTGGGGGCCTCATCATCCTCATCGTGTCCTGCCATGTTGATCAGTCTCAGGTGGGATGCAGTGCCTGGGGACACTTCTCTGGACATGACCTCTGATGTGAGGGTGAGGGTCTCAGCCTCTACACTGATGGAACCCAGAGAGCTGGCCTAACAAGGAGGGCCTGCTAAGAAGATGAAATAACAGGACTGACTATGATCATCTCAGGCCTTGGCTCTGAGCTCAGGTGCCTCCACCCTCTGATATTTGGGCTCCTCTCCTCTGTGCAGGCCTCTGTGTTGTCTATCATTCAAGATCTCAAAGAAGCTGCTTCAAATATTTTAGAAAGTTTTATAGTTATGCATAGCAGGAGTATAATTCAGCGAGCTAACTCAATTTCAGATATCTATATTAGTATATATTTTTGTGTTGTTCTCAGTGGTACATGTTAAATACATTTAATAAAATGTAAAGTTTGAGATATTTTGATATTATAAAGGTTTAAAAATTCTGTTCATTAATCAAAATGTTTTCATCATGTTTTCCCTTTTATGACCAGTGCTTCATGCAGTGTAATATCATTACAGTCAGTGAACAAGAGCTACAGCTCCCAAATTCTAGATAAAGTAGAATAGTAGTATCACAAGTCTCTCCATTTCAGTGAGCCTAAGCTTGCATATTCTTAATTAACCCAAGTCATATGTACAGATGCCAAAAAGTAAGAACCACTGGTGTAGAGTATTCACTTTTCAAAATAATACCCAGCCTATCTGTTCTGCATTAGTGCCTCAGATGATGAACATACTACAAATACTGATATAGGATATAGTTATAAATAATATAGGAAAAACATATCATACATGTGAATTGGCAAAATACATATTATTATATGATATATAATACAAGTACAACATATAGCATAAATAATACAATAAGAATTATCTGATAAAATTGAGTGTAATTTGTGTGTGTGTGTATATGTATATGTGTGTGTATACACACACACACACACACACACACACTAACCTCAAGTATTCAAGAGAGTGCCTTAAATTCCCAAACTGAGTTCCAAGTATTGTCAACAGGACAGAGCCTGAACTCATTGAATGAGTCACTACCGAGCTACAGTGGCAGAACTTGCTTGAAATATGGTTTCTGGAACTTGTCAAAAATCCTCGATCTGGCTTTCCCCAGGAAGCTGTTCCCAGACAGGTGATTAAGTGGAGCCACACTTCTGGAAACCCACCTGCAGGAGAGTGGCAAGAGGAAGCTGCAGGCCACTGGGTCTTGCTGAGAGATCCTCACTCCAGGCAGTAGACCCAGTGGAGAAACCTGAGGCCTGCAGGAGCCTGTGTCGGTCAAGTCACCCACACCTGGAAGTAGGACTGGAAAAGTCCAGTGCTCTTCAAGGGCCTTTCTGGACCATCACGAGAGCAAGCCAGACAATGACTTTTTTCTTCTAGATCCTTGAACTTAACTTTCATTTGTTATCTCATAAATGTCTAATATCTCCACCGAAGATCATAACAAATCATATTAAATATCCTTATATAATTATTCATGCTATGTTATTTTATGGGACAGAACAAGATCAATAATTCTCTTAAACACAAGGTATCACACACTTCCAGCAGAACATCTTGAACTTACTACTCACTTATAAATTGGGAAAGTAAAACTGGTTTTCTGGAAAGAATAGGAATATTTCAGATGTATAATCAGTTGCAAAAGATGTAAATTTCTTTCTCCAGTAGGAAAAGCAAAACTGAGAGGCACAGGCATCATTGCTTGTTAGCATAAAGTCGCCAAATGTCTGGAATCATGAAGCTGGAACAAAAGAGGGGAGCAGCAGAAACTGGATTGGATTCAAAACAGGAGAAATATAAAGAGGTAAATGGAGAAGAGGAGAAAAAATAGACCACAGAATTCACCAGGGCCACAAAGGTGATATATATATGGTGCAGAGACCACAAATTGCCAAAAATCCTGTGACGAATTTAGAGAAAATTACCTTTTCCCCCAGCAAGAATAAGAATAAGAGTGTAGAGGCATAGGGTTCTTACTGAAGAAGGGGTTAAAAGTGGATATACATATTTTTACAAATGCAAAGATGCTTATCACCCATAGTCTTGGACTATCAAAAATGATACATAAAGTACCAGGATGGAAAACAATGAGTGGACAGAAACGAAGTTACACACCAGGACCAGGATGGCCTGGGTGACTCTGAGGACACTCCAGGGGAGCAGTGGGCACTGTGAATATACTGGACTTGCCTCTTGTGCATGAGAAGGATGCTTACCTTGGAGCCATAGACCCAAACACAGAACAGCAGTGAAGCAGAGCATGGACACATACAGTGGAGTTGCACTAGTGCCAGAAACAACCCCAAACAGTACCCCAAATTGAATCTCTTAGTGATATTTTTGCTGATATGAGGGCCAGTCACCATCATGGTGATCACCATGTGTAGAAGCAGAGGCACAAGCCAGTTAGGTGAACAGAGGGATCAACAGACTTGGCAGCTCTGTGTTTAAGCTCCATCCACCTGGTGCTGCTGGGGCTGATTACAACTGCTGGAAGCAACTTAGGAGGCAGGTGGTGTACAGAGACATCCCTTGGGCCACTTGATAAAGATAGATGGCAAGTTTACATCCAATGCCACGCAAGAAATACTTCCACCCAGACTCTATCACTGTCTGAGAAATTATTCTTGAGATAATAGTCAAGAAGTTGGTCAAAGTTAGTGCTTTACAGTCAGGTCTTTGGGCATCAAACTCTTTCCACTCAATAAAATAAATAATGAAATAGAAGTGAGGAATTGCCAAGATTCCCACTGTAGTCTGGAAGAAGACAACTCCCACTGTTAATTCCCTGAGAATCATTCTCTTATCTGTGAAGGGAAGATAAATTTATTAGGGTTCAAAGACCCTGAGAGAAAAATAAAGTATGTGTTACTTTTATTAAAGTAGCTTAAAACAAATTTTCATCACTTTATTATATTTATAAATCTTTCCCACTGATGAATGTATTCTAAAGCTTTGTTTTTTTTATATTAGTAGATGCCTTGTGTTGAGCTTAGAGGTACATCTCATATGTGTTTAATAAAATTTAAATGTTTGAGATATTTAAATATCATCAAGTTTTAAAAATTTGCTCCATTAATATGTTTCTTTCATTTATTTAAAGCACTTTGCATCTCTGTGACTAATTTATAGGCTCATTAAAAAAAGCCTAATTTCACTTAAAAATAATTCAGTGTGACATGTACAATTTGATTATAATACTTGTTTAACATCCTTTCATAAAATATTTTGATAAGATTCGAGGATTGTTTGAAGCTAGGATGTTGAAACAGGGTATTCATCCTTTTTAAAGTCAGAAATAACATTACAATTGTTATCAAAACTGTAAATTTTCAAAGGTGTAACTGTGTAGACAATATGATGGGAAATTAAAATACGGCAAAATATTACTAAATAACTTTTATTTTTGAAATCTGTTGTACAATTTGTTAAATTTAATTAGCTGAATCAATTGTATTTAATGTACAAATTGGACACTTACTAAATATGGGAAATAAATATAAAAATATTGCACTGTAATGTCAGCTTATCAATTCAAAGACATTTTTCAGATTTCAAGGAATTAAAATAAAAATATGGGGAACTCAACAATCAGTATAATTTTTAGAAAAAAAATTAAAGATTAAATAAATGAAGAGATGTGCCATATCACTCTATGTGGAATCTTATTATCATAAAGCCAATGTTTTACAAATAACTGAAGTTCTAATTAATGTCCAAAGGAACTTAAATAGTTAACCACTGCTTTTGAAATTAACCCAGCTTAGATCTGAAAAATTTGGAAAAGAAATTGGAGAAAATATGTACAAATCATATATTTGATAAAGCATTCATATTCATAGTTTACAAAAAACTCCTAATGAAAAAGAAGAGAAAGAAAACCAAATAATCTGATTAAAAATAGTACAGGGTTAAATATATTTTCCTCCAAACACAAATACAAGTGGCCCACAGACCTATGAAAAAATGCTTAAATTACTAATTATTAGATAGATGCAAATCGAAATCACAATGAGGGATTGATGATATAGCTCCATGATGGAGTGTGCTTACCCAGCATGTGCAAGGTCCTGGATTTGATCACTAGCACCACAAATTCAAAACTTCATGATGAGTTCTCAACTCTCAGTATGGATCAGTATGGATCCTAGCCCAATAAGAAAAAATGCCCCCAAAACAGAAAACAGCAAGTGCTGGCAAGGATGTGCACATATTGGAACACTTGTGCCACACAGTGGGAATGTAAATTGATGCAGAAAGGAGGTTCCTGAAACACAGAAAGGAGATTTCTGAACAAAATTATGAATAGAATTACCATGTGATCCCAGGATTCCACTTTTTGCTATGTATTAAAAAAATTGAAAGTGGAGTCTTGAAGATATTTGTATGCCCATTTTTCCTAGCAGCATTATTCACAAAAGTCAAATGCAATCCAAAGTTTACCAAGAGATGAATGCATAAACGCAAAATGGTATACACATACAATGTAATATTATTTATCCTTAAAAAGGAAAGAAGAGTTTTAGAATATTGTTTCAGTTGTTGATGGATATTTATTTATTTATTTACATGTGATGCTGAGAATCAAACCCAGTGCCTCACACATGGTAGGCAAGCAATCTACCACTGAGCCACAACTACAGCCCAAAGGAAAAAACACATGCTACAACCTGGATAACCATCGTTGTGTGAGGAGAAAGAAGCCAGGCCCAAGTACTATATGATTCCATTTGGGTGAGGAATCCAGAATGTTCAAAATGATAGACACAGAACCTAAAATTATGGCTATTAGAAGCAAAGGGAAAAACAATGAAAAGTTTTTGAATGGGTATAGAATTTCAGTTTTGCAATGAAAAAAGTTTCTGAAGATTGGTGGCAGACCAATGTGAATACTCTTCATGTTACTGTACTATATAATTTAAAATGATTAAAATAATCACTGTTTTGGTATTTGTATTCTACCACAATTTCAAAAATTTACTAGGGTATTTTTGTTAATCAGCATACAGTTATAACGATGATGGTCAAATAGTAATAACACAGGCTTCAGCACACAGCTTCATGGTATAGATTTAAGGATCAGAAAAATGAACTTCTATCTATGTCTGTAAAAAAGTTAGAAAGGCATTAGACCAAGGTGTTACATGGAATGCTTTTGTGGTTTGAGATTCATTCAGCAGTAGCAGTGCCTGCTATGAAACTTTCATGTGAGAGGTGTTGATGCCCTGAACCATGAAAATGATACCAGGAATGGAGAAAGCTAATCATACTTATATGTGTTTTTTAGACATGAAGGGGACATAACTCTCCAACCACAAGGGGTATCTGTGGTTTTGAACAGGACAAGTAAATTCAGATCTTTATGCCAACCTATCTAAAAGTTTTATATTTACTGAAAAAAGAGTAATAGAATGAGGTCAAATATCTGTCTTGCTTCAAATGGACTAAATTTTCAAGAAAATACCATTGTCCAACACTTTTTAGTGTGCCCCCCCAATTTTTTTAGGTAGTATAAATTTTGATTCTAGTCTTCATTTCCTTCACGTTTTTTAGTTTCTAAACTGATAACTGCATTATAATTTATCATTTTTGAAAAATTGAATCGATTAATATAGATAATCCACCCAACAACCTCCTATAATCCAGTCATTTAACTGAATTTAAAGACTCCCCACAGGCACAGATATTTGTGAGCAGGGGGAATGGAAAGAGAAAATATATGTCAAGACACTTAGGATAAGATTAAATGTACATGAAATAGAAAAAAAGACACTTAGAAAATAACTTGAATTTTTAAACTGATAAAATGGTCTACTTTTCCTCACTATAATAAAATAGCTGACACAGGTTACTGATGATGAAAAAGAGATTTACTTATGTTACATTTGTGGAGACTGAAAGTCCAAATAGTATATTGCATGATCTTGGATGTCTTGCCTCATGGTATTAATAAAAATGGCAGGAGCCTGTGAGGGAGCAACTAAATGATTACATTTTGAACCAGAAGCAGAAGAGATACCAGTTTTTAACATTCCCTTCTGAGGGCACACTGGCCTCCCATTGGGGTAATGCCGCAGTCTGGCTGGGTACAATTCAGGAGCCACTTGTCAAAAGAAACAAACTTTATTTTTAGAACACACACTCTGCACCACACAGCTCTTCAGGAAAACCCTCAGAGCCCAACTGCCACCACCTGCTTCCCATAAGCCTCTCAACCTCCCCCACTCCTCCTGCTCTTGAGGCCGATTGGCTGGGTCGTGTGGGCGGAGCCAAAAAAAGTCCCCCAATGAGCAGCTCCGAGGTCTGAAAAGTCGGGGAAACAACCCAATGAGCATCAAGGCAGAGGAGCCAATCAGTTGGCAGCTGGAAGTTTGCTGGCAACTGGGAGTTTGCTGGCAGCTGGAAGTTTGCTGGGGCCCCTTCGGCTGTGGCTTTCAACAGGGTAAGGTTCATTGAGTGACAGTGGTGCCTGCTATGAGACTGTCATGTGAGAGCTACTCAACCCCTGGATCTTGACAATGATATGAAGAATGAGGCATCCAATCATAATCATGTATGTTTTTTTACCTCTTAAAATTTCACCTCCAATACCAGCAACCTGAGTACCAAGCCTCTAGATACAAGAGACTATAGGGGACTCCAAAACTATAGTGTTACCCTTGAGATATTAAATAATTCAGTACTTTGAATTGCTGTTTCCTGTATTTAGGAGAGGAGGGACAGGTTTTTTTCCTGTTAAGCAGGTCATCTATTTTTTTTCCTGTATGAACACTACCTCATGAGAAGCATTGTTTGTATTTTATAAAGCATCATGAGATTTAAAGTGTTAGCCTGAATTGAGAGCCTCCCCCAAACGAAGTCATCTACCATTCTCTACTAGGGTGCACTTGTAATGTCCATGCTTTTCAATTTAAAGAGACAGCATGAGTTTTCCTGAAGGGTGGACCAGCGTATAAAAGAAATATAGCCTGTTATCGCATTACAGAGATCAGGTTTTATAAATACATCAATAATCGCATAGCTCCATCGTTGATGTTTTCACCAACACTATGAGAAAAGAGAGAGAGAGAGGGAATATATAATATCCAGGACCTCTCCTAAATTCAACTGAGGAACATTTCCTCAGTGTCTTGACATGAGTAAGTCCACACAGAGAAGATTCCAAGTCTAGAAATCACTCTATATGCACCCTCATTCTCCTGTGTCCAGGGTCACACTCTCATTTATAAATATTCTGTGATTAGATGAGACCATTGATTAGGGAGATAGTGAGCAAATGCATAGTGTGAAGCGAGAGAGTGACCCTGCACACCTAGGGAGGGAGGAGGAGAACAGGGAAGAGAGTGGGAAGAAGGGAGCAGTGAGAATATGCGTGATGTTGCACTACAGATAAAATCATCCAGAAAGTATCATGCTTCTGGAAAAGTAAGCTGCTATAATTATAGATGTGGCTTTTAAATATGGACAGAATAAATGAGTAATATTTTATTATAAAAAATATGTTAAGTAAGCTCTTCCTCAGTCTATGTAAAATGAGAAGCAATTCATCATAAAATGGGGCAGGGAAAGCTATAAAGAGAGGAACTAGAATCTAGAATTTAAAAACCTAGATTATGAGGCAGATGACAAAATATTAAGTCTTCAATAACATAGGAGGAAACTAGTATAATTACAGACCAGAAATTGAACAATAGAACTCTTTCTAACATAAGGAAAAGGAGAAGGACTTCAAAGGAGAATACTTTAAACAGAATTCTTATACAGGTTTATTTTGTTGAGAAAAAAAAAAAGCCTCAGAGCCCTGATGTCAAAAGAGTTACAGGGGCAGTGTGTGGAAACACAGTGGATTCACAGATGGGAGAAAACACCTTCAGAGATAGTCACTCCCACAGTGCCCTGCTGCTGGCTCCATGTGCAGTGCTCCTCACACCATCCCAGGCCAGGTGGGTTCTGAGCCTGGCTCTCCCACCCATGTTACTTTCCAGTTACTTACCATCAGTATGACCTGCAGGGGTCCACTGATGGACAGAGCAGGGGAGGGGCTGTATCTTTAGGATCTGTATATGACCAGGATCCCCCCTTCACCTTTCTTGTGGAAACCTGCATTCATGTCCTAACACTCTTCTTAGCTTCATAATATATCAAGGATAATAACAGAATATGATCAGCTTGTAAAGAACACCTGGGTTTATATCACAGCGCAGGAGAAACATGGCCACATCAATGTTTATAGCAGTTCAATTCACAAATGCTAGACTATGGAACCAACCTAGGTGTCCCTCAATAGATGAATGAATAAAGAAAATGTGGTATATATACTCAATGGAATATTACTCAGCTTTAAAGAAGAGTAAAATTATGGCATCTGCCAGTAAATGGTTGGAGTTGGAGAATAGCATTCTAAGCAAAATAAGCCAATCCTCAAAACCAAAGGCCAAATGTTTTCTCTAATATGCGGATACTAATTCACAATAAGGTGAGGGGCACTAAGGAAGAATAGTGTTACCTTAGATTAGGTAGAGGAAAGTGGTGGGAGGGAAGGAGAGGGGATGTGGGAACAGGAAATATAATAGAATGAAATAGACATTATTACCTTATGTGTATATGTGACTTCATGACCAAAATGATTCTATAACAAGTACACTCAGAAAAATGAGAAATCGGGGCTGGGGTTGTGGCTCAGTGGTAGAGTGCTCGCCTAGCATGCACAAGGCACCAGGTTCCATCCTCAGCACCACATAAATGTAAAATAAATATATTGTATCCACCTAAAGCTTAAGAATAAATATTTTAAAAAAGAGAAATCATATCCCATCTATGTATGATATATCAAAGTGCATAAATGCATTCTACTGTCATGTATAACTAATTAAAACAAATAAAAAATTTAAAAAAGGACTTTACATCAATATTTTTGAGTTTGGTAATTAGATTTCACCTTTCATATTAATTATTTAAGTTTTATAACAAAGTTACATTAGGCTTATAGAATAGTTTCTTTCTCCTCCTCCTCCTTCATACTAAGGTTGAGCCCAGGGACATGTAATCACTAAGCTACACCCCCAGTTCTTTTCAGTTTGAGACAGAATCTCACTAAGTTGCTATGAATGGCTTTGAACTTGCAGTCATCCTGCCTCTGCTTCCTAATTGCTGGGATTAAAGGCATGTGCCACCATGCCTGGCCAGTTCTTTCCCGTTCTTGAAGATGATTTGAACAATATTTATTATCTTATTGTTTGGTACAATTCAACTCTTCTGTCAGAGTCCATTATTTGACTTTGGAGGTTATTTTGAAATAGAAAACATAAGTAGTTGAGATTTATGATAGATTGTTCAGGAAAAGTCTGAGAGTATAACTTTATTTTATTTAAAAAAATTTGTAGTTATTGATGGACAGCATGCCCTTTAAATTTATTTTTAATGCCATGCTAAAGATAAAATCTAGTGTCTCACATGTGCTAGGCAAGCACTTTGCCACTGAAGCACAGTCCCAGCCCTGAGAGTATAAATTTAGAGATATAAGAAAGATAAGAATTAATCTTTGTGGACTGTTCAACTCCAGGGCTGCAAATACCCCAGTGTACTGTTTACCCATCCTGAAGGACTTAGAGGACTCAATGGAGATGTATTAACACTTCATTAATTACTCACCCCTGGATTGTGATGGGAAGGGGTACAATGAAGGGTGCACTGTACCTATAATCTAGTGGAATATACAGGATAGGTAGTAAGCCCAAACTGCAGGTGGCTTTCTTCAGCTGCTTTTTAGGTACATTCCTTTACTTTACAACAAGGGTCACTCTGTTTATATCCTCTTCTGAGAACTAGAGATAAGGAAAGTGGCAGGTCCTTCTCTCCCATTTCCCTAATTATCATCATTATAGAGACCTTCTTATCTCACTGCAATCTTTTCTAGGCACTGATTTTAACTGAATAGTAGACATTGCATGTTAAAAATTTCTAGGAGGTTGAGACTATCAATGCAGTGTCCAAAATAGGAGTAGTTTTGGAGGCTCTGCATAGAGGTAGGTATAGTGTTCCAGGTATATGGAATGCAAGGGCAGAGACTGGAGGATGGGAAAGAGCATGACACTTTTGAAAAAGTTAGACTAGAGGACAGGAGCAAAAGAGTAATACAAGGGCCTGGCAGTGGTGCACAACTATAACCCCAGTGGCTTGCTGACTCAGAAAACTTGCAAGTTCAAAGCCAGTCTCAGCAACTCAGTGAGACCCTAAATGGCTGGGGATGTGGCTCAGTAGTTGAATGCCCTGGATGGTTCAATCCCCAGTACCAAAACCCAAAATAAAACAACCCCCAAATCTAGAGTAATTCAAGGAAGGTGACAGAGACAGCCAGCCATGGCTGATGAAACAGCCTTGCAGAATATGCTGAGGTTGGGGGGTTATTTCCACTCTAAATCTGATCCATGCACCTGGAAGGAACAAAACAGGAGTTCATATGTCAGGGTGGGAAACAGGTCATTAAGAAGGCAGCTGCTACCATCACATAAGTTGGTTTACAGACGTCTCCACTGAGTGTCACAATAAAAAGTACCATGTGCTATTAAAAAAAAAAAAAGGCAGACCACACTAAATAAATGAGCCACATGTCAGACTCTAGGAGTTCTAACGTCACAATAGGGTGAAATCATAGATTTGGGTGCCTTTACGTAGGGTAACTGAAAAAGATTGGCAGGAAAAGATTGCACCTAGCAAGGGATAAAGCTAAGTAAGAATGATTTTACTTGACCAAGGCTATCATGAGCGGAAAACGGTCACATGCTAGAGAGTAAGCCAGAGTCAATTTGCACTTTCATCGCAAGGGACATGACGCTCCTGGCATGTGATCATTATTGAATGTTTCAATGGATTCACTTTTCAGACATCAGTATCTTAAAGACAAAAAAGAAGCCACTACCTCAGCCTAAATAGATGGTAACTGCAAAGATAGACCTAATGACACATTAAGCCCTCCTCCTTGCACATACCCATACAAACAGAAATTCCAAAACAGCTTGTTAGCTGGAACTCAGTCCAACCTCCACAGAGGAGCTGCAAACAGGGACTTCCAGGGCTCAGTTCAACCTCTGTAGGGAGCTGTAGACAGGAAGTTCTGGGACTCCACCCATCCGCCGCAGTGGAGCCATGGACAGGAAGTTCCGGGACTCAGTCCAACCTCTGTGGGGAGCTGTAGGCAGGAAGTTCCGGGACACCGCCCATCTGCCGCAGTGGAGCCCTGGACAGGAAGTTCCCGGGACTCAGTCCAACCTCTGTAGGGAGCTGTAGGCAGGAAGTTCTGGGACTCCACCCATCCGTCGCAGTGGAGCCCTGGACAGGAAGTTCCGGGACTCAGTTCAACCTCTGTAGGGAGCTGTAGGCAGGAAGTTCCGGGACACCGCCCATCCGCCGCAGTGGAGCCCCAGACAGGAAGTTCCGGGACTCAGTCCAACCTTTGATGCAGAGCTTCAGGCAGGAAGTTCCAGGTGGCACCGGTCTGCCTGCGCAGAGCTTGCCTCCAGTAGGGCTCCCTAGACGGAAGATGTTTTTAACCTTATCCTAGGAATTTAGCCTTCAGTCCCATGTGAGAACCCGTGCCAAAAGTTATGTGCAGGAAACTTTGGTGTACTTGGACTCTGGGTAGGACATCATGACCGATATGTGGAAGTGGGCTAGAGCAGGCCATCGTTTAGTCTATTTGTGATTCCTGTGAATAGTCAGGACCCGTTACTGTGGGCGCTATGTGTCCTGGAGAATGGACAGGCGTGCGTTACACCTACAGGATCCAAGCCTACCAACTGTGCAAGGGGGAAGGAGGAAAGAGCTTTATTTGCCCCTTTATATTACCTGGAGACTCCAATAATTGTACTCAGGATCCAGGTATTAAAACCAAAGCTATCGCCATACTGAGTGTTGGAGAAGACATGGACATTCAGGATTTTTTTTTTTTTTTTTTTTTTTTTTTTTTTTTGCTGCTAATGGTGCTGTCATGGATTCAGAAAGAAAAGGAAAAAAAAAAGCTCACAAAATGTTTTTCTTTGCCTTATTTATTAAAGAAATATTTTCCCTTGTGTACCAAGAATCATATGCAAAAATGTCCACAGTAGCAAAACACCTGGAGACAGTCCATGAAAGAGTATGAATAAATGAGCCCCACCCAATAGAGCACTGTATACAGCCCCAGAGTTCTATAGAGGGACCATTAGAGAACCATCACAATTTACACTGCACAATTCCCCCTTCCATGTTTTAGGGCATTCCTGCATGACATCCTCTAGTTAGTCAGTGGGTTTGAGCTCCAATTTCCTAGTGGAAAGCAGCCCATCAGTACATGCCAACAAGTTGATCTATATATGCCCATTCGCCTCAGATCTGCACAGGATTTCTTTTTCTCCGAACTTCCATTTAAAGCTGGTTCTGGAAATAAATTCCCCTTCCCTCCTTACCGGCCATTCTTGGAAGAAAATAATGGGAAGTAGTTGTCTTTTTTGTCATCTGTTCATAAAATTACCTCCTGCAGCTTTAAGTTATCAGTCATATTCAGTCCTAATTTAGTTATTAACATTTCCAGTAAATTGAAAAAGTCATCTTGCAAGACCTGCCTTCAAATATCCACCTCTGCTCAGGGTGTTTTTAGGTGTCTGTGGTTACAGAAATAGAGTGTGCTGGGATGATGGGGGCGATGGGTAGTGAAAGCCCCTCTGGACCACTGTGAGGTGGTGGTGTTTTGTCCTCCAGGATAGATCTTTTCATGTGGGCACATTTTTTTTTTAATTTCTAAGCAGCTAATAGCGTGAACATTACAGATTAATTTGTTTACTCAACAGATATTTATTAAACATGAAATATCAGGCACTTTTCTAAGCACTTGGAATACTTTAGTGAACAAAATTGACACATGTGGTGCCCTCTTTAACCTTACATTTTCATGGTGAGAGACAACATAGTCAGGAAGTTACATTGTATGTTCTCAATGGATAAATACTATGGAAATACACATGTATGCAATATATGCATTTAAATTACATAGGGGAAGTAGTTGAGGAAGCTTTTGGTGTGGAAGAGACACTTTTGAGTCTGATTTTCTGGTGAATCCTCAGGTGACGGTGGTATGTAGACGATTGGCGGTAGCTTCTCTGGCACAGGGAGCACGTATAGGGCTTTTCTCCTGTGTGAATTCTCTCATGGGCCCTCAAGTTGGTTTTGTGGCTGAAGGATCTTTCACATATGCTGCATTTGAAAGGCTTCTCCTTTGTGTGAATCATCTGATGCACATGTAGGTCTGACACCTGGAAGAAGCCTTTTTGACACTCAGCACAAACAAATGGCCTCTCATTTCTGTGTCTTCTCTGGTGGGCTAAAAAGTGACAGAGATACCTAAAAATCTTGGGACATTCCTTACATTTGTATGACTTTTGAGCTCCACGGTATTTTTCATGGTGTCCCTCACATGTAGAGTTTCCCTTATTGCTCTGGTGGGCAGGGACAAACTCGGAGGAGGATTGGTCTGAGGTGGGGAGAAACTCTGGTTGCTCCTCCACAGGGACATTTTGGTAAGAAGGTCCCTCCAGGGGCCCTTTCTCAGAATTAGATGTAACTACCCTTCTGGAGTTGTGTGGGTTCTCACAAGAAGCACCTCCATCTTCTAACCTAAGATAGTTATCTTCCTGGATAATGAGTAGGGAAGGTGTTTGAGTTCCTTGACAATTAATACTGTTATTTGCTTGAGTATTTTTCCAGAAATTGTTGCATGCATTTTCTTTATCTTCATTTCCTGTGGAAGTAAAGAAGCCATGAAATGAAGTTGTACTCAAGAAGGGGCACACATAGAATAACCCTCAGGGTGGAGGTCTGCCTGACTCACCTTGTCTTGTCTCCAGGGGAGTATCCTGAGGAGCCTGGAAGGATATCCCTTTATTCTCTCCTGTTGTGTTTTCTGCTGATAGCTGTTTTTTGAGATGAACAATAACTTCTTTTAAGGGCATGTTCTCAGAAAAAAGGGCTTCCTGTCCTTGCATGTGAACACGTACCTGTAAAGAAAGCCATTTCATTTTTATCTGTGAGTCAGTTGTGTAAGGAAAAAACTTTATGGAAAACTTGCCCTCAACAGACTATCACAAGATTTCTCAACTCTGAGTTACCACACCTTGTCTAACCCTATCTCTGATAGTGCTATTTCCATTGTTCACAAGTTGTTATGCTTTATAAGTATCTATGAACATTGAATTTGTAACTATAGAATAATTATGCCTGGGGAAAATGCTGTTTCTGGTGAACTTCTGGCCACAATATTTTCATCAACTGGGCAACACATAACCTTGGTATATGTGTGTCTACTGAAAGCATCTCATTTAATATGCATTCTTGATTAGTTATCACTGATTAATAAAATTATATTTTTTCATGATTAATAATATTATATTGTGGATCCCTAAGGAAATAAAAGCTCCTGTCAAGGTAATTCTTAATCTTTGAGGTCTTTACTCAAATGTTAATTTGTTATAGATTGCCACCACTTCTCACAAACTGAATTTATTAACTTCAATTAATCAATGTGTTTGGCTCATATATATCCTCAGAATAAACAGATACACATTTTCTGTTAAGTAGAACAGTGAAAATTCTCCTTGGTGAGAAAGAGTGGTTGGGAGAGAGTGTGATCTGATGAAAAATCAGGTCTGCTATGACGTTCTTCTATTTCCAGGCAACTGTACTAGACTGTGCTCTTCCTGACTTTGCTTTGTCTCTCACCAAAGTTCATAACCATCTACTCACTAAGACTGGTGGCTCCATGCAATCATCAGTCAGGTCTTCCATTAATTTCTCCAGGTTTCTTCCACTTGATTCCCATTTCTCTTTCAAAATGGATCTGTCCCTGCAGTTTCCATTAATCATAAACTGCTCCAGGACCAATCGAGAAATAATCTCATCCTTACTATGCTTTTCCGGCTGCAACCATGAGTGAAAAATCCCATGGAGTCTCTGCAGTTCCTTTCTTGCATTTGAGTTACCATTGTCTGGAAGTGAGTTGAGCTCAGAGCTTGAGAATTCAGAGATGATCTCTCCATTCTGGACAGCAGATCCTTGGGTTCCTCTAAATTCTGTATTTTCTAATTCAAAATCATTCTGGGATGTTTTGCACTGACATGAGTTTGTGAGATTTGAAGCCATTCTTAGCAAAAGTTCTCAGGCTCAACTTTGGCACTTTAGTCTCTGCTGTCTTGTTTCTCTGAGAATCTGTTTCAGTGATTGGTGGATGCTTAACAGATGTAAGCTAGAAACAGAAGAAACATACAGTTAGTTAAACACAAATGAATAGTGCAAAATTTCAGGGACAGATGCTTTTATGGATGAATTCTATCAGACATTAAAACATTGTAGGAAGAAACTCTACCTATTTTCATCAATGAGGTCATCACTTCTCAGATAACAAAATCTTACAAGTATATTCAAATAATTCAAAGCAAAATATTTCCAAATCAAAATTTTCAAAATGCAAGAAGTTTCGATTAAGCCCCACATGGTGGCCCTGTAGTTCCAGAGACTCAGGAGGCTGAGGCAGGAGGATTGCAAGTTTGAAGCCAGTCTCAGTAACTTAGTGACACTTTGTCTCAAAATAAAAAATAATAAGGGCTGGGAATATGACCTACTCCTAGAGCACCCCTGGGTTCAATCTCCAGTACCCCCAAAAAAAGTTTGGGTTAAAAATCATCAACTGAATTTACCATGTTAATAGATTATAGAAGAATATAACATAATCATGTTATAGTAGATGCATTTAAAATGAATGTTAGTACTCATTTCTGAAGAAGGCATTTAATAAACTAAAAATTTGAGGAAACATCCTTGATGTGAGAGTGTTTTTGTAAAATTACAGAAAAATATTCTTAAAAGTTTTCTCCCTAAGGTCAAGAGGCACATATCCTACGTAATCTCTGAGACATTAGACTGTTTTTTAACCAGTAAAATAAGGAAGGAAAATCTATGAAATATCATTATAACACTCCTTATTTTATTACAGAACAACGTTCAACAAATATTAGTCTTAATGAATTTAGCAAGGTGTCCAGTAGAAGGCTAATGTATCAAAATGAACTGATTTTGTATTATTGTGTTATCAATTATTGATAGTTAAAAATTAAAAAGAATAAACCTTTCCACTTATATTACCATGGATTGGAAGAATCAACAATACAAAAATGTCAATTACATCCAAATTCCTTTATAATTCAATACAATCAAGAAAATTCAGCAATACAAACCCACTTTTTATCTTGTGTGTGAAATTTGACATGATGATTCTAAGGGCAACTCACTAAAATGAATATGCTTGTATTCTCATTGATGCATAAAGGAGATGTTACATTTACTTTAGAAAACCTGGTATTCAGAATTGTTTCTCAAACCCTTTGTGATGTATGTAAAAGATTTTAAAAGTCTAGTAAACCTTTTATAGGTTATACAATCCAGGAATGATTTTCTCAAGGACCCAGGAGCCATGATTTTAAAATGTCATCATGGTAGATTGGGTGCATATTTCCCACTTTCTATGAGATGGAACTAGCCTAACTCTTGGCTCCAAGTTGTAAATATGCCTCAAAGACATATAAGAAAAATTTGCATCCTCACAGTCTGTGACAGTCCTATGTTTCAACCTAAATATATAATGTTAGATGGCACAGATTATGACTTATTCATATAAAGGGATATTTGTCAGCAATGAAAATAGGCAAACAGCTGCTTCATCAAATTAAATTAAAGTTAAATTCAAATAATAACATGGACTGGAATAACCCATACACTAAATAATACTTTTTGTTTATTATTATACAGTATATGGAATTCAGAATTTATGTTATAAATATTAATACACATCATCACATGGAAATCCAGAAGTATATTATTGGTATTAATATATCATCCACACTATATGAGGGTATCGGTTACTTCTGCAGCTAAGGAGAAATTGGAATGGCATGTGGGGGCATCCCAGGAGGGCTCTACCGCCATGGTTTCCAGGTTTAGTTGGTAGCGGTTTATTTTTTCCCAAGGAAACTAGTTACACAGTAGTACTGGCTCTCCCTGTGCTATAGACTACACTTCTTCTGTGGTGACCTTGCAAGGTAAGCACCTTACCAGTATCCCCCAATACTGCAGGATTTTTAAATTTCCTGTATAGGCATCAGACTTTAACAAAAGTGCTCATAAGAGTGTAAGTGTGGTCTTACATTATAATTACATTATAATTCATGTGATAAAGTTCAACAAAATTCATGCAATATGTTCTTTCAAAAATCATCAGAATTTATGAGAAAAGGTGGATAGTCCACAGTAGCGAAAACATGAAGACAATTTTGTCAACAGATGAATAGATAAGAATATGGAGGATAGATAGGAAGAGAAATGGGGTGGGAGAGAGAGAGAGAGAATGGAATATTATTCAGCCTTTAGGGAAAAAAATGTCCTACTGGGCTCAGTGGCACATGCCCATAATCCCAGCATTTCAGGAGGCTGAGGCAGGAGAATTGCAAGTTTGAGGCCAGCCTCAATACCTTAGTGAGGCCCTAAGAACTTGATGAGACCCTGTCTCAACATAAAAAATAAAAAGGGCTGGGGACGTGGTTCGATGGTTACATACCCCTGGGTTCAATCCCTGGTGCCAATAAACAAATAAAAAGGGCTGGAGATGTGCCTCAGTGTAAGGTGCCTTAGGTTCAAGCCCTATCACTGCAACAAACATCTCACCATCACTTGTATACCTTAGATTTAAATAATTTTCCCTTTCTAATTATACGTCAGGGAAGTTGAGCAGATGGGGAAAGAAAAAGAGGCCAAAATCCACATAAATGACATTTTTCTCTGGGCTGAACACCATATCGACATTTGTCCTTGCTTTTTAAGATTTGCTTCTCTGTTTTTAATTTCTGTCCTTTGCCTTTAGAGTCTGGCATCTAGCAGAGGTGGAATTCTGTATGCATGTATTGAACTTGATTTGTGATCACAAATCACATTACCTGAATAACAATAGGCACACCATTTGGAATAAGGATATAACATCTAATCACCACTTGTTTTGGTACTGGAGATTGAACCCAGGGTACTTTACAAGCTACATCCCCAGTTGTTGTTGTTATTATTATTATTTTGGTAGCAAGGATTAAACTCATGGCACTCAACCATGGAGCCACATCCCCAGTCCTTTTTTTGTGTTTTACTTAGAGACAGAGTCTTACTTAGGTGCTTAGGGCCTTACTAAATTGCTGAGGCTGGCTTTGAACTTGCTATCCTCCTGCCCCCACCTTTTAGTTGCTGGGATTAAAGGCATAAGCCACCACACCTGGCCTAATCCCTTTTTAAAATACATGACAGCAGAATGCATTACAATTCTTATTACACATATAGAGCACAGTGTTTCATATCTCATGTTGTATATAAAGTATGTTGACACCAATTCATGCATACTTTGGATCCTGATGCCCATCACATTCCACCATCATTTCTAACTCCCTGCCCCCTCCCTTCCCCTCCCACCCCTCTGCCCTATCTAGAGTTCGTCTATTCCTCCCATGCTCCCTCCTCCCTACTCCACTATGAGTCAGCTTTCTTATGTCAGAGAAAACATTTGGCATTTGGTTTTCTGGGATTGGCTAACTTCACTTAGCATTATCTTCTCCAACTCCATCCATTTACCTGCAAATGCCATGATTTTATTCTCTTTTATTGCTGAGTAATATTCCATTGCGTATATATGCCACATTTTTTTTATCCATTCATCCACTGAAGGGCATCTAGGTTGGCTCCACAGTTTAGCTATTGTGAATTGTGCTGCTATAAACCTTGATGTGGCTGTGTCCCTGTAGTATGCTGTTTTTAAGTCCTTTGGGTATAGACCGAGGAGAGGGATAGCTGGGTCAAATGGTGGTTCCATTCCCAGTTTTCCAAGGAATCTCCATACTGCTTTCCATATTGGCTGCACCAATTTGCAGTCCCACCAGCAATGTATGAGTGTGCCTTTTCCCCACATCCTCACCAACACTTATTGCTGTTTGTCTCCATAATAGTTGCCATTCTGACTGGAGTGAGATGATATGTTAGAGTAGTTTTGATTTGCATTTCTTTACTTGCTAGTGATGCTAACATTTTTTCATATATTTGTTGATTGATTGTATATCCTCTTCTGAGAAGTTGGACACAATACCTTTATTTTATTTATTTATTTTTATGTGGTGCTGAGGATGGAACCCAGGGCCTTGCATGTGCTAGGCGAGTGCTCTACCACTGAGACACAACCCCAACCCTCTCATCCCTTTTCTATATCATTGCTTTATTTTTTTGTATTTCTCATTTTATATAGGGTTAGCATTTCAACAATTAATATTTTTTAAAAAAGCAATTTCATCATGGCGGGAGTGATACAGGGTATGTGAATGTCTAATTGATTTGTTAGATGATGTTATTTGACATTTCGGTGTTGACCATGTTGGGACCCATGACCAAACACCCAGATCTCATCAGGGTTGCAGGCAATTACCTCAAAACATTGTAGGCAAGCTCGGAACACTCTTGCTTCTCCCTAAGCCATTCATCACTGAGCTAGTCAACTACAGAAAAGGCTAATCTGTCCTCACACCCTCCCTCCCTCCCTCCCTACCTGTCTCCCTCTTGCCCCCGGGGAACGTGCAAAGCCGTTCCTTATTCTACAAGGGCTTTTGGAGGCGGCTCTAAGTTGCACCAGTTCTGTTTTAGAGTTTGTGTCTGAGTAAGTTGAGTGCTCTCTTTTTAGGTCCTGGAATCTAACCCAGGGGCGTGCTACCACTGAACTACATCCCCAGCCCTTTCAGTTTTTAATTTTGAGCTAAGTTGCTGAGGCTGGTCTTGAACTTGCAGTCCTCCTCCTCCCTCAGCCCCAAGGACTCGTTGGGATTCCAGGTGTGCCCCACAGCACCCAGCTTTGTCTCTCTCTGTAGGACCCATGCCTTATTCGCTCCAACCTCACAACGGTTCTATCCTAGGATCAGAATTTGTAGGCCAGCCTCAGTAACTTAGCGAGGTCCTCAGCAATTTAGCCAGATGTTCTCTCAAGATGAAAAAAAATCAAGGTATGGGGACTTTGTTCAGTGGTAAAGCACCCTTGGGTTCACTCCTCAATACCAAACAGAAACGCTCTGTCCTCCTAGCCGACCACCCCCCTCCTCCCCCCAAACACTCTGACCGAATGTTCACACTTGCATACATGCCCTCAGCATATGGCACAGTCCTCGGAATTCAAGCCAGGCTCCGGGGGTCCTAGTTTGGAGTCTGGTGCCACATGACCTGTGACCCAGGCATGTTACCCACCAAGTCGCCATCTGGTCATGGAGGCTCTGAGCTCCACAGGCACTTTGCCCCCAACTTGGAAGCTCAGTTAGCACAGAGGAAGTCCTCAGACCAGCCGCTGGCGAGCGGTAGGCCCTCCGGAGGAGTTTGCTAAACACAGTGCCCTGGCCAAAGGGCTCGCTGTTCAGTTCCCGCTATCTGTGGTCAAGCACAGTCTGAAAAGGTTAAATGGAAAATTCCAGAAATAAATAATTCACATTTTAAACTGCATGTCACTGAGAGTGGCAGGGTGAGAGCTTGTGCTGTGCCGCTCTGTTCTGTCTCCTGTGCATCACCCCTTTCTCCAGGGTGTCTGGAGGACACCTGCGTGCTGGCCACCCCTCAGCCTTCTAAGTTCCCAGCTCAGCTGTCACAAGCTGCAGTGCTTGTGTGCAAGTAACTCTTACTTTGCTTAGTAATGTCCCCAAAGTGCAAGGGTGGCGATGCTGGAGGTTGAGACACACCAAAAAGAGGCTGCAAAGTGTTTCCTTTGATTGAAAAGGTGAAACGGGGGCTGAGGCTGGGGCTCAGGGGTGGAACAGCGCTTGACCAGCATGTGCACAGCCCTGGCTTCGATCCTCAGCACCACACAAAAATAAATTTAAAAAACAAAGGTATTGTGTACATCTACAAGTAAAATTTAAAAAAGAAAAGAAAAGGTGAATGTACTTGACTTAATAGGGAAAGAAAAAATAGCATGGGGAGGCTGGGTACGGTGGCTCAGGCCTCTAATCCCAGTGACTCAGGAGGCTGAGACAGGAGTTCAAAGCCAGCCTCAGCAACTTAGTGAGGCCCTAGGCGGCTCAGTGAGACCCTGTCTCTAAATAAGTACAAAATAGGGCTGAGGTTGTGGCTCAGTAGTTGAGAGCCCGAATTCAATCCCTGGCATCAAAACCAAACCAAACCAAACCAAACAAACAAACAAACAAAAACCACTCCAAGGATGCTAATATCTGGGGTAAGAAAGAGGTGATATCGGGTTCAGTACCGGGGCCTGGGCATGCTGCCGGTGCAGACAGAAGCCACGTGTTAGCCCCACCCCACTCCCATACGCTGGAGCAACCTTTCCTTGAGATACAATAAAGACGAGTCCTGGAAACATGAACCACACAGCACTCTCCCAGAGCAACCTCCTTCCGTCTTCCCAGGCCTTTACACGGAGCTCCCAACATCAAGTCCTTTGTGTCAGAGCAAGAGGTCTCTCCTGGGAGACCCCCATAGCTTTGTCACTGGGAATTTCTACCCAGTCCCTGTGCCTACACGTGTATGCCCACTCACACACACACCAGGAATTGTTTTCCATCCTGAAAACTTACCTCCTTCTCAGGTGAGCTTCAGACAGGGATACTCCTGGGCTGCACAGGAGCTTCTGCTCAGCATCAATCTACCTCCCAAGGCTCCTCCCTTTTATAGAGCCTGAGAACCACACTTGGTTTAAGGTGTGATTGGATGAAGCTTGCCTGTTGATTGGATCACCAGCACAGTTTTCACCCAGGTCAGACTGAGGCTGAACTTATGTCAGATTGAGAGGTGAAAGAAAAATATCTTGTTACATGTCACTGCAGTAATATCCACGTGGTTGACTCCACAGATGCCACCCCTGGGCTGTGGAGTCAACCACGTGGATGTTACTGCAGTGACATGTAACAAGATTCATACCAGTGGGAATGTAAAGTTCAGCCTCAAGCTGACATAAATTCTGGTCAAGTCTCATGTCAAAATTTTATCAAATTTGTTGTGAGTGATTCATTACAAACTTACTGAAACTTTTTAAAAAAAATTTCAGAGATTTATGGATTACAAATGGGGTAGAGAAACCCAGTGTTCTCTCTCCTCCTATGTCAGTTCCAAACAGAGGGGGCTCCAGGACTCTGGAGAAGGAATTCTGAACCCAGCAAAGAGATGGCAGGGGCCACTTGTGTGGGAAGGAGAGGTGGGTGCACACTTCATGTTTGAAAGATGCCTCCTGAGGGCTGAGGGGCGGGGGGTCAGGACTGTGAATTTGGTAGAAGGCTCCACCCTGCACCTCCAGGAGGCCCCAATTTTCCATACTATTCATGCTCTAGATCTTCCCTGGGGTCAGGAGGAAGTAGGGTTCACATGAACTCATCCATCAACACGGTGGCAGCAAACAGTCTCCGACATGGAGCTTTGGTGTTTGATTTTTGGTACTCGGGATTGAACTTTATCACTTAGCTACATCCTCAGCCCTTTTGATTGAGACAGGGTCTTGCTCAGTTGCTAAGGTTGACCTTGAACTTGCTAACCCTTCAGCCTCCTGAGTTTCTGGGGTTACAGATGGGTACCACCAAGCTGTGCTCCAACATGGAACTTTGAAAACATTTTATATAATGAAATCATCCTGTTTTACTTCAGAGTTATGAGTTTTTATACCCATGAGTTGTTTTATCATGTAAATGAGCTTATGTCTTGATGCATCGATGACATATGAGCAGCCACCATAGAGATTTCCATTCTTTCATGGTAATGTTAGAGATGGGAGATATCCATCATATGTTTTCTTTGGATTTTTAATGACACGATAACCATTTGAAAAGAGTCAAACAGTACAGATTCGAGGTGTTTGCAAGCTTTTCTGTGGCTCAGTTTTCCTTCTGTTGGGGAATCTGGATGGGCAGGTTTTGACCGGGGGCATCTTGCTTCTCTCTCATGAGAACTTGCCTCCTTAGTGAGTGAGGCCAGAGGCAGCCTCCAATCCCAGCTGGCAGGGAGGCTGACGCAAGAGGAGTCACAAGTTCAAGGCCAAACTGGGCAACTGAGCAAGATTCCATCTTAAAAATAAAAAGGGCTGGGGGTGTAGCTCAGCGGTAGAGTGCTCCTGGGTTCAGTCCTCAGTTCTGCAAAAACTAAAATAAAAGGTCTTCTCCTTCTTAACAAGGCGGTGGGAGGTCCAGGCCTTTGACTGGATCGTCTCTATGATTGCTTTTCATTTTGGCATTTCCTTCTAGAGCGCTGTTCATCAGCGTCACCACAGAAGGACGTGGAAGTCGCGGCCCCCTGGGGCAGGACCGGGCCCCAGCGTGTGACGGCGAAAGGCCGCAGTCGGAGGGACGGTGGACGGTCCTCCCAGGGTCCCGGAGGGTGGGTGGCTGAGGCTCGCGGGCCTGCTCCGTGGGCGGCGCGGGAGGCTGTCACCGCTGTGGGGGGCGACAAAGGTCGGGCCTTGCCACCCCCCTCCCTCCTTCCCTCGTCGCTCCCGGTGGACTTCTGGGGGACTTGAGTGTCACGGGTGACCTCGCCGAGGGTCGTGGCCGATGGCAGCACCCGGAGGCTTGCGGCGTCTAGAGGAGACCTGGGCGACTTCCCGGTGCCTGTCACTGGGCAGGAGCTGGGGAGGTCCCTCCGGGTGGGACCTCAGCTCGGCCCTGGCCGGTGGTGCCTGGACTTCGGCTGCGGAAAAGACCTCCCAGGCGCCCGGGGGCCAAGCGCCAGCCCAGGTTCGCCGAAGGGCAGCGGGCGGCGGGCAGGGGCAGGGGCGGGGGCAGTGGGCGGCGGGCAGGGGCGGGGGCGGCGGGCAGGGGCAGGGGCGGCGGGCGGCGTGCGGCGGGCAGCGGGCAGGGGCGGTGGGCAGTGGGAGGCGGGCGGCGGGCAGCGGGCAGGGGAAGGGGCGGTGGGCAGCGGGCGGTGGGCAGGGGCAGGGGCGGTGGGCAGTGGGAGGCGGGTGGCGGGTGGCGGGCGGCGGGCGGCGGGCAGGGGCAGGGGCGGCGGGCGGCGTGCGGCGGGCAGCGGGCAGCGGGCAGGGGCGGTGGGCAGTGGGAGGCGGGCGGCGTGCGGCGGGCAGCGGGCAGGGGAAGGGGCGGTGGGCGGCGGGCAGCGGGCAGGGGCGGGGCGGCGGGCAGCGGGCGGTGGGCAGGGGCGGGGCGGCGGGCAGGGGCGGGGCGGCGGGCGGCGGGCGGCGGGCGGTGGGAGGCGGGTGGCGGGCGGCGGGCGGCGGGCAGGGGCGGTGGGCGGTGGGCGGCGGGCAGGGGCAGGGGCGGTGGGCAGTGGGAGGCGGGCGGCGGGCAGCGGGCAGGGGCGGTGGGCGGCGGGCGGCGGGCAGGGGCGGGGGCGGCGGGCGGCGGGCAGGGGCGGTGGGCGGTGGGAGGCGGGCAGGGGGGCGGTGGGCGGTGGGCGGCGGGCGGGGGCGGTGGGCGGCGGGCGGCAGGCGGTGGGTGGGGGCGGGGGCAGGGGCGGCGGGCGGCGGGTGGGGGCGGGGGCAGGGGCGGCGGGCGGCGGGCGGGGGCGGCGGGCGGTGGGCGGCGGGCGGCGGGCAGGGGGCGGCGGGCGGCGGGCGGCGGGCAGGGGGCGGCGGGCGGCGGGCAGGGGCGGTGGGCAGGGGCGGGGGCGGCGGGCAGTGGGCAGGGGCAGGGGCAGCGGGGGCCGCCCACCGGGGCCAGCGCGCGGGGCGAGAGGGGGCGGCCGTCGGGGCGGGCGCGGGTCTCCCTCCCCTGGAGGCCCCGAGGCCGGCCGCAGCCACCGAGGCCACCGTGGCCTCCCGACGTCTCCTGGGCAGGATTCGGGGTCCCAGGAGCCGGGAGAGGCAGGCGGTGTCGCCTCGGCGCCACCAGGAAAGCGGGCCGGCCGCCTTCGCCTGGACCCTCGAGCCCTCGGCGGAGGCCGAGCAGGACCGCGACCCGCGGGACGGGAAGGACGTGGGCCCTGCATCGGGGGTGCCTTTTGGAGGCAATGGGGCCTTCTGCCGGACTCGGGGGACACGGTTTCTCATTTGAAGGACATTAAGGACACGGTTAGACTCTGCGCAGCGCTGACGGCCTCCTGGGGACCCCCGCCTCCCATCGGGTCCCCAGATGCCACTAGCTTGGTGGTGTTGGAGGCAGGGGAGGGCAGGTGCCTCGCGTCTGACCCGCGAGGGCCTCCCTGAGCCGCAGCTCGCGCGGCCTCGCTGGGCGCATCCCTGGGCCGACGCCTTGCAACCTCCTCCTGGAGCCTCTTCCAGGGCGGCGCCGGCCAGTCGCCGGGTCTGCAGACTGCGCGGGCGGCCTGACCCCAATGCTTCAGCGGCCTTCCTTAGTTGGGGTGTCTGTTTCCCTTCCCTTTTCCGCTTTGGTGTAGGAGAGTGTTTTGTTCACTCCTGGAGCCATTCCCCATCCCATTTCTTCCAAACACTCCCTTGTATAAATTTATTTTGTTTTTAAATTTTGAAGTTGTTAAAAATATTTTCTCCTTTACTGATTTTAATTTCCTTCTTTGGATTTGCGGATAATAGATATTATACTTCAGATCATTGTTTTAATGTTGCTTTCCCCCAAGGATATCAGTCACTGAGTAAACGCTGGCTGGTAAGAGAAAAATTATGAGAAATTGGATTATTTTAAGGCTTTTCGGTCAACAGAAAGGGCTGGGGCTGTAGCTCGGTGGTGGAGCCAGGATTCCAGCCCCAGTCCAAAAAATAAATAAATAAATAAACAGAAGCCGTGAGAACTTTAATGATGCTAAGAAACCAGAAAAAGCATTTTCAACTAATCTTTTCAAATCTGGAAACTTAAAAAAAATAAATAAAAAGTGTAAGACTCTGTGGTGAGCCACTTTTGCTGTTTCTGCAGACTATGGTCGCCATTACAAGATGGCGCTGGCTCCGCTGTGGTCTGTGACAAACAACTCCTTATTTGGGAGAGTTGGCGCATGGTTTTTCACCACCCTATGAGAAAGCTCCATGTGGCAGCTTTGCATTGGGGCTTGAGATGCTTTATTAAGGCTGGGAGGGGCATCCGAGGGGAAGAAGAAGAAATATCAAGGGCCTGAATAAACTGCTGAAAGAAGATTCCTGAGTTGCGTCTTCCTTGCGGGCAAGGGGTCGCGACAAGTGGTGCCGAGACCCGGGAACCAGAACTTTCAGCAGTCAGGGGTGGTGCACCGGTTAGTCCCAGGTAAGTGGGATCTGCGACCAAAGCGGGGTTAGTCCCAATAAGTGGGATCCGCGATCAAAGCGGGGTTAGTCCCAGGTAAGTGGGATCCGCGACCAAAGCGGGGCAGCTCCTCTGTAAAGAAAGAGAGAGCATTACATTTTATTGCAGCTGCACTGTGTACTTTCGCTTTTGTTTTCTGTGTTTCTTTTGTTGTTGTGTCATTTCGCTTTTGTTTTTTGTGCTTCTTTTGTTGTTGTGACGACAGGGACGCTCCCCTGTAAAAGGAAGAGAGCGGGGACTTTTGTACTTTCACTTTCTTTATAGCTCTAAAAACATTATGGGCGTTGCTTCTTCAAGCCCAATTTTGTTGGCCCTAGATGGGTTGTTACATTCAAAAGGACTTAAGATAAAGCAGAGTACTTTGCAGATGTTTTTAAGAGAAGCTGATATAGCGGCTCCTTGGTTTGCTTTTTCAGGGAGTCTTACGGTTCCCAGCTGGGACAAATTAGGGAAAGATCTAGATTTCGCTCATGAGCAAGGTACCTTGCAGGGTGGCATTATACCACTTTGGAAGTTAGTTAGAGGATGTATAACAGATGGTAAATGCCAGGAAGCTGTAAGTGAGGGTCAAGCTATTCTTGAGCAGCTGCATGAGGAAAAATCTGAAGGATCATGTAGTGAAGTGGCAGAGAGTATTAAAAGTAACAGTAGTGAGAAGGCAAAAGAGCCTGAAGATAAAAATAGGAGAAGGCTCTACCCAGACTTGACCGAATTAAAAACGCCTGAGAACACAAGCGACTCAGAGAGTTCTGAGGACCTTGATATATTGTTACAACAACTACATAAGATAAAAATGAAAAAGAAGAAAAAGGAGACACAGGGCACGCAGGCCTACTGTAAGAAGGGGAAGGGAGTTAACACCAGTCAACAAAACTCTGAGGAGGAGGAGGTAGAATATCTAGAAGAAGATATGGTGCCGATTGCCCCACCTCCGTATGTGGGGGGGAGCCAAGGTTCCGGGAGATCTTTTCATGCACAAGTTTGGAGGACAGTTAATACAGATATGGGACTTGCATACCCTGTATTTCAGGACAATAACAGGGGAAGATATCATGAGCCTTTAGACTTTAAGATAATTAAAACCTTGGCAGAATCTGTCCGCACTTATGGCATAGATGCCGCTTTCACTCTCACTCAGGTGGAGGGACTTACTAGATTTTGCATGACTCCCTCAGATTGGGCTAGTCTAGTCCGCGCTTGTGTTTCCCCAGGGAAATATTAGGAGTCCAAAGTTGGCTGTTTAATGTTTCTGGCAGTACCCAAGACTCGGAGCGAGGTAGGAGGCTTAAAATTTCTGCAAATAATTCACAATTGTTTAATGCTACATTACCCTCCGCAGCAGTTTGTCTCCAATCTCCGTTCCTGTTTCTTTTGGCTAATGTTACATCACAGGGGATGCTTAATTGTTCTAATATTACCTGTTATTTGTCTGAGTGTTGGAATGGCTCCTGGACTACGGCAATGGTTATGAAATTTCCAACCTTTGTCCCGATCCCGGTTACTGCAGATCCAGAGTCATTTCCTATTGTTGAACTGATTAGAGCCCGTAGAGATTTTGGAATTACGGCAGCCATAGTGACAGCTGTGGCGGTATCTGCTGCTGCAGCAGTTATAGCTGGAGTAGCCATAGCCAGCCAGGTACAAACTGCTGCCACTATTAATCAGGTTATTCAACAAACATCCACCATACTTGAATCTCAAAGTAGAATTAATCAACACATTTTATCTGGGATTCTGGCTGCTAATCAAAGGATAGATCTGCTTCAAGCTCAAGTTGAGGAATTGTCTGACCTAGTACATTTGGGTTGTGTTGACCAACGTGCACATTTATGTATAACCTCTGTCAGATTTTATGATTCCAGAAATGCCTCCCACATCATCGGGGAGTATCCATCCGGAACCTGGTCCATGGAAGCAGAAAACATGATCCAGTCTCAACTAACCCAGATAGCTGTCTTGAACAGTACCCGTGTCGATCCCGTGACTTTGGGTCAATTCACCGATTGGATATCTTCTGCTTTTTCCTTCTTCAAAGAGTGGGTGGGGGTAGGCATTTTTGGTGCAATGTGTTGCTTTGGTATGTTCCTCTGTTTGTGGTTTCTCTGTCGCCTTAAGGCCCGCAGTGCTCACGATAAGGCTATGATCATACAAGCTCTTGCAGCTTTAGAAAATGGCAACTCACCTCAAGTCTGGCTTGCGCATCTTAAACAGTAAACCTTTGACATGGTTGTTACACCCCAAGTTATTATAACATTGCACTGGGATCGACATGACTTTCCTTGTTATACTCTTAGTGTTGGAAAGCCCTTGCACTCTGCCGGTCTTACTGCCATTGCACGCAGATGGGTTTCCACACTAGTGCTTTTCTATCGCCTTAAAGTCCGTGCCTTTCTTTCAGGGTGCTGTCAACTTGTTTGTCGTTATAAACAGCCACAGTTCAGCCTCAGCTATCCCCCTTCGTCCACCATCGTCACGATACAGGATGCGAGGCAAGGCACTGCACTTGAGTGATCCTTGAAGTGGACCTCAAGGAGAGCATGTCCTATTGCATGCGGGTTAGACGCGTCCACGCCCCGCCCCACGAAAAAAGGCGTCGGCTGATATGGCCTCAGATCTGGGGAAGGGCCCTCCTTAGGACTGAGCCATACTATGCAGCCACTTCTGCACAGTGGGATAGGACCTCTACTCTCGCCTGTATTGTTTTAAGAAAACAGAAAGGGGGAACTGTGGTGAGCCGCTTCTGCCGTTTCTGCAGACTATGGTCGCCATTACAAGATGGCGCTGGCTCCGCTGTGGTCTGTGACAAACAACTCCTTATTTGGGAGAGTTGGCACATGGTTTTTCACCACCCTATGAGAAAGCTCCACGTGGCAGCTTCGCATTGGGGCTTGAGATGCTTTATTAAGGCTGGGAGGGGCATCCGAGGGGAAGAAGAAGAAATATCAAGGGCCTGAATAAACTGCTGAAAGAAGATTCCTGAGTTGCGTCTTCCTTGCGGGCAAGGGGTTGCGACAAGACTCCTATTGTACCCATTGCGTTTCGGTCAAGGTTTAACTGCTGAGGCTCCCAAGGGCCGCTCTGGGTTAATTTGGTAGGACGCAGCTCAGGATCGCTCTCCGTTATCACTCACACACTCATCCTTCCGGCCGACTGGAAGTGCTGTCAGGACCTACAAGTACTGTATTCATCGATTTTTGAGGTTCTGGGGATTGGCATGCTTTAACACTGAACTACATCCCCAGCCCCCTTTAAATGCATTTTTTAAAACTTTGAGACAGGGTCTTGCTAAGTTGCTGAGGCTGGCTTTGAACTTGGAATCCTCCTGCCTCAGCCGGTGGGTTGATGGGATCACAGGCGTGTGCACAACGCCTAGCTAGGACCTACAAATTAAAAAAAAAAATACTGTCACAATCCCATCTCTGTAGTCTATGCTGGGACTGACTCCACACCCCTCCCCAACTTTACTGGGGATGGAACCCAGTGGTGCTTAAGCATCGAGTCACATCCCCAGCCCTTTTTATTTTGAGACAGGGTCTCAGTTGCTTAGGGCCTTGCAAAGTTGCCTGAGGTGCCTGGAACTTGCCACCCTCCTGCCTCAGCCTCCCGAGTCACTGGGATCTCAGACATGCACCTCCACCCAGAATGAGGGTGGTTTTCAAGACCCAGGCTCTTTGGTACAACGTGATCCATGGGACCCTGGCCTGTCCTGGGCAGAAGAGAAGCAGAGTCACCTAAAGAGCCCTGCTTGTGACCTCGATCAGCTGCTTCTTTACTGGGTGCTTCTGGGTTTGATGCTGGGCCTTCGGAATTTAAGTTGGAAGTGAATGTCCACGGCCCACGTGCTGGGGGGCTGCTTCAGGAGACCTGCGGATCAGAAGTGCCCTCCCTCAGGAAGGGGCCAAGGGCTTGCAAGAGGCTTCACACAGCCCCCACCCTCTGCTCCACCAGGTCACGTGACAACAGGGAGCAATGTTTCTCCCCCACATACTTAGGCTATTGATTTTCCGGGATCACAGAATGTACCGATATAAGGTAGGGGCAGCTGCGATGCGGTTATCAATAAATCCTAATGTATACACACTGGCAGCCACGGGACCTAGGGGCTGGTATTGTTTGTAAATGTGCTCGTACAGTCAAGGGCATAGTGCTTTATAAACATGCCCCCTCTGAGTGTTCCAAATTTATGGAAATTCTCATCACTTTACAGAACCTCAGACTGAATTGTTAGATTATTTTAAGGCTCTTCAGTCAACAAAAACAAAACAAAATTCCAGGACTCATATAAGAATGGACTTTTGACTCCAAATAAATCTAATTAATATATTAATAACATTCTTTAAAAACCCTTTATTTACTTTAAACTGATGTAAAAAACACAAAATTGTACATCTTCATGGGATGCTGTGGGATATTTCAATAAATGTATACATGTGGAATCATAATGACTTCATTTATCACAACATTTTTTTTTAGGGGGGTACTGGGGATTGAACCCAGGAGTGCTTAACCCCTGAGCCACATCCTCAGCTCTTTTTATATTTTATTTAGAGACAGGGTCTTGCTGAGTTGCTTAGGGCCTTGCTTTTGCTAAGGCTGACTTTGAACTGGCAATCCTCCTGCCTCTGAAGCACACTCTGAAGTGTGTGCTACCGTGCCCCAGCCATCATTTACCATTTTTTGATGAAATCTTTCAAAATCCCTTTTTCTAGCTTTGAATATGCAGTATACAATTACACCCACTATGTAACAGCACTCCAAGCAACTCAATCCCATCTGACTGCAACTTAGATCACTCTTTCCAATCCTTTGTGAGAAAAATACCTTCAAAGTTTGATTTCCTTCCTTCCTTTCTTTCCTGGGGATTGAACCCAGGGGCACTCTACTCCTAAACTACAACCCCAGTTTCTTTTATTTGAGACAGGGTCTCACTAAGTTGCTGAGGCTGGCCTTGAACTTGCAATCCTCCTGCCTTAGCCTCCGAGTTGATGGGATGACAGGCGTCCATCCACCTGGCTTAAGTTTATGATTTTCTTTTCAAGAACGGATTGAATTACAAACAACCTAACTGAATCACTGCCAGTATCACACATTTTGCTTTCAACAGATTTTAAAAAATATTTATTTTTCTTAGTTTTAGGTGGATACAATGACTTTATTTTTTATGTGGTGTTGAGGATCGAATCCAGCGCCCCACACACACATGCCAGGCAAGCACGCTACCGCTTGAGCCACAACCCCAGCCCTTCAATGGATTTTTAAAATTTCAGGTATAAACAGCAAAACGTCCAAACACATTCCAAATGTTTATGCTTTGTCACTTATACATGCATTACAGTTTTTAAAACAAGCTTTAAAACCTGCCCCTTGCTACCACTTCCCTGTTCCTCTATGAACAGAATCTTACCAAAGAATACATACGGGTCACAAATTCATGAAAAAGGGTCCAGCGTTATGAATGCTTAAGGAAAAGCAGTTAAAACTACACACCTATGGATGTAGTAAATCCCAAGGACCACACTGAGTATTGGCAAGGATGTGGAAGAACCGAAGTCCCCACAGCCCCACAGGCCCCCGCTCACAGCCTGGTGGTTTCTTAACAAGCTGACTGTCGCCTGCCCTGTGTCTCAGCTTTGCACCTGAGTCACTGACCCCAAAGTAGCTGACATAAATATGTAAACAAGTGCACATGCTGTAGCAGCTTCACTGTTTTGGCATTAGCCAGAACCCAGAAACAACCTAAAGGAATGGCCAAATGCAATAAAAATGAACAGCTCACACAGCAGAAGAATCTCAAAATAATAATCATGAATGAAACTAGAAAAATAAACATTTTGTGAATCAAGTCATCCACGTCCTGCTAACACAATCTAAGCCATCGGGGAAGACAGAGTAAAGGTGGCCTGGCGGCCAGGGATGGCCCGGGCCAACGAAGGGCATGAGGTAGGTCAGGGTGCAGAGCGTTCACGTGATGACTGCAGTGAGCCTAGTGGTTCAGTGTGAGGTCTGGTAACCCCACACGAACTCCACCTCCTTCTTGGTGACCTTATGGGGACAACCTTGCCTCAGTGGCAGAAAGTATTAGTGACCGGTGACGTTCACTTCTACACAGGATGGTGGCTGGTCACAAAGCCACCTTGCTAGAGTGGGGATCTCCCCTCCCGCCATGCTTGTTTTCCTGGCCTTCAGGGAACATTCCAGAAAGGCTACCTGAGTGGAATACACAGAACTTTTTTTTTTTCCCCCTGACAATGACCACAGATCCGAAGGTGCACATCCCTGGAGACCGTGAGATTCTGTGCACACCTCAAACCCGCACCATCACTAGAATCTAGTTTGCTGCGATCTCCTCCAAGTCCTATGAACCCAGTGTTTCTGTCCCAATCAGTTTCCCCAGGCACAAGCCCACAGAATGACGGGGATCAGGCACTCGACTCTCTCAGTCGGCCGACACGGTGCTAGGCATCACGTGATGTCCTGTGCCACAGTTCACGCTGCTCCGGGCAGCACTGGGAGTTGTCAGAACTTCCTGCCTCGAGGTGTCCCCAGCCCACAAAACATCCTGCATATACTCCACCACATAGGACCAGAAGGCCCTACAGCTCCTAGGGGGCCTCGGGCAACAATTCATATTAGGACAAAACTGGGAAGAGAGTCGCATTCTTCCATTAAACCAATGTCTCTAAGGCTTGGAATTATGTGACCTCCCTGTGCCACCCCCACACACCACAGCTGTTTAATGCTGGCTGGGACCAATCCTGTTTTTAAGCCATCTCACAGAGTGAACAGAATCCCAAGATTACAGGTGCTTCAGACAATAACAGCCCTCAAAACAAAACAAATGTGAGGCAAGTAGTTCCCAGGTTAGTGTCTTAGAGGCTGTGGAAAAAAACCCAACCAACCACCCAAACAAAAAACCCCAACATCGTCACAAGAAATGTGTCCCTGAAAGAATTTACTTCTATCAGGATCTCCAGTACAAAACTGGGTCAGGTTCATGCCCCATCTTTTTGAAGAAGGGAATGTGGGCTCAGACTACTCATTACCTCCAGCAATGGGAGAACACAGATCAGCGTCCCTGAACATGGTGGCGTGGTGACTGACACAGCTGGACTTAGCAAGTGGCAGTGAAATGGCTTCTGTCTCAGAAACTGTCAGTAACCTAAACTGCAAGGGTTATGGATGCTAGGAACTGTAACACAGATCCTTGGAGCTTCCACAAACCTGAACTGAAGGGAATCTCTCTGCCATGCACCTTCAGTTGCTGGGCTTCAATCCAGGTAGGCTGCTCTTACAGGTGCTCTCCTCCAATGATTCCACTAAATAAAAAGTGCACATTCCCTATATAGCTAAGACCTTTCTCCACTGTGAACTCTCTGGTGTTGAACAAGGACAGATTTGCAGCCAAAGGATTTCCCACATTCACTGCACTGATAAGGCCTTTTTCCAGTGTGAATTCTCTGGTGTTGAATGAGGCTGGAGCTTTGGCTGAAAGACTTCCCACATTCACTACATTTATAAGGCCTTTCTCCAGTGTGGACCCTCAGGTGTTTAATGAGGTTAGATTTGCAGCTAAAGGATTTCCCACACTCACTGCACTCAATAGGCCTTTCTCCAGTGTGGACCCTCTGATGGTTCCTAAGGTTGGAGCTGTGGCTGAAGGGTTTCCCACACTCCTCACATACATAGGGCCTTTCTCCTGCATGGACTTTCCGATGTGAACTGAGGCTGGAGCTTTGCTTAAAGGATTTCCCACAATCACTGCACTCATAGGGCCTCTCTCCAGTGTGAAGCCTCCGGTGGTGAATGAGGCTGGAACTTCGGCTAAAGGATTTCCCACACTCACTGCACTCATGAGGCCTTTCTCCAGTGTGAACTCTCTGGTGGTAAATGAGGCTGAAGTTTTGGCTAAAGGATTTCCCACACTCACTGCACTCATAAGGTCTTTCTCCCGTGTGAACTCTTTGATGTTGAATGAGGTTGGACCTCTGGCTGAAGGATTTCCCACATTCCCCACACTCATAAGGCCTCTCTCCCGTGTGGACTTTCCTATGGCTGTTGAGGCTGTAGATCTGACTGAAGGCCTTCCCACACTCACTGCACTCATAAGGCCTCTCTCCAGTATGCACTCGCTGGTGGATGACGAAGCTCGAGTAGTAGGTGAAGAACTTCCCACATTCACTGCACTCATAAGGCCTCTCTTCACTGTGGACTTTCTGGTGCTGAATGAGATTACATCTCCGAGTACAGGCTTTCCCACACTTGCTGCACTCAAAAAGCCCTTCACTTGTGAGTGCCCTCTGGTACTGAACGAGTGTATCTGTGTGGCTAAGAGCTTTCTTGCATTCCCCCCAGTGGTGAAGACTTTTTCCATTGTGAAAGGCCACCCCACACTTGTAACTGGCATTTGGTTTCTCCCCTGTGTGAGTGGCCTGTTGACGGGGAAATCCCATGCTGGCCAGAAAACCCTTCCCCACCTCTTTGCAAGTATAAGGCTTCCCTGACACATGGATCATGCAGCTCTTTATAAACAAGTTTCTGTCAGTGTCACCTCTGAAGGGAAGCTCTTTAATGTGCTGCCTCTGATGCTGTTGAAGATTTGCAGCAAAATAGAACTGTCTTCCACATGTGCGTGGCTTCTGCCCAGGATGTGTTGTTCTGTGGTGCTGAGCCAACTGCAAAATGCTTCTCAAGACCAGGCCACATATTTCACAGGAGCAGGCATTCTGGGATGACGACCCCTCTTTGGGAGTCATGAGACGTGACAATCCTTCAGAAACGCTTGGTTCAGAAGGTGCTTCCTCTTGCTCTACTCCATGCAAACAACCTGAAAGCAGACATCAGAGGAGGAATGGTGAAGGACATGCTGCCTTAATTAGGATGTGGCCATGAATCACCAATGTTCATCCAACAAGCAAAGAACCAGTCTATGCAACTGTTTTCAGGCTGCGGAAGCAGCTGCTCTGCATTCCTGGACCCCAAGGTCCCCCAGTGGAATAGGCCTTACCAGCTGAGCACTTAGGGTGAGAGACATGTTTTATACCTCATCCCTTTGTCAATGACTCCTAGCAGGACCATACCTGCTGGTGACATGTGGTGCTATGAAGGGACCTCTAGACCCAGAAGAACTGGACTGGAACAGTAACTGGTTCAGGCTCTGTTAAAGGATACATGTACACCTCAGACCACAACATCAGAAGACACTCAGGAGGCAGTGTGAGTCCAGAGACAAAGGGATCTGCACTGGGCTGGATTGTAGAAAGGAAAAGATGGCAAAATGTCAAGAATATACAAGGGAAGGTAAAAGCAAGCTGCCACAAGCAATGACATAAAGACAAGGGCTGAACAGGCTGGCTCCTAGCATGACCTGTGTGTAACCCCAATGCCATCCCTTCCCTTTGTCCAGGCCCTCGCTGAACCCATCCTGCTAAGACTGGGTCACGAACATCCTGGGAAGCATGGAGGCTCTTTCACTAACCCCAGGTGAGGAACTGCATGGGACCGGGAGGATAAAGGAAGAACAGGACATGTGAGCAGCTAACGCAGGCCCAGAACCATTCAGCAAGTGGCCGAACACAGGAAAAGTAAGGAAGTTACGTGGTATAAATTCAAATACTGTACTACAATGTTAAATGCAATCTCCATGGTAACTACACACAGATAAATAAATAGCCATAGACGTACATAAAAGAAAAGACAAGGAATTAAAGTTTACTATAAAAATCATCTGAACACAAAATCAATGTAGGAAACTGGAGACAAAAAAGCTGTGAGGTCTATAGAGAACAAATGGCAAAATGACAAAGCCAGTCCCTCTTGTCAGTGATTATTCTAAATATAAGTAGATGAGACTTTCTGAGCAAAAGACAACAGACATCAAAACTGAAGGGAGAGGGACTGGGGTTGTGGCTCAGTGGCAGCTGGCTGTGTGAGGCCCTGGGTTCAATCCTCAGCACCACATATACATAAAGTAAAAAATAAAAACTGAAGGGAGGAAGATAGTTTTACAATAATATACAGTTTTACAACAACAGTTGGAAACATTTACACCCAAATCTCAACAACAGACTAACCAGGGAAGAAAGAAATGAGGACCTGAACAGCCCAATAACCCAACTAGACCCAACAACCACACAGAAGTACTCTGCCCAACAAGAAGGAACACACTTCTCAAGGGCACCCAAGGCATTCCCCAGGACAGACTGGGTTAGGAGGTAAACTAAGCCTGCTAGATTTAAACAGACAGAGGGCATCATACAAAGAATATTCTCCAATCCAATGGGACGAAGCTGGAAACAACAGAAGGAAAACTGGAAAATTTACAAATGTGTAGAAATTAAACAACATGATCTTAGATCTTAAGCCAATGCAACAGAGAAGAAATAGGAAATAAAAACATAATATACGCAAATTTATGGGATGCAACAAAAATAGTAACAAGGGGAAAACATACGGCATAACCACTTATATTAAAAAAGAAGAAAGATCTCTACTTATCAGCCTACTTTGACATCTTAAGGAACTTCAAAAAGAAGCACAAGCCTGGAGATGGCACACGTGTGTAATCCCAGCAACTCAAGAGGCTGAGGCAGGAAGACTGCAAATTTAGGCCAGCCTCGGTGACTTAGCAAGACACTGTCTCAAACTGCTGAGGACATTGTTCAGTGGTAGAGCACCCTGGGTTTAATCTCCATTACCATAAACACAAAACAAAAACAAAAAAAACAATAAATTAAAGCCAAAGCTAGCAGGAAAAAGAAAAAAAGGAAAAGAAGTTAATATGTGAAGATAAAAACCAAATAAAATCATGAAACAAAAAGGTAGTTCTTTAGAAAGGCTATCAAAACTGACAGACCTTTACCTAGATGAGAGGAAAAAAAGGAAGTCAAATTACTAAAATCAGAAATGAAAGTAGGGGATTCTCAATCTTCAAAAATACAAAGCAATAAAATTAGTAGTACAACAACTGGATAACAGATGAACTGAAAAATTCCCAAGTACATAAAACCTACCAAGACTAAAAAAATGAAGAAACAGAAAACCTAAACAGTCCCATAAGTATTTAGGAGATTAAACTAATATCCAAAAACCAACCAAAAAAAGCTCTGAACCTGATGGCTTCACTGGTGAACTCTACTACCATTTACTGAAGAACTCTTTTTAACCCTCCCCCAAAACGTGAAGCAAACACTTCCAAACACATTCTTTAAGGCCAGTGTTATTGATTCCAATTCCGACAAAGACAAATCAGTTTTCTTGATGACAGCTGATGCAAAAATTATCAACAAAATATCACCAAATATCTGAATTCTGCAGCATTCAAAAAGGATTACACACCATGACCAACCAGAAGTTATTCCTGTAATGCAATCATGATTCAATGTAAGAAAATCAATTTTTAAAGAGGCAAAAAAGCACATGAGCATCTCAACTGATACACAAAGAGCATTAAACGAAATGAAACATCTTTTTATGAGGAAAACATTCAGCAAACCAGGAACATTTTATAAAGTTATAAAAGTCATACAAAGAAAAAACTAGATCGTGAAAGCTGAGAACTTTTCCTCCCAAAGCAAGAAGGAGAGGAGTATGCCTCTTTCTATTACCATATTACTAGAAGTTCCAATCATTGCAATTATGCAAGAGGAAAAAAAAATAAAAAGGAACAGAATGGAAAAAGAAGGATCAGAATAGGAAAAAAAAAGATGATCTCTGTTTACAGATGATATATGTGGAAACCTCTAAAGATTTCACTAAAAAAAACTGTTATAGCTAATAAACAAATTCAGCAAACAGATGGATACAAATACAACATGCAAAAATTGGTTGCATTTCTATGTACTAATAACAAAAAGGCAGGAAAGGAAACTAATAATTGTGCTTATTATGGCATCAAAAAGAATAAAAATGCTGGATGCAGTGGTGCATGCCGGTAATCCCAGTGACTCGGAAGGCTGGGGCAGGAGGATCCCAAGTTTGAGGTCAGCCTCAGAAACTAAGACACTCTCTCAAAATAGGTATGGAGCTCAGGATAGAGCATCTCTGAATTCGATCCCTAGTATTAAAAAGGAGTAGAATACTAAGGAATTTAATTAGCCAAGGAAGTAAGACATGTTATTGCTAAAATGAAAATAAAGAATAATAATAAATAGAAAGGCATTACATGAATGTTCATGGATTGGCCAACTGGATCATCCCAAAGTGATCTACAAAATGAATACTATCAAAATCCCAATGACTTTTTTTCCCCAGAAATAGAAAAAAAAAATCCTAAAATTTACATGGATTACCAAGAGTCACCAAATAAGGTAAAACAACCTTGAAGATCAAAGTTGGAGGACTCACATACAAAACTTATCACAAAGCTACAGAAATTAAAATAGTGTCATGCTTCCATAAAGTCAGACGCATAACTGGGCATGCTAACACACACCCGTAATCCCAGTGGCTGGGGAGGCTAAGGAAAGAGGATGGTAGATGCAACAAAAACAGTACGGTTGTGCCTTAAAAAACAGAATTAGTACATGATCCAGCAATTCCACCTCTGGTTATGTGTCCACAGAATTAAAAGCAAGTACATGAAAAGGTATCTGTTGACTCATGTTCATTGAAGCATTATTCACAGTAGCTCCAAGTACACACAGGTGGACAGATGGATAAACAACATGTAGGACATCATACAAGGGAATGCTATTCAGTCTTCAAAGAAAATTCTGGCTTGGACCTTGAAAAAGCTACCACACAAGAACAAATACTTTATGATTCTACTCACCTGAGACACTTAGAGTGGTCAAATTCATAGAAAGAAAGCAGAATGGTGCTTGCTAAGAGATGGAGGGAATTATTGCTTAATGACTAGAGTTTTAGCTTTGCAAGATGAAAAAGTTCTATGAAAGAAAGGTAGCGATAGTCACATAATAATGTGAATTTTAAGTATTTAAAACCAATGAAATGTACACTTAAAAATGGTTAAAATGATAAAATATCATACATATTTCACCACAATTCAAATAAATAAATAACACCTTGGGGGAAGTTCTTGTAAAAACAGGCTAAATAAGTACTGATGATGTCAGTGACTATATTTCATGGCACACTAGACACTGATGAACGTCAGATATAAGAAGGGAAAAGAACGTGCATGGACCTAGAGAGTCACCAGACAGGAAGAAGACAAGTAGGTGGGATCTGTTAGGCTCACTTGATCCTTGTCCATGATGCTCTGGGGCAGCAGGAATTATGGCCATAAGGGGAGGGAAGAAGGCAAGCACTCAGTCCCAGCACCTGCCCAGGGAACTGGGGATGAGATCTGAGGAGAACAGAGCGGCTGCCAAGGAAAAGGAGAAAGGCAGTTCAGCCCAGGCCACAACAGTGGATACAAGGGACTTACCCAGCGAGGATATAAGTGCCAAGTTCTCCAGCATCACCTCGAGGTGCAGGTGTCTCTGGGCCTCATCAAGAAGATCCCATTCCTCCCAAGAGAAGTACACAGCCACATCTTGAAAGGTCACCTGCCCTGGCAGGACAGAGACTGATGAAATCATGAACAGCTCACTCTGGCAGACCCATGATCCTTGTCCCACACATCTGCCCCCATGTCCACCCTCCTCCCCAGCTCCTCAATTCTGAAGGGACACCAGACTCTGGTGTCACTGGTGCCTGCTCTTCTGGTGCTCCCAACAGTCACTGCATTCATCCGTTCTGTTTTCCATTCTGCAACCAGATAAAACCCGTCAACACTTGGGTAGAAAACCTCCCTCCTCTAAACCCAACCTCCCACTGCCTCCACGTAACAGTGTGTCATTCCAAGCCTGGCTCTGCCTCCTGCCTCCCTCTCCCGGAGTTTGTTGCCATCAGAAAGGCAGGAGACCTGTAGTTCCCGGGACACATTCCCCTGCAAGCAGTTCCAAGTGCTGGTATCTGCACCGGGATAAGCTTCCACACCTCCCTCCTTGGGAGGTCCTAAACGGGAACTCTCCAAGTAACTGGCCACACAGATGCGGGACCCGAAGCTTGGTGAACACAGGGCTGGGGAAATGGCAGGCGAAGTCCAAGAGACCCGAAGGCAGAGAAAAGGTAGGTGGAAGTCAGGAGCAGTAAGACCGGGGCGCCCTGCACTTACCTGTGAGGTCGGTGCCGCCGTGGGACCTTGGGAGAGGCAGAGCCAGGCGGACTGAGCACGGCTGTGCTCCCCCGGCACGGGCCTCCCCGGCCCCCCTGCCCGCCAGGCCTGGCAACTGACCTCCAGCTGAGGGCCACCTCTGCGCCTGGGTTCAGGGGCGACCTGCGGTCAGCGGCTGGCCTCGGGCGGGGCTGACTCTCCCTCGGCCTCCGGGGCGCACCACCCGCGGTTCTTCCCGGAACAGCCTTGGGCAGGCTTTCCACACCCCATCGGCCGTGTCTCGGGCTCGGGGCTGTCCCCGGCCGGGCCCCGCGCACGGGGCGCGACTCCTGCGCCTGCCCTGCGGGGGCGGGCCTCCCCCAAGCTCCGCGCCCTGCGGTGACGGCGCGCACCCCACGTCCCCGCGCCCCGCGCTGACCCGGGCCGGGGCCGAGGACGCGCCGCTCACCCCGGCCGGGCCCCTCGGCGCGGCCGCCTCCATCCTACTCTCCTGGGGGGGCACCGGGGCGGCGACCGCGCGCTGCCGCTCTCAGCGGCGTCACAGGCTGCAGCGCCTGATCCTCGCCCCTCCTCCGGCGCCTTCTCGCGCGTCACTCGGGTCCCAGCGCAGCACACAAGACAGACAGAACCGGCCCGAAGGCCCCCGAAAAGATCTCCAGGAAAACGCCGGAAGTCCCGCCCCCAAGGGAGACGCCCTGCACGGAACCGCCTCTCCTCTGGACCTTCATTGGATCAGCACTCTGCCACTGGGCGCAAGCGCTTCTGGGTAATGTAGTTCCCACGGCCACGATCGCGCCCAGGGAAGCCAGGAACAGCGACCTCGCGGGAAAGGTCCCCGCAGCGCCGCCAGGGCCCCCAGCCGGTGTCTGCGGAGTGCCAGTCTCCAGTGCAACTGACCACTTAAATATGTGGACATTATTTCAGACCCAAGAAGCCGACCCATACAGAGCCTCGCAGCTAGCTAGAAGCGTTCCCACGGCCGCATCGCTCTTCAAATGCGTGGGAGCACGCCATCACCTCAGACTGGCGCCAAGAAGGGACCAAAGGCGGTGGCGAGGGGGTGGGGCGGACTGAGCCAGGGTAGACAGCACAGGGTGCAAGGACACGGGGCATCTATTCCTGTCCCCTGAAACGTGCGTTTGGCCTGTGAAGTCTGGATGTTCACAAAGCCTAGACTTTTGCTTACGCCCTGTGTTCCTAATTTACACCGGAAGTTTCTAAGTCATAAAATTGACTTTATTGTGTGTTGAGGATTATTATCACACTCTATATATTTGTAAAACGGCGAAAAAGTCTCCTTCTATACTTGTCGGATTAGCCGCACCTGAAAGACAGCTTCTTTCCAGGAATCTGCTCCAGGCATGCCCTCTACCTGCATCCCACATGCATCCCACAGGCATCCCACCTGCATCCTACAGGCATCCCACAGGTATCCCACCTGCATCCCACAGATATCCCACAGGCATCCCACCTGCATCCCACAGGCATCCCACCTGCATCCCACAGACATCCCACAGGCATCCCACCTGCATCCCACAGGCATCCCACAGGCATCCCACCTTCATCCCACCTGCATCCCACAGGCATCCCACCTGCATCCCACAGGCATCCCACCTGCATCCCACAGGCATCCCACCTGCATCCCAGAGGCATCCCACAGGTATCCCACCTGCATCCCACCTGCATCCCACAGGCATCCCACCTGCATCCTACAGGCATCCCACCTGCGACCCACATTCATCCCACAGGCATCCTACAGGCATCCCACCTGCATCCCACAGACATCCCACAGGCATCCCACCTGCATCCCACAGGCATCCCACAGGCATCCCACCTGCATCCCACCTGCATCCAACAGGCATCCCACAGGCATCCCACCTGCATCCCACCTGTGCCGCGTCTGGCCAAGGGAGCCGAGTCCGGCGAGGGACGGCGAGGTTAAAAGACACACAGGACACCAAGGTTCTTCATCCAGGAGTCAATACCCTTTATTGCTAACACACCTTTTTTTATACCCCAAGCAGCAGAAGTGGAAAAATACCCAAAAGCAGGAGGGAGGGGGGAGAAATTTAGTTTCAACATCTATTATTGTCAGGTACTGAAACCTCCCTTAACAATAAGTCCATCAGACCAGAAAAGGTCAAGGCATTCCCGTGGGACACATATGTCTCAGACGGACAAGCAGGAACAGAAAAACCGCAAGTTCGCCATGGCCTTGTGAGCTGGCCACACTGGCATGCAGAACAAACTAGTGGAGGTAGGGCTCCAGGGGCCAGGGTGGACCTGCTGCCAACAAGTCCCCCTCTTTTGTTTTTTGCATGCCAGTGGGAATCAAGTAGCCCCTGTCTTAGGTCGTTCACAGCCCTTGCGATGCTTACCCGTCTCTGGGAAGGCCCCGATTCCCTGGCTTAGGTCGCACAGCAAGCGTGAAAGTTGCCCGTCACTGGGTACTACAAGATCAGCTCAAGGTGTTATGACCTATCAAGACATTATTGCGGTGAACGCTTAACCGTCTCCACCTACGGGACCCACGACCGTCACCGCCGAATGGCAGATGTGATTGGACCGAGAGATTAGACAGCAAAGATCCTAGTACAGGAAGGCAAGAGGGAAAGGTATGCATAGAGAAAAGATATGGCAGGAGTTCTTCTTTTAAGGAGGACACTCATCTTTGGATCGGTCTGAAGTATATCTCAGAGGGGCGATCATCCATCTTCAAGCGTTGATAGTGAACCTGTATCGGCTTAGAGGCTAAGATATTAATTTGATCCTTAATGAATTGTACTATCTTATTTACAATGCAGGGTCCTATTGCCACTACTAGAAGGAGGCCTAACAATGGTCCCAATAAGGGAAGAAGATAAGGCAAAAATCCATTAAGTCCAGTCCAGAGAGGGTTCTCAAATAATTCCCTCCTCCTTTTTTCTAGGTCTTCTTGGAGTTGTTTAATTTTTGTGCGAACTATGCCAGACTTGTTAGCATAAAAACAGCACCTCTCCCCAAGGGCTAAACAAATTCCCCCTTGATTGGCAGTAAGCAAGTCTAAACCCCGCCTGTTCTGAAGAACTACTTCTGCTAGGGAGTCTATCTGGTCTTGTAAGTCTTTAATGGTTCCCGACAGGGTTTGCACATCATCTATAAGCTGTTGAGATAGGCGGCAGTAAGAATGTATAGCCGTACCCAATCCTGCCGTGCCTGTGCCCACAGCAGCGGTTATTCCAAGGCCAACAAGGAGTGGTAAGGCCTGAACAGCTCTCTTGTGTCTTCTAACTAAGATGTCTAGGCTAGGAATGGGTAGGGGTTCATCTCCTGAGATAATCGTGATATCAGGAAGCAATAATGCCAGAATGCAACCACCAGTCCAATTTGCTGGGAGCCTGGGAAAAGCTAAATTTCCACCACACATAAAAACTGTACCATTAGGGGGACAAATGGGCGGAGTAGGTGAGGAGTAATTCTTTACTAATGAGCAGTTTCCAAAGGAAGAGACTCCAACATCAACATCATAGGTATTATTTTGCATCATGCCCAGAAGGCATGACATAAAACCACCTAGAGGCTGCACCTTAAAGGGTAGCCCAGATTGACATGTGTTGTCATCATCAATGGTATAATTGATGGGAACCGCCAATGGCATGACTGCACCTGCCGTCATGCAGAGCCAGCAATCACCAGCAAGGGTAGGATTGGAACTGTTAAGTAAAGAAAAGGTAGTTTCTAGGATATCTAATGTATTGGCATCTAAATCAGGAAGCTGGGATTTGGGCAATATCAAGGGGTGGTATGTAGGCTTAGGAATCTCCAGCTTTAAAAGCTTAATCACCTGAAGGTGTTTGATAGCATCAGTGGGTCCCCCTCCATCAGAGACTCCGATAGGGGCCTGCATGGGCCAGCAGGAGGGTTTACCCAGGACGCCCTCACATCCCGCCTCCGTTAACCGAGTCGTGATGCCTTCCCCTCCCCGGTCACCAAGAAAAGGAATATAATTATAAGTGGTCCCCCATTCTCCACGGGTGTTAGTTAGGATGGCCTCAAAATATTGTTTTCCTTGATTATTAACACAAATTGAGGCCGATGTATAACAGGAGATGTGCATTGCCAGGGTGTAATGACAAGTGGTGGAACAGCTTCCAAGAGTCTCGGTCGGATTAGGGACAACAAGTCCAGGCTTATTAACACATACCCATTTTGGTTGCTTAAATCCTCCAATGTTTTCATTGAGTTCAGCCGCCATATAGGCTACTTTAGTCCCACAATCAATGCTCTGGATATAACCAGAGGGGGCCGAGTGCCGGGGCCCTCCCTTACACTCACAAGGGGCTCCAAAAAGATATTCATGAATATTCCCAGGCGGGGGGTCAAGCCCTCCTTCAGCAAACCTGTCCAGAATGAATGTCACAAGCGGGGTCCAGCTCATGAGGTGTGTCTCGGCACTCACTTGAAGGGGTGAGAACAACAGTGGCAGGATCAGCCATCTTGGGAACTTCATTTTGTCTTGAATTTTCATTCACCGGTCTGGTGCAGCGCTCTGGGATCCAAATGGGCTTCTCAGTTCCTGGGGGAAAAACACATACAGCTCCCCTCACTCTAGCTAAGAGTGGAGCCGGGGGTTGCCACTTTCCAGTGGATAAATCTTTCCACCTTATTTGAGCATCTTGTACAGTGGGAGGGGAAAAGTGGCGTTGTGCAGCCGTGCGCCCTCCAGTGTCAGTGAGTAAAAAATTTAAAGTAAATAGGGTTATACTTAGAAGTGTTTGTGGTCCCTGACAATTCCGGTATATCTCCCCCTCTTTTGTTTTTTGTAAATAAGTTTTTAAATGTTGATGGGCTCGTTCCACGATAGCCTGTCCCTGTGGATTATAAGGGATTCCAGTCTTATGATTAATTTCCCATTGGGTGCAAAACCGTTGAACCGCCTGGCTTACATATGCGGGACCATTATCGGTTTTGAGGCATCGTGGGGTGCCCATGGAGGAAAAGGCTTTTAGAAGATGACTGATTACGTCCTTAGCCTTCTCTCCAGTATGTAAGGTGGCAAAAATGAAGCCAGAATATGTGTCAGTGGAAACATGTATAAAGGAGAGCTTACCAAAGCTAGGGAAGTGTGTAACATCAGTTTGCCAGACATCATTAGGTTGCAATCCTCTTGGATTAACCCCAAGGGAAGGAGAATGAATAAATGGTGCACAGGTTGGACATAATGAGGCAATTTGTAAAGCTTGGTCCCGTGAACATCCTGTGTGGAAGCGTAAAGACTGTGCATTTAAATGAAATTTGTTATGGAATTGTAAGGCCTTATCATATTCGGTCGCCACACAGGAAAGGCCGACAGCATGAGTAGCAGCGTCTGCTTTTGCGTTGCCCTCTGACAAAGGTCCAGGGAGCCCTGAATGGCTTTGGATGTGGCCGATGTATAAAGGATCTCATCTGGCCCAAATGAGAAGCGGTACTACCTGTAGTTGTTCTGTGATGGTGGATTGCTTTCCAATATATGATGCTGTTTCTATGACTAGAGCCAGATTGGCTACATACAAGCTGTCAGTATATACATTAAGAGGAATAGAACTATAGACTTTGAGAGCTATGATTAAAGCTTCAACTTCCGCCTTTTGGGCCGACTGACCTGACACAGGTTGTCGGAGAATTTGAGATCCATCAAAAACGATGGCAAATCCATTTTTGGCCCCATCTGTATATACAGTTTGGGCCTTTGGAATAGGTTCCCTTTTCATAATCTTTGGGAAGATAATGGGACACCTTTTAAAGCTCTCCAAAAGTCTATGTTTAGGGAAGTGATTATCAATCTGACCCTTGAAGCTGCACAGGAAAAGACACCAAAGGTCATGTTCTTGTTGTAACTTGTGTATCGTATCTTGAGTGTAAGGTTGAATAAGTATGTCAAAGGTTTTTCCAAACAATGCATCACCCAAATATTTAGCCTTCCAAATTAAGTTAATAACTAGCTCATAAAAGGGAGTCAGTACCCGGGGGTTAGAAGCCGGCAAGTGGACCCAATAAATGGGACCCATTTGCCAGAACACTCCTGTGGGAGTAATTTTAGAAGGTAGAACTATAAATGACAAGGGCAGAGAATAATCTATCTGCGTAATCTGCATGTCCTGCAGAGCCTCTTCTATTAGCCTCAGTGCTCGTAAGGCTTCTGGTGTAGGTACTCTACACGACGTAGGAGAAGGATCTCCTCGCAAGAGGTCATACAGGGGTTTGAGCTCTCCAGTTGGAATATGAAAGGACGGGTGCAGCCACTGTATTTCCCCGAGGAATGTCTGCCACTGATGCAAAGTTTTGAGCTGATTTATCTGGAACTGGGGTCTCTGGGGAAAGATTCCTATGTTATTAATGATGTATCCCAAGTAATTGTAAGGGTGTTGAAACTGCACCTTTTCGGGCGCTATGACCAGCCCTGCCCCTTTTAGAAGGGATTGGAGGACTTCATAAGATTGAAGAAGCCTTTCTTTCTTGGGCCCTGCCAGTAAGATGTCATCCATATAATGAATGAGGTAGAGCTGTGGGAACTGCTGTCGAAAGGGTCGTAAGACCTCAGCTACAAAATATTGGCACATTGTAGGACTATTAGTCATCCCTTGAGGTAGGACGGTCCATTCATACCGTTGGTAAGGTTCCCTAAAGTTTGTTGAAGGCAAGGAGAAAGCGAAACGCTTTCGGTCTCATGGGTCTAAGGGGATAGAGAAGAAACAATCTTTTAAATCTATAACAATAAGGTGCCAATCCTCAGGATTGCAGTAGGAAAGGGTAGCCCTGGCTGTAAGGGTCCCATGGGTTGCATAGTTTTATTGATAGCCCGTAGGTCCTGAAGAAGCCTCCACTTCCCAGACCCCTTTTGTATAACAAAAATATTGGTATTCCAAGGGGAGGTAGAGGGCACCACATGTCCTAACTTAAGCTGGTCTTGAACTAATAGGGAAGTGGCCTGTAATTTGTCCTTAGTTAGGGGCCACTGTTCTACCCACACAGGGTCATCTGATAACCAAGTAATGGACAGTGGAGGCGGCCGCACTTCAGTGGCCCCTAGGATAAATTTCCCAGTCCTCTCCGGTCTCTTCCCCGCCGGGTAACCTGTTCTGCTGGATCCACGGGTGATATTCTGCCCTCATGTCTCTTTCCTAGTCCCCTTCCAGGGATCCACCCCATGTCTAGCATTGAATCATTAACAAAATCATTATTTCCTTTTAAAGTCTGGGTAGTAAGAATAGCCCCCATTTGATGAAGCAAGTCCCTCCCCCAAAGGTTCGTGGGGAGTCCAGTCACCACATAAGGCTGGAAATGGCCACTATGTCCTTCGCCATCTCTCCATTTTAAAAAGGAAGCACTTCTTTTTGGTTGAGTTTGTCCTATCCCCTGTAATATGGCCGAGGGACTCTGGAGGGGCCAGGCAGGTGGCCATTGTTTTTCAGAAATGACAGAGAAATCCGCCCCCGTATCTAGTATTCCCTTGAAAGCCTTGTCCTGTATCTCAATGGTCAGGTTGGGACGCGAATCCAAATGAGCTACCCAAAAGGCCTGGGGAGTTCCAGTGAAGCCAAAGCTGCCGTCGCCCCGGGACCCACGGAGGGTGTGCCCAGGAATGGAAGCTAAGGGCAGCAGCAGCAATTGAGCTATACGCTCCCCGGGGGGAAGAATAACAATTCCTTGGGTAGCTTCTACTACTATTTTTATTTCTCCCTGATAATCAGCATCAACAACCCCCGTAAGAATCTTCAAGCCCCACTGAGGTGCGCTACCTCGTCCCAACACTAGTCCCACCGTCCCCTCTGGCAGGGGTCCAAAAACCCCAGTAGGCAGCGTCTGGGGTCCCATTTGGGGAGTTAATACTGCTTGGGAGGTGGAACTGAGGTCCAGTCCTGCGCTTCCTGGTGTTCCCCTGGAGAGTTCCCAGATAGAAAGGGGTTGGTCAGGGGGAGGCGGTGGAGACGCCCACTCCCCGGGGCACTGTTCTGTCCCTGCACTGCCCTGTACACTTTGGCTTCCGGGGCCCGGGGCGGGCCCCTGCTCCCGTTTCCCGACGGTATTGGGTTACCCTGGATGTCAAATTTTGACCTGCACTCACTGCTCCAATGATTTCCTTTATGACATCTAGGACAAAGTCCAGGCATCCCTCTACCAGCACCCTCGCTCCTTTCCGGGCAGTTTCTCCTTATATGTCCCTCTTTCCCACACTTAAAACACCCCTTGGAGCGGGTTCCCCTGTTATCAGATTTTTGCATTCCAGTCTTAAGGGCAGCAGCCAAAACCTGACCAGTAATATGAGGCCCATCTATATCTTTGCATGCTCGAATCACGTCATCTATACTTTTAGCCCGGGAGGACTTAATAGCATTTTGGCAGTAAGTGTTAGTGTTTTCATATGCCAGTTGTCTAATAAGTGGCATAGCCTGTTCCAGATTAGGGAATATTTTTCCAGCCGCCTGCATTAGGTGGGCTATAAAGTCCGAATAAGGTTCAGAGGGCCCTTGAGAGATCTTGGAAATTTTTGCTTCAGTCTTAGAAACGGGCAGGGCTTTCCAGGCATGGACTGCAGCTGAGGCTATTTGAGCATAAACACCTGGGTCGTAACTAATTTGTTGGCCTATGGTGGCATACTGCCCAGTTCCTGTTAACATTTCGGCATTTCGCAGTTGATGGCCCGCATTCAGGTTAATCTGAGCCAGCTCGCAGCACCTTTAATGATATTCACTTTTCCACAATAAGAAATCCCCTCCAGATAACACAGCCCTACAAAGTTGCTGCCAATCATTGGGTATCAGTTGACTGGCTGAGAAAGACTCGAAGAGGGTCAATGTGAAAGGGGCATGAGGTCCATAATTAATGACCGCCTCCTTAAGCTGTTTTATGTCCTTGAAGGCTAGGGGGACATGGGCTCTGGCCGGCTGTCCATCAGCATCGGCGTTTTCAATCATTGGAAAAACCTGAGCCGCTCTAGAACCCCAATGGACCCCCGCCCGTCTAGTAGGGGCGTCCTCATTCCAATCAGGATTATAGGGAGGAGGTGCGGCAATTGAGGGGGCCCTAGGCGCCCTCACATTTACCCTTTTAAGGCGATGTTCTAGTTCCTCTATCTCCCTTTCTAATCCCTCCTCTTCCTCAGAGAGAGAACTGAGGTCCTCAGGATCCTTTTTGGGCTTAGAAATCTGGAGGCGTTTCTTACCCCCCGAGCCCTAGTCCTCAAGGGGACCCTCATCCTTTAAGGATTCTGCCATTTGCTCTTCCTGCACCTGATTAAGGGCCTGTTCACATTCAGCAAGCTGATCCTTGATCTTTACTTTATCTGTTAATAAAGCATCCTTTACCAACCTCCATAAGGAAAAGGTGGCAACTGGGACACTGTCCGAGCCCCGGTCCCTCAATAATTTCTGAAGGTCATGCCTCACCAGGTCCCAGTCACTATTATTGAGAAATCCTCCTGTCAGAAACCAAGGACAAGCCTGGGCAATAATTTCAACGAATTCGGTTGCAGTCTTAGTTTTTATTCCTGTTCCTTGTGTATTTAACAGCTCTTTCAGTTCGTTGGCCAGACGAACCTTTGCTGTTGAGTTACCCATGGTACGTACCCTGTCTCTTTAAATTATCTTTAAACCAATCCTCCCCCTTCTTTCTTAGAAGGTGAGCCCCATCCGCTTACCCCTGCTTTCCGGATCTCGGTGGGAACCTCCAATTTCCGCGTCGGGCCAAGGGAGCCGAGTCCGGCGAGGGACGGCGAGGTTAAAAGACACACAGGACACCAAGGTTCTTCATCCAGGAGTCAATACCCTTTATTGCTAACACACCTTTTTTTATACCCCAAGCAGCAGAAGTGGAAAAATACCCAAAAGCAGGAGGGAGGGGGGAGAAATTTAGTTTCAACATCTATTATTGTCAGGTACCGAAACCTCCCTTAACAAGAAGTCCATCAGACCAGAAAAGGTCAAGGCATTCCCGTGGGATACATATGTCTCAGACGGACAAGCAGGAACAGAAAAACCGCAAGTTCACCATGGCCTTGTGAGCTGGCCACACTGGCATGCAGAACAAACTAGTGGAGGTAGGGCTCCAGGGGCCAGGGTGGACCTGCTGCCAACACACCTGCATCCCACCTGCATCCAACAGGCATCCCACCTGCATCCTACAGGCATCCCACCTGCGACCCACAGGCATCCCACCTGCATCCCACAGGCATCCCACCTGCATCCCACAGACATCCCACCTGCATCCCACAGGCTTCCCACCTGCATCCCACCTGCATCCCACAGGCATCCCACCTGCATCCCACAGGCATCTCCAGGCATCCCACCTGCATCCCGCCTGTGCCCACCTGTATGCCTTCTGAGTCCTAGTGCGCACTGCTCAGTGACACTTCGGTCCTCCTGCAGGTGGGTCTCTAACTCGCCTCGCTGGCCCTGTGGATCTAGACAGCCCCAGACGCCTTCCTCACAGCACACCCGATAGACTGCTCCTGTTCTCAGGACATGGCGCACCCTGGACGTTCGGGGCTTGCAACATCCACTCTGTCTGGCAGAGAGGACCAGGTGACAGTAACCGGCTGCGGGACCAACCTGGCCGTGAGCAACCAGTGGGACGTGGATTCGGGACAAACCCAGGCCCAGACTGGATGGGCCCTTCCCCACACGTCGCTCCTGTCCCATCTGTAACAGGGGCCCCTTTGTTATGGGGAGTCTCTCCAGAAAGCACTCTAAGTCCGAATTTCAAATCAAAAGAGAGAGCTTTGTTTATCTGGCCAGGGACTGTCCCCCACTGCAGAGACTCAAGCTCTGTGGGAGGACAGCAGTTCCTGTTCCACTAAGGAGAATGCAAGCACAAAACCCACAACTCAGTGACTTGCTTATGTCATGTAAGGTAACCAATCATAGAAATTAAAACATTGATAAGGGGGACCTGTGGGCTCTAGGCAGGACTACAGTCAGCAAGCAAACGATAAACAGAAGCTAAAAAAGCATTAGGTTTGCCGTTCAGTTGACCACTGTCCTGGGTTCAAGCAGGAGTTGGAAGTCATTGGGTGGAGGTTGGTGGGTGAGAATTTACTTCAAAATCATGGAGACCCACAAGGGCATTCAAACCAGGGATGTAGTTCACCACGCCACCGCTGCATCCTGAGTGGGGTACAATTTGTGGGGTACAAAGTACAGAAAGACAATTTTTAAAAATAAGAAAACAGCTTCCATTTCAGTTGCTCAGAAATAGCTCTTGTATGTTTTTTTATAGAAGGCAGCAAAATGGGGTCTTAGATCTGCCTATGACAGTTCTTGCTTTATAATTGTCTTTTTATTAATTGGTTTTTTAAAAAATAAATGACAGTGGAATGTATTGCAATTCTTATTACATGTACATCACAATGTTTCATATCTCATGTTGTATATAAAGTATATTCACACCAATTCATATCTTCATACATACTTTGGATCCTGATGCCCATTGCATTCCACCATCATTGCTAACTCCCTGACCCCTCCTTTTTCCTCCCACCCCTCTGCCCTATCTAGAGTTCGTCTATTCCTCCCATGATCCCCCTCCCTACCCCACTATGAATCAACCTCCTTATATCAGAGAAAACACTCAGCATTTGTCTTTTTGGAATTCACTTAGCATTATCTTCTCCAACTCCATCCATTTACCTTCAAATGCCATGATTTTATTCTCTTTTATTGCTGAGCAATATTCCATTGTGTATATATGCCACATTTTTTTATTCACTCATCCACTGAAGGGCATCTAGGTTGGCTCCACAGTTTAGCTATTGTGAATTGTGCTGCTATAAACATTGATGTGGTTGTGTCCCTGTAGTGTGCTGTTTTTAAGTCCTTTGGGTATAGACCGAGAAGAGGGATAACTGGGTCAAATGGTGGTTCCATTCCCAGTTTTCCAAGGAATCTCCATACTGGTTTCCATATTGGCTGCACCAGTTTGCAGTCCCACCAGCAACGTATGAGTGTGCCTTTTCCCCACATTGTCACCAACACTTATTGCTGTTTGTCTTCATAAGAGCTGACATTCTGACGGGAGTGAGATGATATGTTAGAGTAGATTTGATTTGCATTTCTCTAATTGCTAGAGATGATGAGCATTTTTTCATATATTTGTTGATTAATTGAATATCCTCTTCTGAGAAGTGTCTGTTCAGGTCCTTGGCCCATTTGTTGATTGGGTTATTTGATTTTTTGTGCTTAGCTTTTTGAGTTCTTTATATACCCTAGAGATTAGTGTTCTATCTGATGTGTGAGGGGTAAAAATTTGCTCCCAGGATATAGGCTCTCTGTTCACCTCACAGATTGTTTCTTTTGCCGAGAAGAAACTTTAGTTTGAATCCACCCCATTTATTGATTCTTGGTTTTAATTCTTGCACTATAGGAGTTTTATTAAGGAAGTAGGGGCCTAATCCTACATGATGGAGATTTGGGCCTACTTTTTCTTCCATTAGGCACAGAGTCTCTGGTTTAATTCCTAGATCCTTGGTCCACTTCGAGTTGAGTTTTGTGCATGGTGAGATATAGGGGTTTAATTTCATATTGTTGCATATGGATTTCCAGTTTTCCCAGCACCATGTGTTGAAGAGGCTATCTTTTCTCCAGTGCATGTTTTTGGCACCTTTGTCTGATATAAGATAATTGTAATTTTGTGGGTTAGTTTCTGTGTCCTCTATTCTGTACCATTGGTCTACCAGTCTGTTTTGGTGCCAATACCATGCTGGTTTTGTTACTATTACTCTGTAGTATAGTTTAAGGTCTGGTATAGTGATGCCACCTGCTTCACTCTTTCTGCTAAGGATTGCTTCAGCTATTCTGGGTCTCTTATTTTCCCAGATGAATTTCATGATTGTTTTTTATACTTCTATGAGGAGTGTCATTGGGATTTTGATCAGAATTGCATTAAATCTGTATAGTGCTTTTAATCGTATGGTCATTTTGATTATATTAATTTTGCCTATCCAAGAGCAAGGTAGATCTTTCCGTCTTCTAAGGTCTTTTGAATTATTTCTTTAGGGTTCTGTAGTTCCATTGTATACATCTTTTACCTCTTTCATTAAATTGATTCCCAAGTATTTTATATTTTTTTGAGGCCATTGTAAATGGGGTAGTTTTCCTCATTTCCCTTTCTGAGGATTTGTCACTGATATATAGAAATGCCTTTGACTTATGGGTGTTGATTTTATATCCTGATTCTTTGCTGAATTCATTTAATAGTTCTAGAAGTTTTCTGGTGGAGCTTTTTGGGTCTTATAGGTATAGAATCATATCATCAGCAAGTTGCTAATTTAAGTTCTTCTTTTCCTATACACATCCCTTTAATTTCTTTCATCTGTCTAATTGCTCTGGCCAGTGTTTCAAGAACTATGTTGAATAGAAGTGGTGAAAGAGGGCATCCCTGTTTCTCATTCCAGTTTTAGAGGAAATATCTTTAATTTGTCTCCATTTAGAATGATGTTGGCCTAAGGCTTAGCATAGATAGCCTTTACAATGTTGAGATATGTTCCTGTTATCCCTAGTTTTTCTAGTGTTCTGAACATGTAAAGGTGCTGTATTTTGTGAAGTACTTTTTCTGCATCTATTGAGATAATCATATGATTCTTATCTTTGAATCTATTGATGTGATGAGTTACATTTATTGATTTCTGTATGTTGAACCAACCTTGCATACCTGGGATGAGTCCCACTTGATCAAGTTGCATGATCTTCTTGATACGATTTTGTATTCAATTTGCCAGAATTTTATTGAGAATTTTTGCATCTATGTTCATTAGAGATATTGGTCTAAAGTTTTATTTCTTTGATGTGTTTTTGCCTGCTTTGGGGATCAGGGTGATATTGGCCTCATAGAATGAGTTTGGAAGCGCTGCCTCTTTTTCTATTTCTTGAAATATATTGAAGAGTATTGGTATTAGTTCTTCTTTAAAGGTCTTGTAGAACTCGGCTGTGCATTCATCCAGTTCTGGGCTTTTCTGGAGGGTGTCTAGTAGGGTGTCTCTGCAGGGAGGAGGGGAGCCCTGTGCTCTGACATGGGTTGTCCTCAAGCATATACTCCACAGGTAGAGGCAGGATACAGACAGGTGCAGCACTCATGTTTTTAAAAGAGAAGAACAGAAATATTGGTGCACATTAGCCTTGGGCTGTAGCTCAGTTGTAGAGCGCTTGCCTACCCCGTGTGAGGCACTGGGTTTTGTCCTCAGCTCCACCTAAAAGCCTCTCTACATCTAAAAATTATATAAAAAAAATAAATATTGGGGCAGAGATAAAACATGGTGGAAGGGTAGAAATGTCAGCTTTGTAAAGTGATCTGATGTATGTTTGAATAATACAAATCTAAGTGTTTCCCATGAGTTCTGAAAAATAGTAATCACAGTAGATGTCAAAATCAATAGTATCCAAAATTAAATGAAAAAAAATCGTTTGATTATCTGTATGTTGTTCTACTTACCATAAATAGTTCAAATAATTATTTTTTCCTTGTTCTGGGGACAGCAGTGTCTGTGGGAACAGCAGGACCACATCCACAGCCCTTTTAATATTTTTCCTTGAAAGTGGGGTCTGGGTAAGTTTCCCCAGGCTAGCCTCCAAGTTGTGATCCTCCTGCCTCAGTCTCTCAAGTGGCCAGGATTATAGGCAGAGGCCATTATGCCAGGCTTCAAGTAAATCAAACTCAAGGCATGAAACCAAACAGGTGAAGCTGTTGTTCATAGTCATCTTTGCAAATTGTAGTATGATTGTTAATTTGAAATATATAAAAATCTATTTACAGAACTGACGAACAACCCTTTCTCACAATTTAAAATATATGTGAATAAAAATCTAAATAACTCAAAACTGCGTGACTTTGGAGGAATAATGTAGGCCATGCATGATTTTAAAACACGTCTGTTTCCCACTTCTCTTCAGTGAAACATCTAGACCTTGTGAACCACGGCCTGCCCTGGTCACCTCGAGTGCCAGGAGTGCACAATCTCCCCTGTGTCCCGCCCACTCCTCTGTTTCAATAAGCAAAACAGGTGTGGTGGACGCTCCTTCCTTGAGGAAGAATCTCTCCGAGGCACCAGTAAACCGTGAACTAGGCTGTCAATGTTCTGCACTGATTGGCCACAGTGTGGATCTCAGTTGTTGGACGCTGGAGCACCCAACGGTTGGGCCACTGCAGGGGAAGTCAAGGTGAAGATGTCAGCCTCGCAGAAGAGCTTTGGTGTCCACTGTAGCTCTCGCGCCCAGCCGGCTCCGCGCTGCCGCAGACTCCCAGGCCTCCCCCGGCGGACTCTGGAGTCATCCTTGTCTTCCCTGACGCTCCAGTTTTCACGGACTGGGTCTGTGACAGCTTCTCCAAGTGGACTCCTTCGTCCCTCGACCATGTCATCTTTGCTCCTTGGTCACACTTCCTCCTAGTGAGACATTCCAGGCTCCTCTTGCCACGCCCTGCCCTGGGTGGGGACCAGCCTCCTCCCCAGGAGGTTGGCCACCTCCTACTGCAGGACACTGTTGCCAACTTAGGTCCAGGCCTTGGACGGGTCTGAAGCTCTGCATGAGCCACGGCCTCCAGGGGCCTGGGGGTGGGATGAAACCAGGCCCCCAATGCCACCCAAAGCCCCTACCAGAGATGAAGCTTTTGTGGAGGACATTTGTATTAAGGAAAACGTGCAGACTTCGACTCCTATTGGAAGTCGGCAAGGGCGCGTCTCCAGGAAACCCACATCTTGTGACAGGTCCTCAGAGCCGGGGATTCTCCCTGCCGTCTTCAGCAGATTTCCCCTCAGAGAGACTGACCTGAGTTTTTAAGAAACACAGCGGAGCTTTGGGTACTTCTAGAAATTTGTATAACATAATGATTCGTCTAGTTTACACTCAGGGGCTTCCAATTTACCCAGGTGACGAGTGAGGAAACGGGGCGAATACTATCGAAAGGGCTCTTTACGTCCGTTTCCTGAGTGGATGGGAGATGCCACCTCTCGAGGGCTACGGGGAGTGTCAGGTTTGTTCAGGAGGCAGAAGCACAAGAGGCGGAAGGCCTCAGCTAAGGTTCAGTCGGCGTTTCTGTGGGAAGTGGCACGGGCAGGATGGACGTTGAGGGCTGGCCAGTTGGACAGCTCCTGGACACCGTGGGCAGCAGGATGGTCCTGGTTTCCTCCCTGAGAGCCAGCAGGGGCAGTGGTGGCTTGGGCAGGGGAGTGGCTGGGTGGGCAGGCCCCATGGGTCACGTGGTCTGCATGTGACACCCAGGCTGCAGGTGAGGTGGCCACTCCTGGGCACTGGTTGACCCTGGGAGGGGCAAGCTCTCCAGGGTCAGCAGACTTTTCAAGAGGTCAAGACATGGACAAGAAAACCACCGGTACATACTCAGGAGGGCTTTGTGCCTGGCTTTTCTTATTCCTGCAAGATTAATTCCAGATAATGTGAATTTCAAGAATTCATCCCTTTCATTGCTGAGTGTGATGCAGCTCTGTCAACTTTATTTTTTATTTCCAACCCCAGAATACATGTGCAAAGACTAAAAAGTCGACCCACACTCTAAAGCTAATAAGAAAAAGAGCCCTCTTCTGCTCCATCTGCCTTCATTTTAAAATTCCACTGTTTTTAAAATACACAGAGTGAAGTGTCTGTCGTTCTGGTTGACCAGCTCACACGTCTGGGGTGCACAAGGTGATGTTTGAGACGTGTATCTGCTCTGGTTTGGACCCAGAATGTCCCCTGACATGTGGTGAAGACCGGTGGCCCGCAGGCTGCTGTTGCGGGGTGCAACCTGCAGGGGCCCAGGGGAATCGGGGCCAGGGGCCTGCCCCGGAAGGACGGGGTGGGGGTGCGGGGACTCTTCCTCACTCGCTGCTCCTGGGCCTCGAGCTGCCGAGGACCGCAGCACCCTGCGCTGCGTTTCCACAGGCCCCAAAGCACTGGACAGCAGCCGTGGATTCAGGCTCTACAACCCGGAGCCAGAATGAAGTTTTCCTCTTTAGAAGTTGACTATGTGAGGTGTGGCCACATGGTCGGGAAATTGACTAACGCACGTTTACTGTGAAATGAACCAAACTAACGAACACACCATCACCTCATGCAATGTCATATTTTTTTGTGGTGAGAACATTTGACGTGAATTGCGCTAGAAATGTCCGCGTCTGTAAGACCTGCTGCGAATTCCCCCTGAGGCCTCCTCACAAGGCGCAGGAGTGGCGTGTGTCCCCAGCGTCGGTCTCCACGTTCTTAAGCAGTATTCGTTGCAACCACTGGTGCGTGGGTCGGCCCCCACAGTTCCCCCTCAGGGTGACATCGATCTGTTTTACACCTGGAGGGTATTTGGGTGCAGTAGTGGTGATCTTTAGACCAACTCATGGGCTCTTCTCACCATCAGACTGACGTTTTTGTCCTCAAGGCCGGAGATTGTCCAAACATGGCTGCTGTGGTGCCCTCATCACAAGTTACATGGTGACAGTGGCCCTGGTGCCCTCCAAGGAAAGGGCCCTCAGTCTCCTCATGGTCTTCCCTGGAGCCAGAGGGGTGGGGCGAAGCAGCCTTGTGGCCCAGTCTCAGCTGGGGGCAAGGTCCTCTTGGCTTCCCCTGTTTTGGCTGTCACAGAACATGACAGGCTTGACTGGGTGTATCTCTGGTTCTCACCCAGTTTCTGAGCCTTTTAACCTTTGCTTTACCCAATAGTAAGACAATGTCCCCACAGGGACCCTGCCAATTTCCTCCTGTGGGCTCCCTGGAAAACACCCCTGTCCACAGGCCCACGCTGGGCCAGGAAATCGGTGGCTTCTCTCTCCCCCTGGTCTGTGGCCTTGGCTCTTGCCTGTGTCCGTCCTTAGGGACTTCACGCGCAGCACAGGAGCAGTGTCCTGGGGATCCTCTCTGGGGTTAAAGACGTGTGTCCTCTGATGGCTTGGCAGTGCCAATAAAATGGCAGCAGCTGCTGACCTGCTGGGGACTGTTCCACGGGCTGCTCCTGATCCTCATGACGACCTGTGCCAGGGTCACCACGGCCGGGGGGAAGTGAGACACCGCCTGCCACCGAGGGTGCGCCTTGAGTGGCGGGAGCCCAGACGGGCACAGCAGGGGGAGGGGCCTTTCCATTCTGCACCCCACGTCCACGTCACGGAAAAAGCAGCCGCAGCCCCGTTGGCATCAGGCACGTGGCTGAGCACTTGAGTCACTCTGGGTGCTTTTAATCTGGCAAGTGCATTGCTCCCGCCTGCTCCTCGGGTGGCCATCAGGGAGTCTCCACGGGACAGGCGTGGCCTCGAGGGAGGCGGCTCCACTCGGCAGTGCTGGGGGAGCGGGCAGCATCCCCGCGGAGGGCTGCTGGGCTCAGTGGGACCCTGTGCTTCTAAAGGACTCTTGGGGGTCTCAGGATCAGCAGCCGAGGGCCCCTGCCCCTGTTGTCACACGTCACTCTGGTGCCCACGTCATAGCCCCACCTGTTTCTCAGGTGGCTCCACATTCTCAGGTGCTGAGTCCTCGACGCAGAGCTGCAGTTAGCAGAGCAGGCATCGGCTGTGGACTAGCTGTCCACGCTGCGGTCTACCAGATGGGCAGGGCCTCTCAGCCTGAAAGGAGTTGGTTTATCATGTTTGCTGGCAGTGAAAGCAAATCAGGTGTGGCATTAGCATCCACATTTGGTAGTGGGTTGATCTCTCACCTCTAAGCTAGAGAATCATTTTTTTTTTTAAATCTGAAAAGCCCTGGAGAAATAGCACTCTCTTGTAATCCCAGTGACTGGGGAGGCTGAGGCAGGAGGATCACAAGTTAGAGGCCAGCCTCAGCAACTTAGTGAGACTCTCAGCAACTTAGCAACCTGTCTCAAAAAATATAAAGATTTGGGGAGGTAGCTCAACAGCAGAGCATCCTTAGGTTCAGTCCCTGGTATAAAAACAATTTAAAGAAATAAAATCACTCAGAAATTTTGAATTATTAGATATGGAAACAAAACATTTTGTATACAGGACAGATAATAGTGAGGTGAGAATTCAATACTGGTGAAGAAAATCGAACTTGGCAACTTTAGCCCCCTTCCAAATTTCCTTCCTTTCTTATTTATTAATTTATTAAGAGCCAACAGCCAAATGCTTTATGGAATATTTGTATCAGATTTGTACATAAGAACTACCTTTAACACCAAAAGAAATGAACGTAAAGGCAAATCACTTCAAATATAAGCAAGAAAGTCCAAAGCTACAAATGACCACGGTGAATGGTTCATGGTGCAGAACCAGGGTGGAAGAGTTTGTCTCACATTAATACGCATTTTTTCTTTGCCAGTGAGACAAAAAATAAGGGCTTTAATAATGATAATCCAAACTGTCGGTCCCCTCCAAGCTGCCTGTGTGACTTTGGTCATTCATAGGCCGTATTTGTGTCGCATGGGATGAGCAGGGTGGACACTCATGGCTGAAGGTTCAGGAACACTGGTCTGACATCTGCGGTGTCCTCAGGACTGGAGTCAGCTCATGTAACCAGTGCGGGCGGGACGCTGCCCGGGAAGGACTTCAGGATGGTGAGGCCGCCCCGCAGCAGAGGAGGCCGCAGCCACGGGCAGCAGGTGCCAGGGCAGAGGACGGCGACTTGGCCTCCCTTCCCGGCCTCCTCGGGCCTCGCTCCCGGGAGGCTTGGCGATGCCGTGAGAGGCTCCAGGCAAGGCAAGGCCTGCGGGGATCGGAGGCTGCCACCCGGCCTTTACTCGGGATTGGCCTTTCCTGGCGGTGTAGACAACGGCACTAATGTCCAGTCCTGGTCAGAATGGTGCCCGGCTCCCTGCGGTCTCAGCCCTGGCCAGACCCGGCCAGGGTCACTCGTGCCCGGGGAGCAGGCCAGAGACGTGCCTGCCCCCTCTTCCTGCCCTGCTCCCCCGAGCCCCCCAGGCCCCAGGGCCTCGGGTGCAGACCAGGAGCCCCAGTTCTGTCCACGGCTCCTTTGTTTTCCTGCCCTCAGGCCCTTTTTTCTGCTTTATGTATACGTTTGGTTTTCAAGTTTCATCCTCTCTAGCAGGTTAGTCCATGGCTACCTCTTTTGATATTTCGTTCAGGGTTTATAATAAATAAACTGCTCTGATGTCCTCCAATAACGTATTTACCATGACAAGCTTCCTTCAGAACTGACATTTCAAAATTTGTTTCATAGCATTATGTTAATGACCAACTGAATTTTATTGGTGGAATTTAGCGCATTGCCTGATATATAGTGTATTTTCTTAAATACTTTGAATGACATCAGAAATGCCTGTACTATATATCTGAGAGTCATCTGCATTGGGTTGGAAATGCTGATGGTTTTGTTCATGTTTATCGATCAAGTGAATCTGAACAATTTAAATTAAAATGTCTCCATTGAACTCTATTTGCTCATTTCTCCTTTTAAGTCTGTCCAGTTCTTTTTGTAGGGAGGGACATTGAACCCAGAGGTTGCTTCCCCATTGAGCCACACCATCCCCAGCCTTTTTGTGTGTATTTAATTTACAGACAGGGTCTAGCTTAGTTGCTTAGGGCCTCTCTAAATTGCTGAGGCTGACATTGAACTCAAGATCCTCCTGCCTCAGCCTCCTGAGGTGCTGGGATGACAGCTCTGTGCCACTGTGCCCAGCAAGTTTGTCCAGTTTTATGCCTAAAACATTCCACGAGTACCACAGTCCCCAATGAAAATGATTCAAGATCTTTCCTGCTAAAATGTTTCTACCTCCAGTTATCCAAATACCCCTAAACTCCCCAAAAAGTCAAATTTCCCCAAGGAAGAAACACCGTGGCCACCAGAGTTTCCTCCTGATGGATGCCCTAGTTTCCCTCGTGTCTGACCTCAGACGGGCCCCTTCTCAAGGCCCATGACCCCTGCTGTCGTTCTGCTCCACACCCAGCCTTGTCCAAACCACGGCTCCCGTGACTGCGCCTCAAGGTCTCCTGGTACTTACTGTCTGATTATTTCTCTCCTTCAATTCGGAGCTCTTCTAAGTGTGATCCAGCAATGTTACTGCAGCCCAACACTGTGCCCTTCTGATGTTTGCCCCGCCTCCAGGGTTTCAGGAGTGTGATCTCTGATACCAAATTCCATGCAGTGTCCAACCCTGGCCCAGGTGAGCTCCACAGGATGCTGATTCCACATCCTCTCAGCCCCACTTGCTCCTGTTGGCTGAAGGGCCCTGGCACTCGGTTCTACCTCCAGGATTGTGCTCTAGTTGCAGGCCAGGCTGGCTCACCTGGGTCTACAGAGGACAGCTTTGATGGACACCCAGCCCCATGGAAGCTCTCAACTGCTGCCATCCACAGAGCCTGCATGCTTAGCTCTCGGCAGCACTGTGACTTTCTCCAAGGACATGGAGAGCAATTACGGCAGCATTTGTGGTACACCTTAGGTGCTGTGAAGGTCGGTGACAGGTGGGGCCCTCTACGGTGGGCGTATGACGAGGGGAGTGCGTACAGGGAGCAGGCCGCCATCTGACAACTGGAAAGAAACAAGGAATGGAGGCTGGTCAGGGAGCAGGACCTCTGGAGCTCGCTGACCCTGTGAGGACAGCTGTCACCCGACACCAGCAAGCAGAGCAGAGCCTGGGACCTGTGTAGTGGCTGAGGAGCAGAGAGGGGCAGGAGGCTGGGAAACGGCAGCCACTGCCACACGGATGTCCGCCCACCACCTCGTGGCTCCATCCAGGAGGGCACGTAGTGGTTAAGATGGCGGGGGTCCTGTACGGGAGCACAACCTGCTCGCCAGGGCAAGGGTGCTGTGGGTGGCCTGCTCTCAGGGGAGGACCTCGGAGGGGCACTGGTGGGAGTGTGGGGCCCTCTTCTTGTGCCACTGGCCCACATCATGAGTCCCAAACACAGGACATCAGTGGGGCAGACAGGGCTGAACATACACACCCACCGACTCTGGGGACTTTGGATAACACAATGACCAAATCCCTCATCCCAGGGAGATGTCTCCAGCCCCTGTGTCATCACTCTGATAGGTATGAGGACGTTTACCAGCTTGTGCAGGACCCAGCACAGGCACAGGGAGGGACCGGTGACCTTGGGGGCTCCGACCTTGAGCTGTGCCCACTTGGAGTTACTGGGGCTGATGGTGGTGGCCTGAAAGACACTCCAGAGGCACATGGAGCCAAGCCATACCCCCCCTGGTGACTCTGTGGAAGTAGAAACAAGTTTACAAGCGATGTCGTCCAGGGAGTGACCCAGGCCAAAAGCTGCCTCTGAAAGGGGGACTCCCTTACAGAGGGGAGCCATGATTGCCCAGGCCAGGTTTCTGAGACTCCCGTTGTGGGCTTCACCCTGCTCCCAGTGAAGTCACTGAGGACAACGTGGTAGAGGAAGGCAGCATTGCCAAGGTGCCCAGGCCAGTCTGGGACAGGAAGAGGCCACATCTCTGGAGGCATTCATCCTGGTCCTGGGAATGTCCCTCAATCCCAGGGCCAGCGGGCCCCTGATACAAACACAGGGTGACCTTCTCCACGGTGTGTGGAACGCTGTACTCCCCAGCAGCCACGGGTCCCATCCACTGCTTCCAGCAACATCGAGGCCTGTCCTGTACAGCAAGCTTCCTGGCCAGAGTGCCCTGCTGTCTGGAGTGCAGCTGGCTGAGGGCCAGCACTTGCCCCAGTGCTGGACCAACAGTCCCCGACTTGAATTTCACAGCAGCCCTGAATGAGAGGCTCAGAGCGCGAGACCTCCTTCAGATGAAGCTCCCTGGGTCCCGAGATGGTGAAGAATCCCAGGCCTAGCACTGGCCAAAGGCCAGAACTCGGCAGAGCCCAAGCTGTCCAGCTCCAAGGAGCACAGTGACCATCTTCGCACGTGAAGGACAACTGTCAGTTCCCCTCCTCACACTCCTCATCTCAATCTAACGTGCAAGATGGTTCAACTTGCCATTTTCTCTCAGTCTCTCTTCAGTTCTGCTCTCCTGCTGTTTAATTTCCTGTTAAAAGTTCTACAGGCCTCATCAGCCAACAAATATGTGAAAAATGCTCATCATCTCTAGCAATTAGAGAAATTCAAATCAAAACTACTCTAAGATTTCATCTCACTCAGTCAGAATGGCAGCTATTATGGAGACAAACAGCAATAAGTGTTGGTGAGGATGTGGGGAAAAGGCACACTCACACATGCTGGTGGGACTGCAAACTGGTGCAGCCAACGTGGAAAGCAGTATGGAGATTCCTTGGAAAACTGGGAATGGAACCACCATTTGACTCAGCTTTCCCTCTCCTCGGTCTATACCCAAAGGACTTAAAAACAGCACACTACAGGGGCACAGCCACATCAATGTTTATAGCAGCACGATTCACAGTAGTAAACTGTGGAACCCACCTAAGTGTCCTTCATGGATAAAGAAAATGTGATACACACACACACACACACACACAATAGAATATTATTCAGCAATAAAAGAGAATACAATCATGGCATTTGCAGGTAAATGGATGGAGTAGGAGAAGATAATGCTAAGTAAAGTTAGCTGATCCCAAAAAACCAGATGCTGAAAGTGTCCTCTGATTTAAGAATGCTGGTTCATCATGTACTTAGGGGTTCCTGGGAGGGTTAGGTGAACTCTAGATAGGGCAAAGGGGAGAGAGGGGAAAGGAGGGGGCATGGGATACAAAGGACGGTGGGATGAGGTGGACATCATTACCCTAAGTACATGTGTGAAGACCCAAATGGGTGACGCTACTTCGTGTACAATCAGAGATATGAAAGATTGTGCTCTACACATGTGATATGAATTGCAATGCATTCTACTGTCATATATAACAAATAAAAATTTAAAAAGTTCCACAGGCCTGTATTATACATGCACAAAATGCAAATATCAAATACAACAATGATAAGAAGACACCAAAGAGCAAACTTACTTTAAAGTTGAATGTACTGAATGCCCGAGTGTCTCCATGTTAGGATGGCAAGGGAAGATCCTTAATGTAGTTGGAATGAAATAAAGTGTGATTATTAATTCCTAGAAATAGCCAACAATATTGCAACTGTCTGGAAATGCCAGGTACAGAGTGGAGATAATACAAGTCTTTGTGAACAGTGTGCTTTCTATAGAGATGACATCCTCCGTTGTACTGTGGTTTGCTAATTGACAGGCGAATAAAAATGTGACACTTCTGTAAGGTGCCCAGACTCTGGGTAAGCCCAGAGGGACTATGGAAACAGCAGAGATGTGGGTGCTGAGGTCTGGGTGACATTGGGTGAATTCACTGGTCAGAGAGACCTCAGCAGGATCTTCTGAAATGGAAACCACAGGTATCTGATTTTTCTGCTTCTTATGCACACAATTATGAGAATGGCCTCCTATTGCTCCTGTCCTCTGAGAAAGAAAAATAGCGTCTTGCTCTGCCACCGGCACTTGTGCATCCAACAGAGAAAGAAACTGTCATCTCCCTCTAAACCCAGAGTCATAGATGTCAATATGCACATTCTGTGAATGTCCTCAACTCTGTGGAAATGGTCCTCACCATTCTTTCTACATTCTGGGAGAAGTGTCAGCTTCCCAGTGAGCACCCTGAGACTGCCCTGGGAAATGGAGAGCTGGTGAGTTCTGGGACAGTCAGGGGCTTGCTGGGAGGAAGCACCGTCAACCGTGGGCAAGAGCCTGGGAAGGGGGCTCAGGGGCATCTCACCATGGGCTCCCTCCAGCCAGCCTCAGCCTCCCACTGTGTGCACTCAGCCCCTGCTGCTCCTGGGCCCCAGAAGGGAGGACACCCCTGCAGACTGCAGCCTTGCCCAGACTCCAGGACACTGTACTTGCCCTCTGCACAGTGTGGACCTGCAAGAAAGGAACTCACCTGGGTAGACAGTCTGCCTGTGTGGTGCTGGCTCCAGGCAGGTGGAGGGCCAGAGGGACAGAAGGCAGGTCCGCAGACCTGAGGGAGGCAGCAACCTCTCCCACCTCGCCCCCGAGAGAGCAGACTGAGCTGCTCAGGCCCAGGGCTGACAGCCTCTGCTCAGGAGCTGGGTCATCCCTGGTAGACGCTCGCTCCTGTCAGCAAGCAGGGGCAACCTGTAGCTGAGTCCTGGGCATCCGCAGAGGGGCAGGCTGCAGGTGTGCAGTGCTCTCCTCCCCTGGGAGCCAGGGCAGAGCGGGAGTCCAGGGAGAGGGTGTGGGGACCCTGGGATTCTGAGGAAGAGGGCTGAGAGCAGACGGCAGCTGCCCCACTTGCCTTCCTGAGGGTCTGGACAAATGGACACTGACCAGGCCTTCTATAGAGACAGAAGTCTGACCCCATCCTGCAGTCCAAGTAGCCAACCCCAACTGCAGAAACAGGAGGCCTTTCAGACCCCTGGCCAGCAGGCATCTTCCTTATCTGCCCGCCTCCTGGGGATGGCCATTCACAATGTTTTCTTGACTCTAGGAAACTCCACTGAATGTCAGCGTCTTCGTCTTCTCTTGCTGTTGATTCAGAGTTGACAGCTTGCTTTCCAAAATTCACGAGGAAGTGACGGAGAGGATAAGGCGCCTCTAAGTGGAGACAAGTAGGAGGCTCTGTCCGAAATGAGGGTAAACCCGTGGGTGACACCGCAGATCAGCACAGAATCAGGAGCGCGGGCCAGGGGACCCGTGTTGAGCTTAGGAGGAGATCACACCTGTTGGGACACCTGATGTGACAAAAGGGGTCCTTCAGAGAAAGAGGTGGGGCGACTTTTCAAAGTACTCTTCTAGGTCAACGAGGCCATTACGGGACAGTGTGACAGACCCCCATCTTAGCCCGCGGGAGCTGGGCCCTGCGTGAACCACAGACCCTGCTCTCAGGTGTGCGGACCAGAGTCCAAGATCACCACCGCAGTCCAGCGTGGGTTGGGGCGTGTCCTCGGGTGACAGGGGAGCAAACATTTTAGGACACTGGTCTCATGAGGGTGGAGCCCACAGACCTAAGCATGAGTGTGACGGAGACGCAAATGTGACATCTATAGTGAAAGAACACTGACCACGGGGAGTGACCTTCACAGCGCAGGCTCGGGGAAGGGTCCTTACCTGAGAGCGCACTGCAGCCGCCAGGGAAGGGTCGTCCTCAGTGGGCAACCATCCTGGTTCCTCTGGGTCTGGGAGGAGACTGACTGCCAGGAGGGGGACACCCAGGGGTGCACACCCGTCTCAGCTCTGGGAACGCTCACTTGAATTGTGCATTTTATGGTGTCTGAGTTTTATATAAAAGTGGACTGTGAAGAGACACTGAATTCTAAGATACCAACACCAAATGACCTGAGAGTGTGCTGACTCGATGTGCCTTGAAATGAAGGCAAAGCCAGGTGGGTTTATGACCCCCGGACCTTGTCTGTCACAGCAGCAAGCGTCCCACCGACTCTGGCAGCTGTTGGACTCAAATACTTCAAATACTGGAAAACAAATGCTCAAATACTGGAAAATAAAGGACACAATTTTTTTCTTAAATTTTCTCCTGGTGGCCAGAGAGAGGTGGTTCGGCACTGTCTGCATCTCAAGTGGCCTCCAGAGGCACAGGAGAGACCCCACGATTCTCTTTTTAACACAGCATTTACCAGGTTTCCCTGTAGCTTCTTTATAGTGTGTAAGTCCCCAGTGTGTAGTTAGAATCCCCGCCCCTGGCCAGACACTTCCTGTGTGATGGAATCGGGACACTGTCTTGTGGGCTCTGCTTAGTCGGGGGCACAGTAAAGGCCTGAGACTCACCGGGCTGTTGCACATCTCGCCTGTTTCCATAGCTGTGAGGATCCTACGGCAACTTGTCAACCATTCTCCTGCCGTTGAGCTCTCCGGCTGCTTCCGGCTGGGGAGCCACAACAATGCTACTGTCGAGCACCGTTGGTCTCCCTGACAAGTTCTTGTCCCTGTTCTGATTCACATGGGGAAGTCTCTGTCTAGGCCAGGGATTCTCAAGACTCTTGGTGCCAGGCAGTCATCTCACCACCCCTGCTCAGCTGGGACAGTCCCTAAGCCTGGCGTCCACGGACAAGATCCAAACCAGCGAATCCCCAGCCTGCGGCCAACCTGGCTGCTCCCCTGCCTTGCCTGCTGCGCTCCTTCCCACCCAGGAAGGCTGTCCCCGCTTCCTCTGCTCCAGTGCCTTCCTCGCAGGGCCCCCGAGGCTGCCTGGGCTTTCTTGCTGGGATCTGTGCACACAGAACTTCCTCACAGCTATTTCTGTGTCTACAGTCTTACCTGATTAGAGCAAACCCTGACCAGGTGAACACTAGACAAGCACTCCACCACTGACCAGAGAACCGTGGACACAGCACCCCCAAGGTGGAAGAGAAAGGCGCTCACTTCCAGGGGCAGGCCCCTCGGTCAGGCAGCTGGCTGCCCTCTGAACTCAGGCCTCTCACGGCAGAAGAATTTCCATTAATGATGCCAAAGCCTTTGTGGGAGAAAAGTCATTGTCCTATGGAAAACCCATGTAGATGGAGTGAAAACGGGGGATATTGATCTTTTTTTCCTAAATAGCAGTTTAGTATCAAAGGCACTTCTGTTTTTATTATGATAACTTTTATATCCACAGTATGATTAAATACACAATGCAATTTCTAAAAGAATGTATCCAGCTAAAATTGCCCCAGTTTAACAGATTTCCCCCCTTTTGTTAGTCTTTATTGCTCATGTGCAAGCACTCACATGGCACTGCACCCCACTTTTCCACTGAAATCACATTATGAACAGCATGCTCCACACACCCGTCGCATGGAGCCAAACTGTGTACTGCTTCTGAGTTCATGATTTTAAATGCTGTCAATAGGACAATTTTCACTTCTAGCTTGTTTATACTTCCAACCAATCTCAGAGATACACTTCCGAAAGTTGTATTTTAAAAAAAAAATCAAACCAAAACACAAGTAGCCTCAGTGCCTAGATACAGACTGTTCTGCGTGCTTCCATTCATCTTCTGTTGTCCACAGAACATCATCAATGGATTTGTCCAAGATGTAAGATCTCACAAGTTTGATATTAATAAAACCAAGATTCAGAAAATATAAAGTACCCACTTATGTGTGTTGTATACACAATAATTCAATCTAGTTTGGGTGATTTTTTTTTGCACCAGGGTTTGAACTTAGGGCACTCAACCACTGAGCCACATCCCCAGCCCAATTTTTTATATTATTTACACACAGAGTCTCACTGAATTGTTTAGCGCCTCACCATTGCTAAGGCTGACTTTGAATTTACGATCCTCTTGCCTCAGCCTCCTGAGCCACAGGGATTACAGACGTGTGCCAGCTGTGGGCTTAGTTTTGGTGATTTTTAATATAATCATCTAAAGAATAGCAAGAACCAGGCGCTATGGCCAAACCTATAACCCCAGTGACTTGGGAGGCCCAGGCAGGAGGATTGCAAGTTCAAGGCCAGCCTCAGCAACTTAGTGAAGCCGTGTCTCAAAATAAAAAATAAAAGTGTTGGGGATTTGGCTCAGTGTAGAGTGCCCCTGGGTTCAGTCATCAGTATTGGGGGAAAAAAAAGAAGGGCAAGAAATTGATCATAAAAAATAAGAAGAGCAGTATATCTGGGGAACAGAAATGGGTAGATGGGGATCACACAAAATCATAAAACACGTCCTTCTTTGGGCAGGAGCTGGTAAATAAATTAGTTTTATTTTACTATTAATCTACATACATTATTTATAATTTTAATGTTACCTGGAAGTGTGGCCAGTTCAAATGAAGCATTGGTCATTAAACTGAATTTAAGCAGCCACAGTAAACTTGAGGCTGATGCATGGCACAGCACTGTCACGTGGCTCATGTTTTCCTGTATTTATAGGAAAAGTGATTTCGGAAATGCCATCAGAAAAGCAGCTGTTGTAGGGCTGGGGACTAGCTCAGTGGTAGAGTGCTTGTCCAGCGTTCACCAGGGTCTGGGTTCCATCCCCAGCACCACAAACAGAACGCATGTGTTCTAAGAGAACGCACCACGAAGGGGAGCGACATGCGACATACAAAAGTAAAACGCAGGGAGAAGTCAGCCTCATAGCACCAGCACGAGGAAGCAGAGCATCGAAAGGAAGGAAACTCGGCATGAATTGAAAACCTTACTGAAGCGGTGCCTCCCAAGAGGGCTCCACAGGACAGGGCAGGTGGCAGGACAGGGCAAGTGGCAGCGGTGGGCTCTGCCAGGGCTCCTGGGGGGAAGGGCCGGCAGGAGCACGCGCTTTGCCGCCCCACGAGGCTTGGCCACCTGCTCCTGCACCTGGCTGGCCCTGCTGTCCAGGCGCTCCTGTCTGGGGAGTCCCTCGCGCCCTGCGGAGCTATCCCGCATCTCCAGTCCTGCCACCAGGAGTGCGAGGCTCACCCCAAAGATGGCCTGCACCTGTCCTTCCTCAGACCCGCATCCCTGCTTCTTTTCGTGTGTGGACCTCCACCAGGGCTCCAGGTTCTGGCCCAAAACCTGGCCAGTTCTCTAGGCCTGGACCCTGCCTGGTTCAAATTCTTAGCAGGAGCGAGCATTGTGACGTCACTCTATCACTTTAGCTGCTATAACCAGGCAACCTGAGGTTCATTTACTGTCGCATAGGGATGGCCTTGGAGCCATGGGCAGAGCCCAACTCCTGGGCAGAGACAGGCCTCCTAGAGGTCTCCCCAGGTCAAGGGGCCCAGTGCGGCTCTGTCCTGCTCTGGCTGCCTGGCATCCGCTGTCCATCTCTGCCCCGGAGCCGCTTCTCCAGACCAGTTTGTAGTGATCCTGGGCAGCTGGTGTGGGCCAGCCCCAGGTATTTCTTAGCAACATGTGCCATCTACCCTGATTCTACAGAACAGGGGCCAGAATGGGGAAGGGCACCTGGGAATGAGTCACCTAGGCAGGAAGCAGCATGTGGGAGGTACACGGGGCCTTCAAAGTATGGAACTCAGGAGGGTGGGTGGCCTGGGGCGGCAGGGTCTCCATGCAATGTGTACGGGGCTCTGTCAGGAAGTACCCAGTCAGGTAAAGGTCAGGGTGGCAGGGTGTTGCACTGGACAGTCGGAACACTGAAGGCAGACTCCTGCTGCCACTCCTGCTTGTCCCCTCCTGTCCCTCACCCACTTCTGACTGTGGCAGAGGAGCCCACTCAAGCTCTTACCACCGCTCAGGCAGAGGTGGCTCTTGGGCTTCCCATTTCTCTTCCGCACGTCCTTGTTCATCCAAGCTCATGGCTGGGCTGCTATGTCCAGTGCTTTTCTAACTGACTGATGCTCCTGTTCTCCTATCCAAGTCTACATGTGGCACCTGCGTAAGTTATGTACAGGTATCCTGGGTGGCAATGGCTGTTTGGAAGACCTGAAGTGCTTCAGGGAGTAAAGAACACAGCACTAACTTCAATGCAAATGACACACGAGGGACATCAGCCATCAGTGGAATGTGGAAGAATTACCCAAGAACCACTAAGAGGAGGAAATAAAGACCAAAAGGGGGCGTCGCTCCCCGGCTGGGGCAGTAGGCCGGCCTCTCTTCGCGGTCGGTAGGTAAAGTGCCGGCGGCGGAGGGTCACCAGCCGCGCGGCGTTGGCTGGGGCGTTGGGGTCGTTGTGTCTTGACAGCGACGCTGGTAGTCTTTTCTGCGACAGCGGGAGCGGCCGCGTTAGCCCTAAACGGGCTTCGCGGCTGTCTGGCGAGTCTCTGCTAGCGCCCGACCTTCTTTTCCCGGACCCTACGCCAGCAGCGACCCTGAGCCGACACCCGGAAAGACCGGTAATGGCGGCCTCGACGGCCTCGCACCGGCCCATCAAGGGGATCCTGAAGAACAAGACGTCTACGACTTCATCGGTGGTGGCCTCGGCGGAGCAGCCCCACCGGAGCGTTGAAGAGGAGCTGAGTAAAAAATCCCAGAAGTGGGATGAAATGAACATCTTGGCAACATATCATCCAGCAGACAAAGACTATGGTTTAATGAAAATAGATGAACCAAGCACTCCTTACCACAGTATGATAGGTGAGGATGAAGATGCATATAGTGATTCAGAAACCACTGAAGCTATGTCTCCAGATGTCTTAGCTAAGAAATTATCTGCTGCTGAAGGCTCAGAACCAAAGTATCAGTCTCGGGAACACGAAAGCAGTGGAGAGGAGGATAGTGAACTCACACCTGAAGAACAAGAAAAAAAGCGACAATTTGAAATGAAGAGGAAGCTTCACTACAATGAAGGACTGAATATTAAATTAGCTAGACAACTGATTTCAAAAGATCTACATGACGATGAAGATGAAGAAATGTTAGAGACTGCAGATGGAGAAAGCATGAATATTGAAGAATCAAATCAAGGATCTACTACAAATGACCAACAGCAAAACAAATCACAAAATTCATAGAAGAGATTTGTTCAACATTGCAGTTGTTTGTCAAATACAAACCCTTTTACTATAATACACTGCTTCTTGTTCTCCACAACTCATGACTTAAGTACCAAAATGCATACCAGTTATTATATATTGCCAAGAATTAAATGATAACCTTAGAGACTGATTAGACTGAAAATGCCTAATTAATGCATATATTCTTGTGCCTCGTACTTCACCACAAATACAGTGTAATGTCATCAGTCCTAAACTGCTTTAGTTTTGTAAGAACACTAGTTAATTTGTATAAGATATTGTAGAGCTTTTTATGCTTTAGAGGTTAAACAGCGTCTTTGGGGGGGAGGGTGACTAATTTATTTTCATCACTACTAGATGTGATACCTCTTATAAAAAGTTTGTTGGGTTTTTTGTTTATTTTTAACAAAAGTTGATTGGAACAAGAAGATATATAGGTTGATATATATTCAGGCTGAAAGATATTTTAACAGTTGTCTTCAACTTGATTTTTCTGTTTGAGAAAGTTTATAAGTATTATTGATGCATATTCTGGCCTACTCTCTTTAAAATTCCTGTTGAGTTTCTTTGTGTTTACAAGGAAAAGATTGAATTTTTTCTCCTCAGAACTAGCTTTTTTTGACAAATAAACTATCAGGTTAAACTTGCACTAATGTCTGCTCTAACTGCTTGTTTTGGTACACTAAGCAGACCAGATCAGTTTTTTTTTTTTTCCAATAAATATAATTATAGTCATCAGTATTCCCTTTACATATCTGTCTTAACTTTCTGCTTTCGTTTTCTCCTCCTTTCTACACATACGCATACGATTGTAAGGATCACAGAGTTGCTACAATAATGACATTCTTATTTTGGCCATTAGTGTTTAATAGTTCTTCTGATAGATGAAGAAGATCAGTTGAGTAGCAACAATACTATAGGCAGGAAATAAAATTCAACTGCTCAGTTTCTACACCTCTCTTATTTATAGTGTGGTAATTAAATTGCTATTATTAGTTCATTTGACTTAATTAGACGTTAGAAAACAATTGAGGCTTTTTTGCATGATGAGAGAATTGTATGTAACCAGTGATATAATTGTTCCTGAATGTACAGACAGAATTAAGCCTGAACATTTTTTATTTAAAAAATTTTAAATAGTTCCTGATTTAAGGGAATATGATAATGTATACTATGATAAATGTACTTTATTCTTCTAACACAGTAGGAATTATTTGGTTTTTGTTTGGTTCTGAAATGAAGTGCAGTTCTTGTGTATCTTGATTTAGTGATGGTTTCATTTCTAGTCAATTATTTATATCTTAATTTTTTGTTAGTACCAAAAGAATCCATTATCTGAATAGACTTTTAAAACAATTTCTGTATATTATATATATATATATATATATATATATATATATATATATATATATATGAAATGGCTTTTATTGAACAGCTTATCTTCCACTTGCAGGTTTATATCAGTATGTTGAAGTAAATAAAAAGTGGGAGGATTCTTTGCTGTTAGAAGAATGTGCTTATTATTTTGAATGTCATGGAATCTAATCAAAGTACCTCTGAAATATAGTGTGGTATTTTAATCATTTTAGCTAGTAATACCACTGATTTATCAGCAAAACAATGTTTATCTCTGTTTTGTGTTTAGTCTATACACAAGTGTGTACGTATGTTCATACACCCAGACCTCTGTTTTTGGCTTCCTCTTTTTCAGTTCTTAGAAAGTATTCACATACTCCTACAATTAGCTGCTGTACAGTGAAGAAAAATTAAGACTTTTTAACAACTGATTCTTTTTTTTTTTTCCCTACAAACCATTTATTGAAACTTAAAACTTATTTCTAGTTTCAGAGAGTAGATAATTATCTCATAGGAGTAAGACTTGCCAGATAGCATGGTTGATAAGATTTTAGATAGTCAAACACTACTAATAAAAATGTTTTTGTCAAATTATGAGTTCCTAATTGACCTGGTATTGGATAAGCAAAAAATGAAACTTTGTGGAGTATAGCTCAGGGGTACCTTTCTGGCATGTATGAGGCCCTGGGTCTGATTCCCCCATATTGCAAAAAAATTAAATTTTTTAAAAAGTAAAGCTTAGAAAGTAATCTGTATTTAGTTTTAGCCAAGGTAGATTCTACTCTCAGCCTTATTTCTTCTGATAAACTCTTTAGTATCAACTAGTGTGTTTATTCATTTTTCAAAGTTCAGAAATGGTTTCTTAAAGTGGGTGCTACTTAAAATCCCAGCAACTTATCAAGACCCTGTCTCAAAATAAAAATGGCCTGTAATGTAGCTCACTGATTGAGTGCCTCTGTGTTAAATCCCAGGACCACGTGGTGGGGAAAATGTTTTTTTTAAATCTAAGACTTAGTAGTATAACGTGATTATTAAAATAAAGAATCAGTTGAAGATTAAAGCAAAAAAAAAAAAAAAAAAAAAAGACCAAAAGGATTGAACTGATACAGGGAACAAAATAAGTAAGGGTCTTTTCCCTACAGAGAGAAACTGGACACCAGAAAATAAAACTGTCCCAATCTGCAAGTGTCCCTTTGTTACAAACCCATATTTAGAAGTTCATCCCATGGAAAAACCAATCTCCGAGAAACATGAATTGGGAAGAATTAACATCAAAGCTGAACGGAGAACTATTCTCCACCCACACCTTGTCCCACAAAAAGCTGGAGGTCCCCACACAGGCAGGGCCTAATTCTGTTCTCAATCCATTCTAGAAAATGAAAAGACCCCCAACGTTAAAGGTGGCTTAAATTATAAGGCCTTTATTATTACAAACCAGAGCAACATGAGGAGGTACTTTTCCAGGCTAGGTGACTTGGGAGGCTGAAAACATCCATTGAAATTTCAAGTAAAAGCTGGGCACAGTGACATGTGCTTGTGATCCCAATTACTTGAGGGCTGAGGCCGCAGAACCATTTGAGCCCATGAGTTCAAGGCCAGATTTTATGTAAGATCAACAATGTCCATCATGAAAGAAAACATCTGAAAGCCACCAGAGATGGGTCATATTCACACCCACTCCAATCACACAAAAGGGAATGAGGACCCTCTGAACTCAGATGTCCCATGGCTCACCCTGGGCATTGGAGAGAGTACAAGTGCTACTGTCCCTGAAGATGTTGGGTAACTAAGCTGGAGAAGTTGAGATGAGTTCAGGCATGAGTTTTGGCAGAAACTTGAGGTGGTCAGGAAGTGCAACACAGAACTGGAAAGCCGCAGAATACCTGGCAAACAAGGTATGTCCCTGTGTGAATGTTCATGTGAGGCCTGACATCTCACTGACGAATCCTGCTGTGTGAACAGCTCAGCTAAAGCCGGCCTGCAGCATGTATTTTCTGGTGCCGAATGAGGTGGGAGCTTAAGCTGTAGGCCTTCCCACACTCACTGCACTCATAGGGCCTTTCTCCTGTGTGCACTTTCTGATGCCGAACTAGGTGGGAGGTCCTGATGAAGTCTTTCCCACATTTACTGCACACAAAAGGCCTTTCCCCTGTGTGAACCCTCTGGTGTGCAATAAAGTCAGAGCTTCGACTAAAGAACTTGCCACACTCAGTGCACTCAAAAGGCTTAGTCTCAGTGTGAATTCGCTGATGTTTAATAAGAGTGTATTTGTGGCCAAAGGATTTCCCACAATCACTGCAATCATAAGGATTTTCCCCTGTATGGATGCTTTCATGCTGAACAAGTGTGGATTTGTGTCTGAAGACTTTCCCACAATCATTGCACTTGTAAGGCCTTGCTCCGTTGTGCACTCTCTGGTGTACAATTAGGTTAGAGTGATGGCTAAAGTATTTTCCACATTCACCACACTTATAAGGCATTTCTCCTGTGTGGATTCTCTTGTGCTGAGTAAGATTGTCTTTTCGACTAAAGGCTTTCCCACACTCACTGCACTCATACGGTCTTTCTCCAGTGTGGATCCTCTGGTGCTGGACCAGTGTAGCTTTCCGACTAAAGGCTTTCCCACACTCGCTGCACTCATAAGGCTTCTCCCCACTGTGGATCCTCTGGTGCTGGACCAGTGTATCTTTGCGACTGAAAGCTTTCCCACATTCACTGCACTTGTAATGCATTTGTCCAACATGCAGGATCTCCCTGCTTGCAGTTCTCTGGGCTGTCTTCCTCTTGTTATGGGTGACCTTTTGTTGGCAACGGCCCAAGCTAGCCTGGAAGTTCTTCTGCTCCACCTCACATTTAAAGGGGTTTTCTAATAAGTGAGCTCTTCACAAACTCTGCAGTTTTTCACCAATGAAGTCTTGCCTTCATCTCTTTGTGAAGGTTTCTCTACACTGTAATGCTTTAAGTTCCAGTTAAAGTCTGTAATGAACGACAACTGTCTCCCATATACCCCACATGTGTAAGTCTGAAGTCCACAGTGTGTTCCTTCCAGGAACAAAATATGTTTCAAGATGGGGCCACATAAATCACAAGGGTGAGCTGCTTGCGTGGCTGCACCTAGTAGATGTAGAAGTACTACCATGCAATACTCCTACAGAAATGCTCTGCTTCCATCCTTCACTCTGCACCAACACCCTGAAAGCAGAAAAATACTGCTGACACACAAGATGACTTTGGTAGAGGGGGCAATCCATCACAACTGTGAGTCTAGTACACTCAGGGTTAAGTCTATGGTACTATTGGCTGGATGGGGCTCAGATTTGAAAGTCTGCTGTACAGGGACCTAAAGTTTACAGAATGGAGAAGGCCTCACAAGGGACAAAGACACTACGACGTAGCACAGGCAGAAAAGGTCAGCAGGCTACAACCTCATCCTCTGCAAATGGCTTTTAGCAAGGCCTTGGCTGGCTGTTGGTGACAGATAAACACTATGCAGAAATGCATGTCTCTGCCCAGGAAATCTATTAAAAACAAAGGATGGGGGTGCAAGGACTACTGAAGGGTATCTGCACATCTCATTCGTTCATGTATGTTGGAAAGTACTGCAGAGAGAGGGGTAGAAACAGCCCTGGGTCTGAAACAAGAAATGACAAGTGTCCAGAACAGGGAGGCAAAGACTGAAATGAGGCATGGCCTCTGGCTTTGGAATCAAATCATGGCAAATTCCTGGTACCAACAGAACACAGCACGGAAGTCGTGCCTTCCCCACCAGGGAACCACCAGTGTCCGTCCAGGCCTCTCCTGCTGTGGGAGCGTCATAACCTCTGAGGAACCCAGGGTTCCCTCTCTCATTACAGTCAGCAACCACAAAGGATCTGGAAGATTCCAGTCACCGGGGGAAGATGGGACAGGGAACTCAAAGCACTGGCTCTGAGTAGCCCGCCAAAGAAACGAACATAACAGAATAAAAAAAAGTCTTGCTGGTACTGCCGGGAGGGTCCACAAATGGCGGCATGACACAGGTGGACCCAAGAAAGGTCAACTAGACAAAGGTGGCAGACGCTGGAGCCCAGAGGTGTCAAGCCAGGAGACTCGCCAAGGACTGGTGGGATGCACTGGGCGGACCGCCTGACCCCCAGCCCCCCTGGAGCAGCTGCAGAGGAGTTAGGGAGCGCAGGGAGCGGGGAGACCAGAAACCCCGCTGGGAAGTGGCACCCGAGAACCCAGGCGAGGGGCTCGGGGCGAAGGGCGGTGCCCACAGCGCAGGCCCCGGCGAGGCCGCCGCGGCACCAGCGTCCTCACCGCCCTCCCCAAGTCGGATCCCCGGGGCGGCAGCCTCGCCGCGGGCCGGCGGCTCCACCCTCCGGCCCGACACCCCGCGCCCGCCTGGGCCGCGTCGCCCCCGGGTGCGCCACAAGGGCGCGGGGGACCGGCTCGCTCCGAGGGCACAGCAAACCCGCAACGCCCGACCAGCCACCGTCCGCTGCTCACCCGTGAGTTCGCGCCCGCGGCTCCTCGCCCCACGCCCGGCCGCGCTCCGGCCCGGCGCTCCGCCCGCGAGCCGTGGTGAGGGGAGCGCAGCACCCACCCACTCTGCGGCGGGGACAGCGTCCCCCTCCTAGTCTCCCGGCGTCCGTCAGCGCGGAACCGACCCGGCGCTGCAGAGCCCCGCCTCCCACGGTCCCGCAGCGCGCCCCACAAAATGTCCGCGAGGAAGATGCCGGATGTCCCGCCCACACGCCCCACGCACGCACGGAAGTGACTTTAACAGCACCGGCGCCGCAGCGTCTCCTGGGTAATGTAGTCTCCAGAAAGTGAGCGTCCCCAGAGACGCCGGGCGGGGCGGGGCCTCGCTGCTATTAAAGGGCCCACACCCCGAAAGCACCCAGTGCTTCCAGCCAGGATCCCAGAAATGCCGGGAGGCAAATTCTTTCAGATGTTCCCCAAATGGGCATGCCACAGCAAATGTGACTCGGAGTCCATTCACAGTCCATCCGTGTTTTTGTGGAAATATGCGAAGAGGAAAGCTTTAAGTCATGTTGTTACCTTCAGCGGTGAGAGGAGTGTTCCCAGACAGGGCCATAAAGTGGAAGAAGGGGCTGCAGACCGCCACCTTGGGGAGACTTCGTGCCCCCGAATGGACTAAAGTGTAGCTCTTCCACTGGTTCCTCGGAGAAGGCTCACCATAGGGAAGGGGCCACTGGGCTACCCTGGAGCGGGGGTGGAGGAGGGCCTTTCCTGTCTGTAGAGTCAGGAGGCTGATCCACCAAGGGGGCAGCTTTCACCCAAAAGCTGATTCCCAGCCTGCGGTACAGGCCTGTCCGCAAAAAAGGGGACAATGATTAGCCCCTGTGCCTGGACAGGCTGACAAGGCCCTAGAGGCCGCACGTTTCAGAGCTGAGGTGTGAACCTGGAAGTGCAGTTGGGGAATGCCATACTCTCATTTGTTTGCTGGGAGGTGATTCTTGACTCATCTGCAATTACAGGGACAGTATTTGAATTGAAAGTTGAGATTACTTAAGGAGAAGAGGAAGAGATTTGTGAATTGTTTAAATTACTAAAAGTTCATCTTAATTCCACAGCTTTCACAGATACATGCAGAAATGCCTCTAGTTAAATGAATATGTGATAGGTGAGAACAGTTAAGATGTCTGCAAAATCTTGTTATGGCCAGGCTATATGGGCAATGACCAAACAGACTCCATTTTACCCTGAGACTCCATATCATGTAAGATAATGCTTCTCCCATGGGAAAGCCCCGCCTCTGTACCCATTACTAATTGCCTAGCATAGCATACTTAGCAACACAAAATAGCAATTCTTATACAATGTAAAATCATTCTCTTTGGTTTCCATTTTCCTTGGGCAGTGTACCTTGTTGGAAAATCATTAGTAGCCATTCTTTAACTGGTACTCAACTAGGGTCATTTTGATCCATTTCTCTTTTGATTATGATTATGGAAAAATCCCATGAGAAATACTGAATGAGAATGAAAATATGATTAAGGACATTGCAATTTTTTGCTAATGGCTTTATTCAGCGTGCTTGCTTATTAGTTGCTATGCCAACCTGGATGTGGTTTTTCTGGTTTCCTAAAATGTTGATGCTGTTTCCTGCAGAGACAATGTGGCCCTTTAGGGAGCAGTCCTGACTAGTTGGACAATAAAGACTCTTCAATTTGGACAAAACTGGGATTTGGTGTGTCTTCTGAGTGACCTCCCCCATAAAAATCTGAGCACCAGATACTGAAGTCTGAGAAGGGAGAAATGCAGAGCTGTGCTGGACCTTGCCCAAGCATGACTTAGTTATCCAAATACATTTTCCCCCATTATTCAAACCCTTGAGTGCTACTTGCTCAGAGGGAGTATTAAGGCATTTATGACATATTGCTTGGGTGGTGAAGATGAACATGGTGCTGGAGTAGTGTGTTTATACATGGCTCCAACAAATGTTCATTGAACACTGCTGCATTTCAGGTACTCTTACATGCATGAAACAAACCGGAAAACAAAGACTCCAGTTATCAAGGAGCTAACACTGTATTCCAGGAACACAGTGGAATGAATACAAAATCAGGTGCTGAATCATATGTAATATCAGAATGTGGTCAGCACAATGGAAAAGAGGAGATGGAGGCATAAGAGGAGCAGGGATGAGCTCTTATGCCTATTTGGGCTGGTGGGAGGGCGGGGGGAAGACAGCCAGTGTGGCAATGAATGGTTGGTTGGATCCAAGATGGGGGCTGCTTTGAAAGGAAAGGAAATAAAATATTATTACTTCAGGACACATTCACTCCTCCAACCTGTTGCCAGGGTTACCTGCCTCCAGGGGGTTGCCCCTCCCTGCAAGGAGTCATTAATGAGTAGCCCTGGGTGACTCCGCTCCTGCTCTTACCCAGGGCAGCTTCCTTCCTGCCCTTAGTTTACTCCACTTTTTGGGTCAAGGAGGCAGGATGGGAGAAGGAAAGGGCATGAGAACAAAGGAAATCCAAAATGTATAGAAGGGGCAAGACACCCTCACTCGCTTGGGCACCTACTTTCTCTGCAGAGGAACCGCTGTCTGTCTGTATCTGTTCTATCCTTTAAATAAAACTTTTTGCACTTACCTCGGCGTTTTCAGTACCAGGGGATCGGGACTTGGCCCTGATTCTCATCACCAGTGCCGCCCTCCACCTGCGTGGGCAGCTGAACTTAAGATCACTCATGTGAATTCGCAGGGACACTAAATAAAACACAACTAACCTTTACACTAAATTGAAACAATTAACCTTTACCCAAGCTTCAGGACGGCTTCTCCGCTCTCAGCCTCAGGATCCCCAAAAGGGAGAGCAAGAGAAAGTCAGGAGAGGCTGGCGAGAGAGAGAAAGCACATTCAGAAGGGAGCTTTTTATTGAGGGGACCCTTGATCTTAGAAATTTCTATCCCAAAAGGCCAGAAGGAGCAGGGTTACAAGGGATAGGTGAGTGTAACTCAAACCTCGCAGGTAACACCTGCACCTGAAGACCCGTCTCTATCCCAGCTGGGATAATGCCCAAGTCACCATAAAATGTCGTGATTGGTCAGAGCCTCCTGCTCAGGACTGGGAGGCATGTGGTCATTCAGAGCAATTCCCACACTATCCCACTATCACTATTACACAGCCAAGGGAGGCTGGGTTATGGCTGGGCCTGAATTTATAAAGATAACTAGACATCTAGAGGTCAATGCCAATGAAACAAAAATTACTAGAAATAAGAGGAATAGCATGTCAGGCAGGGCCACAGGAGAGAGGGAGATGGAGAAGGACAGAGGCAGCCAGGGCAAGATGGCAAGCGAGGACGTCAGGGACAGGTCTAGACTGAAGGGGCATGGAGAGGGTCTTCCAATGATGTCGCCTTCCTGGCTGACAAAGTGTCTGTGGACGCAAGCCGGGACCAATCAGACATTTCTGTACTCGAGCTCCTAAGCAGGGGATCCAACAGAAGAGCTGAAATAGACACGTTAATGCCAACGAACAGTAGTGGGGAGTGTGGAGAGAGGGGAGGAGACGCGAAAAGGAGGAAAGTCCAAACACCACGAAAATAAGAAGCCCAAACTTTCCCATCAGACTCCCAGCTCTGGGAACCCTTGTCTTTGGAGAAGTCTGTTACTGGCACTTTTGCAATAAACCTGCTTGCTATCTCTGTGTCCTGTTCAGTTTGTTGCTGATCGAAGGCAATGAACTCAACACCCTAGCTGCTTCAGGAGGCAGGAGGAGGAGCAGGGAGAAAGCCTGGCCCAGAACCTTACTGTTTCCATGGGAAAGGGAGGGCAGAGCAGAGCAGGCCACTGAGGCTGGCCCGTCCGAATGAGTCCAGTGGGCTGCGGGCTATTGTGGTCGACTCTTTGGTTACCTGATTCCTGGTCCTGAGATGCTTTGGGCAAGGGCGATTATTGGGTTGGTGTGCAAGACTTAAAGGGGATGGTGGGCTTCCCCCTCTGTTGTTTATGTCAGGAAGGAGGAAGACGGGAAAAGGGATGGGGGAGGAGACAAACCTTTCAGGGCACACCCTAGTGACCTGCTTCCTCCAACTAGGCCCCACCTCCCAGTGGTCCATTCAGCCATGATGAACCAACACTACCTTATCTGGTGAAGAACTTTCTATGGAAACTCCTTTGTGTGTCCCCCTATAAAAATAAAGAGATTCTGGGTGCATGCTGTCTTTTCTAGAGCTATTTCCAGAGTGGAAGCTGACCTTTCATGTTGCAGAGCAGCCTCACCCTTGATATGAAAAAATTACTTCTGTGTGCTGGGCTTTTTCACCATTTTTAAAGCTTAATATTGCAGTCAGCTCTTTTGAATTCGGTTCATCTGTCAGCATGGGTCCCTGGTGAGATACCATCCTTTATTTTGAAGATCAGCCTAATCATGTTTCTTCTAAAGTTCTTTGAGATTTCTTCTACTGTGTGGTCTATGAATTCTATTGTTGGAACATCTTGGATTGTTTGAGCTGTTTTTCATGTTGTTTGTGTGTCTTCCCAACTAGCAGTATGGATCTGAGGCAGTACAGTCTCTACTCTGTAGTCTTATAGTGTCCCTGAAGGCTTCCATTACTTCACATTTAAAGGGAGACCAGTATTAACAGTACCCAATGCAAACAATAAACAACTTTAAACCAAATACCTCCTATTAATGCATCTGCAGTTTTTTTGCAATAAACAGAAATGATGTGTTCAATTATTGTTTACAAAATAAACAGCAAATTTGCTAAAAGAATTTACCATTTCTAATGATGGACAATGAGGGAACAGAAGTAGTGTAAGGTGTGATGTTTATGAGGAGAGAAGATAGAGGTAAAAATTCATAGTAAGAGGAGGAAGGAATTAATAGAAGTTGGCTGTTAGTATGAGATAATTGAGAAAGAGAATCCAGGGAGACAGATAAGTGAGAGAAAAAAATGTATACAGATTTTTTAAAAAAGTAAAAATATAAGGACACACCAAAAAAATGTAATATACTATTCAGATAGCACATTCCTTAATAAATTGGTGCATAAAAATATTTGAATTCAAAGATGGTAGAGATGTAAGAGAGAGGATAAAAGAAAAAAAAATAAAGTCTCAATGGAAAATTGAACAATAACTCCCATTGGCTTTTAAAGATTTTCTCATTTCCCTTTGCAGCAACTTAGTGAGACTCTCAGCTACTTAGTAAGATACTGTCTCAAATTAAAAAATAAAAAGAAGCTGAGGATGCAATTCATTAATGAAGTGCCCCTGGGTTAAATTCCAGCACCCCACGACACACACCAAAACAACAACAAACAAACAAACCCCAACACCTGTGATTCACTGAGTTCAAAACTGTTTGTGGCAAGCTGGATACTTCAAATAAATTTCAATAAGACTTCAAAAGAGCAAATTGGCCTTTAGTGATGTTTTCAGAGCAGATGGGGCATCACACAGCATTTGTACAGAAAGCTGAATGCTGGGATTTGCCATTGCTTTTGAATGCAATCTCAGTAGACCATTACCGAAGCCCCTTAAAAGTTTCCTGTGCTCTGATGGGACTGAAGATGGGCTGAGGAGGCAGGGGCCACTTTTGTCTTGTGCTTAGCAGGGAGGTAATTAGGGATTTGTAAAATAGGACAAAAAGCCCCTACACAAAGTGGACAGAGGTGTCTCAGCTTGGTACAAATCCCCCCCCCCATAGTAGTGGTGAGGTTAATATGACCCCTAAAGGAACCTGCAGCCTCTGCTGATGGGCTTGCCCATGGCTCTTATTTCTGAAGCTACTCTGCATCCCTGGTGCTCCTTGTGTGAACTCTCTTTGAACCACTGCTTAGTGACTAACTCGGAAAAAGAGTTTTTAATAGAAAGGTGACTTTCTACTCTTTATTTCTTCTAGGAGTCACGTCAGATGGCTTCGTTTTCGCCCAGCACTTGTTTTGTGATATGGTGTGCTAGAGCCTTCTGCTGTTGTGGATTTTCATCTCTGCACTCCATCTGTTTCCTTATCTGTTTATCTCTGTTTTTTTCTTCTTAGGCATAATTCTGAGTCAGGATATTTCACTGGACCTTTCCTCTTCCTTTACTCTTTTAAATTCTCTTCTTTATTCATTTCTGTCTGACTCTCTCTTACTCTATATTTGTTAATTTTTAGCATTGTGCTGTCAACTTGAATATCATTCTTGTAGAATGATTTATACAACTGACTGAAAACCAAGTCATGGTTATTTTTGTATAGCTGCATCAGCAGTACTTTCCAGGATCTAAAACTGTTTTTCCTCATTCCCTCTTTTCCTGGAAGATTCATACCATGTTGTCTGAGCTCTTTCTCATGTGGAGTTTGCACTTGGCCAATATGGTCTTCATTCTCTCTCCCCCTTCTCTCTTTTTTCTAGTTGATAAGTACTAATTGCATATATTTTGGGGGCATGATGTGATAATTCAATACATATAAACCTGGGTAATCAGTATTTCCTCTTTTTTTCTCTGTCTTTTCTTTGTAAGTTGGGGGAGTTCCTATCACTTTACCTAATGTCTTTCTGACATTAGGTATTTTTACATTGTATATTTTTACAAATGTGGTGTGAACTGAAATTGTTTTTCTCCTTGTGAGGTCAACCTCTCCCAAATCATTTCACATGAATCTTGAATTTATCAGATTTTCTAAGGAATGTGAACAGAAGTGCTTGAATCAAGACATCTTGTGATCTACAGGGTAAGTCACTTTGCTTTACTGGCACTTCAGGAAGAAAAGGAGATATTGCAGGTGTGCTTCTGTCGGGAGAATTAATAGAAGCTTAGGTATTTTTTCTTTGAGCTCAAATCTCACTTAGTTTGGTCTTTGATAGAGACTTTTTTGGATGACTTTGTGGTACTAAATCTCTATTTGATTCCTTAAGTCACTTATGAAATTGGTCTCTCTTTCAGAGTCAACAGAGCAGACTAGTCTTTTTTATTCAAATAAAAATAAGCCATTTATTGCTAAGCACCCTGATCCAGAGTAAACTTTCTGTTCCTTAGAGACTTACACACCTCTCTGAAAGTGTTATTAACACATTGTGTATTTTACAATAATTACAATTATTAACATTGTATATTTTTACAAATGTGCTGTGAACTGAAAAGACAATGAGTTGTTTTTTTAATCACTTAATATAGGGAATCAGAACTAATTGAGGTGAAAGATGAATTGCTTTAGATTTCTCCTAGAAACAATGGTCTGAACTTGAACAGTTTCATCATTTAAATGTTTCCATTCTCTAAAACACCTGGCCATCAATCCACAAAAAGGCAAGTCCATAAAAGACAAAGGCTGAGGAAGTGCCCCAGATTGAAGGAGGCTGAGAGATAAATAACAAAATGTGAGAGGCTATAATGGGTCCCCAAACACTAAAGAAGACATTATAAAGGGAATATTTTAATCAACTAGTGAAAACAGAATATAATGAATATTAGATGACAGCCCATCTTCAGTCCCATCAGAGCACAGAAAAATTGATACAGTGTATCAATGTATTACATTTATGTCAGTCACATGTTTAACTAAATTTGACTTTTAAAAAAACATGTGGCTGTGAAAAATAATGTCCTGGTCTTAGGAGATAAATTTTAAAGTATAGATGGGACGTTGGTAACACTTAAACAGTAGGTAAACCCAGAGAGTGGAACATATTGGTGTTAATTAAACAATTATTAGGACAGAACCATTTTTCTTTCTTCTGCAATTGTGTTTGGAATTTATTTGAGGGTATACTACTTGCCACAAATATTTTGGACTCAAAATTATTGGACTCAGTAGTTGTAAACATAGTGGTCACTCCTTAAGTGACTTAAGGGTCCTTTCCCAGTGGAATGGGGAGGGGTGCATTTGTCAGTGTACTCTATTTATGGCTACTTTATGAGAACTAAAAGAAAAATCCAAGCAAACAGGAAGAAAGCACAGTTCATCTAATTACATTGTTAGCACTGAAATTCACCAATACTACATCAAGATCTATATTTTTAAGATATCAGGTATTTTCACATTGTATATTTTTACAGATGAGGTGTGAGTGAAACTGTGATTAAGTGCCAAGATGTATGTTTTTAAGACTCCCCCAGCCCCTTCCCCTCTACTTCTATCCTCCATCACAAAGAGCAATAGAAGTAATCACATGAGAACTCCCCAACTTTCTGCCTCAGAATCTACAAAGTCACCCCTCACAGAGGCATTTCTTCCTTATTTTCTGCCCAGAATAAAAGCGATGTCCCCTTTGCAGCCCTGGGGCTGGCTCCATGTCCGAGAAAGAAGTGCTCTCCCTTCTGAGCCCTGCACCCCACACCACTACCCACTCTTCCAGTTCACGGACATGTGCTTGCCTCCTCCTTTTCAAGAGTAACAATTCCTGGGTATGTGGCTCCCAAAAGATTCTGGAAGTTGTCACCTTTTCCTAGTCCCTAAAGGGAAACTTCTTTAAAGAAAGGCGACTTTCTCTCCTCCATCTTAAAAATTTGCTTACCCTCAACTTACGTAGTAGCTCACTGCACACCAGGGTAACGTGGCCACATGTCAAGTAACTCCCTCAGCCTGGACACCAACGCTTCCCGCCAGTTGTCATGTTCTTTGTGTGCGTAGTCCACCTTTTAGCACATTTCCCCTTTTTATCTCTGGATCAAGTCTGCTCCTCCTTGGAACTGCATCTTTGGGAAGGTTCCATCCGTTCTCTCTTCTTATCTTAACCAATCATCATCAGGATTCCAAAAACTACCGGGAAGAGTTTCCCTAGTCCTGACCCCTATCAGGGAAAGCTCAGAACTGACCCGTGCTCACATCTCCTTTTAATTTTCAGTCCCACCCCTGTTCCTGCTCTTTTCAGGCTCCTGTGAATTCTGTCTGGCAGTTAAGTGACTGAAGGTGTCCTTTCCTTCCACGGAGGTCACTGTGTACAGCCACTCTGTGGGAATCACAGGAGATGCCTACTTTGTCTACACAGTAGGGTCTCTTCACACATCTATTTCCTGGTGAAATGCTTTACCCAGCTCCTTCCCCCTCTGTGGGTATCTGTCTTCTGATTATCATATTTTTTCTAAGATGATCTTTTATTCTACTCAAGTTTGGGTTTGCACAATTTTACATTTCTACATGTGTGTGATTATCTTAACTGCGCATTTATTTTACTCCTTGCTTCTATTTTTCTTTAATTCTTTAATGTGAGCAGATATACACACATTTTAGGGGAGCCTTTCTTTTTTTTTTTGAATGCTTGCCCCCACTCTCATGATTCTACATTCCCTGTGATCCCTTTTATCAAACTTATGGCCTATTTCTTCATATGAATTTAAGTGCTTATTTCTCATTTAATAAAATGGGTGAATTTATATTATTGCTAGCTTTCTTGCAGTACTCCATTGTATTTCACATAATCTCAGTGTATCAATGTATTACATTTATGTCAGTCACGTGTTGTTTTGGGTCCTACTTACAATCCCAAGTAACCACAGAATAAGCGTTTTTGTACATCTTTATACAGGGATGCTTTTATTCTAATGAATAGATTTTTCTAAAATTACTTGGAAGTAACTACTTGTAAGTAACTGTGCATTTGTAATAGGTGTCCACATGTTGTGCTCTAACACTGAGTAGCACCTTTCCCCACATTCCACCCAGAAAATACATTATGGCACTTTAAGGTTTTTCCCCAGAATCGTATTAAGCCAACATGCATTTATAGGTTATTAAAAAAAAAACTAGTGGATCTTTCAGGTGTTTCTCATCAAGGTTTGTTTTTCTGTGACTTGTCCGCTTTTCTGCCTCTTTTCTATTGTACTGGGTTCTACTTATGATTCCAAGTAACTAGACCAAAACTGGAGCAAAAGCTACATTTTGCATCATACTCTTCCTCAGCAGCATACAAAGTTGGGGTCCCCACAGAATTGTTTACTATTACAAGCTACCAAAATTCTTTTTTAACTTCAATCTATACCACAGTGAAAAGAACTTCCCAAACTAAAGAAACTCGTGCAAAAAAGGCTTTATTATTGCACAAACAAGTGCAATGTTCAACAGGCAGCTCCTACTTTGGAAATTTGAAAGTTAAAAAATATCACAACTATCACCTAAGTCCAAATATTTGTTGAAAAGGTGGAGTTTTCTCTGCAAGTTGGCAGCAGAGTTCTGATTGAATCCTTTGAGGCAAAAGAGGGTTAGATACATGTCACAACGGGTCAGAAAGAAGAGAATAAGAACTTCCCTAACAACTCAGACTATTCATGATTTCTTCCAACAAATGGAAGAGTATAGAGGTCTGATTCCCTGAGCACAGAGGGGTGGAAAACAATGTACACTCGGTGGATCTGCCTGATTAGAATAACACGGCTTCAGTCACAGAAACTGTCAGTGACATTAATATTAAGATCCCTGGGCAAGTTTTAAAAATATGACACAGCTACTCGTGCTTCTCATGTACCTGAATCTTATGAGGAATCCTTGGATGCTGGAAAAAACACATATCCCAATACACACACAGTTGAGGAAGACTCCCCACAAAGTTTCCTCCAGGGTCATTATACTTACCTGTGCTTATTTCTCATTTAATACAATGGGTTAATTTATATTATTGCTATCTTTATTGCAGTACTCCATTGTATTTCAAATAATCTCAGTGTATTTATGTGATACATGAATACTGAATATGGTAAAAAACACAATCCCTAAATACTTAAGACCTTTATCCTATGTAAAATTTTAGTGCTATATAAGGTCAGATTTGCTGCTAAAAGATTTACTATATTCACTATATATGAATTTTCCTATTTTGAGGAGGCCATATCTTCAACTAAAGACTTTCTGACCAGGCACAGTGTTGCACCTGGGTGGGGGGTGGGAGGCTGGGGCAGGAGGAGGGTAAGTTTAAGTCAGCTTAGACAACTTAGTGAGTCCCTATCTCAAAATTTAAAAGGGTGGGGAGTGTAGTTCGGTGGTAGAGCACTTGCCTAGCATGCGTGTGTGATGTCTTGGGTTTGATCCCCAGTACTACCAATAAACAAACAGACAAAAATAAAATTAAAAAACTTCCCATCTTCACGACTTGGTAAGGCCTTTTTAATGTGAGAACTCCCTGATGTTAAATATGGTAGCTTTTGTGGCTAAAAGATTTCTCACATTCATAAGGCCTTTCTCCAATGTGAACTCTTTAATGTTGAATGAGAATAGATTTCTGGCCTAGGGATTTTCCATGCAATGCATTCATAAGGCCTCCCTCCAGCATGAACTCTTTGGTGTTGAATGAGGACAGATTTATCCTTGAAAGATTTCCCACACTCAATACATGTATATGGCTTTGATCCAGAGGGAACTCTCCAGTGTTGATCAGGGTTGGATGGGTACATACATAATGTCCCATGTTCACTGCACTCATAAGGCCTTCCTTGAGTGTGACCTCTTTGATGTTCTGTGAGGATATTTTATTCCTGAAAGATTTCCACACTCACTGCACTAGTGTGGGTTTGCTCCAGTGTGAAATCTCCAGTGTTGACTCAAGTGGAACTGATTCCTCATAGGGTCTTTCTCCAGTGTGAATTTGCTTTTGCTGATCAAACTGGATCTGCAGCTTGAGACTTTCCCACTTTTGCTAAACTCACCAAGACCTCCAGCACAATTTCTTGCTAACTATTTTCCTTCATTCACCCAGTTGGTCATGCCTTTTTTCTCCATTAAAGAGCTCTGCACCCTTAAGGCTGCTGCTCTCCCCTTATAACAGGATGGCTTGCTGGTGTAGAAGGCGTGGGGTGACTGGAAAGTTCCTTCCTATCTCCTCACAGGTGAAGGTTTCCCAGAAACATAGAGTGCAGTCTGTCACAAACAAGGGCTTGTCCATGCCCATCATGAGGGGTTATCTTCACAATAATGCTTTAGAAGCTGCAGGTTTGCATTGATCAGGAGTCTCTTGAAGTTCTACCCAAATATGATTTCTGCCAAGAGTATGTTGCTTGGAGCTCAGCCAGGTGCAAAATGTGTTCCAAGGCAGGGAATACACTTCACAGGCGTGAGATTTCTGGGTGGATGAACCTGCCTTTGTAGTACCGATTTGTGACATTCTTCCTATAGAAAGCTCTGTTTAGAAGGTGTCTCCTTATCCTTGGCTCCTGTGCCACTGAACTAGACCCCCAGGCACAAGGACTGTTTTCTGATCATAGGAACCGGGCCTATGTCCCATGTCTGGATGTCTACACCACAGGACACATTTAAACCTTGATGGTTTCCTGACTTCACTTCATCTGTAACTTCTGATCTCTAGCTGCTATACCTGTATGGCCTTCACGAGTCACTTCTTTTTCTCCACTGTACCTTCTGCAACATTGTCCTACATATATTCATCTTTAGGCCCTCAATACTGAGACTCTTGGGTAATTAGTTCACACTCCTGTGGGGACACGTGCATGGAGTACTGCATACATGGCATATGCTAAGGGCATCTGAGTGGCAAACCACTCCCCTGTGCTAGGCATGTGAGCAGCAAACCACTTACCCCATAGGCACAGCCCTGGGTGTGAGGCCATGTGTTGCAGTCCCTGTGCTTGCTCAATGGCCCGCTCCTCAATTGGTCACTGCAAGGACAGTTGGCCAGAAATTGCATTGGTGGCTGCCTGTAATCTGCTTAGCTACTGCCTGAGTACATATACATGGTAACTGCGCAATAAAATCAGACCTCTTCCGGCTTGGTCTCTGGAGGTCTTGATTGGCGACTCTGCAGCCACACTGTCTTCTACGCTGTTCTGGGGACCTCCTTGCTGGATGAGTGAGAGCCCACACACTCCCTCTTCTTATGCACACCAGTCTTCCTACCACACCTCTCCCACAAAGACCCAATCCCACAGTGACCTCCACCCTGCCACTTAGAGGCCTCTCCGTGGGCTCCTACATACCATCAGCATGAGATAACCACAAAGTGCTTGCAGATTCAAAGAGAATACAGTACGAATCAATCCACAATGGTTCTGTTGCCCAAATCCTAGTGAAGACCTCTCAACCTGAATCTGATCCTTACTTCAACCTCAGCCACACAGAGCTATCTGTGAATCTCAGATACCCATGGCCCATTCCAATTTGCGTTGCACTTAGAAATAAATGCCTGCCTTACCTTCTAACCCAGTGGCCCTCTACTCCAGGACCAGTGACTCTCCCAAATGACCATCTGTGCCTTAAAAATAATCTACTCACATGACTGAAACTTCCCACTCAAGAGTCATAAGAAAAATCCCAGTAATATCACAGAGTAGTAAATGAACTCTAGTCCTGACCTCCACATCATCGTGTCTGAATGAATCCTGAGACTCCATATTCATCTCATTACTCAGAAGCATTGGCAACATGATAGGTCATCCTCTCTCCTACACATGGCCACAACCCCTTCTCTCCCTCACCTGTGTTTGGGATTTCTGCATGCCCATTAGGGTATCAAAGTATGAGACACAGTTGTGGCTTCTATCCATGCCCTTCTATTCCTGCCCTTCTAGTAACATGATTATCATGATCAGGAATTCCCCTGCAAAGTGTGACTCATACTTTTCTAGGCTGGGTGTCCTCCCAAATTTCTTGTGTTGAAGCACTGACACAACAAAGTCTAATATGAGAGTATCAGGAGGGGGGGCTTTGGGCGGTGATTAGATTCACAACAGGTCAAGAGAGTGGGGCCTTCAAGATGGATTAGTACTCTTACAGGGAGAGGAAGAGACACGTTTTGTTCTCTCCACAGGCTCCCACCCAGAAAAGGCCCAATAAAAAGGCAGTGGTTCCAGCCAGGAAGTAGGCCCTACTCAGAAACCAAAGGTGCTGGCATGTTCACCTTAGACTCCCCTGTCTCCAGAACTGCGAGAAAAAATTTAATTGGGCCAACAGTGTTTTATTTTGTATTCAGTCCAAAGACACAACTCCATCCTGTTCTTGTATTGTCCCTGACTCTTTGTAAATTTCTCTATCTTGACCCCCTTCACAGAACTTGACCCCCAAGTTCTGTGTGTCTATCTTCCCCTGATTCTTCTATGCATTTGTTCCCTAAAACACATACCTTTAATGTAGACAAGATAAAACTGATATCCTGAATGAAAATTTATCATACCAATTCCCCATCCCAGTGCATGAAACTTCAAGCTCCTAAATCCAAAAATTTGCAGTCACCTTTTATTTTCCCCCCTCTTGTACTCAAATAATAATAAAAAATTCGATAAGACCTACTAAAAAAAATCTAAAAATTAACCCTTCTACCACACCCATGGCTACCACACTGCTGAACTCACCTGGACTGCTGCAGTAGCCTTCTCCTCATCTTGCTACCACTTCCCTCAGACCTGGTCTTCTCTAATAGGACTTTTACTTCTTACCTGATGTCCACTGGCCTGCTTGTGTATGACTTAATTTTAAGAGATTTAGATGAAAGATTACCACATTTTTCCATTTCAAATTTCTCTTATTGTACTTCATTCTACACAATGGACTGCTTTCTCAAAAACTGCCTGTTTGCCCAATATTTTATGACTTAATGTAATTTGTATAGGTACTAAAATGTTATGGAAATTCCTGTTATAAAGTTCCTTTATGATTATTTTATGATCCTGTTTTGCTTTTTAATTTTTGAAGAGACCCATAAAAAATACATTTTTACTTTAAACTTGAGCACCAATTTGTAATGACTTACACACTCGTTTATTTAAAAAGAAAATAATCCTTTTTTTAAATATTTTAGTGCATTTATTTTTCTTCTTGTGCTGGCTTGTAAGTTTGGCATGAGATATAAGCTGTGAGTTTCATCTCAATTTGCAATTCATTTTATTTCCAAGCTGATAATCAACTCAACAATGCCAGTCCACAGGGATGTCACAAAACACTCTAGGAAGGGGAATCTTTTCCCCTAAGGCTGTGATACTTATCTAGGAATAGTATTCACTCACTAAACTGGCATTTGCTGCAACAATGGCAGCTGAGATGTTGGATTTCCAAGTGTGGAATATGGACAGATGAACATAGAGTTTGGACTTGATTATCTCATGTTGCTGGGAAATCATTATGTCACCTGTTTAGTGCAGTGACACTGTCTACAAGAGGTCTGGAGACTATCTGAGAAAGACTATCTGTGGAGTGAAGCAAATTACAACTAATACAGATTAATAGGGTTACCCAGTGAGAATGAAACATCTAGAAAGGTAGGTGAGAATCCTAAGAACATGAGTCTTGATTGGTGGTAACTAAGAAACACAGTTCTAAGAACATAGTTGAGCCCACCATATGTTGAAAATTTTGTTAACAAGAAATTGATATGTATATGGTCACCCTGAATATTTAGTCTTCCACACAAAATGGATAACCAACTCCATCTGGTAAACTGGAGATTAAATGTCTAGATGGTAGTAACCATTCTCTAAAGTACTTAATTAGGGTCATTTTGACCCACTTCCCTTCTGCTTGCTTGCTGCTATGCCAACCTGGAAAGCCCCATTGGAAATACTTATGTACCCATTGCATTGCCTCGTTAACTGCCCAGTGCAGCTTCTGTACCTCCTTGTTTGCAGCTACATCAACCCGGATGTGTTTTTTGCCTTTAAATATCCTAAAAAGGTGAGGCTCAAGACTGTTTCCTGCAGAGACAACTTGGTCCTGCAGGAAGCAGTGCTGGCTGATCAGAATAAAGACTCTTCAATTTGGACATAACTCAGACTTGCTGTGTTTTCTGAGCAACCTGCCCCACAACACTGCAAAATTCAATACCTGAAATGTTTTTGTTTCCATACAGGCCTATGGCTTGACAGCAAATTGCACAATATGAAGATAATCCTTAAAGTATAGAGTGTCTTAGCTTTTACCCCATGAATAGATAGGCCAAAAGGGGGAAAAAAGACTGCACAGGTGTGTCACTATTACATACTTACCTGTGGAATCAGACTTAAATCAAACCTCTTATTAACATCTGTGGTAGTGCTGGGTATAATGGCACATGACTGTAATGCCAGCAACTTAGAGACTGAGGCAGGAGAACTGCAAATTTGAGATGACCAATTTAGTGAGATCCTATCTCAAAATAAAATTTAAAAGGTCTTGGGATGTAGATCAGTGATAGAGCACCCCTGGATTCAATACCTAGTAACAAACAAAACAAAAAACCCTACAAGATCAATGATAGTTAATTTTGGTTGTAGCTTGACTAAATCAAGAGATGCTTAGAGAATTAGTAAAGCACATTTCTGACTGTGTTTGTGTGAGTTTTTTCAGAAACAATTGTCTTGTGGGCCAACCAACTGAGGGAAAGACCCACCCTGATATGAGAAGCACAATCTAATAGGCTAGGGCCCAGACAGAACAAAAAGCAGACAAGGGGGACGTTCCCGTATGTGCAAGCTTGGTTTCTCTTAAGCACATGCTGCTGCTGCTGCTGCTGCTGCTGATGATGATGATGATTTTGGCTGCTGCCTCACCCGTGAACATCAGATTACAATTCTTCAGTCTTTGAACTCAAACTCCCATCAGTGACTCTCCAGGGGGCTTTCAGGCCTCCAACTTCTGGCTGGGTCTGCAACATTAATTCATCCCCTTGGTGGGGGTTCCGGTTTCTTGGACTGGATAGCTACTATTCTCCCCACCTCTCCAGCCTGTCAATAGCCTTTGTGGGATGATCCAGCACCTATCATGTAAGACAATCTAACAAATTCCCTCTTTTAACTATGTGCATTATTTTGGTTCTCTTCATCTAATTAAATATCTAGTGCAAAGGGTATATAGAGAGTTAGTATGTTTAGTGACATCAGAAAAATGCAAAATAACCAAATACAGAATGTGGGAAATTTTGATGAACAAAAGACCCAGAAATCTCAATAAATGAATAATGTTTTAAACCCTAATGGTATTTGTAGATAGTAGGGATTTACGGAACTACTAAAATTATGTATGTAAAAGTCATATATAATTAACTGAAATCAAACAAATATGTCTTAAGGAACAAGTCAATTTTGTAGGAAACTGAAAAAAAAAAAACCCTGAGTACTGACATAAAAACAGGAATTATACACTTTAAATATGCATAGTTTATTGTATGACAATTACACATCAAGCTACCTTGAAAAATCTAAGGTGATACTCAAAAGCTGTTACTTTCTAATTATTTTACTGTTTTACATCTGTATATTTGTGACTACTATATCAGTATGATGAGAATAAAACATAATTATGTGCTATTGCATATCTCTTCCCAACTCTATGTTCAGTGACATCATTTTAGAACTTGAATTGGCCATGGTGAGAGTATTTTACTAGGGTAATTGACAAATTCTAAAAAGAGGGTTTGCTGTTACTAATAATGCACAAAATGCTTAAAACATATAGTGTCTATGACTGCGGTTTACTGTAAGTTCCTGCACTGTGAATAGGCAAAAAAAATTGAGAAAATATTTTTCCAACATTCAAAAACAATTTCCTATTTAGCAAAGACCCTCATTTACTGAAGAATGAGTAAGTTCCAACATGTTCTTGTTATACATGTCTATTTGTTAATGAAAACTACATCACCAACACACATTTTAAAATAGGCAAAAAGATAGCCTTTTTAAAAGAAGATACATAAGTGGCAAATAAAACATTCCCAACATTATGAAACATCAGAAAAATGCAATTAAAACTACAGTGAGATGCCACAATACATTAAAACAGCTCAAATTTAAAAGACTAATCATTTCAAGTACTGGCTAGAGGTGGAAGGACAGAAATGTCCACATATTATTGGTGGGAATTCAGTGAGTACAATAAGTCTAGATCAGTTTGACAGTTTTTTTTTTTAATGCAAAACACATACTCTGAATTATTTTCGCAGGAGAAATAAACCACATATGCACATTAAGAATCCTATGCCTGTATTCACAGTAGCTTTGTTTTTAACATCCCCAAACAGGAAATAATCCAACTGCCCATTAAGTGACGGGAGAATAAAGGCTAGGGACATAGCTCAGTTGGTAGAGTGCTTACCTTGCATGCACAAGGCCCTGGGTTCAATCCCCAGCACAAATAAATAAATAAATAAATAAATAAATAAATAGATAAAAAATAAACAATAGCACATCCATAGAACTGAATATGACTCAGCAACAAAAAGGATGAACTGTTCATATAAGCAGTAGTGATGATTCTTTCTCAAAATAATCATGTAGCAAAAAATGTGTAATTGCATTCATAAAATATTTCATTCACAAGTTACTGTCATGTGAATAAAAGTAAATTACTGGATACTTGCAAACCTGGGGAATATGGGGAGATAATATGGCATGAGGTAAACTGTAGATATATTTATGATCACTACAATGGTTTCAGGAATTTATGAAACAAAACTTTTCAAATTATACACCATAAACATCAGTTATTCCAAGTAACTATATATAAATAAGTTTATAAAAAGTGATTCCAAAACCAAATTCAAAGCCTAAACTATTTTTCTGGTAATAAGCCCATGTTGATTCCACTATCTCTGTCCTCATGCATGGGAAAGGGCAGCTCTATATTGGTGCAATAAGGAATGCTGTTGTAATATCAAACAACAGAACACTGACAGGATCACCAGAGCTATAACCCTGGACTGTAGGATCACCATGATCTCCTTATTTTCCTGCTTCTACAGCAATGCACTTCAGGTGAACAACACAGAAAGACAATATGATTCCACAAAACCTTTATTTTTCTTGACAATGACCACAGCTATTGGGCATACACAGACCTCTAGGTCCTGTGAATGCTCAATCACTGGAAGATATGTGGATGCACCTTTGCAAGAGGCACATTTCATGCAGTTTACTGTAAGTGCCTTCTCCACACTCAGTATTTATGATTTCTAAACCAATTAAGGTTCACAGCTGGCTCCAGCCATCATATGAGTGACACCAATCTATGAAATGGAATGATTGGTATCAGGGCACATGGCTTCTTGTAAAGCCCTGTGAACATTTTCTCCTCCACATGTGCATTGCAAAACAACATCCTCTGGGAACAAGAGAGTGAATTCATTCTCTTCACCCAATCATAGAAACCTGTCACAACAGCTGGCCTCTCCCCAGGTGGACCTATAGTCTCATAGAAAATTGTGACCATCCAAGCCTCAAATCAGGGCAAAATTCCTGCATTATTTCCCATGTTGTCTAGGGCAGCAATACAAACCAGCCTGAAAGCAAAATGAGAACTGTCATTTTACTGTCCCTGAAGAACACAGTTGACCCAGGAAAGCTGTCCATCCTTTCAAATAGCACAAAGTGTCTTCCAGCCTCCCCACATCGTAAACTCAACCCCATAATTAAAGGTAGCTTTAACAATAAGGCATTTATTAGCACACAATCAAGAGAAATGCAAGGCAGGTAGTTACCATTTGGAAAATAGAAGGCTGAAAAAATTAACCCAACTATCATGTGAGACTGAAAAAACTACTTCTTGATGAAGAAAATCAGCCATTCCTGAAAGCCTCCAGCAGACTGCAGACCAGGTTTTCACGGTAAAAACTAGGTTATGTGTGTGCTTTAATCAGTCAGAAAAGGGAAAGAACTCTCCTTGAAGGCCCAGGTTGTTCAAGACTTCCTCCAGGGAATAAGCATTTGCCTTCCCTCACATGCTCCACTGACTGATGGACACTGTGCAGAGTGGTAGAGGAAGATGCCTTCTACCAGAGAAAGCGGCAGTGACTTAACTCTTGACATGGCCCCCATCAGTTGAGAAGTGCATGGCAGCTCCCGGAAGGCTCACTCATGCATGCACACACGGGGACACTGCCCTCAGTGGGTATTAGGAAGAATGTTTGACTTTAGGCAGGTGGTTCCTTCACAAAGCCTCTCTGAAAAAGATGACACTGCCTACAGGTCTAAGGCCTTTTTCAAGTGTGGGCTTTCAGGAGCTGTTAAACCTTGGGCTGAAAACTTCTCTGTATTTGTTGCTTTCATGATGCCCCTACACGTTGTGACATTTTTGGTGGTGAATGAGGCTAGAACATTGACTAAAGGAATTCCCACACATGTCACACTCATAAGGCCTTTCTCCAGTGTGAACTACCTGATGTTGAATGAGGCCAGACTTTTGGCTAAAGGATTTTCCACACTGGTTACACTCATAGGGTCTCGCTCCAGTGTGAATTCTCCGGTGTTGAATAAGGATGGAGCTTTGACTAAAGGATTTCCCACATTCGCCACATTTATAAGGCCTTTCTCCAGTGTGAACTCTCTGGTGTTTAATGAGTGTAGCTTTTTGGCTAAAGGATTTCCCACACTGACCACACTCATAAGGCTTTGCTCCAGTGTGAATTCTGCGGTGCTGATTAAGAATGGCACTTTGACTAAAGCAATTCCCACACTCACCACACTTATAAGGTCTTTCTCCAGTGTGAACTCTCTGGTGTTTAACAAGGGTGGCTTTTTGGCTAAAGGATTTCCCACACTGACTGCACTCATAAGGCCTTGCTCCAGTATGAATTTTCTGGTGGTCAACAAGGCTGGAGTTTTGTCTAAATAATTTTCCACATTCACTGCACTCATAAGGCCTTTCTCCAGTGTGAATTCTCCGGTGATCATTCAGGTGGGAGGTTTGGCTAAAGAATTTCCCACATTCACTGCACTCCCAAGGCCTTTCTCCAGTGTGTACCCTCTGGTGCTGATCAAGCGAGTACTTGCCACGGAAGGTTTTCCCACATTTGCTGCACTCATAAAGCTTTTTACCAGTGGTAACTTTGGGGCGGTGAACAAGAGTGTGCTTGTGGCTGACAGAATTCCCACATTCTCTTGACGTATGACTTTTATGACTATGACTGTCCTCCCCACCCTTGGAGGTATTATTGGGCTTTTCACTACTGGGAAATGCTGGGGACTTGACAAGGCTCCACATGGCTGGGAGGTCCTTCTCAATCTCCCAACTGGCAAAGGGCTTCCTTGACATGCGGAATAGGAAGTGTTTCAAATACGAGGATTTTTCAATGTCCCTCATCAAGAGCTTCTTTGTACTGTGATGCTTTTGGTGCTGGTGAAGATCTGCATATGTCCCAATTCTGAATTTCTGCCCAGGTAGATCATCCAGGTGCAAAATGTCCTGCAGAATTGGGAAACATTTTTCACAGAGGTAAGTCTTCTGCATGGATGAACCTGCCTCAGAAGTCCTGACCTGTGAAACTGCCACTGAAACCTTCTGCTCAGAAGGTATCTCTTCATCCTCTGTTCCATGCCCACAACCTGAAAGCAGAGAATTGCTAATGAAATGTATGATGACTATGTGTGAAGGAGGAGGCCCCATCATGCACACTCTACCAATGATTCCAAGATTTTTTCTATGAATAGGAGATATAGGGACAGGTTGAGGAAGGGGCTATATGGCAATATGATGTCTCTCAAAGTCACAGAATTGGGGAGGCCTTACCAATTGAAGATTACAAAGACGGATGGGTCATAAGGAGAAGTAGTCTTCAACTCACTCCTCTGCACACAGCCTTAAGCTACTTTCACACTGTGGCCATATCTCTAGAACTCACCACACAGCCTTCAGCAGGATGCTGTTTGCTAGTAACAGGTACATGCCATACAGATGGTGGGTTGACTCCAAGCCCAGGAACATCCACACAAAAGTGAGTGGCAAGTATTCAGGTTAATGTAATGTATGTGAACACTTTATCAGCGTGTGTGAGGTAGTGCTGGAAAACACTGCATAGAGCAGTATAAAAGAACAGATGAGGCATGAAGACCAGAAAGATGTGGATGGATGGGTGCTGGAAGTTACATGAAATGAGAAATCAAAAAAGTTCATGGCTGGGTGCAGTGGTGCATGCCTGTAATCCCAACAGCTTGGGAGGCTGAGACAGGAGGATCATGAGTTCAAAGCTAGCCTCAGCAATTCAATGAGAACCTAAATAAAATACAAAAGAGGTCTGGGGATGTGGCTCAGTGGTTAAGCACCCCCGAGTTCAATCCCTGGTAAACCACCACCCTCCCACAAAAAACTGAGATGTATGGGGAAGAAAACATGGAAATGAAGTTTGGCTAGTGGTACCTGCACCAAAACAGTGGTGGACAGAGGACAGGTTCCTTTTATGATTTGAAAATAGCCTGGATGTTATGCTACTTTCTATGTGCCACACATCAGGCCCAGGCCTCTTCTGAAATCATGTTCACTCTATGAAGGAACCAGGTTTCTCCCCACACTGTAAGTACTATCACTACATGGGACCTTTTTGAAGCAGGGTCCATAGGAAAAAAAAGATAAAAGTGCCAACAGAGATACAGATCATCTCAGGATACAACAGACCATAGGAGAGAAAAATAAAAATTATTTTAAAAAGAGGGATACGGGGACTGGGGCTGTAGCTCAAGCTCAGTGGCAGAATGCTTGCCTAGCATGTGTGACACACTGGATCTGATCCTCAGCATCACATTAAAAAATAAAATAAATAAAATAAAATAAAAAAGGCATTCTGTCCATCTACAACTACAAAAAAAAAAAAGTGTGTGTGTGTGTGTGGGGGGGGGGTGTATGATAATAATAACCCATGGTTCCATGGTTCCAAGTATGGACTATGACAACGCCTGTTATGCCACAAGCAGTCACAAGAAAAGGTCAACCAGCAAAAGGTGAGGGGTGGGGGAGCTGTGAAAAAAGGTATCATGATTCTGGACATAGCCAGAGAGACGGGAAAAAGTTGAGATCCATTAGCCTGAATGCAAGATACTTAACTCCCAGACCACACAGGGCACGTGTGTTAGCTCAGTGCTGGCGTCCATAGCACATATGCCAAGAAACTGGAGAATTTAACAGATTGTAAGGCCTGGAAAAGGTGAATCTGTTTGGGGGAAAAAGAGGACAGAGACACTAGGGTGAGTGTAAGAGCCTTACCCAGTGAGCTTGTGAGTACAAAGTTCTGCAGCATCACACTGAGGTACAAAAGCCTCTGAGCCTCATCAAGTAGTCTCCATTCTTCCTGTGAGAAGTAAATGGCCACGTCCTCAAAGGTCACACAGTCCTGCCATGATGGGGAAAGGTCACTCCACAATAAACTTCTCCTCTAGAATTCCAATTCATCCACTTGCTTGTCCATCCTGTTTGCCTTTCTTCCTACATTCCTATCTCAGAGGAGTACCACACCCCAGTGCCTCTGAAGCTCACTGTCATGGTCCCAGTATCACTGTGTCCTCCCATAGCCATAAGGAAGGTGGGCAGGAAGATACCATCTTCACTGTGGACTTGGCGTGTAATGTGGTATCCCCTTCTCTTAGACCATTCCTCAGTGGTCCTCCAGATGTGCCTCCAGAAACATGCAGCCTAGGATCCTGCCGGAAGGCCTGGCTGTCTGATTCTGCTCCTTGCTTCAATCTCAGCTACCCAGGATCACTTAAGGATTTCAAACAACTCTTGTCCTCTATTTCTACTGATTTTGATGTCCACTTACCAGTCACAGCTTTCCTTTTACTCTTAACCCTCAAACTCAGTGACCAAAGTACCTCAGAGCCTCAATGACATTCTACTCCAGACCCAGTGACACTCACAGATGATCACTGTGCCCCCAAACTTAGCTATCTGCTTGAGTGGACGATCCTGGTGAGCCTGTAGCATGGTGAATGAGCACTAGACTTAGTAACTTCAATTGTGCTGCTGTAACAAAACACTACTCATTGGGTAGCTTATTAACAACAGGAATTTCTCACAGATCTGGAGGCTGAATTCAGGGTGCCATCATGGTCAGGTTCTGGTGAGAGTCCTCTTTCAGGCTGTAGACTGCTGACTTCCCCTTGTATCTCCACATAGTGAAAAGAGCACTAGCTATTCTCTGACCTCTTCTTAAAAGGGCATTCACTAATACCAGACACAAGGACTCCATCCTCATGATTTAATTACCTCTCACAGGCCTCAGCTCTAGGATTAGGATTAGCTCCCTCTGGGATTAGAATTTCAATGTATGAAATTTGGAGGGGAAGAAAAATTCAGTCATGGCCTTGGTGTCATCTTCTAATTATTCCTGTTTCTGTAACCATTCTATCTCCCTTATGCCTTAGAAGCCTTAGCCACCTACCAGATAATCTATTTTGTCATGCCCTTCCATGGTCAATTCTCTCTCCACATCTGTTTATGATGCTTACCATGTCTACTCAGGTGTCCAAGTACAAGACCCAGGCACAGTTCCATTTTCCCTTACCTGGGCTGTGGACAGCACTACTATTATGACAAATATAATTCCTCCTAGTTATGGGTCAAACACTAACTATATCTTTTAGATGTCTCCATCTTAAACCATTCCCCAAATTCCAAACCGATGTGGCCAGAACTTGATGTCTCTACTAATTGTTCATCCAACATCTTAGATGTAAGTACCTAAAAACCAAAATTCTGATATCCCCAGTGAAATAAACCTTACTGGTAACTTTACAGTCCAGCTGATGGAGTTTCCATTCTTCCAGATACTAAACCCCAAAAGCCCGAAGTAATGCCTCAATAGTATCTTTCTCTCTCCCCCTCTCTCATCCTCAAAATCTGAAAATCCAGGCAGGCCTAATTAAGAAAATGAATCCAGAATCCTACCACTTCTCTTACCTCCACAGTAGCCTTACTGGTTCAAGCCACTATCAGCACTTACCTAGAGTATTATGGTAGCGTCTTCCCTGGCCTTCCTATTGTGTCCCTCATCCTGACCGAGTTCTCCATGGCATAACATGGAGGCTGATGAGACCACCATCAGATCATCTTCTTTCCCTTCTCTACAACTCCCACTGCTGCCACAAATTCTGACAGTCAGCTCTGAATCCTGCCCTGCGACTTTCAGATCCTCTGAAATAGAAAAGAAACCTGGAACTCCATGAACCAGCTCAGCTTCACCTCCAAGCACATATGCATTAGGGGAAAGCTTTTCATATCTCTATAGAAACTACCTAAAATAACTCCCAAATAGAATTAGGATCTTAGGCTTGGGTTTGTTAAAGGTCCTTTGGTCCAAGGAACGACGAGCATCAAGAGAAGGGATTCATTAAAAAAAAAAAAAAAAAAAAAAAAAACCTCCTTGGGGGGGGGTAGTCGGAGGGCTGGTGTCAGGATCAGTGAAAGCCTGTGTCATACCTACTCACCTGAGTGAGGTCCCTATGGGCTTCTGCACTCATGGAAACCTGTAGGAAGAGGGAGGTCATGAGAGGCAGATGATCATGGCAGGCCTCCAGAGGCTCAGCCCCTGCTGTACTCGTTCCCAGCTGGACGCCAGGTGACTTGAGGAGGCTTTCATTATGTTGGCGCCTCAGTGCTCGCTCGTAGCAGCTCTCAGGCCTTGAACCCCTCCTTCTGGTCCTAATAGTGAGAAGCTTCTGGAAAAGTTTGAAGTCAGACTAGGTACCTCTTCTGTGCGCAGTTCTCAGTGGCTACCAACGACCTAAGGACAAAGGTAGAACTCTCCGTCTTGCCATTACAGCGTTAATACGAGGCGTAGTTTCCCCGCTTCACCTCATTCACAAGCCCCGACCGGGCTGGACAGCGCCTGGCCTGCGGCACCCGGGCAGAGCCCCTCATTCGGACACTCTGTGGGGAGGCGAGCACAGCGCGGCGGGGAGGACCACTTACCCGAGCGGGGCCGGCTTCGGCCATGGGCCTCTGCTCCTGCGACTGGGACACGGACAAAGTGGCCACCGCCCCTCGGACCCCTCCGGACGCCAGCCCAGCCTTGTCGCTTCCCGGAGGACAAAGCTCCGACAGCTCGGACAAATCCAAAGACCGCTAAGACCAGCGCCGGCGGAGCCACGCCGGAAGTCCCGCCCACACAATGGCCCACGCCGGAAACACTCCTCTCTGGGCGCTCATTGGCTTAGCGTCTCAGTGGGGCAGGGCATTCTGGGTAAGGTAGTGCCCAGGGCTCCAGGGAGACCTGCGAGCGGGAGGAGTTGGGGGGGCTCTGCATCCACGCAGGCGCTCTGCAGGCGAGAACTAGGCTTGAGCCTGCCGGGAGGACTTGCATACCGATGGAGCAGCAGGTCAAGCCTTCTGGGCTAGCCCTGGCGATAACGGTGGGGACTTGGCCTCTGCGGCTACCGCTGGTTACAGCTTGCAGGGACTGTCCTCTAGGCCCGCGCGTGTTCCCATGCTTCCTGCCTGCCCTCTGTTACGAGATGGTTGCTCCTCTGCAAGGCCTTCTAACCCCTGTCTCCCCACTGTTCATGGCAACTCATTATCCCCTTCCTCTCTGTCCCCTTGGAGGTGCCAGCTCAAATCACACATGGCAAGCATGTCTGCACACCTGTTAGCGGAGAGGCAGCCTGATAAAGCAGGTTGCAGGCTTTTCCTTACCACCAGCCTGAGAAAAACAGAAAAACTGTCTATACCATTTAATAGCCAGGAAAAGCAGAAGATAGACTCTCTCCCATTTCTGTACCTTGAGCCCCCCCCCAAGTAAGTTGTTCCAATACATCTTCTTAAATTTATTTTTCAGAGATGATATTACATAAGATACCTTAAGGATAATGCACAAGTGACCAAAAGATGAAAATTTACTTCATTATTGTTAGGTGCAGGACAGGCTGAGTAAGCTGTCTGCAGGGCATGCCAAACAAAGTTAGCTGCAGGATGACCTGGCCACTCAAACCCTCTGTCTGATTCTTTATCACCTGTTTGCTTCAAGCCCAAACCCCAAGCCCCTGCTCAAGGCCGAGCACTTAACCCCCTTGTGTGCCAACAGGCAGCTTGCAGACCCAGAGACCCTGTTAGATTTAGGCAGCACAGCAGAAGGGCTATAAAAGCCTTCCCCAGCTGCCCCTCCCACTTCTTTCCTTCTTTCCTTTCTCTTTGTGCACTGCTGCAATAAAGATCTCTTGGTTGCTCCGAGTGTTGTGGTCATTTTCTTTCAATTATAATACCAAAATCTTTACCTGAGTAAGAGCTGGAGCTCATTTCCATAACATGGGACATAGGAAGGGGCACACTATCAGACTGTACCTGTGTAGGATTGTCCCTGCACTGTGCACATGATGAGCACCTTCCCTTTTCTGAATATTCATTCCCCGCCCAAATAAACTGCAGCTCCCCCTGAGGTGATTTTATGAGGGGTATCCTTATTTGCTGCAAAAAAACTTTATTCTATGACAACTATTCTTGGTGTTCTGTTCTGATTCAGATCCCAGGGAGACAGAACCATTGAGTTCAGTGGCACAGCAGGTGAAGAACTAGCAGAATGTCTTGGGTAACACAGGAGATTAAGGATAGCCTCTTTCAGAAAACCCACTCTGTGAGGTGCCCACAAGACCCTTGTTTCTAGGATTCAACACTTAGTGGAGGGTTCCTGCCACAGACTGGGAGGCCAGCAGGGCCACAAAGTGGTCATATAAAAGTAAGGTAGCAAACAAGTTGAAAAGAACATAAAAATAATGTTAAAGAAGGGTGAAGATCTTATAAAGTCAATATGCATTCAATGCAGGATGTGGTCTACATTGGGAGAAACAGATTTTGGAATAAAGTAAGAAATACACATTCAAGGGAGAAGGTCTGCCATCTTCAGAGGGATAGACAGCCATAACCAAAGTTTTTTTTTTCTTTTTTAACTCTCTTTTTCAAGTCAATTTGTCTGAGTTTACTTTTAATGTGCAGACAGACCTTCCACCTAAGGGAGCCATTTCTTTTGATCAAAATTCTATGTACCATAAAATAAGGGATGGTTTATATGATCCAAAGGCCAACACAATCCTTCAATTGTAGAAACTAGCCCATACTAAACTTTGACTACCTTGTTTTTGTCTAGAAAACCCATTAGAGGCTCTGGCCCTGTCCTTTACCTGCTCTTGTTTTTGCCTTCGGACCACTCTTGTGATTCCCTAGACATGAACCCCATTTGAACCTAAATTACCATACACCCTCTTCTAACAAGTGACTACACATCATTCTGTTGCTGCTTGGCCTTTTTACTAATGGTCTGGGTGCGTTCCATGGTTTATAATCTGGAGTCCCAAATTCCTCAAGTAACTTACTGTTTAAACCAACCATGAGAGCTACATTATTCTGACTATGTATGAAGAACACTGAAACTCCATGTCCCTGATGTCATTTCCCCAGACTAAGGCTTCATTGTTGAAGGTGATGTTGCCCTTTACACTATAAATAACACTACCCTGAACATTAAAACCTCCACCCCAAGGGATTTTCCCGGTCTGCCTTTCTATGCATGAATTGAACACAGTAAATATTTGCTGTCTTTGATGCCAGGGATTCTATTGTGTTTCTGAGCTTACTGTGTGCTTAGCAATACTCTGATTATGCTATTTTCTCTGTGACTGTAGTCCTCCAGAATTGAAAAAAATGACCTCTTGCCTACATGACACACCATGATCACTCCTTCCCCTTGATTAACACAAATACCAGTAATCTTTATATATATGTTCATAAATTATCAGTTTATATATTCTAACCACATATAAGATGGACCTGCCAGCTTGACCCTAGAGATGCACCAAGAAACTATTACATATCTCATTCCATCAATATACTTTCCAACTTTACCAACACATTGATAGAGATTTCAGCAACTTTAGATGCATTTTCTTTTATAATGCCATATTAATATGGACTCTAGTTATAGGATAATCTACAAGGACTCCATATAGTTTTAGTGTTCATCCTTTTTCACTCAACGGAAAGTGTTTATTACAGAAACTGTGACCTATTCTTTAAAGTCCCCATTATCATTTTCCCATTATTTCCAATAAATGAATCCAAACAACCACACAAACAACGATTCAGTGTTTTCTTAAGTTCTGTGCTTCTCTGTTAGGTGCCCATTAATCACAGGAATGAACTAAAGGCTATTCTGCTGTCTCCGGAAAGTTAGCTACTATGGAGCTGCTTTTCATGTGCAGACTGCTGATCCAGGACCATGGCTCCACCCACATCGTTATCTAATTCTCACACAGCAAGCCAATATCACCTTGCTCTAAATCAACCCAGGTTCAAGAACCAGACAACTACAGACAGCTCCAAACCCCAACACCTGTGCAAGTGGTCAAACCAACTGTCATTACTCTATCACTCCTGAAGAATACCCTAAATCGGGTGGCCTGGGAATTCCCTTTTCTCTCCACATCTCGTCTGCCCACCTGGTTATCAGACATGGAGGTGTGTACAAGGTGTGCAGTGTCATGGACTATAGTCAGGCTGTAATGATCGCCTTGCAACATGCCAACAAAATATTGCAGGAACAACAACAACAACAACAAAACAAGTGCTCAGGAGTGAATGGGACTCTGTAAGACATCACTGTTCCCACTGTTAGTAATTGCAGCTATGTAAGGATGGGTATGAATTCTGAAGCTTTCTAGCAATCACATAAACCAACTCAAAAAAGGAAGGAATACCAGTGGAGTTGCAGGATTCCTGATAGAGCTTTAAAAATACTTTTCAAAAATTATGCACCAAATTTAAGTTGGTAAAAGTTTGATTTGTAAATCAAGAGATAGAATCCCTTTTGAAATATCAACACAGTGTTCAGGAAAGTTGAATTTGAAAGAAAAGAAAGATCAACAGAAAAAGCCCAGGCAATATGAGTTTCCCATTAGATTACCTTTCCATACATGGTTTATACTTTATAAATGTGAGATAGAAAGCCATAAACCATATCCTGAGTTTAAATTTGAAATCAAAGAGAAAATGAATGGTAAATTTGACTTACTGTTCCTTTAAAATAAACAGGAAATAATTACAGAAAATGTGTATTTTATTTTAAAAACAAGATATAAATAAAAGAGTGATAATTTTGCAACATACATGAGCTCATAATATTGATATGAAATAAGTATTAGCATTTCACTATACTGTATAATTGCAAATGTTTGCTCATGATCATAGAAACGAGTAAGATGTTAGAATTTCAGACAATAAAATATTGAATACATTTTTAAAGCAGAGAAAAGCATGCTCAATTTTCTGGAGATAGACTTTCAAACGTCAGATTTTATTCTATAAAATTTTGTGCATTGAGAATTTTCACTTTAGTAAAACTAGGCAAGAGACATTTTATAAGCAATTTAGATGCTTAATGTTATCCACTAGCAATTGAAGGTGCGTTTTCATTGAGGGCTAAGTAGTATACTATACATTTGACGTAAACCACAATATCAAAGACTTATAGTGCTATTTTTAGAAATAAATAACACTACTTAAATATCTAATACTTTACATTTTGGTACTAGGGATTGAATGCAGGGGTGCTTTATCACTGAGTTACTTCCCAAGACACTCCACCTTTTTTTTTTCCATTTTGAGACAGGGTTGTGAAGTTCTCCAGGTAGACCTGGAACCCACACTCCTGCCTCAGACTCCAGAGTAGCTGGGATTTCAGGCTGTGCCTCCACACACAGCACAGCAGTACCACGCAGTGAGGACTTCTGATATTTTCAGTCTCTCAACTGAATCCCTTCACTGCCCATCATCTTAAACAGCCACTCAGATTTCCTCAGCTGTCCTAAGTGATTGCCCAGAGACCTCCCTGTCCCTCCTCTCCTGCTGACCTCCCCACCTGTCTGCACTCCAAGCACCTGAGACTCAGCCCACTGCCCTGAGGCTGGAAGTGCCTTCCTCACACTGCTCATGCAGTTCATTCCCCTGCAAAAAACGTGAGCTCAAAAATTATTGGGAAAACGATTTATGATCACTGTTGTTAATAATGTACTTTGCATTTAAAAATTTCTAAAACAACAGGTTTTTAAAGATCCTCACCAGAAATAAGTTTGTGAGATGTAGGACATGTTAACTAGGTGATTTAATCTTTATACAATGTGTAAATAGATCAGAACACCCCACTGAGTCCCATAAATACACATAATAAATATTGGTCAATTAAAATGAATTAATTAAAAAACAGAGAGAAACATGAAAAAAGCCTTCAGTGAGTTTCTAAAAAAAATGAAAATAAAAAACTTTCCTGGACATTAAACTCAGAAATTTCCTCCATTACATTCTTTTAAAATATCCTGAACAAACAAAACATATAAATGAAAAAAATAAATAAAACATCCTGAACATTCTTTACTGAGAAACCTAAGGTTAGAATGATAAATCCTTGTTGAAGTATGTGCACAGTGTTCATGGTCAGTCTAGTGTAGAATGACACTACAGAAGATATGGCCACCGCATTTGCCATAGTACCAGACAGTATTGACATAAGGGCTCTTCAAACATGAGCAGATGATGACATGGACATTCAAGTACATCCAAGACAACAGACCGCTAGCCAGGCAGGTGGATTAGGAGACACCACGTGTCCTTGCTCTGCAGTAAGAGAGGACCTGAGAGACGCGGGTGTCACTGATGATGAGCACAAAGGGGCTGAGTGCTGGGACACATGAGGACACCAGCACAGAGCTGTTCATGACCCACTGGCCTCTCCTGGGGGCAAGAGTCATCCAAATGGTCAAAACAGTGTAGACGGAATAAAAGGCCACGAAGGAGCTCACCAGGATCAGGATGGTGCGTATGGCTCTGGCCTCGTGAGAAGGTGGGGGGTAGAGGACGCGGCTGTGGATGTGCTGAACCTGCTGCCTGTGTCTGTGCAGGACAAGGACCATGGAGCCGCTGGCCCAGGCCATGAGGACCAGACTCAACAAGTCGGGGGAGAAGTACAGGACAGTGTATAAGGTGCTGTGTCTCTCTGGCACTACCCAGAAACAGTACCCATGATTCCCATCCACACTGAGATTTTTCTTATTCAATGGGCCATTCACTATTAAAGGCAGAAACGAATTTATCACGAGATGCAGGGCCCAGCAGAGGAGACAGCAGAAGCCAATAGATCGTAGTGATCTCATCTTGAGCGTGATCCACCTGCAAATTCTGGGGTTTAGCTTTAGGGCCTGGAAGCCATTGAACAGGCACCAAGTGCTGAAGGAGACACCAGTGCTCACTCTATAAAAATAGAAGACAAGTTTACATCTCGTGTCATCCAGGAAACGTTTCCATCCCAGAGCTGCCAGAGTCTGGGGGACTCCTTTAGCCAAAAGAACAATGGAATTGGCCAGTACCACTTGATTGAGAATCAAGTCTGTGGGTCTAAAGTGACGTCCAGTGAGCAAGGTGAAATTATAGAGACCAAGGAGGGAGAAGTTTCCCACGAATCCTACTCCTGTCTGAATGAGGAAAACCATCCCCATATCCATGCTGAGAAGATCACGTCAGCACTCGCAGGGTCGGCTTGTACCTAGGGCAGGGGATGAAGAGATAGACCCATGAGATTAAGTGTGTCGGCATCAATACATCCCCCAATGTAATACTGACCATAAACTAAACCCTCTCAGAAAAATAGACCAAGACTTCATGCCCAGAAACTCAAAGACCCAACGTGAGACCTGTGCTGCACCAAGCTGCAGTGTCCCCCTCCAAGGGGAAAGTGAGCGTGAGGAAGAGCCCTGTGCCCTGACTCAGGTTGTTTCAAAAATACATTTTACAGGGCAATGGCAAGACACAGACAAGTGTAGATGATTTCTTTCTATAAAAATGGATAGAAACGTGAGTATAGGGATGGCAGCTGAGAGGGAGGTGTGGTCAGAGCACATATCCCTGTCCACCTGGGCACTGTGGTACCTGCAGAATTTTCACAATTGACCACTTGAAAGCATCTACAAGATAGGAAAGGGAGTTTGAAACTCACTGGCGTAGTAAAGATGCACAATAGGTCTACAGCTGTGAGGTAGACCACACAGAGGGGACAGAGAGAACAGGGATGTTTCAGAAGACCAAGCCTGAGATGAGCCAGAGGACAGGCTCAGGCTGCAGTGGAGTCTCCAGGTCTGCCTAGCTCACCCTGTGCTCCACACCTTCCTAGGACTGTGGGAGACTGTGAGTCCTCCCCGCCCTGAGAATTTCCATGGTGTGTATCAGCACAGCCCCACTAACCAGAGCCTGTGGACATTGAGGCTGTCCTGAGACACGACTGCAGACATTCACAGCCAGGAGACTAAGGGTCTCCCACAACCCTAGGATGTGTGCAGACACAGGGGATCTAAATAGATGCCCTGAGCCCTCATGAAGGGCGTGTGCTGCCCATCTACAGTATCCCTGACAAGAATAGAAATATCATCTTCTGCTTCATGAACAAATGGGGTGGGTAAGTCAGAGAATAGATTAATAGTGGGTGTAAACAGCAGTTCAGCACATTCACAACCTGCTTACAAGCCGGGGTGCCAAGGGGGATACAGCCAGACTGGAGAAGCTGACACCCACATTTCCTTTTGCTCTCTTTCCCTTCCTCCAGTTTTTCTTCCTCATCAGGGTGAGCCACACGTTTTTGCTGAGTAGCCTTTTTATCCCCAAATGGAAAACACAATCAGGCCTTTTCCCTAAGGGATGTTAATGTGACTCTAACAGAACAGAATTCTAAATGGACTCCTGCAGACTCCCTTGGGCTCCACATGCTGACCTGAGAAATCACGGTGGCCACAGCATGGACCTGGGACCCGGGGACTGAGTGCCAGTCACATAGTGGACAAGATCCCTCAGAGGCTCTGCAGGGTCTCCTCTGTCACCCCTTTAGCATAGAGTCCATTTGTGGGGGACACTGGTGCCACAGAAGGTACACTTAACAAGGAACATATTCCTGCTCAGAGACTCCTGTGGACAAGATGAGAGAACACAGACCTACCCAACAGGCATGGAGGACCTGCTGATGGTGGCCCAGAGCAATAGTAGGAGCTGGCACGGAAAAGATGTGTGGAAAGCAGACTTGAGTGGGTTCCCTAACTTCCAACATGGAGAACCCAGAGTTCTAACCAATGTAAGCCTTAGGATGAAACAGTAATAAAAGCCTAATCGGGTAGATTGCCATGGATTAGTTTTATGACTGATTAGAAGCATCAAGATACACATAAAATTTACAACTGTCCAAAGAAGGAAGGATCCCTGCTTACCTGACTGTGTGTGCTGTCTGCAGTGGTTCTGAGGCAGCATCCTGCAGGTTGGACATGGCAGGTGATAAAGTTTAGGACCTCAGCGCCTTGCTGGGAAGTGTTTGTCCTTTCACCTGCAGGTGCAGTGACAGTGCCAGCATGGGGACTGGAGATCACCTGGGCCTACACCTGGGGGCTGTCATGTCTCTGCAAGCCTGTCCCCATGAGAAGCCCTTCAGGAGAGGGGAAACAAGTAGGACGGGCCTCACCCTGGGACAAGCACTGACCCCTGGGAGCCTGAGCAGAAAACACAGAGACCTGCTAAGTGAGGAGTGGAGCATGCAGCCCAGTGGGTTTCAATCATGTCGATACATGGGCTTCAAGTGTGATTGTCTTAATGCCTGAGAACTCCTAGGATACCCGGACTAACATCAGACAGCATGGAGGTGAGTTTGGAGAAGCAACCACAGTGGTTCAAATAGGTGGGAGTACCTCAAGGTCTTATTCATTTGCTGCTTCAAGAGTATTTATTTCCTAACCCACGTAGGTCAGGCACGTTTATGGGCACTGGGATATATCAGCACAGGTGACATTGCAACAGCTTTGTCCCCACATTTTGTCTGCTTCCCTTACTCACATGCACCCCAGTAATTAAGTTGCACAGTCTCTTGTCAGAAGCCGGTGGTTCCACTGGAGAGAGAAGGGTAGAAACTACATGCTGTGTAGGTGGGCTCGAGGGTGGGTCCCACACTGATCAGGATGCTCACAGGGTGATCCATTGTGATGGTGCTGTCACAGGAGTTGCCTTAGTGAGTTCAGGAGAAGAGGGAAGATTCCATTCCCATTCCCAATCTTGGTCCCTTTTTTTGTCATAACTGAAAAAGTACTTCTTATATTATAGTTAAAGCTTCATCCCAGGGTTTCATAAACTGACTTCCAGACCACTCACATATAATCGAATCAAGCCTTTATTGAAGCACACCGGTGGCGGCTGACCAGAACATAAAGCTGTTCCCCTGATCAGCCCCGAACAACTGCAAGGGCCCTCCTTGTAAGCCTGAAAACCGCAAAAGGGATGTTCCGGGGTCCAGCCAATGCAAGCCAGCCAGGTTACAGAAGCAGGAGACTGCAGTCAAGTGGAGGGAAGCCTAACCAATCCCACTTAGCCCAGTCACACCAGTTACAGAAACAGAGCCTGTTACCCTAGTTACAGAAACAATGCCCCATTAGGTAGTTCCGTGTTCTTTAAGGTTTCTATAGCAAAAGGAAAAGAACATCTTGCTCCAGTCACGACTCTTCTACTTGGCATGGTTGTTTTACAGGATGGAGTCATAAAAAAAATGGAGTCACATTTGTTCCTACTATCACATTCCCCACTGGTTTTAGTAGTTTGATGTCAATCTTGCACATCATTAGGCCTCAATTTTTGTTCAATCCTTCTGTGTCTAAGGGACTATACTGGGCTTGCAAGACCATAAGTCTGACCTCACCTACATTCTTGTGTATATGGTTTAGGAGGGTTTTTAAGAGGGAGGGTCCTACAGTAATCCCAATCAGGGGAAGTACTAGGGGCCCAACTATGGCTGAAATGATGGTAGTCAACCAAGGGGACCATGAGAATAGGTTTTGGAACCAATTGCCTGAAGTTTCTAGTGCTTCATCTCTTTCCTTTAACCTGTTTCTCACAAGTGCCAAACTGTTCTTTATTACCCCAGAATGGTTTTCAGAGAAACAAGTTTCTCCTGGAGCCATACAAAGTCCTCCTTGTTTCAGAAAGAGACCATCTAGACCTCATCTGTTTTGTTAGACTATTTCTGTCAGAGAGTCTAGTGAAACCTCTAGTTTGGAGATTGACCTTTCTAGTTTTTTCTAAATCTATATCTATTTGATGGCTGAGGGACTTCCCAAACCAGCCAGGAGGGGAACTAAAATGGGGGCAGCCAGTCTCTGTTGATAAATCAGTGGGCTCTGGCCTTTTAATAAGTCCAGGTGTTCTTTCCCTTTTATTCCATCAAAATAGTAGGTTACATAGTTCAGAGTTATTGACAGTTTGGAGATATAGGCAAGGAGTTTGAAGTGGGACCCAGGAAGCACAATTTTTGGTGAACGGGGAGTTGTCCCACTTATAAGTTGGGTTGTGGAAGCAAGTGTCTCTTTATGGGAGATCACCCAGTGTAATCTTGGGAGCAGTTTCCCAGATACATCTTCCTGAGCTAGACATATTGGTGAACATCTATGTTGACCTTAATTTTTCCTCTAATATTAGGGACCTCCAACTGCCATAAGGGAAAAGGGTGATGACCGTTCTTGCTACTTCCAGCTGAAAGGGGGCGATGTGCAGTGGGCAAGCAGTTTGGAGTCCTTTTTTAGAAACTGAGTGGGTCAAGGAGTCCATGGTAAAACATCTGGTTCAGGAAGAACAGGATATAAATTCACCTGGGGTGGGCACTTCTATGAGAGAAACAAAAAGACATGAGTGCTGAAGTAAGATTAATACAAAATAGCAGTTGTAGCATCTGGAACCTGTCCATGAATATCATGTAAATGACAGAAATTAATATTTGTTTACCAGGAGGTGGAAGACCTGAGAAAATGTCCCCATAACAAGACCTAACAAAGCCTAATAAGGCACTTTTTTAGGGAATATAAATTTTTAACATTGTAAGAATTATCAGGAATGTAGACACAACATTTATTTAAATTAGTTAATGTCATCTGATTTTTGAAACAAATACCTTTTTGGCATGACCTCTGTGTTCAGTAAAGATCCTTTTGTTACTTAGGGATATATAATTATATTAATAAACATTGATTACATCTACTTGTGTAGGAAGTTAGGAAGATCTGTAGGCTTTAAACTGACTAAAAACTTCTGGCAGTTTTTTATTGATAGTTATCAGGCATTTTTGTCTAGAATTTTTCTTTGTTGCCTCCAGTTTTACTTATTTTTGAGGATGCTCACACTAGTGCACATTTTAAGTTACATTAAAATAACTGTTGTTTCTTTTTAAATGTCCGGGAATGGTTGTGCTTTGGTTTTAACTGTTTTTTGCTAAGTGTTTAAGACCAAACTGGTAAAACTGAACTTATTCCTATCTATTGATAAGAGTCAGTTGAGTTTCCTCGGAGGACATTCTTGGGGAACTTGTGAGCAGCATTTTAGTTCTGTTAGTGTCATCTGCATTAGAATGGGTCAAGGTCTTGCTGACCATATGGCTTCCCATGGAAGCATCAGGCATGTCTCCCCTTTTTAATGACCCTCCTCTTTTGCAGCATGGAGACTCATTGGCTTTCTGTTCTCCAGGAGTCTCATTAATCTCCCTTATCGGGAGGTTATGTGGCCTGGAGTTGCAAAGCTTTCCCCCTGTCCTGGGTTCAGGCTGACTCAGAGGGCAAGAGCCAAATATTGGTTTCTTTGGCCCCTTTATTTTAACCTTAATATTTAAATTTGGCCTTAAACATCCAGCAAGTCAGTTTTACCAGTTTAAAGTAAGAATGCTGGGCTTTAACTTTAATGTTTATAACTTTACAGTTGATTTTTACATAACACAATATCCTTATTTTATGTATTAATTTATGTAATGCTGAAGACCTGCCTGAAGGCAGAAGATGACACCTTAGCATCTACTGTGATCCAATCACTGTACGCCAACAAGGCAGCTTGCAGACCCAGAGACCCCATTAGATTTTTGGCTATAAAAACTCTCTCTTGCCAGGTCCTCCCCTCTTTCTCTCCTTTTTCTCTCACTTTCCCTGTCTCTCATTTCCCTTTCACTTTTTTCCTCTCTTTTTCCTTCTCTCCCCCCCCCTCTTGCACTTTCCTTTCTCTATTTTCCATTCTCTCTCTTTCTTTTGCATCTCTCTCTCTCTCTCTCTCTCTCTCTCTCTCTCTCTGTCTCTCTCTCATGTTAATCAACATTGTCACAGTAAAGGTCTCTTTCTTGGTTGCTCTAAGTGTAGTGGTCACATTTTTTTTAGTTATAATGAAAATACCAAGTGAAATTAACAATAGAAAAACATATTTTGCTTGTATATAATTTTGAACTTTGCCTGAGTTATACATTATATTTTTTATTTGAGATCACAGTAATCTTTCCAATAAAATTAATCTTTGAATATAACTTTAAATTAACTGAAATCTGGCCTACTTTGAAGTTATTCTGACAAGTTGTAAGGTGAGAGGCAGAGCCTTATCTCAGGTAAGGCAGGGCTCTTCACAATCTTAGGTAAAGTGTTTTAGTTCTAAAGTTGATCTTTGTCTTTTTTTAGTATCATTTTATAAAGTTTACATATATTGTTTTCTGACTCTGCATGAATGTTAGTAGTACAATATGACATACATCTGAAACATTAATTAAGGAAAGGCTGAGAGCCCTTAACATTTTTTTATGTGGAAAAGTGGCAAAATGTTTTATATTATTTAACCTTTAAAAATTAGGCTTTCATTACTTTTTAAAATATCTTTAATTTTTTGTATTTTAGTATAAAAGGTAACATAAGATTTGGTTACTAAACATCAAATAATATAAATCCCCAATAAAATCTATTATCTTTATAAGTTTAAATTACCATTACAGACAAGTTTAGTTTGGAGAATACCCGCTTGATAAAATGTTCTTTAAACCTTTTTCCTTAAAGACTTGTATACCTGAAAGATATGAACATATTTAATCTGTAAAGAAGAGTAATGTACCACACTTTTATTGATGTTTTTATATTAACCAAGGTTAGCTTTTAAAGGAAAATCTAGACTTTGTAATGTAGGACAGTATTTTAAAATAACAGTTGCTGTTTAGCCACAGATGTATAAACCTTAATTTCTCCAAGATTACTTGTTCTAGGGGATAAACCTTAACAGACATAATGTAATTAATATTTTTAGAAGTTTTTGTCATTTTAACATATAAATATATCAATACATTATTATTTGTCCTTAGGGAACAACCTTGAATAGTTTTAAATATTTGTGTTACATATATAACCAACTTAGTTACATATAAACCTTTTAATATTTGTCTTTTATTTATAGACCTTTATATTACTTAATTAGACCCTTTTGTTGTTTACTTAAATGCATTATAATTATACTTTATCACATAAAGACTTTTTACCTGGAAACGTTTTTCATTAAATATATTTTTATATTTAGAACATTTTAATAATTTTTTAACCCATTGATTTTTTTGTTTGTACCTTGAAATAACCCTTATAAACTTTTGAGTTTAGATAAATTAATCCATTTTAATAAGATGAAATATTTGTTATTTACAGTACTTTAATTGAAATACAGTTGAAACCTCTTGACTCCTTGTATGTAGAATTATATTTGTTGGGACTTTGTAATTTAGAGTAACCTTGTTTTTATAATAACACAAAATAATTTCAAATTTCTTTTTTAGTTTACCAATTTGTGAAAACACCAACATTGTTTAAGCATTTTACCTTATGGAATTTAAGGAGTTAAAAGTACTTGATATTATATTTAACAGTCAGCATTTTTAACTTTGTACCAATTAGATGTCTCTAACAAACACATCCATGATTAATTTTATGTACGTTTAGATAAAATTTATGTATCTTTTTTTTAAAAAAACAAGGTATCAGACAAGTGCATTGAATAGTATTAGTAATCTTTTTTTGTTGAATAAAAATCCTAGAGACAATGGATATCAGACACTTTATAGACATTAACATTTTAACAGCTGTTTAACCATCTAGAAACAAAACTGTGCATTAGTAACTTTAAAGACATTTGTACTTTTATTTATTTTTCCAATTTAAATTGAACCTTTTAAATTATATTAACCAAAAGTATTTGGATCCATTTTTTAAAATTTTTAATTTATGAGCTCATATGTCAAGTTTTTGTACCAAATATATGTAGACATGGCAATACACATAGACAGACAGTACACTGGTGCACCCACAAAGCAAACAGACACACAAAAGCCTTGTAGCTTATTTTTTTTAAAACCTGTTAGATTGTGAGTTAACCCTTGTAAATTGGCCTTAGAATAAAGCAGAGTGTCATCAGAAAAACATATTAACCTAGGCATATTGGATCAAAATTATGAGTTTAACAAATATAGAATTTTAAAAGTTTTCTGATCTTTTTCCTGAGGTGGTCCTGTTCATGAACGCTGAAAAGAGTTGGGGGAACATAGACAAACGAAGGGGGCTTACTTTTCCCTGGAGGAACTTCCCAGAGATGCAGCTTCATCGGTCTCCTTGGGAGAGTCCCCCAGGGTGGGGTTCCATTTTAAACTGGTTTTTCTCGTTTCTTGGATAAGGGCCACCAACTTTTAGCCTGACATTGAAAAATCTTTAGACCATTTTTTAGTAGTTGGGAGTTATTTATGCTTGCAAATACTGAGAGACAAAAGCTAAATTTCTAGACAAAATTATGCTTTTTGTTATACAATTTAGGAATAATAATTTTATAAAACACTTTAGTTTTAATGTGTCCTCTATAGGAAGTCACATGATTTACCCAGTTGGCCATCTGGCCCAGTTTCTAAATGAAGACAATCTCTAGAATGCCTTTATCTTTTTACCTTTAGCCTTTACTTTTGACAATTTTTATTCCTGTTGGCAGCACTTTACATTCTAATGCAAGCTGTAGTGAGCACAGTTAAAACCATTTTAACCATTTTTTCCCATTAGAAACAAACTGAGGTAGAAATTAACACAGAACACAAAGGGAACAAACAAAAACAAACCAACAGACAAAGTCCTGAAAAGTGTTAAGAAAACAAATTAAAGGGGTCCAGTAGAGATCTCTGTAGAACTTCCTTGTCTCTGATGTTGGTGGAGCGAAGGAGTCCTGATGAAAGAAGAGCGGTTATGGGAACAAGAAAAGGGCCCAGCACAACACATGGTCAGATACACACAAGACAAACGGCCGGCCAACAGACACGGGACAAATGACAAACAGCAAGAAGACGCTGGAGAAATGACGAACAGCAGAACAGACACAAGACAAGCAACAATCGCTGAGGTCGAACAGGGAGGCCTCCAGTGGGACAGAGACAATGTCTCGTCCTGTCCCGTGGAAGGTGTAAGCCACTGCATCCAATCTGACCTTTTCCCCCAGAAGAGTCGACTCACCAGAACTGACAGCCAGCAGGAGGCTTTTCAGAGCGTCCTAGGATGGAATGGAGTCGTCCTCAGAGTGAGGCTGAGGAACGTCTCTCAGGAGCTCCCCTCTACTCCGGAGCCGAGGTCCAAATGCCCGTCATTGGAGGCAAATTTGGCATGAGGGTAGGGAAGAAATTGATCCTGGACGAGCCCCCAAATGTTATAGTTAAAGCTTTGTCCCAGGGTTTCATAAACTGACTTCCAGACCACTCACATATCATCGAATCAAGCCTTTATTGAAGCACACCGGTGGCAGCTGACCAGAACATAAAGCTGTTCCCCTGGTCAGCCTCGAACAATTGCAAGGGCCCTCCTTATAAGCCTGAAAACCGCAATAGGGATGTTCGGGGGTCCAGCCAATGCAAGCCAGCCAGGTTACAGAAGCAGGAGAGTGCAGTCAGGCAGAGGGAAGCCTAACCAATGACAGTTAGCCCAGTCACCCCAGTTACAGAAACAGAGCCTGTTACCCTAGTTACAGAAACAATGCCCCATTAGGTAGTTCCGTGTTCTTAAAGGTTTCTATAGCAAAAGGAAAAGAACATCTTGCTCCAGTCACGACCCTTCTCCTTGGCCTGGTTGTTTTACAGGATGGAGTCATAAAAAAAATGGAGTCACCTTTGCTCCTACGATCACACTTACAGTCTAATGTTCAAGGACAATATGGACAATGATGCTTCCTCCTTTATTCTTGACTTAGATGAACTAATTTAACAATGTATTATAGGTTTTCTTTATTTCTTTTAGTGAGACTTTTTTCATTCTATGTATTCTAATTTATTGTGAAATATATGTACACAGATATATACATAAATGCATATTTCACACGTGTCTTAGTCCATTTTGTGATGCTTTAATAGAATGCTACTGACGAGGTGATTTTGAAAGAACAGAAATTTGCTTCTCACAATTCTGAAACACTAAAGTTTAAGGTCAGGTGGTCAGAGGTTCTGTTTTCTGGTGAGGGCTGCACTCTGCTTCCCAGTTGGTTCCTTGGGTGCTGTGTCTTCTGGAGGGGACGATCGCTGTACCCTTACATGGCAGACGGAAGAAGGACAAAAGGACTAACACTCCCCTCACAAGCAAGCCCTTCTTAAGAGCACGTAATCCCTTTAGTGAGACTTATTAGCAATTTAAGGGAGGTATTTTCTACTCTTAGTTTGTTTATATCCATTATAAAGGTGATATTATATTACTATAGAATATGTATTATGTGACTATAATATGTAATTATCATATACAATTATATATGAATATATTATCTGAACAACTGAACTTAATAAGAAAGTATTTTTGCTCTTTATCCGTGTACAGAGTCATCCTTCAGTACTGTTAGGGCTTCAGTTCCTAGACCACTGTGGATACCAAAATGGACAGCTGCTCCAAGTCCCAAATACAAAATGGTGTAACACTTACATATATCCTAAATGCAACATGCTGTATATTTGGAATCACCCCTATATTATTCATAATACCCAATGCAATAAATGCTATGCAATACTTGCTGTACTTACTGCTTAGGGAAACATGCCAAGAAAAACCTGTGTACACGTTCCCTACAGACACAATTGTTTTTTAAAGTGATGTGACCTCTTGTGGCACTCTAGCAGGAGCAATGGGACACCTGTGTATGAGAATAGTGGCTATGTGCTTTCTGCTCAGGTTAACCTTTCATGTCTTGACTTGATGCTTACTAGTTTTCCTTTGTATTTAGGGAATAGTTGGTGATATTTTGAACTGTGTAAAGATCCTGGTCCATACCAGTGGTACTCCCACACTTTTAGCCACCATGATGATTTCTGACCTCAGCCCACATTCATGAGTGGACAGTGTACCATGAGGTAGACTTTTCCATCCTATCAGTTTCCATTTGGGGCCTTATACATTTCATCATTCTATTGATGTGGATTTGTGAACTTTTAAATGTCCAATTTGGTGTAATTGCATTTCTCTTATTTACTCTGATGATCACATTTCCCCAGATAAGTCAGTGATTTTCTCCCAGTTGGTTTCTTTGTGTTTGATCATGTCACCATTTTCCTTGGCACTTCCTCTGGAGCAAAACAAACAAAATATAGACCTTACAGAGGCATCTTGTAAGGTCCTTACTCTGATCAGGAATCAGCCCTTTGTTCCCCACAGAATTTTGCTACCTCTTATTGCAGGATGGTATTGAGGAGCTTTGGTTCAGTCCTTAGATGGGTTTGATTCTGTTGGTGAGTCATGTCTTCAAGGTCTCTCAGAATCTGATGAAACCAGGTTCACAAATGCCATGTCTGCAAAGCACAAGCAAAGCCATTGCCATAGATAAATGGTTCTGACAGCAGTGTGTGTGTTAAGGAAAATGAACAAGCTGTGAGTACGTGAAGATCAATAGGTCCAATACCCAATACCCAGTTAAGTCTCACAGTGTTCATGAGGCAGTGTATTTCCCATTTGTCAGTTCATTTACCAAATTTATTACCAAAATTAATCAATATGCACTTCCATTAATAATCTTGGAAACTCCTTCAGCATAGAAGTTTGGGAGTCTCTTCTCATGCCTCCTGAATCTCTGGACCACCTAGGTGACAAGACATCCAACGGCTCAGAGGCAGGAAGCTGCCCTTCTCACTGCTGTGTTATTCATTAAAACAACAAATGGGCTGGGGAACTGATGCCTTCCTGTGATCCTAGCTTCTTGAGAGTGTGAGGCAGAAGGACTTCACGTTCAAGGCCAGCCTGGGCAACTTATAAACATGCTATCTCAAGAATGAAAAATGGTAAATAAACCATGGAGCTGGGTGTGGTGGTACACACCTGTAATCCCAGTGACTTGTGAGGCTGAGGCAGGAGGATCGGAAGTTTCCTGCCAGCCTCAGCAATTTAGGTAGGCCCTGAGCAAGTTAGTGAGAACCTGTCTCAAAATACAAAAAAACTTAAAAGGAGTTGGGGATGTGGCTTAGTTACCTAGTGTCCCTGTGTTCACTCTTCAGTGCCAAAATAATAATAATAATAATAATAATAATAATAATAATAATAATAAGCTGGCAATGTACTCCAGTCATAGAGAGACCCTGCATTCAATTCCCAGTATCACACCCACATAAAAACAAATGACTGCCTACTTACTAGAATCTCTTGAAGATATGAGTTCTCACATAACTTCAGCCTTTGACTCTTCATAGCAGCTTCTCAGCATACTTAGGCACTCAGCAAACTACTGAGACCCCTTAAGACAGGATGAAGACAAACAAAATAATAATCTAACTGTAGGAAAGTGTGGACTCACCTGGCTTCAGTCCCTTGACAGATGCCATGGTGGTGAAGGTCACCCTTCCCTTGTCCCCCATAGATCCTGGAGGAAACCCTGGGATCCACTGATAAACAGCACTGGGATTCCATGGATTATGCAAATTAACTTCCAACATGATGGAACTCTCTGAAGTGTCATGGCTTTCCATCCCTTGGTCAGAATATCCTAGGATAATAATGTCCTATTTATTCTAGTATTCTTCCTACCCACATATCTCCTCCTTTCCTTTCATTCCCTTCTGCCTAATTCTTCAGGCATCTGAACCAACGAGCAAAGACAGGAGTTACCATGCTGACCAGGGGAGTTGGTCTTGACTCACAAGAGACACTGGACTATTAGACTGGAGGTATGGAAGAGTAAGTCCCATTGGGCTTCTTTATATTAATGTGCCTGGCTAAGGGCGATGAAAAACTGTGGCAACGTCAGCAGGCAGGATTAGGAATCGCCTGAACAATTCAGAACTGGAGCTGTTGGTCACACTATGAGGTCAATAGCTTTAGCACCACAGATACTTGCAGAAGGCAAAGAAAACATGGAGCGCATTGTGGAGGCAAGTAGTTTCAAATAACTTCTGCAACTGTGCAGCCTTTGTTTACCAAAGTGACAAATGTAGTTATCATGAGTTTTTACTCCTTATGTTGCCTTGAGTGTGTGTGTGTGTGTGTGTGTCTGTGTCTGTGTGTGTGTTTTGCAAATATCTGTGTTTTCTTTCCTCTCTTATTCCCTTATCATGTAGCATAAGGTGTACTGACTTAGTATTGTAGCTGTCAGTATTGTTAAAATGTCACTCAAAGCTCTACCTCCTTGGGAAAAGAGGTAGGGCATTTTGCCTTGTATCTTGTTGAAGGAATTACAAGCTTGTGACTGGCTTTATTTTGGATATTAAGTTTGGTTTAGGGAGAGGAGAATGGGAGCCACTTTGACAATGTTTGGACATACGATGGTGAGTTTTGTGTCCTAACTTGACAGTGCCACAGGATGCCCAGATATGTGGTCAGACAATCAGGTTGTGGACGAATGAGTTAACATTTGAATAAGTAAAGAAAAATGCCCTTCCCAATGTTGGTGGGCCTTGATCAGTTGAAGGCCTGAGGGGAACATGAACACAAACCCTCCCATGGCTAAATGGGAACACCTCCTCATGACTGCCCTGCCTTGTACATCAGCTCTTTCCTTCCTTTGGACTCAAACAGAAACACTGGCTCTCTCAGTCTTCATCCTGCTGCCATTCACAATGAACACTCCCCACACATGGCTTTCTTGCAGATGGCAGATCTTTGGACTTCTCACTCCCCATAGTTTCATGAGCCAATTCCTTATAATAAATAAGTAATTAAACTTCCAGACACATACACAGAGACTCACATGCTGTTGGTTCTGTTTCTCTGGGGAATACTGACAATATTTAGGCTTTTACAATGCTCCTTCCACTCTCTTTTTTCCCCACATTGAAGTACATCCTCTGGAACAATTATCATTGTGTAAAAACTGCGTGCATTTCCCAGTGGCACATCCTATTGAAACAAGCAAACAGGAACTTCAGAGAAGATCAACCAGCAAACACCAGCTGAAGCAAGTGACCAAGGTTAATATCAGTAGTCTTAAATATGAGCACCTTGTCTCTCCAAGATGGTCCACTGGGAAAGGTGCATTTCTTCTGGAGCATTCTGGAAAAATATGCATAACATCAACCCATCCATGACAAAAATGTCATATATCCCAACTTGAAGGACCTTTTACAAATCACTGGACCATTGTTCTTCAAAAGCATGAGAAGTTAAAGTGTCACAAAAGCCAGTGAAAACCAACAAATTGTCATGAACTTGAGACTAAGGAGCATCCTGGTTGGATTCTGGACCAGAAAAAGGACATTAGTGGAAACCTGAGGAACTCGAAAGAGAGTTTATAGTTCATGTCAGGTGTTGTATCAAGACTGATTTCCTACTTCTGATGATTGTTGATGGCACATAAAATATTAACTTTAGGGCAAACTGGTGAAGTACATACAAAATCTCTCTATACTATATCTTGCAACTTTACTATAAGTCTAACATTATTTTAAATTTTAACAACTACCATAAAATGAGAGCTAAATAGTTGGAGGATATGTTGATTAGCTTGGTTTAAGCATTACATATGGTATACATATATAGAAACATGTCACATTGTACCCTATAAATGTGTACAACTGTGATTAGTCAATCAATAATGTTAACACTAAGATTTATTTTCAAAATTCTAATCAATTTGAAAATGAGGTATAACATATAATGATCAACACACAGGTCATGGGAACAATGTAGAAATAGATCAGATACATGTACACATGAATTCATGGATTATTAAGATGTCAGCATAATTTATATGAAAATGTGCTGAGATAATCTGATATCCATAAGAGAAAATTGGACTTTTCCTTTAAAAATGAAAAGTATTCTAGACTTATTATAAGAGCTATATTATGAGATATTCAAATAAAAACTAGGAGAAACTTTCTCATATCTTATGCTAGTGATTACTCCTAAATAGAATTGGAAAATGAGGAGTGAAAAATTATATTTGTATACATTAGATTTCATGAAAAATTAAAATTTGCTCTTCCCAAGAGAATCAGCACAATGAGAAAGTTAGTTAGGAGAAAAGATTTTCAAATTATACTTCTGACAATTTAGTTGTATAGAGAGTATGTAAAGAGCATGTACGCGCAGTCAGCTTTAAAAATTTCAGAAGACCCAGATGCTCAGGAGGCTGAAGCAGGAGAATTCCAAGTTCCAGGCCAGCCTGGGCAATTTAGTGAGAACTTATCTGAAAATAAAGTTTGTTTGTTTGTTTAATAAAAGAGCTGGTGTGTGTAGCTCAGTGGTAGAGTCCTCTGAATTCAGTTCCCATCAAAATAATAAGAAATAGTAAAAATTCAAGATATGAACATATTCATATTCAAGAATGTTCTTTTATTTCCAAATGGCACATAAGCACATGAATATATGCTTGACATCATTATTCATTACAAGAATTAACATTAAAGCCACAGCAGGATAGTATGATATGCTCACCAGCACATGTAAAATTAGGGGAAAGACTGACAGTACCAGCTGGTGCAGATGTGGAGAAACTAAAGTGGTCAAACATGGCTGGCAGAAGGGAGAAACTATGCATCCAATTTACAAAAGTGTTTGGACCTTTCTTGTACAGGCAAATACGTACCTGCCATATGATGCTACAGTCTCACCACTAGATTCTTACCCTAAAGAAATCATCATCATTAGTCAAGGTAAGTTCCCTTTTTTGCAATGGGTTTTCCGCCAGAACACAGGTGTTGTGAAAACCCCGCTAAATGAAGGCCAAAATGGGAAAGGAAAAGACTCACATCAACATCGTTGTCATTGGACATGTAGATTCGGGCAAGTCCAACACTACTGGCCATCTGATCTACAAATGTGGAGGGATCGACAAAAGAACCATTGAAAATTTTGAGAAGGAAGCTGCTGATATGGGAAAGGGCTCCTTCAAGTATGTCTGGGTCTTGGATAAACTGAAAGCTGAACGTCAGCGTGGTGTCACCATTGACATCTCCCTGTGGAAATTTGAGACCAGCAAGTATTATGTGACTATCATTGACGGCCCAGGACACAGAGACTTTGTCAAAAACATGATTACAGGCACATGTCGGGCTGACTGTGCTTTCCTGATTGTTGATGTTGGTGTTGGTGAATTTGAAGCTGGTATCTCCAAAAATGGGCAGACCCGTGAGCATGCCCTTCTGGCCTACACACTGGGTGTGAAAACAACTAATCATGGTGTTAGCAAAATGGATTCCACTGAGCCACCCTACAGTCAGAAGAGATATGAGGAAATCGTCAAGGAAGTCAGCACCTACATGAAGAAAATTGGCTACAACCCTGACACAGTAGCATTTGTGCCAATTTCTGGTTGGAATGGTGACAACATGTTGGAGCCAAGTGCTAATATGCCTGAGTTCAAGGGATGGAAAGTCACCCATAAAGAGGGCAGTGCCAGTGGAACCACATTGCTTGCAGCTTTAGATGGCATCCTGCCACCAACTCGTCCAACTGACAAGCCTTTGCGTCTGCCCCTCCAGGATGTCTACAAAATTGGTGGCATTGGTTCTGTCCCTGTGGGCCGAGTGGAGACTGGTGTTCTCAAGCCTGGCATGGGTCCCCTTTGCTCCAGTCAATGTCACAATTGAAGTAAAGTCTGTTGAGATGCACCATGAAGCTCTGAGTGAAGCTCTTCCTGGAGACAATGTGGGCTTCAATGTCAAGAACGTGTCTGTCAAAGATGTGCGCCGTGGCAGTGATGCTGGTGTCAGCAGAAATGACCCACCTATGGAAGCAGCTGGTTCCACTGCCCAGTGATGACCTGAGCCGTCCAGGCCAAATCAGTGCTGGCTCTGCTCCTGTACTGGACCGTCACACAGCTCACATGGCTGGCAGGTTTGCCGAGCTGAGAGAAAAGATGGATCGCCGTTCAGGTAAGAAGCGGGAAGATGGCCCTGAATTCTTGAAATCTGGTGATGCTTCCATCGTTGATTGGTTCCAGGAAAGCCCAGGGTGCCGAGAGCTTCTCTGACCCTCCTCCTCTGGGTCGCTTTGCTGTTCGTGGTCTGAGGCAGACAGTTGCTGTGGGTGTCATCAAAGCAGTGGACAAGAAGGCTGCTGGGCTGGCAAGGTCACCAAGTCTGCCCAGAGAGCTCAGAGGGCTAAAGGGATATGACCCCTGACCCCTGCCCCCAGGCTTAATCAGGGTGAAGAACGGCCTCAGAAGGGTGTGTCTCAACTGGCCATTCAGGTTTGACAGTAAAAGACTGGTTAATGATAACTACGCATCGTTCAACCTTCAGAAGGAAAGGAAATGTCTTGTAGACCATTTTGGTCTTTGTGTGTGGCAGTTTTAGGTTATGAGTTTTTAAAATCAGTACTTTTTAATGGAAACAACTTGACCAAAAATCTGTCACAGAATTTTGAGACCCATTAAAACAAAAAGTTTAATGAGGAAAAAAAAGGTAAGTTGGTCCCAGATATTTCCTCAATTATTGTGGAGAACCACATTTCAATATTAATTGCTTTGGGTGCTTTGTACAATGTTGTTTTCCAAACATGATCTCAAGTCCCCACGCAGATGTTTATTGCTGCTGCAGTCACAGGTGAAATGCTAATTATTTCCCAAGAAGGAGGTGAGATCATGGAGTTGCAGTCATTTATTTCAGACTCAGATGCCCCTCCCCACTCCTGCACAGACACTGCACTGACACCCACTGTGTGCACCTCAGATGCCACTTGGTAAGTATCTGTATTTTGTCAGATAAGTGTTTGATTTATAGGAGAATTCTATCACAGGAAATCCCCAGGAACAAAGGACGTGTGTGTGTGTGTGTGTGTGTGTGCTGTCTGTGGGTATAGTGTGTAGTTAGTATGTGCTCTGTTTTGTGGTGTAGTGTGGTGTCTGTGTGTATAGTGTGTAGTTAGTATGTGCTCTGTTTTGTGGTGTGTGTGTGTGTAGTGTATAGTGTGTAGTGTGGTGTCTGTGGGTATAGTGTGTAGTTAGTATGTGCTCTGTTTTGTGGTGTGTGTGTAGTGTATAGTGTGTAGTGTGGTGTCTGTGGGTATAGTGTGTAGTTAGTATGTGCTCTGTTTTTGGTGTGTGTGCAGTGTGGTGTGTGTGCGTAGTGTATAGTGTGTAGTGTGGGGGTGTTGTGTGACTGGCCACAGGTATATTTCTGCACAAAGTGTGAAATCACTCTTTCCAAGAGCAGCTGTTGCATCTGGTGCCTTTCCTGCCTCCATCAGCCTGATCTCTCCCATCCCCTGTCCCAGGTGTGGAGTCATTAAAGTACGCATGGCTAATGGGGGCTCACAAAAGAATTTTCAGAGACATCTTAGTCTTAAGGTGATATTATCACCCAGGCACGTAAGCAGATGTCCAACGTGCCTTGCCATTCTCATTTTCCTATTAATCTCCTGCTGTTTCTCCCCTAATCACAAGATTCATTTTTTTTAAAAAAAAGCAACCTAAAAGGATAAAGATAAAAACAATAAAAATTCTAATTGGAGAACTTGTTTGATGAACATCACATCCTTCCCTCTGAAAGTAGGAATCACCTAGTTTAAATCATCCCTGTCTCCAAATGTTCTATGACAAAGGGATATAAGCTTTAATCTATGTTGTATTTCAAGCATCACCATGTTTATGCAATTCACAGATTTGCAGGTTCCTAAGTGTTTTCTCTAGCCCTGGGAAACATGGATTCCCAAACCAGGACTTCATACTTGAGCAGACTTAAATTCATTTCATAAAGTCTTTTTCACATGATTCCTGCAGTTTACCTTTCCCCCCCTTTTTAGTTTATTGCTCTAATTTCATTACCTATTTTTTTTTGAGAGAGAGAGAGAGAGAGAGAGAGAGAGTTTTTTAATATTTATTTTTTAGTTTCCTGGCGGACACAACATCTCTGTTTGTATGTGGTGCTGAGGATTGAACCCGGGCCGCACGCATGCCAGGCGAGTGCGCTACCACTTGAGCCACATCCCCAGCCCTCATTACCTATTTTTAATTCCACTTATCACACACCAAATTTCTCTTTTCAATATTTACTGGAATTTCAAATATTACAAAATGTTAAATTTGAATCTAAAAGCTAATATTCTGGTTGCTGGGGATATGGCTCAGCTGCACAGAGCTGGCCTCACATGCACAAGGCCCTGGGTTCAATCTGCAGCACTGAAAAAAACTAGAACTTTGCTGTAAAATCCTTAAGAAATCAACAAAGGTGTGAATGTGAGGTGCATGTTTATTCAGATACCCCACCCCCACCCCTGTTCCCCTTGCTAGCCAGAGAGGTCACAATGCTTCATTGTTGGGGATCTTGGCCACCACTTCATAATCACCCAGGAAGTTCCCTGCAGACTGAATTCTCCTTCTGTCTTCTCCTGTGAGAGGTGCTAACCAGTGTCCCTGGGGTGTGACCACTACCCACACTTCTCTTTGTCCTATCATCACTAGTCCAGTCCTTGACCAAAAGTGATGTCTCCCCCAAACTCACACATAAACTGTTCTCTTTATCCCATTTGTTAAGATGTGATTGCAATATTTTTGCAAATGATTTAATTTTTTCAATGTTAAATTGCATGATTTTTCTGGAAAATAAATTTAGCGAAATTTAGCAAAATTTTATGAATTGGCAATCTGAATGATCTTCAAAAACCTCTGTAAGTATGCAGTGTTCTGTATCTTTTCACACTACAATCAGCTGCAGCCACAAGACACGACACTGGAGAGGTACAAGTTAACTATACTCACACAGGTCCTAGAGAAACAGTCACTTCATGTGCAAGGGCCCACACTGGGGAGTCCCACAGGAGGGGTTTGCCCAAGCAGGTGGGAGAGTGAGGAAAACTTTCTATTATAAAAAGTACAAATATCGGGCTGGGGATGTGGCTCAAGCGGTAACGCGCTCACCTGGCATGCACGGGGCGCTGGGTTCAATCCTCAGCACCACATAAAATAAAAATAAAAAATAAAGATGTTGTGTCTGATGAAAAAACTGAAAAATAAATATCAAAAAATTTTCTCTCTCTCTCTCTCTCTCAAAAAAAAAAGGTACAAATATCACCAGATGTGGTGCCACATGCCTGTAATTCCAGCAATGAGAGAGGCTGAGGCAGGAGGATTGGAAGGTCCAGGCCAGTCTTGGCAACTTGGCAAGGCCATAAGGAACTTAGCAAGACCCTGTCTGAAAATAAAAAATAAAAAGTGTTGGGGACGTACCTGATAGTGGAACATCTCTGGTTCCTGTCCCAGTACCAAAAGAAAAAAAGTTACATTTTATGAAAACACCAAAAACTTTTGGGACATCAGGTTTGACACAAGGTTAGTAATACTTTGCTAAGACAAAATCATGAAAAATATCCTGCGATATTTTTATCTGAGAGATTTTATATTATATATATTTATATCAAGTATTTATTATTTTCTTCTAAGATTAAAGCTAGAAATGTACCTCTAAAGTTTTAATTAAATCTTCACAGACTTCAGTGGTGATTATTGAACAAGCTTTCCCCTGAGGCCATCATTCACTTCAACCATATATAAGTTCTTCTGAAGCTCTCTTATGTAAATATCTGCCAACCTAGGTCATTACAAGTTCTGTCACATTTTTAGTTTTTTCCAGTAGCAAACTGCAATTCTTATTATACTTTACACATAGTAAGTTATTTTCTTTAAACTGATTTTTAAATGTTTTGTCCTTTTGATATTAGTAGAGGAAATTAGGAAATGTTAACATTTTCATTGACATTTTATTTAATAAGGTACATATTAGTGTGCTTTGAATTACTAAAAATACTGGAAAGACATCTACCTAAGACAACAGATTTCTTTGCTATTATTTAAAATAAGTTCTATAATTTAAATACCACCTTTGGTTGTCATTCAATGTTTCCTTTGTATTACTTTATCAATCTGGCTCCAAAATCTCCCCCATTTTACTAATGTATTTTTGCTTGTACATTTAAGATTATTGCTTACATAAAAGAAAAATTTCAACTGTCTTGACTTGTGACTATTCTAGATGATATTATTGATCTTAATAACATTTCCTGTTTCTAGAATGTTTCTCAAATGTGTATTTCAATTCTCAGTCATGGAAGTGGACATTCATCTCACGGCTGAGGTCTCTGTGTGGTAGAAATGACCATGCCAGAAGATAACTCAACCAGGCACCGCCAGCGTGATAGTATTTTTCCTTCTTGACTTCAAACATCCTCATATTTCACCATCCAACAATGAAGCTTCAGTGCTTTTGGAAGAAGGAATTGTTCTGAGGAAGGCTCTCTAAAAACGATCTTGGGAAACTTCTATTATTTTATCTTTTATACGTGATGGTAAATATTTTGAAGTGTGATACATTCTTACCCCAAACAGAAATTTCTTAACATGAAATAGCATCTATAGAGCTATAGGTAGGATAGAGGATTAGCATTCCCTCCATTGATTTTCACAAGAATGCATGGGTTTTCCCAACATCTCCCAGCATAAACCTTATCAGTTACTGTCATGTCACTTCTACCGTATGTGGCTCGGTTATGAGCATCAATCCTTCAGAGTGACTATTACATAATTTTGTACAATGGTAGTTTCTTCCTATGGTCCTGAGACTACTGCAAGTGACCTCAGCTTTCTCTCAATTTCCTCACATCCCTTATTTGATCAGATTTTCCAAAAGAATCTTGGAAAGTTTCTGCTCTAGATCTGAAATAAACTGCCTTCACCCTCAAAGACACTTCTTTCTTATACTGAGAAATTTTAGAGACCAAAACCTGGTTGCTAGAAATAGGCATTGGTATTTGGTTGCCTATAATTTCTACAGTTTTTCAATGTAGAAAGGAAGGAGAGTATATATTTTTATGCATTTACTTACAAATTGATGTAATATTTATTTGTGCGTATGTGTGTTTCAGGGGCAAGAATGTAGCTCAGAGTAAATGAGAGTCCCTGAGTTTGATCTCTAGTACAAAACATTTTCTTAAATAATAAGTTAATATTGAATGTTTCTATCAAATGGAGGTTTTATTTATATTACCACTCACTTTCTCTTACATTGAAAGTCTTATTTTCCACTTAAATTAATATATTTGTTTCAAAAATACATCAACCCTTTTGTAAAATATATAAGCAAAATTTAAGCTTTATTGACAGATAATTTGCCTCTAGGATATACAGTTGAAATGATATATTTTTCAATTCACTTGAAGTATTTCATTTTCACAGAGGTCACCAACTGAATATTTGCTCTTCTTTCCACTTTTCAATTTTGTGTTTTTAAAACATTTAATTTGATTCAACCATGTTTACTATATGAAATATTTATTTTGCAAAAATAAAGCCACTATTTTAGAAGATTTTCTTCTAAATCTGTATGTATTCTGTTCCTGTATTTTTATTTCTCCACATATGTGGAAAAACTTTGGGATACTTCATACATAGTTTTTTTTTTTTTTTTTTTTTTTTTTTATATTTATTTATTTATTTATTTTAGTTTTAGGCGGACACAACATCTTTGTTTGTATGTGGTGCTGAGGATCGAACCCAGGCCGCACGCACGCCAGGCGAGCGCGCTACCACTTGAGCCACATCCCCAGCCCATACATAGTTTTTTTACTTGGCTTTTCATTTCAAAAAGCAATCAGTAAATCAGAGTATACAGATCTTCCCCGCTCAGTTTACAGGTGTTATCTGCTGTGCAGATGAACCATAATGCATTCACCTACTTCCTGTGGGATGACATTTAAACTGCTTCCAAGTAGAACTTTCAAGAACACCTTCTGAATCCACAGGCACACATACTTAATGCTTACTTAAACTTAGAAAATATGTATTAGGTTTAGCAGTAAAGGTTACTGGGCAAGATGATGGTAATATTTCTTTTTGTTTGTCTAACTACCCATTCCTTTATTCCAATCAAAATCACTGTACCAAGCATGCAATGTGGTGGCTATTGTTAAGTTGGAAATTGGGGTTATCTTCCTTATTCAGATGGGAGTGGGAGTCCTTGGAAATATCTCCCTCCTTTGTCTTTATAACTTCACTTTGCTCACTGGACACAATGTAAAACCCACAGACATGGTCCTCCACCAACTGGTATTAGCCAATTCCATGGTACTTTTCTCCAGAGGGATCCCTCAGACAGTGGCAGCTTTTGGACTGAACTACTTCCTGGATGAAGCTGGATGTAAACTTCTCTTCTATTTTCACAGAGTAGCCAGAGGGGTTTCCCTCAGCACCACCTGCTTCCTCAGTGGTTTCCAGGCCATAAAACTTTACCCCAATTTCTCCAAGTGGCTGGAGCTCAGAATGAAATCCCCAAGGTGCATTGCCTTCAGTTGTTTTCTCTTCTGGATCCTGCAACTGTTGATAAATATATTTGTTCCTATCAAAGTGATTGGTGCAATGAACAGCAAAAATTTAAGTGTGAAAATAAATCATGGATACTGTTCCTCACTTAATCCAGATAGCTTTAAAAAGTTTCTAGTTGCATTCTTATTCTTCACAGTTGACTTCGTGTGTTTGGTCCTCATGGCCTGGGCCAGTAGATTTATGGTCCTTTTCCTGCACAGACACAGACAGCGAGTGCCACACATTTACATCCACGGGCGGACTTTCAGACATTCCCCTGAGGGTCAAGCTACATGCACCATTTTGATCCTTGTGAGCTCCTTTTGCATCTTTTACTCATTCTCTTCTGTCTTGCATGTTTGGATGACTCTTGCTGTAATCCCAGGTCAGTGGCTGGTGAATACCTCTATGATTTTGTCTTCATGTTTCCCAGCATTCAGTCCCTTGGTGCTCATTCACAGCGACACTCGTTTCTGTGGTTTCATGGACTGCTAACAAAGAAGCAACTTCTTCCATGTTCTCTACAGCTATTTCAGTCATCCCTTCTACTATATGTTAATGTTTAGGGCAATAAATTGCACATTCTTTATAGAAATGTGTCATTCTATGTAGAATGGGGCAGTTCAATCTTAGACATTGTAAGTCCTATAAGAGGCCTAAAATAAACTTTATGTGCATAAATAAATAAATACTACTCAAACTGCTCTAGCTTCAAAGGAAATATTCATGAATATGAAATAGTGTGATAGGGGAAAATATTCTGAGATTTGGAGAAAATCTCTGCTTGTGTGGTTTTTGTGCAGAGTGGTAAATGACATGTAATGTAAAATGCACCATTTTAATAAATTTCAAGAATACAATTCAATGGTGTTAAGTGAATTTGTAATGTTGTAAACCTACCATTACTATTTCCAACACTTTTTTTTGATCAACCCAAAAGAAAATGTGTATACATTAAGTGTAACTCTTTATTTCCTGTGCCCTCAGCCTCTGGTATCCTCTGTTTTTTGTCTCTCTGAGTTTGCCTATTCTAGATATTTCATAAAAGTGGAATAAAATATTTGTTATTTTGAATGTGACTAACACTTCTTAGAATATTTTTCAAAGTTCATCTTTGTTGTGTCGTATATAACTTTATTCCTTTTATGACTATTCCATTGTTTGAATGTATCATTTTTTAAAATTCACAGATCTTTGATGGATACTTAGGTTGTTTCTACCTTTCAGACACTGTGAATAACGTTACCACGGCCCTGAGTGTACGGGTACCTGAATTCATGCTTTCAGTTCTTTAGAATGTGTAAACAAGGTCTCAGGTGGCAGTTTCTAAACTTTGAGGAACTGCTAGACTCTTTTCCACAATAGCTCTACCATTTCATATTCCCACCGCAGGTATATAAGGGTTCCAACTTCTCCGCATCCTTGATATTGTTTTTTGTTTGTTTTAGTAGCATTCTGATAGATGTGCAGAGGACCCTTGTGGTTTTGATTTGACTTTCCCTATTTTCAATATTCCCTCTCCTCATCAATTTGCCCTTCTCTTCTCACCTCCCATTAGGGACTTATACTTACTTTCTCAAAAGGGAAACTCTCTCTCCTCTATCACCTCCTTAAGGCCTATTCCATTTCCAGAGGTACCTGCGTATGTTCCCCACTGCTCATTCCAGATTTGCAGTTGAATCTCTCCTCCATCTGTCTCTCTTCCACTCCCCACAGGATGTCAGGGAAATCCAGATTTCTTCCAGGGACCAAACTCCACATAACAAATTGGATCTTCAACAGGAAATGGAAACATGCTATTTTTAAAAAAGTAAATATATGACTTGAGTCTATCACTTGAGGGTCTTCTTCTCCCTTTATTGAGATCACAAAATCATTTCCCTAAACAGCTTTGAAACGTTAAGTGCTGTTCTCTGCCGATTTTCACGAATGGAGGGCTGCGAGGGCTCTGGATTCACCCTTCAGGCTGACAAGCCGCGTGGGACCTCCGGGATGTTGGGCGGGGGATTGACGTCACTGTCCCCACTGCCAGCAGCAAGACCTCCCTGGCCAGCCTGGGCATCAGGCTCCACCTGAGCAGCCACGGGCGGGGTGCGGACTTGCTCCCTCCTGGAGGAGCAGCACCTCAAGCTTCTTTTCTGCCTTCCCTCGGCGTTTCTCGGTGGCCGTCTTGGTGGCCGTGTCTCACGGGGCGTCTCCCCACCCTCGAGGCTCTCTCCCAGAGCTTCTCCACTTTCCCTTTTGTGTCTGCAGATCAGCTTCTCAGGAGGAAGTCACTTCTGCCCTGGGCTGAGCTCAGCGCCTACATCCCAGGTCTGCTGCACCACGAGTGGACTCCGGCCCCGTCTCTGCTCCTGGACCCGCCCCCGAAACCCGCTAAGAAGCTCGAGCGAACGGCTGTTCGCCTGCGCACAGGGCGGACACGCCTCTCCGCGTCCACGTGGAAACTCTAGTAGAGACAACTTGGCCGCGGTCCCTTTAAGAAGTGCGAAGCCCCGCCCCGCTTTCCAAAGGCGGTGACGCTATCTCCCAGCGCCCCGCGAGGCCGATCGGCTGTGGTTCCCAGAGAGCCACGCAGACCGCCCTGCGGAGCGTGAGAACTACGTTACCCAGGATGCCACGCTAAGACCCGGCCAATGAGCGCTCGGCAGAGGGCGCCACCGCGTTTGTTCTGTAGCTCGGGGCGGGACTTCCGGCGTCGCTCCCGGAAGGTCGCAGTGATAGCTTTCCGGTTCCGCACGCTCCATCAGCTATAGGGGTCCTGGGTGGTCTTCGCGGCACAACGGCGAAGCCGATGGCTGTGGCCGCGCCTCAGGACACAGGCGGGGTAAGCGCCGCGTCCCCCGGGCCGCCCGAGTCCCGGATCCCCGAGGGGCTGCGCGGTCCTCCTGTGTCACTCCACCTTTCAGGTCTCCCTGTCCAGAACGACACGGGGCTCAGGGGCGGGTCCCCACTTCCCAAGCTGGTGTCCAGGGTGTGGGAGAGCGTGACTGCCGAAGGGACTGGTTTCTATTTCACTAGGACGGTTGAGCCAGCAGCAATCAGGCGTTTCACCCTTGTCCTCAGGGTTTTGATAGCCAGGGAGGGCTGTGCCCGGAAGAGCGTGGTCTGCGTTAAGTTTTTCAAAGTTTCCAAACGCAACTCAAAGTTAGAACATCTGGAAAGGGGATAGCACCGAGGTGCAGCAAAGATGGAGTCCTAGTGCAAGTTCTCACCGTAGTTAACAGCACCCAGGTCTGGGGCACTGAGGCCACCCATGATGCAGTCATCCCCAGGGCTGGGCGGGGGGAAAAAGGAGGCCTGAGTCAGGGGAACCCCCACCATGGTCACTTGTCTCTCTTCCTCTTCTCACAGGCTCCTATGACTACAAAAACCCTTATGGACTTCGCACAGGTGAGTAGAGGGTGTGCCAGGACTTCCATGATTCTGATCCCACTCTGTCTCTCCATCTTTTAATGTTCTGGGGATCTTCTCATGTTACTTCTCTATTTCTTGGGTCCTGAGCAACTACATCAAGCCCAGGAATCACATGTCTAGACTAGGGGGTATCTGAAGTGGTTTCTTTTGCTGGAAACTAGTACAGTAGGGTGTGGAGGGTTGTCCCAAGTTTAGATAATTGGTGAGCAAATACTAGAACATAGGGCTGAGTTGTTGAGGAAAGCAGGGAGTTGAAAGCTAGAGAACAGGAATCACACTGTGATGGTTTTCTCAGATTTTCCGTGTCTCTTCTGGAGTGAGACAAGTAATGCAAGTTTTGGATTAGAAGATGGAGATTTCCTGTGGCTACAACATGGAGACCAGACTGTGGGTGTGAAGGGTGGGATTGGAGGAGCAAAGATAAGGCTACTGTAGCAGTCAGGTGAGAGCTAATAATGGCTGGACCAATGTGGTGGCCATGTAATTGGTAGCTGGAGTTATCTATATCAGTCTTTTTAAGTAAGAAAGACCAGGTTTATAGATACTGAGGGTGAGAGATTCTTACTTAAGAATCTGTGGTTCATGGAAGTGGGGTGTTTGGGTCTAGTAGCTCCACTAAGCAGGATAAGTTCGTAGTAGGGTCAATAATTTGGAATATTCACAGTTTTATTTTGGGATATCTTTAGAGGCTGAGATATTTCAATGAATAGTTAGTTTAGACCTCAAGTGGATAGTTAACCACACAGGACTAGAGCTTTTGGGAGGGTTTCAGGACACATCCAGAAGGTAGTGGTCAGTGTTTGTCCTGGGTGTAGCTTGGGTCACCATTAAAAGGGAATCCTGGTTTGCTGGTAATGCTATTAGGAGCCTGGGGACCCATGGGTGTGTCTTGTGCTTGGGTCCTTGGGTGGTAGTTGTGGGAGTCACAAAGATGTGGGAGAGAAGTGAAAGGTATGGGAGAGAGGATGGTCTGGCAGTTTGCCATGAAATCAGTGTGAAGGCCTAGGAGTAACTGAGGTACTGAAGCTAGGACTAATGCTTATTCAACATACTTTATATCCACAAGAATTTTGTAGAATCCGTGGTGTTTCTTTTGAGTTTCATAAATTAGCAGCATAAATTTTCATGAGGAGAGTTGGTATTCCTGAGGTGTAAGGCTACTGTGGCAGGCCATTGAATGAAGGTCAGGAGGAGAGGCAGGCAGTTCCTGGAGGCGGGGCACGTCAAGTACAGCACAAGTGGAAGTGGGCTGTGGTTTCTGAAATCTGAGGCCGTTCTGGGTTGCTGAGGTTGAAACAAGGAGCTCAGCAGAGGAGCTGTTGTTGGGATGTGGCCTGAGTGTTCTTGAAGGGTTCATGTGTTGGAATGTGAATCCCAGCCTCACTTATTAACAGTGGAAACAATCTGTGATGTTTAGAGGTTGAGCCTTTGGGAAGTGATTCGGGCTATGTAAAGTTGTTAGGATGTAGCCTGTGGTAGGATTCTGCTGGCTTTATAAGTAGAAAAGAGATTGCATAGACATGTGCATGTTTCCTGTGTCTTGTCATGTTATGCCCTGAGCTACTTGAGGAGACTGCCAGCAAGAAGGCCATCACAGATGAAGTGTTTAGACCTTGCACCTCCAGAAATATGAGCCCAAATGTCTTTCTTTATACAGTGGTTTGCCTCAAATATTTTGTTATGCTAGTAAAAATGGATTAATGTGGCCTGCAGAACAGGACAGGGACTGCCTCTGGCAGTGGGGACTATCAAAGTTCTGGGTAGTACTAGATCTTGTATCAACTTGCCAAGCTTTTTGGATGCCATGTTCTGAGTAATATGGTCAAACCAGAGAGATGCCTGTGGTGTGGGACACAGGGATGGAGGTGGCTGAGGAGCGAGGCTATATGAGAAGTGCGGTTCAAGGAGTGACGTTTACACTATGGGGATTGTGAGCTAAATGACTGATGGCCTGGCATTGAGGACATCAAAGATGATGAGCTCAAATTTGAGTCTGAGAGGCACAATCTTGGGACCCCAGGAAAATCACCTGGCTTTTGGGGATCTGGACCTATGTGTCAGGCCATTTAGCTGGTTCTTCCAGCCCACCTGCCTGGGGATGCTGAAGGAGGACACAGTGACCACAGACCTTGAGGAGACGGTGAGACTCAATACCATTGATGTCTCCTCTGAGTTAGAAAGCAGGAAGGAAGACAAGCAAGGGAAGGCTGACTGGTAGGGAGGAGGAGTGGACTTGGGCTCCTAGGAGAGAAGCTGATTAAATTTTCCCCATCTTGGCAGGACTGTGTGACCTTTGAGGATGTGGCCATTTACTTCTCCCAGGAAGAGTGGGGGCTCCTTGATGAGGATCAGCGGGTACTGTACCTTGGTGTGATGTTGGAGAACTTTGCACTTGTAACCTCACTAGGTAAGACTCTTGCCCCCACCCCACTGTTTTGAGCTGGGCTCTATTTATCCACTTTCCCTCTAGCGGCAGTTCTGCCTTTTCCAGAGCCTGTGGAAATCCTCTCCACTGTCTTGGCACATGTGCATGGATGAGCTTGGTGCACTGCCACGAGAAGCCTTAGCTCTTGCTGCCCTGAAGTGCGCAGGGGAGGGTCTGGGCCTCAGGTATCTGGTGTCAGCTACAGAGTCAGCCTGACAGATCTCACCTGACTTTCTACTCCCTCTTTGGGTCACTATTCCCCAAGGTCTGCACCTCCTTCTGGATGACATTTCCTGTGGTCTGTAGTATGCTGTGTGGTTCCGGGCAGTGCTGCAGGATTACCTGGCCTGTCTTTCCTTTAGGACTTGCTTCACACAGGGAGAGCAAGTGAGAGCCCTGGTGGTGTCATAGGATGAACATGCCACACATCTCAGAGGACTCTGGGCCTTGATGAGTGGCCGCGAGGGAGTGTATGACATCCAGATTTTCTCCTCATAACCAGCAGCCTGTTTTCTAACCCTAACTAGCAGCCTGCCTGGTGTCTGCCAGAGTTTCGGAGCTGATGCCACTGGTCAGCCTTTGTTTCTGTCTACCTTCCTTTCCTTCCCCTGGGATTGAAGTCAGGGGAACTTAATCACTGAGCCACATACCTAGTCCCTTTTATATGATTTATTTAGAGACAGTGTCAAGTTGCTTAGGACCTTGCTTAGTTTCTGGGGCTGGCTTTGAACTTGCAGTCCTCCTGCCTCAGCCTCCTGAGCTGCTTGGACCACAGGCATGTGGCACCACTCCTGGCCCTTTTCCTTATCTTTGTTGATTTTTTGCTGACTCCTTATTTGTGGTCTCTGGCCTTTTGCTGCTCCCTCCTTTCTGTACTCCATGTGCCACATATCCTCTGCACTGCCTCCCAACACTGACCATTTGTGGTGAAGTTTGTGAACGTCAGTAAATATTCCTTTTTCCAATTGTACTTTCCTGGTTCTGGATGCTACTAGCCTTTGGGACAGCATGCACATGTCACCAGATGACAAAGGCTTGTCAAAGTCAGTGATGAGGAGTAGATTTGAGGCCCTGCCTCACCATCGTGTTGTGCAACTCAGCCTTGTGTTCTTTGTCTGGTGATAGCTTACCCTTTTTGATCTTTAGAGGCTCAATACTGCCCGGCAGCCACTGCTTCAAAATGCTTCCAGCTTTCTCATCCTCAGAACAATACAGTGTGGACTCATTCCTTGATATGTATGTGATAGGACCTCCTCTTTCTGTTTTAAAGTGTACTGCAGGATTTTAACTGATTGAGTTGACTGAGTGAGAGTTTAATGTCATCGATAGAATAATTTATTATTTAAAGTGGCAAGAGAATAGTACCATGATATATGGGCCTACATGAGAAGGTGCCCAGTGGTGAGGCCGAAGCAGAAGGGAAAAGACTAAACTATAGTCTTTATTGGACTTCCTGCCCAGTAGGTAGGGCATGGTAAATAGTTCAGGATGGGTACATTAATCATTGCAGTGGACCCTGGGATTAAGGGACTCTTGGCCATACTTGACGACTACCTGTCTTGGGATGATCGGGGCAGAGGACTATGGCATACTGAAGTATCAAGGCCATATAGAAAATATAGTCTGCATTATGGACTCTGGATTGGTTATTTTGCATTTGAATGGTGTGATTCCATCTCAGACCTTTGGTAAGAATTGCCTTGCTCTCTTCCCCAGACAGCAAAATTTAGTTTGTTTTTAAATGGAAACTCATTCACTCTTGCCTCAGCTTCCCAAGTAACTGAGATTACAGGGGCATGCCATTGTGCAAGGCTTTCAGCAAAGCATTTTGCTTTGTTTTGTTCTGGTGATTAAACTCAGTGGCATTCTATTGTTGAGCTTCATTCACACCCCTTTTTATTACTTTAAGACAGGGTATTTCTAAGTTTCTTAGGCCAGCCTTGAACTTGTGATCCTTTTGCCTTAGCCTCCCAAATAATTAGGGTTGCGGGCATGTGCCACTACTCCTAGTCTTAGAAGTTTTTTAAAGTATCACAAAATCAGGCTGGGGGCATCGCTCAGTGGTAGAGCACTAGCATTTATGAGATCCTGTATTTGATCCTTAATACCACACATACAAAAGTCATATTATACAGGAAGTACTTTAAAACATGAGTAATGTACTCCCACTATGGTGTCAACATGTATTTCATTAGAATTTGTTTGCTTACAGTTTGTTGGCATGGAATGGAGGATGAAGAGATACCTTCTGAGCAGATTTCTGTAGGATTGTCACAAGGCAAGACTACAAAGGCAGGTGTATCTACCCAGGAGACTTATCCCTGTGAACTGTGTGTCCCAGTTCTGAAAGACCTTTTGCACCTGGCTGATCAACCTGGGCAGGAACCATACTTGACTGGGATATGTGCAAACCTTAACCAGGAGCAGAATTGTCACAACTCAGAGATGTCCTTGAAGAGAGACTTGGGAAAAGCCTCATTTATGAAGAGCTGCAGAATCCAAGGGAAACCTGTAACTTGTGGGGATGTTAGAAAAAGCTTCTTGGCCACATTGGACTTTATCCAGCCCCAGTCTGTTCCCAACTGTGAGAGTCCAAATACAGTTACTGAGTGTGGGGAAGATCTTCATATTGGAATAAATCATTACAATTGGGGTGAATGCAGAAAAACTTCCAGCCACAAACATGCTCTTGTTCACCATCCAAGAGTCTACACTGGAAAAAGGCTTTATGAATCTACCAAATGTGGGAAAGCCTACTGCTGCAAGTACTCACTTATTCAGCTCCAGAGAGTCCATAATGGAGAGAGGCCTTATGAATGCAGTGAATGTGGGAAATCTTTCAGCCAGACCTCCCACTTGAATGACCACCGCAGAATCCACACTGGAGAGAGGCCTTATGAGTGTGGTCAGTGTGGGAAATCATTTAGTCAAAGAGCCACCCTCATTAAACATTACAGAGTGCACACTGGAGAAAGGCCTTATGAGTGTGGTGAATGTGGGAAATCTTTTAGCCAAAGCTCCAACCTCATTGAACACTGCAGAATTCACACTGGAGAAAGGCCTTATGAGTGTGATGAGTGTGGGAAAGCATTTGGGTCCAAATCCACTCTTGTTCGACACCAGAGAACTCACACGGGAGAAAAGCCTTATGAATGTAGCGAATGTGGGAAGTTCTTTACACAGAGCCACAGCCTACTTGAACACCAGATAATTCACACCGGAGCAAGGCCTTATGAGTGTGGACAGTGTGGTAAGTCATTTAGCCTAAAGTATGGCCTCATTCAACATCAGTTAATCCACAGTGGAGCTAGGCCTTTTGAGTGTGACCAGTGTGGAAAATCTTTTAGCCAAAGAGCCACCCTCAATAAACACCACAAGGTGCATACTGCAGAAAAGCCTTATGAGTGTGGGGAATGTGGGAAAGCCTTTATGTTCAAATCCAAACTCATTCGGCACCAGAGGACTCACACTGGAGAAAGACCTTTTGAGTGCAGTGAATGTGGGAAGTTCTTTAGACAGAGCTACACCCTTGTTGAACACCAGAAAATTCACACCGGCTTGAGGCCCTATGAATGTGGTCAGTGTGGAAAATCCTTTATCCAGAAGTCTGGCCTCATTCAGCACCAGGTGGTTCACACTGGAGAAAGACCATATGAGTGCGGCAAATGTGGGAAATCTTTTACACAGCACTCTGGCCTCATTCTTCATCGAAAATCTCACACCATGGAGAGGCCTCACAAAAGCAACAAATGTGAGGAAGCCTTCAGCCCAAGGTTTAACATCACTTAGCTCCTGAAAGTCCACACTTGAGAAAGGCCTTATACCTGCAGGAATTGTGCTATTTCTTTGGTCAGTATTAGGCCCTATGAGGGAACTGCCTGCCTGAAGTTGAACATCATACTTCCTAACACCCACACTGGGGTGAGAGTCCCACTCATTCAGGGACAGGTAAAGCTTACAGGAGCCTTTGTCAGAGTTAAATCACTGCCAGAAGGCATCTTCTACCACCTAACACAGTGTTCACTGGTCATCTGAGCTTGTAAAAGAAGGTACATGTTTGCTTATGCCCAGGAGAAATTCTTGAACAACTTGGGCCTTCAAGGACAATTCTTTCTGCTTTCTGACTGATTAAAACATATATCTGACCTATTTTTTAACCAGGAGGAGCTGATCTGCGGTCTGCTAGAGTCTTCTAGGAATGGCTTACCTTACCTTCACGGAAAAGTTTTATCGGTCTCCCATTCACCAACATGAAATTTTCTTCATACTGTTCTAGCTTATGCATTAATAAATGCTTTATTATTTAATCTACCTATAGTCTTTGTGGTTCTATTCACAGTTTCTGATGAGAGGAGACAAAATTGAGCTCTGTGTGAATGATCAGTAGTTTTACAGAGCCCCCATTTTTAATATCTTAATACAGATATTATGAGTAAAAGTAATTATTATTTCTTACTCTAATTTGCTTTGCTGCCCAGGACCTAGAAAAACCTGCAGAACTGTATATAGTCTTATGTGTAGCCTTCATGTCTCTGTTTTTGGTGAAAACAGATCACTATGAAGAGGGGTATCATGAATTTCTTCAGTTCCCATAGACTCTCACATAGTGCCCAACACTGTTGAAGGGAAGCCTTTTTTAGGTTCTACAAGGGTAATGTGCCCTTGTGTTTATAATTCCATAGTGTCAGTCAACCCTATGGGAGCCAGGTATGCACCATAACTGGTACAGAAATAGTAGGTGAAATTAATTGGAATTGGAAGATCCGACAGCAGAACAAGTGGACTGACACTTGTAAAAGTGCATACATACTCTTTCATTTCATGACATGCACACACAGTCACGTGATCTCTGTGTATTAAGCTTGACAGTGCATTCACAGTTTAGCTTGGATAGAACAACCCCACATCCTGTAGGCATAATAAAGAACTGATACCTGTCAGAGCCTGGGGCTGAGTGCACACCTTGGCACAACCTGATGACTTAATGAGGGTTCCACATGAGTGCAGAACAGGCTAGGACAGATAATCTGAAGGATTTTGGGTTGAAGAAGACTCAAATGACATTCCCCACCAGAGGCCTTTTTTCTCAGGCACAATCATCCTGAAATGCTGTCCACCTGACTTGGCCCTCAGAAGTCCTGGCTCTCTGCAACTTTCTAAGTGACAGTGACAGATTCTAATGTCCAATAGCCCAAAGCCAACTTCCTACCTCTGACTTGCTAGACATAGTACCTTTCAAGGAAGTGACCATGACCTTCACCTGGTAGAAATTTGAACCTGGCCCAGAAGATGGTGTATCAGTGTGTGAGGCTTTTGGAAATACACACACTTAATACACAATGATTAATAGTTCTAGAGGATGTGCTTTAACTTGGGAAGAAAAAGGCAGTGGGAGGAGCATTGTAAAAGCTTACGTATTTATCCGAATTCCCCAGAGAAACAGAACCAATGGCATGTGAGCCTCTGTGCATGTGTGTGGAAGTTGAATTATTTATTTATTATAAGGAATTGACTCATGCAACTATGGAGGGTGACAAATCCAAATATCTGCCATCTGCAAGCAAACCATTGGGGGTGGTTTCATAGTAATAGAAACCATAGAGCCATAGCAACCAAATGATATTGTGTATTGTATTGACATTAAAATTCACAAAGAGAATAGTACAGAATAGAAGACACAGATTCAAAACTGCACAATTCAGTCATCCAACTCTTTGACAAAGGTGCCACAAACATACATTGGAAAAAGGACAGACTTTTTAAACAAATGATTCTGGGGAAACTGGTCATTCATACATAGAAGAATGGGACTAGATGATTATCTCTCAATCTGCACAAAAGTCAACACAAAGTGGACCAAAGACCTAAGAATTTTAACAGAAACAATGAAACTGCTAGAAGAAAACATAGGGTTTACACTTCACCAAAGAGGTGCAAGAAACAACTTCCTAAATAGGACCCTAGACACAGGAAATAATTGTAAGAGTTAATAAATGCATTGGCATCAAATTTAAAAGCTTCTGCACAGCAAAGGAAGCAATTAAGAATGAGAACAGAGAGCCTACAAAATGAAAAAAAAAATCTTTCCTTGCTACTCTTCTGACAGAATTAATGCCTAGAATATACAAAGAAGTCAAAAAACTTAATACCAAAAATTCAAATAACCCAATTAATAAATGGAAAAATGATTTCAACAGACATTGCTCAAAAGAAGAAATACAAATGGACAATACATATATGAAAAAATGTTGAATGTCATTAGCTACTAGAGAAATGCAAATTAAAATACACTAAAGATTACATCTAACTCCAATTAGAATGGCAGCCATGAAGAATACAAACAATAATAATTGTTGGAGAGGATGTGATGAAAAGGGAAATCTTTACACTGTTGGAAGGATTGTAAATGAGTATGATACCATGGAAATCAGCCTGGAAGTTCCTCAAAAGACTAAACATGGAAACCACCATATGACCCAGCTATACCACTCTTTGGTATTTATCCTGAAAAGCTAAAGTCATTCGACTACAGTGAAACATGCATAGCCATGTTTGAAGTAGGATGATTCACAATAGCCAAACTATGGAACCAGCCTAGGTGTCCATCAATGAATGGATAAAGAAAATGTGGAATACATTTTCCAATACACAATGGAGTTCTAATTGCACAATATAAATTTTTCAGTAATAAAGAGGAATGAAATTATGTCATTTTCAGGAAATGGGGATGGAACTTGAGTGCATTATATTAAGTTAAAGTAAGCTGAAGTCAGAAAGTCAAGGGTGATGTTTTCTCTCATATGTGGAAGCTAGAGAGAATAAAGGGAAAGAAAGGTATACGTTAGGGGTGGGGAATCTAGTGAAAATTGAACAGAGGTCACAGAAAGGGGACCAAGGGGGAGAGGGGATGGGGGAAAGAGGAAATACTAGGAAGTGGCATTGTCCAATTTATATGGTTATATTGTGTGTGTGAATGTGTAACAAATTCCATTATATATAACTATGACAATAAAAATATGTTTTAAAAAATGGGCTGGGGATATGGCTCAGTTGGTAGAGTGCTTGCTTTGCATGCATAAAGCCTTGGATTTGAATCACAGCATGACACACACACACACACACACACACACAAAAGTGACCAGTTTGGAGTCATAATATCCTATAAATGGAATAATTGATCATTGCTGTGTCTCCTATGGAGACATTTCTCCCTTTCAGATAAAGACCACTAGGCCAGCAGAATGTAAAGTTGCAGGAAGGGGAAGCAAAACATTTATTTGCTTATGAATCACTAAGGTTCTAGAGAGTGGTGTCACCTTTATTTGCACCTCTCAATTCCTGGGTTTGTGAGCCCCAGTTATGGGGGAAACCATGTTATGTATCAGATACTGAATCTGAGCATGTAGAGTTTTTGGAACACCTGTAAGGTGTTTCCAACTAGCCAGTGCCTTTCAAAAGGCCATTCCACCGTTCTTTCAGTACAGTTACATCAGGCTGATGAGAAACATGGGAAGACAAGTGCATTCCATGCACATCAAACCACTGCCATGTGTTACTTGCTGTGATATAGTGAATAGATAGGACAGACAAAGAGTGAAACAGGCAGTTAGGGCAATGGGCACCATAAAAGCTTCTCTAAATGTAAAGGCCACTCCATGAAATTAACCTTTAGAAACTTTCCAAACACTCCAGCCAACTCCTTTGTGCTGGAGCATGGAAAAGAGGAAGCAGGGTGGACCTGAGTGAAGGCTACAGACTCAAGGGCTAAAGGGGCGCATAACCAATCAGAAGGCCACAGGCCAAACCAATAGCCTTGGCATTTTTCCAATACCTGATTAACACAGATATTGATAAATGTCCCTATGCATTATCTCTATTAACCACTAGACTAGTACACGTCGTAGGTGGCAAACTACTGTTTCTTTTCATTGCACTTGAATAAATCCTACTCTTTACATTCACTCTTCACTGTGGATTTCATTCTTCAAATTTGCGAGACAAGAACCTGAAAATAAGTCGCTGAGTATGGCTGGGGTATTCTGCAACAATTAGATCCTGCTCACCTCTGCCAAAGAATCTGATCCCGATATTGAGACCAGCACTAAGGCTGGTAGGCACCCCTTGATATAAAAAGCTGCCAGTGAGGTAGAAGGGTATACCTCTTCCAGTAACTGCAGCAGCAGAAGTGGAGAATCTGACTGTCTATAAATTTAGTTTCAGTGGTTTTCTTGATCAGAAGCAATGCTGTGCAGAATTCCTTGACCATCAACAAGACATTCTGTATGTTCCCAGGTGATAGTATATCATCACATGCAGAGAAGGCACACTATATTCAAAATATGTATTACAGTAAAAACAATGCTGCTTCTTCCATGATTGAATAAGTACAGCGTAATCATGGCAATCAACCTGCCATCAGGTAGTTGGCTGATCAACCGTGGATCCAGTGTTGGTATCTGCCTTTAGTGACTGGGTACTCAGTGGGCCTTGCTGGCTGGAATCTGTGCTGCTGAAGCCATGCATGACTTCTAACTTGGCCACCTTAGCACTTTCTTCATAGTCTTATAGGGTAGTGTCAGGGTGACTGGAGCCAGAGTTTGACTCATATTCACAAAGCAGGTCACCCTCTCTTCCTCATTATTAAAGTCCTTCTATGCCATTCAGGCAGGATTCACTCCTATTCAACAACTTATCCCCAAATGCTTTTGTCACCACTTTTTTTTATCATCTGTTTTCCAAGCCCCTACTTTTGATCCAAACTATTAAGCACAATGATAAGTTCTCTCTTCCTCTCTTTCTGTGTCTCTGCAGTATTAAAGATGGAACTCAGCGCCTTCCCCATGCTAACCAAGTGCTCTATTGACTTATGATATATATCCTATTAAATTTGGAGATTTGGTGAGAGGTGTGAGCTGGCAAACGGCTTGAGATACTCACTTTGAAATTGTTTTTCAGTCTGCAATTTTGAAGGGAATTTTTGGAGAAGATCATTAACTCAGTTAAAACAGAAGTTTGGTACTATTGGGAATGTGAAAATTTTATTAAATACATTTTTCAAGATCTCATCTGTTGTGGTTGAATCTGGAATGCTCCCCAAATCTCAAGTGCTGAAAGTGTATTCCTCAGTGTATCACATTTCAGATGTGGAGCTTTTAGGCAATGATTTGATCATGAGGGCTCTGAACTCAACAATGGATTAATCCATTTTTTAAATGGATGGATTGGTGCATCTTAGCTGGATGGACTCCTAAGAGGTGAAACCTAGTTGGATGAAGTAGGTCACTGACCACATATTCTAGAAGGGTTTGTATTTTCTCTGGTCCTTTTTTGCTATCCAACTGCATTAGCTGAGGAAATTTCCTACATCACTCTTTTCTGCCATAAATTTCTGTTTCACCTTAGGCCAGAGCAATGAGGTAGCTAAACACGGCTCATGGATAAACCAGGAGCCCAAATAAATGATTTCTCCTCTAAGTTGTTCTTGATAGTTTTTTTTTATCACAGTGATGACAAGATAACTAACATCAGCATTGTGCATATCGAAAGGGAATTGTGTGTCTTGATTCTTACATCATTGAATCCAAAGCTAATGAGCACTGTCCTGAAAGGGCTTTGTTTTCTGGCTCTATTATACGTGGGGGTGTATAGGATATGGGCGTCTGTGGGAGGCCCATGTCAGGAGCCCAGCGTTTTTCCTCTCCTGATTGGATGAGGCACTGTGGGTCATCCTGCCGATGATCTGGCTACTCTTAAGTTGCTAAAGACGGTAGTCTTGATATTAAGGGAAGAAATAAGGCAACCAAATGTGTGTTCATGTGTAGGCTTGCCTTCCTGCAGCCCCATGGGTCCAGCTACGCTCACCTGTTTCTTTGTGATATTAACCCCTTGCCCTACTGGGGATAGAATGTTCCATGGAAACGCCCTTCTCTTACTCTGCCTTTGGGTGTGGCCTTCCTAGATGTCAGTCAACCTGCTGACAGCAGACATCATGAAGCTAGACTCAGCCCCTTGAAACCTGACACCTTACCTCATTTGAATGGCTTCTCCTCAATAAAAGCGGTCAGCATGTGCGCTCTCTCTCTCTCTCTCTCTTTCTCTGGGTGTCTGTGAGGCAGGAGATGTCCAAAGTCCTTCAACTAGAGGAGGAAACCTTTAATGCAGGGGCCTAATCTTTTATAGTACATGCAAAGATGGAAGCATTTGTAGTCGAGGCATTCAGTGTTAACATGTTAACAGTGTTCTCCAGTCTGGCTGTGATACCACTTGGCACCCGGGCTCATAACCAGATTGAGAATGTGCTCTACTGCAGTTTTCATCCACTATTAATCTGTTACTCTGACTTACCCCCCCATTTGTTTATGATTGCCTGCAGATGGATTTTGTCCTTCTCAGGGATATTCTGACCAAGGGATAGAAAGCTACATTTCAGAGAGCTCCATCATGTTTGTAGATAATCTGTATAATCCATGAGCCTGCAGTGCTATTCATCAGTGAATCCCAGGGTTTCATCTGGGACCTGTGGGGTACAAAGGAGGGGTGACCCTCACTACCATGGCATCTCACAAGGGACTCAAGTGAGGCCACACTTTCCTACAGTTAGATTATTATGACAGAGCTCTTGTTTGTCTTCATCTTGTTTGAGAAGCTGCTATAAAGAGTCATAGGCTAAAGTTCCATGAGAACGTATATCTTCAAGAGATTCCAATAGGCAGTCAGTCATTTTGTGTGTGTGTGTGTGTGTCTCTGTTACTAGGGATTGAATGCAGGGTCACTCTAGAACTGGGCTACATTGCCAGTGAAGAATTATTATTACTATTATTATTATTATTATTATTATTATTATTATTATTTTGGCACTGAAGAGTGAACATAGGGGACAAGGTAACTCAGCCACACCCTCAAGTCCTTTTATATATATATATATATATATATATATATATATATATATGTGTGTGTGTGTGTGTGTGTGTGTGTGTGTGTATGTGTGTGTGTGTATTCTGGTTCCATAGATATATGATTTTAAGATGGGGTCTCACTAACTTACTTAGGGCCTACCTAAATTGCTGAGGCTGGCCTTGAACTTCCAATCCTCCTGCCTCAGCCTCACAAGTCACTGGGATTAAAGGAGTGTACCACCACACTCAGCTCCATGGTTTATTTACCATTTTTCATTCTTGAGATAGCATGTTTATAAGTTGCCCAGGCTGGCCTTGAACGTGAAGTCCTTCTGCCTCACACTCTCAAGTAGCTAGGATCACAGGAAGGCTTCAGTTCCCCAGCCCATTTGTTGTTTTAATGAATAACACAGCAGTGAGAAGGGCAGCTTCCTGCCTCTGAGCCGTTGGATGTCTTGTCACCTAGGTGGTCCAGAGATTCAGGAGGCATGAGAAGAGACTCCCAAACTTCTATGCTGAAGGAGTATCCAAGATTATTAATGGAAGTGCATATTGATTAATTTTGGTGATGAATTTGGTAAATGAACTGGCAAATGGGAAATACACTGCCTCATGAACACTGTGAGACTTAACTGGGTATTGGGTATTGGACCTATTGATCTTCACGTACTCACAGCTTGTTCATTTTCCTTAACACACACACTGCTGTCAGAACCATTTATCTCTGGCAATGGCTTTGCTTGTGCTTTGCAGACATGGCATTTGTGAACCTGGTTTCATCAGATTCTGAGAGACCTTGAAGACATGACTCACCAACAGAATCAAACCCATCTAAGGACTGAACCAAAGCTCCTCAATACCATCCTGCAATAAGAGGTAGCAAAATTCTGTGGGGAACAAAGGGCTGATTCCTGATCAGAGTAAGGACCTTACAAGATGCCTCTTTAAGGTCTATATTTTGTTTTTTTTTGCTCCAGATGAAGTGCTAAGGAAAATGGTGACATGATCAAACACAAAGAAACCAACTGGGAGAAAATCACTGACTTATCTGGAGAAACGTGATCATCAGAGTAAATAAGAGAAATGCAATTACACCAAATTGGACAATTAAAAGTTCACAAATCCACATCAATAGAATGATGAAATGTATAAGGCCCCAAATGGAAACTGATAGGATGGAAAAGTCTACCTCATGGTACACTGTCCACTCATGAATGTGGGCTGAGGTCAGAAATCATCATGGTGGCTAAAAGTGTGGGAGTACCACTGGTATGGACCAGGATCTTTACACAGTTCAAAATATCACCAACTATTCCCTAAATACAAAGGAAAACTAGTAAGCATCAAGTCAAGACATGAAAGGTTAACCTGAGCAGAAAGCACATAGCCACTATTCTCATACACAGGTGTCCCATTGCTCCTGCTAGAGTGCCACAAGAGGTCACATCACTTTAAAAAACAATTGTGTCTGTAGGGAACGTGTACACAGGTTTTCTTGGCATGTTTCCCTAAGCAGTAAGTACAGCAAGTATTGCATAGCATTTATTGCATTGGGTATTATGAATAATATAGGGGTGATTCCAAATATACAGCATGTTGCATTTAGGATATATGTAAGTGTTACACCATTTTGTATTTGGGACTTGGAGCATCTGTCCATTTTGGTATCCACAGTGGTCTAGGAACTGAAGCCCTAACAGTACTGAAGGATGACTCTATACACGGATAAATAGCAAAAATACTTTCCTATTAAGTTCAGTTGTTCAGATAATATATTCATATATAATTGTATATGATAATTACATATTATAGTCACATAATACATGTTCTATAGTAATATAATATCACCTTTATAATGGATATAAACAAACTAAGAGTAGAAAATACCTCCCTTAAATTGCTAATAAGTCTCACTAAAGGGATTACGTGCTCTTAAGAAGGGCTTGCTTGTGAGGGGAGTGTTAGTCCTTTTGTCCTTCTTCCGTCTGCCATGTAAGGGTACAGCGATCGTCCCCTCCAGAAGACACAGCACCCAAGGAACCAACTGGGAAGCAGAGTGCAGCCCTCACCAGAAAACAGAACCTCTGACCACCTGACCTTAAACTTTAGTGTTTCAGAATTGTGAGAAGCAAATTTCTGTTCTTTAAAAATCACCTCGTCAGTAGCATTCTATTAAAGCATCACAAAATGGACTAAGACACGTGTGAAATATGCATTTATGTATATATCTGTGTACATATATTTCACAATAAATTAGAATACAGTAGAATGAAAAAAGTCTCACTAAAAGAAATAAAGAAAACCTATAATACATTGTTAAATTAGTTCATCTAAGTCAAGAATAAAGGAGGAAGCATCATTGTCCATATTGTCCTTGAACATTAGACTGTAAGTGTGATCGTAGGAGCAAAGGTGACTCCATTTTTTTTATGACTCCATCCTGTAAAACAACCAGGCCAAGTAGAAGGGTCGTGACTGGAGCAAGATGTTCTTTTCCTTTTGCTATAGAAACCTTTAAGAACACGGAACTACCTAATGGGGCATTGTTTCTGTAACTAGGGTAACAGGCTCTGTTTCTGTAACTGGGGTGACTGGGCTAACTGGGACTGGTTAGGCTTCCCTCTGCCTGACTGCACTCTCCTGCTTCTGTAACCTGGCTGGCTTGCATTGGCTGGACCCCCGAACATCCCTATTGCGGTTTTCAGGCTTATAAGGAGGGCCCTTGCAATTGTTCGGGGCTGATCAGGGGAACAGCTTTATGTTCTGGTCAGCTGCCACCGGTGTGCTTCAATAAAGGCTTGATTCGATGATACGTGAGTGGTCTGGAAGTCAGTTTATGAAACCCTGGGACAAAGCTTTAACTATAACATTTGGGGGCTCGTCCAGGATCAATTTCTTCCCTACCCTCATGCCAAATTTGCCTCCAATGACGGGCCTTTGGACCTCGGCCCCGGAGTAGAGGGGAGCTCCTGAGAGATGTTCCTCAGCCTCACTCTGAGGACGACTCCATTCCATCCTAGGACGCTCTGAAAAGCCTCCTGCTGGCTGTCAGTTCTGGTGAGTCGACTCTTCTGGGGGAAAATGTCAGATTGGACTCAGTCGCTTACACCTTCCCCGGGACAGGACCAGACATCGTCACTGTCTCCCTGGAGGTCTCCCTGTGTGACCTCATCTGTCTGTTTCTGGGGCCCACTGGAGGCCTCCCTGTGGGGCCTCATCTGTCTGGGGGCAAGAGGAGATGTGATCTCTGCCCCATTAGAGGTCTCCCTGTGTGATCGATTGTTGCTTGTCCTGTGTCTGTTCTGCTGTTTGTCATTTTTCTAGCATCTTCTTACTGTTTGTCATCTGTCCTGTGTCTGTTGGCCGGCCGTTTGTCTTGTGTGTATCTGACCATGTGTTGTGCTGGGCCCTTTTCTTGTTCCCATAACCGCTCTTCTTTCATCAGGACTCCTTCGCTCCACCGACATCAGAGACAAGGAAGTTCTACTGACCCCTTTAATTTGTTTTCTTAACACTTTTCAGGACTTTGTCTGTTGGTTTGTTTTTGTTTGTTCCCTTTGTGTTCTGTGTTAATTTCTACCTCAGTTTGTTTCTAATGGGAAAAAATGGTTAAAATGGTTTTAACTGTGCTCACTACAGCTTGCATTAGAATGTAAAGTGCTGCCAACAGGAATAAAAATTGTCAAAAGTAAAGGCTAAAGGTAAAAAGATAAAGGCATTCTAGAGATTGTCTTCATTTAGAAACTGGGCCAGATGGCCAACTGGGTAAATCATGTGACTTCCTATAGAGGACACATTAAAACTAAAGTGTTTTATAAAATTATTATTCCTAAATTGTATAACAAAAAGCATAATTTTGTCTAGAAATTTAGCTTTTGTCTCTCAGTATTTGCAAGCATAAATAACTCCCAACTACTAAAAAATGGTCTAAAGATTTTTCAATGTCAGGCTAAAAGTTGGTGGCCCTTATCCAAGAAACGAGAAAAACCAGTTTAAAATGGAACCCCACCCTGGGGGACTCTCCCAAGGAGACCGATGAAGCTGCATCTCTGGGAAGTTCCTCCAGGGAAAAGTAAGCCCCCTTCGTTTGTCTGTGTTCCCCCAACTCTTTTCAGCGTTCATGAACAGGACCACCTCAGGAAAAAGATCAGAAAACTTTTAAAATTCTATATTTGTTAAACTCATAATTTTGATCCAATATGCCTAGGTTAATATGTTTTTCTGATGACACTCTGCTTTATTCTAAGGCCAATTTACAAGGTTTGACTCACAATCTAATAGGTTTTAAAAAATAAGCTACAAGGCTTTTGTGTGTCTGTTTGCTTTGTGTGGGTGCACCAGTGTACTGTCTGTCTACATGTATTGCCATGTCTACATATATTTGGTACAAAAACTTGACATATGAGCTCATAAATTAAAATTTTTAAAAAATAGATCCAAATACTTTTGGTTAATATAATTTAAAAGGTTCAATTTAAATTGGAAAAATAAATAAAAGTACAAATGTCTTTAAAGTTACTAATGCACAGTTTTGTTTCTAGATGGTTAAACAGCTGTTAAAATGTTAATGTCTATAAAGTGTCTGATATCCATTGTCTCTAGGATTTTTATTCAACAAAAAAAGATTACTAATACTATTCAATGCACTTGTCTGATACCTTGTTTTTTTTTTTAAAAAAAGATACATAAATTTTATCTAAACGTATATAAAATTAATCATGGATGTGTTTGTTAGAGACATCTAATTGGTACAAAGTTAAAAATGCTGACTGTTAAATATAATATCAAGTACTTTTAACTCCTTAAATTCCATAAGGTAAAATGCTTAAACAATGTTGGTGTTTTCACAAATTGGTAAACTAAAAAAGAAATTTGAAATTATTGTGTTATTATAAAAACAAGATTACTCTAAATTACAAAGTCCCAACAGGTATAATTCTATATACAAGGAGTCAAGAGGTTTCAACTGTATTTCAATTAAAGTACTGTAAATAACAAATATTTCATCTTATTAAAATGGATTAATTTATCTAAACTCAAAAGTTTATAAGGGTTATTTCAAGGTACAAACAAAAAAATCAATGGGTTAAAAAAATTATTTAAAAGTTCTAAATATAAAAATATATTTAATGAAAAACGTTTCCAGGTAAAAAGTCTTTATGTGATAAAGTATAATTATAATGCATTTAAGTAAACAACAAAAGGGTCTAATTAAGTAATATAAAGGTCTATAAATAAAAGACAAATATTAAAAGGTTTATATGTAACTAAGTTGGTTATATATGTAACACAAATATTTAAAACTATTCAAGGTTGTTCCCTAAGGACAAATAATAATGTATTGATATATTTATATGTTAAAATGACAAAAACTTCTAAAAATATTAATTACATTATGTCTGTTAAGGTTTATCCCCTAGAACAAGTAATCTTGGAGAAATTAAGGTTTATACATCTGTGGCTAAACAGCAACTGTTATTTTAAAATACTGTCCTACATTACAAAGTCTAGATTTTCCTTTAAAAGCTAACCTTGGTTAATATAAAAACATCAATAAAAGTGTGGTACATTACTCTTCTTTACAGATTAAATATGTTCATATCTTTCAGGTATACAAGTCTTTAAGGAAAAAGGTTTAAAGAACATTTTATCAAGCGGGTATTCTCCAAACTAAACTTGTCTGTAATGGTAATTTAAACTTATAAAGATAATAGATTTTATTGGGGATTTATATCATTTGATGTTTAGTAACCAAATCTTATGTTACCTTTTATACTAAAATACAAAAAATTAAAGATATTTTAAAAAGTAATGAAAGCCTAATTTTTTAAAGGTTAAATAATATAAAACATTTTGCCACTTTTCCACATAAAAAAATGTTAAGGGCTCTCAGCCTTTCCTTAATTAATGTTTCAGATGTATGTCATATTGTACTACTAACATTCATGCAGAGTCAGAAAACAATATATGTAAACTTTATAAAATGATACTAAAAAAAGACAAAGATCAACTTTAGAACTAAAACACTTTACCTAAGTTTGTGAAGAGCCCTGCCTTACCTGAGATAAGGCTCTGCCTCTCACCTTACAACTTGTCAGAATAACTTCAAAGTAGGCCAGATTTCAGTTAATTTAAAGTTATATTCAAAGATTAATTTTATTGGAAAGATTACTGTGATCTCAAATAAAAAATATAATGTATAACTCAGGCAAAGTTCAAAATTATATACAAGCAAAATGTGTTTTTCTATTGTTAATTTCACTTGGCATTTTCATTATAACTAAAAAAAATGTGACCACTACACTTAGAGCAACCAAGAAAGAGACCTTTACTGTGACAATGTTGATTAACATGAGAGAGAGACAGAGAGAGAGAGAGAGAGAGAGAGAGAGAGAGAGAGAGAGAGATGCAAAAGAAAGAGAGAGAATGGAAAGTAGAGATAGAAAGGAAAGTGCAAGAGAGAGCGGGGGAGAGAAGGAAAAAGAGAGGAAAAAAGTGAAAGGGAAATGAGAGACAGGGAAAGTGAGAGAAAAAGGAGAGAAAGAGGGGAGGACCTGGCAAGAGAGAGTTTTTATAGCCAAAAATCTAATGGGGTCTCTGGGTCTGCAAGCTGCCTTGTTGGCGTACAGTGATTGGATCACAGTAGATGCTAAGGTGTCATCTTCTGCCTTCAGGCAGGTCTTCAGCATTACATAAATTAATACATAAAATAAGGATATTGTGTTATGTAAAAATCAACTGTAAAGTTATAAACATTAAAGTTAAAGCCCAGCATTCTTACTTTAAACTGGTAAAACTGACTTGCTGGATGTTTAAGGCCAAATTTAAATATTAAGGTTAAAATAAAGGGGCCAAAGAAACCAATATTTGGCTCTTGCCCTCTGAGTCAGCCTGAACCCAGGACAGGGGGAAAGCTTTGCAACTCCAGGCCACATAACCTCCCGATAAGGGAGATTAATGAGACCCCTGGAGAACAGAAAGCCAATGAGTCTCCATGCTGCAAAAGAGGAGGGTCATTAAAAAGGGGAGACATGCCTGATGCTTCCATGGGAAGCCATATGGTCAGCAAGACCTTGACCCATTCTAATGCAGATGACACTAACAGAACTAAAATGCTGCTCACAAGTTCCCCAAGAATGTCCTCCGAGGAAACTCAACTGACTCTTATCAATAGATAGGAATAAGTTCAGTTTTACCAGTTTGGTCTTAAACACTTAGCAAAAAACAGTTAAAACCAAAGCACAACCATTCCCGGACATTTAAAAAGAAACAACAGTTATTTTAATGTAACTTAAAATGTGCACTAGTGTGAGCATCCTCAAAAATAAGTAAAACTGGAGGCAACAAAGAAAAATTCTAGACAAAAATGCCTGATAACTATCAATAAAAAACTGCCAGAAGTTTTTAGTCAGTTTAAAGCCTACAGATCTTCCTAACTTCCTACACAAGTAGATGTAATCAATGTTTATTAATATAATTATATAGCCCTAAGTAACAAAAGGATCTTTACTGAACACAGAGGTCATGCCAAAAAGGTATTTGTTTCAAAAATCAGATGACATTAACTAATTTAAATAAATGTTGTGTCTACATTCCTGATAATTCTTACAATGTTAAAAATTTACATTCCCTAAAAAAGTGCCTTATTAGGCTTTGTTAGGCCTTGTTATGGGGACATTTTCTCAGGTCTTCCACCTTCTGGTAAACAAATATTAATTTCTGTCATTTTCATGATATTCATGGACAGGTTCCAGATGCTACAACTGCTATTTGTATTAATCTTACTTCAGCACTCATGTCTTTTTGTTTCTCTCATAGAAGTGCCCACCCCAGGTGAATTTATATCCTGTTCTTCCTGAACCAGATGTTTTACCATGGACTCCTTGACCCACTCAGTTTCTAAAAAAGGACTCCAAACTGCTTGCCCACTGCACATCGCTCCCTTTAAGCTGGAAGTAGCAAGAACTGTCATCACCCTTTTCCCTTATGGCAGTTGGAGGTCCCTAATATTAGAGGAAAAATTAAGGTCAACATAGATGTTCACCAATATGTCTAGCTCAGGAAGATGTATCTGGGAAACTGCTCCCAAGATTACACTGGGTGATCTCCCATAAAGAGACACTTGCTTCCACAACCCAACTTATAAGTGGGACAACTCCCCGTTCACCAAAAATTGTGCTTCCTGGGTCCCATTTCAAACTCCTTGCCTATATCTCCAAACTGTCAATAACTCTGAACTATGTAACCTACTATTTTGATGGAATAAAAGGGAAAGAACACCTGGACTTATTAAAAGGCCAGAGCCCACTGATTTATCAACAGAGACTGGCTGCCCCCATTTTAGTTCCCCTCCTGGCTGGTTTGGGAAGTCCCTCAGCCATCAAATAGATATAGATTTAGAAAAACTAGAAAGGTCAATCTCCAAACTAGAGGTTTCACTAGACTCTCTGACAGAAATAGTCTAACAAAACAGATGAGGTCTAGATGGTCTCTTTCTGAAACAAGGAGGACTTTGTATGGCTCCAGGAGAAACCTGTTTCTCTGCAAACCATTCTGGGGTAATAAAGAACAGTTTGGCGCTTGTGAGAAACAGGTTAAAGGAAAGAGATGAAGCACTAGAAACTTCAGGCAATTGGTTCCAAAACCTATTCTCATGGTCCCCTTGGTTGACTACCATCATTTCAGCCATAGTTGGGCCCCTAGTACTTCTCCTGATTGGGATTACTGTAGGACCCTCCCCCTTAAAAACCCTCCTAAACCATATACACAAGAATGTAGGTGAGGTCAGACTTATGGTCTTGCGAGCCCAGTATAGTCCCTTAGACACAGAAGGATGGAACAAAACCTGAGGCCTAATGATGTGCAAGATTGACATCAAACCTCCTAAAACCAGTGGGGAATGTGATAGTAGGAGCAAATGTGACTCCATTTTGTTTTATGACTCCATCCTGTAAAACAACCATGCCAAGTAGAAGAGTCGTGACTGGAGCAAGATGTTCTTTTCCTTTTGCTATAGAAACCTTAAAGAACACGGAACTACCTAATGGGGCATTGTTTCTGTAACTAGGGTAACAGGCTCTGTTTCTGTAACTGGTGTGACTGGGCTAAGTGGGATTGGTTAGGCTTCCCTCCACTTGACTGCAGTCTCCTGCTTCTGTAACCTGGCTGGCTTGCATTGGCTGGACCCCCGAACATCCCTTTTGCGGTTTTCAGGCTTACAAGGAGGGCCCTTGCAGTTGTTCGGGGCTGATCAGGGGAACAGCTTTATGTTCTGGTCAGCCGCCACCGGTGTGCTTCAATAAAGGCTTGATTCGATTATATGTGAGTGGTCTGGAAGTCAGTTTATGAAACCCTGGGATGAAGCTTTAACTATAACATAAGAAGTACTTTTTCAGTTATGACAAAAAAAGGGACCAAGATTGGGAATGGGAATGGAATCTTCCCTCTTCTCCTGAACTCACTAAGGCAACTCCTGTGACAGCACCATCACAATGGATCCCCCTGTGAGCATCCTGATCAGTGTGGGACCCACCCTCGAGCCCACCTACACAGCATGTAGTTTCTACCCTTCTCTCTCCGGTGGAACCACTGGATTCTGACAAGAGACTGTGCAACTTAATTACTGGGGTGCATGTGAGTAAGGAAAGCAGACAGAATGTGGGGACAAAGCTGTTGCAATGTCACCTGTGCTGATATATCCCAGTGCCCATAAAAGTGCCTGACCTACGTGGGTTAGGAAATAAATACTCTTGAAGCAGCAAATGAATAAGTCCTTGTGATACTCCCACCTATTTGAACCACTGTGGTTGCTTCTCCAAACTCACCACATGCTGCCTGATGTGAGTTTGGGTGTCCTAGGAGTTCTCAGGCATTAAGACAATCACACGATTGAAACCCACAGGGCTGCGTGCTCCACTCCTCACTTAGCAGGTCTCTGTGTTTTCTGCTCAGGCTCCCAGGGGGTCACTGCTTGTCCCAGGGTGAGGCCTGTCCCACTTGTTTCCCCTCTCCTGAAGGGCTTCTCACAGGGACAGGCTTGCAGAGAAATGCACAGCCCCCAGGTGTGGGCCCAGGTGATCTCCAGTCCCCATGCTGGCACTGTCACTACACCTGCAGGTGAAAGGACAAACACTTCCCAGCAAGGCGCTGAGGTCATGGAGTCCTAAACTTTATCACCTCCCATGCCCAACCTGCAGGATGCTGCCTCAGAACCACTGCAGACAGCACACACAGTCAGGTAAGCAGGGATTTTTTTCCTTCTTTGGACAGTTGTAAATTTTATGTGTATCTTGATGCTTCTAATCAGTCATAAAACTAATCCATGTCAATTTACCAGATTAGTCTTTTATTATTTTTTTCATCCTGAGGTTTTACATTGGTTAGAACTCTGGGTTCTCCATATTGGACGTTAGGGAACCCACTCAAGTCTGCTTTCCACACATCTTTTCCGTGCCAGCGCCTACTATCGCTCTGGGCCACCCTCAGTGGGTCCTCCATGCCTGTTGGGTAGGTCTGTGTTCTCTCATCTTGTCCACAGGAGTCTCTGAGCAGGAATATATTCCTTGTTAAGTGTCCCTTCTGTGGCACCAGTGTCCCCCACAAATGGACTCTCTGCTAAAGGGGTGTCAGGGGAGACCCTGCAGAGCCTCTGAGGGATCTTGTCCACTATGTGACTGGCACTCAGTCCCCGGGGCCCAGGTCCATGCTGTGGCCACCGTGATTTCTCAGGTCAGCATGTGGAGCCCAAGGGAGTCTGCAGGAGTCCATTTAGAATTCTGTTCTGTTAGAGTCACATTAACATCCCTTAGGGAAAAGGCCTGATTGTGTTTTCCATTTGGGGATAAAAAGGCTACTCAGCAAAAACGTGTGGCTCACCCTGATGAGGAAGAAAAACTGGAGGAAGGGAAAGAGAGCAAAAGGAAATGTGGGTGTCAGCTTCTCCAGTCTGGCTGTATCCCCCTTGGCACCCCGGCTTGTAAGCAGGTTGTGAATGTGCTGAACTGCTGTTTACACCCACTATTAATCTATTCTCTGACTTACCCACCCCATTTGTTCATGAAGCAGAAGATGATATTTCTATTCTTGCCAGGGATACTGTAGATGGGCAGCACACGCCCTTCATGAGGGCTCGGAGCATCTATTTAGATCCCCTGTGTCTGCACACATCCTAGGGTTGTGGGAGACCCTTAGTCTCCTGGCTGTGAATGTCTGCAGTCGTGTCTCAGGACAGCCTCAATGTCCACAGGCTCTGGTTAGTGGGGCTGTGCTGATACACACCATGGAAATTCTCAGGGCGGGGAGGACTCACAGTCTCCCACAGTCCTAGGAAGGTGTGGAGCACAGGGTGAGCTAGGCAGACCTGGAGACTCCACTGCAGCCTGAGCCTGTCCTCTGGCTCATCTCAGGCTTGGTCTTCTGAAACATCCCTGTTCTCTCCGTCCCCTCTGTGTGGTCTACCTCACAGCTGTAGACCTATTGTGCATCTTTACTACGCCAGTGAGTTTCAAACTCCCTTTCCTATCTTGTAGATGCTTTCAAGTGGTCAATTGTGAAAATTCTGCAGGTACCACAGTGCCCAGGTGGACAGGGATATGTGCTCTGACCATACCTCCCTCTCAGCTGCCATCCCTATACTTACGTTTCTATCCATTTTTATAGAAAGAAATCATCTGCACATGTCTGTGTCTTGCCATTGCCCTGTAAAATGTATTTTTGAAACAACCTGAGTCAGGGCACAGGGCTCTTCCTCACGCTCACTTTCCCCTTGGAGGGGGACACTGCAGCTTGGTGCAGCACAGGTCTCACGGTGGGTCTTTGAGTTTCTGGGCATGAAGTCTTGGTCTATTTTTCTGAGAGGGTTTAGTTTATGGTCAGTATTACATTGGGGGATGTATTGATGCCGACACACTTAATCTCATGGGTCTATCTCTTCATCCCCTGCCCTAGGTACAAGCCGACCCTGCGAGTGCTGACGTGATCTGCTCAGCATGGATATGGGGATGGTTTTCCTCATTCAGACAGGAGTAGGATTCGTGGGAAACTTCTCCCTCCTTGGTCTCTATAATTTCACCTTGCTCACTGGACGTCACTTTAGACCCACAGACTTGATTCTCAATCAAGTGGTACTGGCCAATTCCATTGTTCTTTTGGCTAAAGGAGTCCCCCAGACTCTGGCAGCTCTGGGATGGAAACGTTTCCTGGATGACACGAGATGTAAACTTGTCTTCTATTTTTATAGAGTGAGCACTGGTGTCTCCTTCAGCACTTGGTGCCTGTTCAATGGCTTCCAGGCCCTAAAGCTAAACCCCAGAATTTGCAGGTGGATCACGCTCAAGATGAGATCACTACGATCTATTGGCTTCTGCTGTCTCCTCTGCTGGGCCCTGCATCTCGTGATAAATTCGTTTCTGCCTTTAATAGTGAATGGCCCATTGAATAAGAAAAATCTCAGTGTGGATGGGAATCATGGGTACTGTTTCTGGGTAGTGCCAGAGAGACACAGCACCTTATACACTGTCCTGTACTTCTCCCCCGACTTGTTGAGTCTGGTCCTCATGGCCTGGGCCAGCGGCTCCATGGTCCTTGTCCTGCACAGACACAGGCAGCAGGTTCAGCACATCCACAGCCGCGTCCTCTACCCGCCACCTTCTCACGAGGCCAGAGCCATACGCACCATCCTGATCCTGGTGAGCTCCTTCGTGGCCTTTTATTCCGTCTACACTGTTTTGACCATTTGGATGACTCTTGCCCCCAGGAGAGGCCAGTGGGTCATGAACAGCTCTGTGCTGGTGTCCTCATGTGTCCCAGCACTCAGCCCCTTTGTGCTCATCATCAGTGACACCCCCGTCTCTCAGGTCCTCTCTTACTGCAGAGCAAGGACACGTGGTGTCTCCTAATCCACCTGCCTGGCTAGCGGTCTGTTGTCTTGGATGTACTTGAATGTCCATGTCATCATCTGCTCATGTTTGAAGAGCCCTTATGTCAATACTGTCTGGTACTATGGCAAATGCGGTGGCCATATCTTCTGTAGTGTCATTCTACACCAGACTGACCATGAACACTGTGCACATACTTCAACAAGGATTTATCATTCTAACCTTAGGTTTCTCAGTAAAGAATGTTCAGGATGTTTTATTTATTTTTTCATTTATATGTTTTGTTTGTTCAGGATATTTTAAAAGAATGTAATGGAGGAAATTTCTGAGTTTAATGTCCAGGAAAGTTTTTTATTTTCATTTTTTTTAGAAACTCACTGAAGGCTTTTTTCATGTTTCTCTCTGTTTTTTAATTGATTCATTTTAATTGACCAATATTTATTATGTGTATTTATGGGACTCAGTGGGGTGTTCTGATCTATTTACACATTGTATAAAGATTAAATCACCTAGTTAACATGTCCAACATCTCACAAACTTATTTCTGGTGAGGATCTTTAAAAACCTGTTGTTTTAGAAATTTTTAAATGCAAAGTACATTATTAACAACAGTGATCATAAATCGTTTTCCCAATAATTTTTGAGCTCACGTTTTTTTGCAGGGGAATGAACTGCATGAGCAGTGTGAGGAAGGCACTTCCAGCCTCAGGGCAGTGGGCTGAGTCTCAGGTGCTTGGAGTGCAGACAGGTGGGGAGGTCAGCAGGAGAGGAGGGACAGGGAGGTCTCTGGGCAATCACTTAGGACAGCTGAGGAAATCTGAGTGGCTGTTTAAGATGATGGGTAGTGAAGGGATTCAGTTGAGAGACTGAAAATATCAGAAGTCCTCACTGCGTGGTACTGCTGTGCTGTGTGTGGAGGCACAGCCTGAAATCCCAGCTACTCTGGAGTCTGAGGCAGGAGTGTGGGTTCCAGGTCTACCTGGAGAACTTCACGACCCTGTCTCAAAATGGAAAAAAAAAAGGTGGAGTGTCTTGGGAAGTAACTCAGTGATAAAGCACCCCTGCATTCAATCCCTAGTACCAAAATGTAAAGTATTAGATATTTAATTTAAGTAGTGTTATTTATTTCTAAAAATAGCACTATAAGTCTTTGATATTGTGGTTTACGTCAAATGTATAGTATACTACTTAGCCCTCAATGAAAACGCACCTTCAATTGCTAGTGGATAACATTAAGCATCTAAATTGCTTATAAAATGTGTCCCTTGCCTATTTTTACTAAAGTGAAAATTCTCAATGCACAAAATTTTATAGAATAAAATGTGATGTTTGAAAGTGTATCGCCAGAAAATTGAGCATGCTTTTCTCTGCTTTAAAAAATGTATTTAATTTTTTATTGTCTGAAATTCTAGCATCTTACTTGTGTTTTTTTTTTGTTCATGAGCAAACATTTGCAATTATATAGTGAAATGCCAACCCTGATTTTATATCAAATTTATGAGTTTTTGTGTGTTGTAAAATTATCACAATCAATTTTATTTATCTCTTGTTTTTAAAATTAAAAACTCATATTTTGAAATTATTTTCTGTTTATTTTGAAGGAACATTGAATTAAATTTACCAATCATGGTAGCTTTAATTTCACCAGATTAAACTCAGGAAATGCTTTATGGCTTTCTATCTCACTTTTATAAAGTATAAACCATGTATGGAAAGAAAGGTAATCTAATGGGAAACTCATATTGCCTGGGCTTTTTCTGTTGATCTTTCTTTTTTTTTTTCAAATTCAACTTTCCTGAACACTGTGTTGATATTTCAAAAGGGGTTCTATCTCTTGACTTACAAATAAAACACTTATCAATTTAAATTTTGTACATAATTTTTGAAAAGTATTTTTAAAGCTACATTTAAAAATTCTGCAACTTCAGTGATACTGCCTTTTTCAGTTGGTTTATGTTATTGTTAGAAAGCTTCAGGATTTATACCCGTGCTTACACAGTTGCAATTACTAACAGTGGGGTAGCGATGTCTTAAAGAGCTCCATTCACTCCTGTGCAGTTGGTTTTTCCTGTTCCTGCAATATTTTGTTGGTAAGTTGCACGGTGAGCATTACAGCCTCACTTTAGCCTCTGACGTTGCACACCTCCATGTCTGAAAACCAGGGGGTCAGAGGAGATGCAGAAGAGGCAAGGGAAAGGTATGGTACGAGTAGACATGGAGGAGTGTTTTCCTCTCCCTGGGGGAGTAAGGGATTGACTGACCTAAGGGAGCTGCCTCCTGGGTAAAACAACGACCTATTCGTATTTTGTGGTGCTGGGGATGAATCCCAGATCTCCACATGCTTGGCATGTCTTCTACCACTAAGCTATATCTCCAGAACTTTATTTTTATTTTGATACAAGGGCTTAGGCTGGGCTCAAATCACAACCTTTCTGCTTCAGCCTCCCAAGTAGCTGGAATTACAGGTGTGTCACAGCACCTGGCTATGTTACATTTTTAATGACACAGATAGTATTAGCCTCCATCCTATTTTACTTTAGGACATGGGCAGAAAACACAGAAGATAAATTATATGCTAAGCACACAGCAAGCTCATAAACACCATAGAATTCCTCGCATCAGAGGGAGGCTAGCCCAGCTTCCCTTGATATCCAGGAAATCGTGCTAGTTCTTTCATATGGGACAGACATGATAGATGTATGGGGAGCTATTTGTGTAATCTGAGCTGTCAGTTTGAGGGGACAGTGAGCAAGGAGCAAATAAGGCACCATGAACGGTGTGTGTGGGGGGGGGTGAGGTTTTAAGAGTACCATGGAGAGAGACTGCATCTCAGAGCAGAGGGCAGGGAGGCATAGGAACAAAACATCTGGAGTTTTAGAGTGGAGTCTCTACACGTTGTCTCTAGCAGGGTCCCAGTCGTCAAGTCCCCACCGCTAGTGCAGAGGGGAGCCTCGCTTCCTTCTCCTGGGGATGTTGTGCTGCCTTAAGCTACAGAAGTGTAGGGCATGACTTGCTGCCCGCTGCCCGGTCTTGGGGTCTTGGCTGGGATGGTGCCTGGCGATGGGCCAGGAGGCAGTGCTGTGGGTGGTGACGGAAAAAACAGAGCACCTCCAGGATAGGTCCAGGACTCTTCTGCCCTGTGGACAGCTCCTGCCTTCCCTTACAGACCACGGGATGGGTGTACACGGGAACTGGCTCCACCCTCTGACTTTTATCCTGATTGGCTCCTGCACATTATGTTAGCTGTGTGTACTTCTTCAATAAAGGAGATCCTGCTTTGACTGGTCTCCCTGGCTTGCCTGATCGTCCTCCGGAGAGGGAGGGCTGGGTGTGGGCCAGGGAGGCCAGTGACTTCACGAGTTCTTGTAGACCTGACAGAGGTGTTCTCGGCCCTTGGGGGAAGTGACCATGACCATTTGCCTCTATGCTGGTGTTCTTTTTGTGTATTTTCCTCTCTTTTGAGGTTCTGGGGATATAACCCTGGGGTGCCCTACCACTGAACCATGTCCAGCTCACTTTATTTTTATTTTGAGACAGGAATCTTCCAGCCTCTACCACCCAAGTAGCTAGGATTACAGGCATGTTTCACTGCACCTATGATTGTGCTCCTTCCAGTCCTTGAACCTGATCATGTTTAAAAAGTGTCCAAGCCAGGCTCCGTGGTGCTCGCCTGTAATCCCAGCAGCTTGGGAGGCAGAGGCAGGAGGATCACGGAATTCAAAGCCAGCCTCAGCGATTTAAGGAGGCACTGAGCAATTCAGTGAGACCCTGTCTCTAAAAATACAAAATAGGGCTGGGGATGTGGCCCAGTAGTCGTCTGCCCCTGAGTTCAATCCCCAGTACCCCTCATCCCCCCAAAAGTGACAAATCCAAGGTCAACTGTCAAGGATTAGGTTTACGTGAAGTGTTTGTTTGCAGCCTGTGAATAAGTTATGAAAGGTTGTCCCAGACATTGATATTACAGCATGCAAGTGTGTGGAAATGAGTTTGAAGCTATTTTAGAGAACCATAGTTTTCCTTTCTTATGAGAACTAAGAGCAGAGGTTCAGGAATCAGAAGTGGAATGACTCTCTTGGATTATAAGATGGCTATTTTGGAGGTGATTGAAATAGTGGGGTGTTTGGATGACAGGAGGAGGTGATGTGTCCCAGTTTTTATGAAGTTCTATGTGACTAGAGCATGAAAAGCAGATTGTGTGGGGAAGATCAAGGAAGAAGCTTCTGCAACAGTACAGGTGCATGTTGATGGTAGCCACACCATGGTAGTGGCTGTAGAAGTGGGAAATGTGGGATTCTGGATCTGTTATCTTTTTTTTTAAGTAGAGCTGCCTGGATTTAAGATTTTTAAGGGCAAGAGAGGAAAAGTAGAGTTACATGTGTCCCCAAGAATTTTGGCCTTAGTGGAAGGATGGAAGTTCTATTAACTGAGATAGTAAAGTTCACAGTAGGGCTAACTGCTGGAGATGTCAGTTTTGTCTTTGGCCCTTGGGGGAAGTGACCATAACCATTTTAACAGTTTCAGGTGTTTCCAAGAATAATTAGAAACATCAAGTAGGCAGCTGGGCATACAAGATTGAAGATGCAGATATCCAAAAGTTGTGGCCAGTGTCTGCACTGTGGGCTCTGAGTCATAGGAGTAAGATTCCTAGTCATGAAAGTAGTGCCCAGAAAAGGGAAAACAACTTGGTCTTATGCTTGGGCACCTATGTGGGATAGGGAGCATCAGAAGCACAGGTGGCACTTGTGACCATGAGAAGCATGTTGGGGAGAGGATGATTTGGTTGGTGGTCAAGGATGACAGTGGATAGGGCATGTGATACAGATGCTGATGTGTAAGTATAGTTGGGGCAAGATAACCCTTGTCCCAAGACTTGTGCTTATGCCCTGCCCTTTGGGCTGGTCAATTTTCTTGCAACCCTTTGTGTATCCAGGGCTTTCAATACGGTGGGTGGATTATGTTTAGGGCACAAGTGGTCATGGGGAGTGTCACTGGCCTGAGAAAGAGGACCACTGATGCTGTTATTTGAGTAAGAATTAGTGAGCAGGGAAAGTGACTAGCAAGAAGACATCAAGTGCAGCATAAGTGGAAAGGGAACAAGGGTGTCTGAGAGCCACAGGTGATTCTTGGTGACTGGGGTTGAAGCAAGTAACAGAGTCAGGCAGAGAGGTCTCCACAGCAGGATGGGGGCTTCCTGTGGCACTGAAACTGGAAATGGTCTGGAATAGTATTGCAGCATATTTGAGTTTTCCACATATTCTCCGGCTTCTTGCTGAGTAACATGTTTGGAAATCAGGGAGATTTCCATAGAGTGGACAAAGGATGGAAGTGGCTATGAATGTGTGTGGGCTATGTGAGAGAGGATTGGTAGGCCTGATAGAAGTTATGTGACATGATGTCCCCAGCCCCCTGCCATTGATGACATGAAGGTAAATGACAACCTCACATTTGGCTGTTTGTGAGAGGTATGATCTGGCGTCCTATGGAACAGCTTTGTGAGATGGGATGGGACCCTACCTGCCAGGCTCTGGGTTTGGATGGTGTATTCCCACCCATCTGCCTTTTGATTTGGAAGAATGTAGTGTTCAGTGAGTGCCAGTGATACTTGAGCTTGTTATGTCCTGTAAGATAAGGAGATGGAGGTGAGGGAGAGAGGGGGATGTGGTGATGAATGAGAGATGGACTCGAGGTACTGGGAGAGAAGTTGACCATAGATTGAACTTTCCCCATCTTGGCAGGACTATGTGATCCTTTAGGATGTGACCATTTACTTCTCCCAGGAAGAGTGGGAGCTCCTTGATGGGGCTCAGAAGCTGCTCTACCTTGGTGTGAAGTTGGAGAATTTTTCACTTGTAACCTCAATGGGTAAGACCCTCACCCCCACCCCATTATTTTGAGCTGGCCTCTATTTATCTACTTTGCCCCTAGAGGCAGCTCTGCCTTTTGCATCGCCTCTTTTGAGCTGTGCCATCCTCCCCACTGTCTTGGCACATGTGTAGGGAGGAGCTCTGTGCAATGCTACAAGAAGCCCTAAGTCCTTCTGTCCTGTAGTGTGTGGGGGCTTGAGGGGTCTGGGAGTCAGGTGTCTTTGAGTCAGCCCAACAGATCTCAATTTACTTTCTTCTCCCTCTTCGGGTCACTGTTCCCCAAGTTTTGCACCTTCTTTGGTGACATTTCCTGTGGCTGCCTATGTCAGGAATTGGGGCATTTTCCTGATCAATATTTACATGGACCATGGGATGTTGCCAGAACCTCCTTCAAGGATCTTTGTAATCCTAACTTTCTTTCCTATGGTCTATAGCATGCTGTGTCTCTGGGCCAGTGCTATGAGATCACCTGTCCCCTTTCCCTTAGGACTTACTTCACACAGGTCCCATTTAGTGGTACAACTCAAGGTGCAGGGAGAACCCTGTTTGTCTCAGAGAACTCCTGTCCTTGATGTTTTCAAATTATATTAGGAACCTGTCCTGTGTCCTTTGTGTTTTGGTGCAGATGTCACTGGACACACCTATTTTAATTTTTCCTGACTTGTCATCTTGTTTGTAATTTCTAGCCCCTAGACGACTCAATGTTTTTGATCTACATGTGTCACTTTTTCTCTTCCAAGCTCCCACCCTTCCACACAGTTGTACAACACTGACCCACACCTAATGTGCTATTAGGTATGTAAATATCCTTAAATATTCCTGGATGCAAACAACCTTCTACATAGCAGGCACAATGTCTTAGTGAAGGCTGTGTAATGAGTTAGATTCAGTGCTGCTCATTAGTGTCATGTCAATAGTTTTGGATCATGAGGTAGCAATATCTGAAGGCAGGTTGCAGAGGGATGAATTGGAGACTCTTGTCTTTTCTTCTTACACTGAAGTCTATCCTTGTGTCCTGCAGTTGGTGAGATATTCTGAACTCTGATATTTACAAATCAACCTGCGCCTACTTCCCATATCCTCAGAACAATCCTGTGGACTCTTGATATGTTTATCTACATGCATTTCATCATAATGTTTCTGATTTGAGGTTGTAGGTATGGAGAAAGGATTGAAGAGGCAACTACTGTGCAGAGAGTTTTTGTAGGAGTGTCACACTCCAGGACTCCAAAGTCAGTCCCATCCACCCAGAAGACTCACTCCTGTGACATCTGCACCTCAGGCTTGAAAGATATTCTGCTCCTGGCTGATTTACCTGTACAGAAGTTGTACTTGGTGAGGGCATATGCAAACCTTCATCAGCACCCGCAGCATTTCAGTGGACAGAAACCCTTGAAGAGTGATGTGGACAGAACCTCATTTGTGAAGAGCCACAGGTTCTGTATGTCAGGGAAGTCTTTCACTTTTAAGGAGGTTTGGAAGGATTTTCTTATCATATTGGGCCTTCTCCAGCCTAAGGCCATTCTTCAAAATGAGAAGCCAAACAAACTCTCAGACTGTGCAGAAGTATTTCCTGTTGGAAAAAGGCATTACAAGTTAAGTGAATGTGGAAGAGACACAAGTCACAAACACACTGTTGTTGACCACCCAAGTGTCTTCACTGGAGAGAGCCTTTGTGAATGTGGCAAATGTGGGAAAACAATCCATGGTAAGTCCTCTCTTGTTCAGCACCAGAGAATTCTCCCTGGAGAAAAGCCTTATCACTGTGGCCAGTGTGATAGATCCTTTAGCCAAATATCTCACCTCATTATACATAAGCGAGTTCACACTGGAGAGAGGCCTTACAAGTGTAATGAATGTGGAAAATGCTTTAAGCAAAAATGCGCCCTAATTGAACACCCAGTTATCTCACACTGGAGAAAGGCCTTACGAGTGTAAGGAATGTGAGAAAACCTTTAGGTGCAAATAAAATATTATTCATCACCAGAGAACTCACGCTGGAGAAAGACCATATCATTGTGAACAGTGTGGGAGATCCTTTAGCCAAAGAGCTCACGTCATTGTATGTGGGAGAGTTCGCATGGGAGAAAGACTTTTTCAGTGTGGAGAATGTGGGAAATCCTCTGGACAAAAGTGCAGCCTCATTGAACACAGCTAGTTCACACTGGAGAAAGGCCTTATAAGTGTGGAGAATGTGGGAAGTCCTTTAGTCAAATGTAACCTCATGGAACACCAAGTGGTTCCTAGTGGAGAAAGACCTCATGAGTGTGAGGAATGTGGAAAGGTCTTTAGGTACAAATATAATTTTATTCAGCATCAGAGAACTCACAATGGGGAAAAACTTTATCAGTTTGGCTAGTGCTATAGTTTAAAATTTTTTTCCAAAAATGGTGTTGAATTTAATTTCCATGTTACAGTATTGAAAGTTGGGGCCTGTTAGATATATTTAAGTCATGAAGGTTCTGCTCATGAATGGACTAATGCTTATCTTGTGGGAGTGAGGTTGTTTTTTTGTCAGAGTAGGTTGTCATAAAATTCCATTCTCCCTCGCCCCATCTTACAAGATGCTCTTGATGCCTACTGCCATGTTACAGGGTAGTATAAAGTCCTTGGAGTTTTCACCTCTAGAAATATAAGGAATAAATGCCTTTTCCTTATAAGTTACCCAGTTTGTGGTATTCTGTTAAAGCAGTAGAAAATAAGCCAGTCACTGTGAGAAGTTCCTTCAGCTCAGATATACCTTCATGACATACCAAAGAATTTACCTTGGAAAAAGGCCTTATAGGAGTGAAAAATATAATAAATTCTTTAGTCAGCACTTGAACCTTATTGATCTCTGCAGAATTCATAATGGAAAAATGCCTATGAGTATGTCCAATGTGGAAAATCCTTTGGTGGAAAGTTGTAATCATAAAACAAGTTCATACTGTGTAAAGACCCAATGAATGTAATATTTGAGAACTCCTGCAGCCAATGCTGTAGCATCCTTCAATACCAAAACTGGCACACCATGGAGAGGTCCTATAAAGGCAGAAAATGTGGGAAATCCTTCAGCCCTAGGTCTAAAGCTGTTTAGTGCCAGAAAGCTTCACTTAGACCTGAAGACATGTTCTGTTTCTTCAGTTTATTGGTACCAGAGTGCCTTTGTGATGACTCCATCTACCTCAATTTGAACTTCATACTTTACTTCAAACATCCAGTTGGGTAAAAACCTGTATGAGTTCCAGGCATGTGTGTGGCTTAAAGGAGCTGCTATGCACATTCTAAACTACCTGGAACCTTGTCAAAATTGCATTACTGCCAATTTCTCTGGTGGATGCCATCTTCCTATACTACACTGCATATGCAAAAAAGCATTTTTACTTAGATGTGCAATGACAAACCAGTACATCTGTGTTTTTCACCCAAATGTTCAGTTTTATGTTCTCCCATTACCTAGAGGAAATCTTGATCAGTCTGAGCCTTTAGGGGGAATTTATTCCTTTTTTATGACTGATAAAAATATGGTTTTAACCAAGTTTGAGCCAGGAGGACCTAGCCTAGATTTTCTAGAGGGACTCTGAGGTAGCCTGAGCCCTCAAGGCAACCTAATTCTCTTTTCTAGCTGATTATTCCATGGATATCATTCCAATGCTATTTTGGCCAAGAGGAATCAATCTGGGTTCAGTTAGAAGCTTGAGGGAAGACTAGAAATTGTTGGTCTCAAACAATACTTGGTGTTGATGTTCCTATCTTCCACATCACCAACTGGTAACTGCCTCAAGTTGCTCTGGAGTGCATTGAAAAAGTCCTTACTGTGGAATATGCCTTAATTGTGGACATTCTGACCCTTTTGGGTGAGATGAACATACAGTTTTGCTCTGCTTGTAAGAAGTGATAGATAACTTGTATCAGGCTCCCACTTTGGTGTGCCCCAATAGGGATGCTATTATAGCAAAGAATAGTTCTTATTTCAGTTTTTACCTACGTGCATCACTGCCAAAGATCTCTAGTGAAATAGTCTAGGGCTTTATGCTTCTACTTTGTAGCCTGGATGCTTCTCTATTTTGTGAGATGAGAGGTTACTCTGTGGACACATCAGGAATCTATAGTGTGACAGTATTTCCCTAGCACATTAGCACAGCCTAGAAAAATTTCAGTCATTATGTGTCAAGTAGAGTGGGAATGCCATTCTGTGTGAGATGGTTTCTGTGGAGCACAGCCTGGTGAAAAATGCAGAAGATCCTGTGTGACAGAAATGTGAAACTGATGCAGCTCAACCAGCCTGGACATATACACCACGTCCACAACAAAAAACTAACATGGAGGACATGAGGCATAAAACTAGCATGGTGGACATGAGGCAGAAATCTAACATGGAGGACATGAGGCATAAAACTAGCATGGTGGACATGAGGCAGAAATCTAACATGGAGGACATGAGGCATAAAACTAGCATGATGGACATGAGGCAGAAATCTAGCATGGTGGATGTTGGGAGTCGCCCCGGCTCCAAAGACTAACTTCCCCATCACCCAAGAAGAGCCGTCCAATGGTGAGCCCTGCTGGCTCACATGATCCTTACCCACCAATTAGAATAGCCCTGCTGGCTCACGGATCCTTATCCAACAATCAGAAAGCACCCCATGCCAACTGTCAAACCGTTCAACCATTAAACTGTCATAACTGTCAAACCACCCCTGGTTTTATAAATATGCAGAGCTGTTCCTCAATAAACTGGCATTTTCTCCAACGGCAAGCCTTGATCAGTCTTTCAAAATGAACATGTGTGCAAAGCACACAGGGCCTGTGAGACCTGAAGGGAAGGGCTAACACCACAGCACTGACACAGATTTATGTGCCAGGCATAACAAGGCAGAACCCCCAGACCTGACATGTAGGTCCCACATGTACGTACCAGGAGAGACTGAATATACAGAATATGGCCAGCCAAATATGAAAGTAGATCTATTTTTTTAAGAATTTAAATATATATATATATATATATATATATATATATATATATTTAGTTTTTGGCGGACACAACATCTTTGTGTGTGGTGCTGAGGATCGAACCCGGACCGCACGCATGCCAGGCAAGCACACTACCGCTTGAGCCATATCCCTAGCCCATGAAAATAGATCTTGACTCAGCTGTCAGCCATGAGAGCAGGACTTGGTAAGTAACTGCCAACTTCTTTAAAAATTGTCCCTGCTTTCAACTTAAGACCAACTGGAGGAAGCCCA